>NC_092814.1:123430590-124151840 GCF_023375885.2 Dermacentor andersoni | reverse complement strand
TGGCCGGTCGCCTTCGCTACTAATATGTCCGCGGCGCCAGGATTTGCAGGCATTGACTGTTAAGAACGATCACAATTCACTATCGTAAGAGCTTTTTTCTTTTTCGTGAATACAGATCTTGGTTATACGAAGTCAAATTGAACAACGCGACGCCGGCGAAGCCCAGCGCACTGTCAAATCGAAGAGAAAAGCGCTGCTCCGAACTAGTTCAGGAAGTGCAGCTGAATCGAAGAGACCAATGGAATCAATTTTAAGTGCGTGTTCTAACGTTTTGCGATACTGCTTTCGTGATAATATGATATTATTGTATACTGCTCATACTGAATAAAAGTCTCAGTTGAGAGTGTAGCGCTGTGTTTCTGTCTTGGTCGTGATCGGTTAATTCTCTAATTTTATGTCGTTCGTTTCCACAGTGTGTCACGAGAATATTGTACGAAAATTGGACATAATAGTCGTCTCACGCACTCACCTTCTTATAACTGTTGCGTTTTATAAGCGACTTGCCTTCGCTGTGTATGTCTTTCATTAGGTATTACATTCTGTAGAGTGAGATTTACAGCAAAGCTGAATATGGCTAGGGCATTTCCGTCGTCCCTCGTCTGCGAACAACCCGCGAACTAGCCCGTTGGCGCCGCTCGGCGACACCGCGCGAATGCGCGAACGCGCTCGTGCCACTGCTCACGCGTTCGTCGTCGTCTCCTTCCGCAGCAGGCTCCGTTGCCGCTCATTGCTTAAGGCGGTATGATTCATTGGCGCGAGGAAACTATCGTCATCATCATCAACAACAACTATCATCTTCAGCAATGGCTCGAGCATCGTCGTCTTCTTCCACAGCTGAGCGGCTCGTTCGCGCCCCTCGGTGCAACCGCTCGAACGCGCTCGTTTCAGCGACTAGATAACCCGCACCTTCCCAACGTCACCAAAGCATGTGTGCCTAGACTCGCCGATCCGTAGTATACCTTCTCGCTGGCGGCTCTCAACATGAGGTCGCTGCGTTTGCACGAGGCGGACGGGGTCCACGACGCCCTACTCCTACGGGTATCTCTCTTGTGTCTCTCCGAGACGTGGTCCGATTTATTCGTTCAAGTCGACGGCTACACCGGCGTCGTGTGCGCCCATCGAGTCCACTCGCGAGTTTGCAGAGTTGCCGTATGCGTGAGGAACTACGTAGCCGCCGCCGTTGGTCCATACGGCATTTCGCCCACCACCCACGAACTAGAAAGTGCGGCGTCACCACGCCGCATCGTCCGCTTCAACGGACAACACCGCAGAGCCCCCACTTCGCCTGCCTCCATCGACGACGGTGCCAGCTGCCCGTCGACCGGCGACACCGACGAGAGTGCCGGTACCTTCTTCTTGCCAACCGCAAGCATGATTGGTGCCGACACTGCGTCCTCCCGCACGGACGCGACCACCTCGCCCGAGGCAAGTCCTGTCCGGCCGGATTTTCCATCACTGTCGTCGCCGGCGGCCTGCTCGTCGCCCCCGCTCACCAACATCGAGCCCACCGCACCTGCGGCGGGGGAGGGCTCGCGCTCGGCGGCGGTGGCTGCTACCATCGATGACGAAGACCCAGCTGATGGCCCCTCGTCCAACAAGAGCCGGCCGAGAGCGCTAACCCCTGCCCCAGCTGCTGAGGGAACAGGGGAGCTCACCCCCAGAAACTCTCCGCTGCTGCTCGCGGCCGCCGAGGACGCCCAAGCCTGCCAGCCGGCAGCGGTACAGTCAAAACAAGCCGCACGAAGGAGACGCCGTTACTGACGGTTCGTCGACTTCGAGCCGCACACCCCACCCGTTGACGGCCGTGTCGCTCCGGATACGAACGTGACGGTTCTCTACCGACCCATCGAGCGCAGGGCCACTTTTCTGGCCCTCTCGCGGGACCGTATCGCCGCCCAGCTGTCCGCCGTACCCGGCGTGAGACGCGTCCGCGTCAATTTCCGCCGAAATGTGGTCGCTGCTGACGTGACGCGCGGTGCCGACTTGGCGCCCCTCCTCGAAGTGTGCGACATCGGTGACGTCGCGGTGCGCCCCAAGGCGCTACACAACAACTCCTATGTGGGCATCATTCATGGGGTCGACCCTTCTTTCGACGCCCGCACAGTCCGAGACAACCTCGAAGCCCCCGTCGCGGTGCTTTCTTGCTCACGGAGTGGCACAAGCGTCACCGTAACCTTCGTCGGGAGCGTCGTGCCGACTAACGTGCGGCTATTCAAACAGCTGCGCGCCGTTCGTGCCCGTCTGCCCCGACCGCTCCAATGCGACCGCTTCGGCGTTTTCGGCCATGTCGGCGCCACCTGTTTCCGCGACGCCCGCTGCCTCCGCTGCGGTGAGTCGCATGCCACTGGAGACTGCCCCGCAGAGAAGCCACGGTGCATTAATTTCGGCGGCCGTCACTCGACGACTGAGCCGAGCTGCCCTGAGTGGCAGCGCGAGAGAAAGGCGGCCGTGTTGCTGTCATCGTCCGAGCGGCCCCTTTCGCGCAAGAAGGCGTTAGAGCTGGCCGGTGCCGCATCGACCGAGCCGCATACGGCCACTCCGTCCACATCTCGCACCCCGCAGGGCCGATCTTATGCTATCTTCGGCTGGTCGCTTCTGAGCACTCTGGAGCGCTCTCGCGAGCGGCGTTGTCTTCGACTGGTTCAAAGAGGGTGCGCGCCCTGCGTTCGGCTGGTTCTTCTCGATTGCTCTCCTCTATCTTGGAGCGCTCTGAGGCGCTCCGAGCCCTGTCGTCGGAGCAGTCATCGAGATTGAAACGTCATCGCAGCGCCGCGTCGCTGCTGTTGGCGACGGCCCACCGTAACCTTGGCAACCTAGGCCACTGCATGCTGGCGTCTCGACGAACGTTCGTCCCGCCGGTACGTCCGCCGGTTTTTGGGGCAGCGCCGGGAGCTTTGGATAGGCGAAACATCGGACGTTGGCAGTAGTCACGTGGTTTCGCATCAGCAATTTCCTCCTCCGAGAGCGAGTCGCACGTTCGGCTTGCGCGCTTGTCCCCTCCCTTTGAGCTCGGGAAACGACCGATCTACCCGACTCTGCTTCGGGGCATACAGGCGACCAGTCGAAGATACCATTACAGAGACGCCCTGAGCGGCCGCAACATCCAGACAGCTGCGGCTGAGCCGTCACTCGGTCTTTCAACCGCGCCGAGCAGCGACCCCAGGGACGCCTTGACAGCCGCTCTCGCGGCTGCACTCCGTGCCCTCCTTGTCCAGTGCCCAGCGATCGACGGCAACGTACGTCAAATGTGTGACGCGGCTCTCGCCGCGCAGGAAGCACTGCTTCATCATGACTAGGCGCATCACCGTGCCACATAAGCGAAGGTCACGAACTTGCCCGCGCACGCCGTTTTGGCCGCCGCCGCCGCCGCGTCTCTTTCACCCTTCTTTCAATTCCCTCTCCCTCGTGTGCAGCGCGCTTGAGGTGTCCTCATCTGAGAGACAGTTACTGCGCTGCACTTTACCCCATGTTTTTCCTCCCAAATCAAGAATCTCTATCTCTTGTGCCGACGTGTGTGCCGTGAAGACCGCCGACGGGACGGTCGTTGCCACCGTGTACGTGCGACCTGCCTCTTCCAAGCGCCACGTAGAGGACTTTATGACCGACCACTTTGGATGGCTGCTCGATCCGGCCAATGACGATCAAACTCCAGTCCTGGTGGTTGGCGACTTCAACGTGGAGGTGTCGCGGCCAGATGGCATTCGGCTGCCCTCGTTTATGCTCGAACGGTTCGGGCTACAGTGTTACGCCTTTCCCAAGGTGCCAACGACCAGGAGGCGCTCGTGTTTGGACTTAACCTTTGCCAATAACCTGTCCGTCGTCGTCACCGAATTTTTGGCCGTCTACCATAGCGACGACAAAGCTATAGTAACTTGCGTAAAATAATAAACAGCAAAATATTTATGTATCTCTGTGTTGTACAAGATACCATCTATACAGCTTCGGTGGTCATCCAGCTTCACAGAGTGAAATGGCTGCCTATATTTTTTATCTTGATTTTATAATTTTTTTTTATTTTTTTGCTGCTTCTAAGCGGTGCTTGCACACTTTGTGTTTAATTTTCTGTTTCGTTTGACTGACTTATGACAGCCATATTTTTTCTCTCTTTTTTCGCATTTCGTAGTATAAGATTCTACAGTCGCTCTTTATGGTAAAAAGCATAAACGACCTATTGGGCTACATCAAAGTTTTTCCATCCATCCATCCTTCTGCGCGAAGCAGCAAATCTTATCACCTCAAACTGGCCGCCCAACATATATTGCGGTTAGGTCTATTATTGAAATTGAGTTGATTAATATTATTATAGTTATTTATTATTAATCGAGCGTGTGCAGAAAAAAAAAATGCAAGTTCTCTTTTTTTTTATGTCGCGCACCAACAACTTTTTAAGCTTGGATAACCATCGCACAATTCCGTAACTTAGCTGCAGACATAGTCGTACCGACGTCCTCTTGTTGCACAAAATCATTCACGGAATTATTACATGCATAATCTACTAGGTTCTTATTTCGCTACTGATTCTGCAGAAGACTACCAGGGAACATAGGCCCTTCCATGTTCCTGCCTCTTTCAGTGGACACTCTCCTCTCCGCAACATGCAAAGTCTCTACAAAGAGTCGTTTTCTCCAACTTGGCATCTTTCAAAACGTGTTATCTTCTTTCTGCGCATGCGCCGTGATAACGGTTAGGAATGCGCATCCGCTTGACCTTGAAAAGGATATGGAAGCGTGTGCTCGGCGGCGCTCAGTCAGTTAACGCCATGGGGCAGCCTAGGAAAGTTCGTAGTGCCGAGGAAGAGGCTGCGCATCGCGAAGCTAGACTTGCTGCGATGCGGGACAAATAACGGCAACGACGGGCCGATCCGACCTACTTGGCCAAAGAGGCCGAAGCCAAGAGGTGGCGACTACGTGATGGCCCAGAATACGCCGGTCGAGAGAGAGCCAGGAAACGCTGCGAAGCATCGACGATTACGCCAAGACCCTGCAATGCGGGAGGCCGAGTACGAGCGACGCCGAGATCGCGCTTCAATCGGCGGTGCCAACGCTCAGTTTCAACTTGAGTTCCTCTCGTTGGGGTTTGCGCATTCCTGCCGAGTGTGCGATGGACTGTGGTTCAACTCGAACCTATCGACGCTCAACACGGTTCGGTCTGTCGAGAAATGTTCACAAGCCATGTGTGTGCTGCGAGACATCTTCCCGGAGGCCAGTGACCACGACGAAATGCGGCTGTGTAGTACCTGTCGAGAAAAGGTCTTACGCGGGAAGGTGCCGCAGTTCAGCGTGACAACTATACATGAAGCCAAGTTTCAATCTAGCAGCAGCCAAGTTACAACCTAGCAGTAGGCGGAATAGCCCCTAATCGACCAGCTTCGCTGTTTCAAACTTCGCGCGACGGAGTGTGATCTTGCCCGTTTTTTTTTTAACTTTGTACGCCTTAATAACCTTACCCTAATAACCTTAGCATCTTAATAACCTTGTTTACCTTAACAACACACTCGCACTGTCATACAAACTTTGCAAGACGCGAAAATTCTCCCTTCTAAAGATGACAGTTATTTGTTCAAAGCTGATATGAAAGTTGTGGATTAAGATTTGGTTATAGTTTGGGGCAGGAGGGAGGGAGTGGGATGAGTTGTAGCTGCGCATACAAACAGGGCCAGAATCATCGGGCTAACTGCTGTGCGGCGGAAAAATGTTTAAGCCTCTTTGCACTCGCTGCTAAGCCTCCTCGTTGCAGCTGAAATACTGCTGGCATGCTGGCACTCTTTTTCTGTGCTTTTATGTAATGAGTTAACTCGTTTGAGGCACCCAGGGCTTTGTGCGCGGCTTTCTCTTCTTTCATTTTTGTCCTTCTTTGCTTAATATTTTGTAACTCGATGATTAAATTCTTTACCCTCTTCATATACGTAAACTTCCTCGCTGAGAAACCGCTCTGGCAGCCCGAGGCCGACAAAATGCGGCACGCTGTGTTGGCCGATGTAAGCGGACAGCCAAAAAAAAAGAAAGTGTACTTTGCGTTACCGCCAACAATTCGTCGCTTGGAATCCTTCGGTTCCCGTCCGGCCTTCCCCGGAAGCAGCGGTGCGTGCAAACTTTGTAGACGGAGAAGCACAATAATCGAATGGGAAAACAAGTTGCGTCTCCTTTCGTTAGCGTCACAGTCACTTATTAAACATGAGATTTGAACCGAAGGCGGGAGCCACCGAGAAGGAGAGGAGCGGTTCGAGGGAGAAAAAAAACTTTACAGTGGCCGCTCCGCCTGCGAGCGCGCGGTAACCGTGCAGATCCAGCCACTGATGAAATGAAAAAATAAAATTGAAGAAAAGAAATTAGAGGGGCGATAAGGAAGATAAAACAGGGAGTGGGCGCCCATCGGCCGTCTCGCCACCATCCTGGAGCAAGCCGCCCGAACACCGCGAGAGGCGGGCAAACGTTTTAATTGAATCTCCCAAAACGAAAAGCCCATTTTAGGCTTTCGCGGCAACGTCAAGACCTCAATTAAGTTTTCTTCTCGGCGCACACACGCTTTTTTGTTCTCTTCCTCTCTCTCTCCTCCCTTCTGTCTACTTGTCTTTTCTTGCTCCGCCTTCGTCAACTCATCCACCCCCTCTCTGCCCTCTTCCTTCTTGGCCTTTGTTTCTTTTCCTTCCGAAAGCAGTCAATTCCGCTACGCCGTCGAGGTGTCCTTTCTTCGTCTAGCCTCGTGCCTCGGAACCCGTCCTCCCCGCCCTGGGCGACCCGGGCGAAGACGTGCCGTCCGCCCAGAGCTGCGCACGTGTGCGCTGGCTGCCTTCCCAGCAGGCTTTTCCAGAGGAGGCGCTTCTCCTGCGGAAGGCGGCGGACCTTGGCGGGTCCCACGAGCGCCGTATAGGGGCCGGGCGCCGCGAGAGCACAGCGGGGGACGAGGAGGAAGACGAGGACAGAAAAGGAGGAGGGCCTGGGAGCGCGTAATTTTATTTCATTTACCGAGGCCAGACGAGGCTTTATTTAGGCGAAGAACAAACGTGCAGGCGTTGGAACCTCGTTACAGGACTGAGCCTTTGGCGCAAGCGATCCGCTCACTTTGCGAAAAGAATTCTTAATTCCACGAGAAGCCTCTTCGAGGCAACCAATTATGGTGGCCTGCGGTCGACGGGCCACGGGGATAACGGCTTCCCCTTGCTCCGCTTCTCTCTCTCCAACCTTTTTATGTCCCCTTTCTTTTTTCCTTTATTTTTTACTTTCGAATGCGCGCGTGCTCTTAAGCGTTGGCTCCAAGGCGTTCTTGGCATACTTTTCTGCGCTCGCTACGCCCGGTCGAGTCTCGCGGTATAGCTTTCCTTCCCGCGCATATCTCTGATACCGGATGAACCGAGAGCAGCGAAGCGAGCGTTGGCCTCCCTTCGAATGCCTCCGCGTTGGTTATCTGAAAGCAAAATACAATGCCCCCTAAAGAGGGTAATCTGCGCAGCCTCATCTCTCGCTTCCTGGTTTGGCCTACACTTGCGATCTTCGCCCCTATACGCGGAATCGCGTCCAATAAAGATTCTTCAAGGATATTATCATGGCGTGCTACAGGCAATTTTACCTTCATTCAAGACCATATTTATCAAATGTGATCTCCTGTTCAATGAACCTTCCTTCCGTGTCTGTCTAATAGCGCGTTTAATGTCTCGGAAACAAGTAGTCCACTTGTTTCCGTGATAGCATATTTCCGTTTCCATAATTATTAATTTATATATATATATATATATATATATATATATATATATATATATATATATGTATATATGTATATATATATATAATGGAGCTCTCCAACTCCTCCCGTTGACGCAGCTGTTTTCCTCGCTTTTCGTCTCCTTTCGCTCTTGCAATTACAAAGTATCTTTGCCCAGCGGCTGGGCAAAGATACTTTGCTCTTGTATCATGATACGATACAAGATACTCGGGCAACATGTATTTGAGATACAAATACGAAATACTGCCGCAGTTATTGTATCCGATACGATAATTTCCATTTATATTTTAAGGTACTTCGATACATTCGTAAATTTCGTATTATAGATCTATTAATGTAGCAGCAAACGCGTATGCACAAAAATGTTTGCTTGGAAATTTCTTAACTCCGACCAACCCTCTTTCATTTGAATGAAATGTCTATTAGTATCTCAAAATGGTTGTGTTTGCTCAAAGCATAATATTTTCATTCCGAAAAAAAAAATGTACTAAGGTTGCTTTAGCTGCTTAACATGAAAGCTATTTATGCGCTCCGCTGTCAGCTGTTTTTGCTGGTCGCTTTTGTAATTATGGGAGTCGCTGCTCTGCTTGCCGATCAGCTAGCGGGTAATCTAATTAACCTAAATACAAGGACCTCAATATGACGCATCTGCACGATGGCGCAAATACCGCTTTGGAGTTACCTTGTCGGTAAACGTACTACCTTTTACGCATGTAACGCAGTCCAAACAATTGGTTTTTGTGCTTGCGAGCCTATATCGCGCACACAAAATGGCCGCGTTATGCACAATGCTGCCGGAAGCAGCGCCATTGACGCTTTGGTTCACAACAGTCAAACGTACATCCACGAGATTCTTCAAATCCCTGATGTGTGAAAGCCACTAGACGCAAGGCAATCCTTTTCTTGGAGTCTTCAGACTTCGTAACAAAGCACCACGCAAGAAAAACTTTGATAACGACACGATAGCGGCATCATAATTTGCGCGAAAGACGCCAGCACGCATTGGCGTACGCAGCACAGTACAGTGGCTACGACTTAAGGGCCGTTTATAGTCCGACGTAACGCCCGCGCGCTACGTCACGACCGGCGCAGCCTACTTAACCGGCGGCTTCCAACGCGCCCCGACGGGCCCGGCGCCGATATGGCTCCTGAGCCATTCGCGCGTCGAAGTCAGCGGAACTCTGGCACCACAATGCATTGCGCGCGAAGAAAAAGGCGCCAACACAACTCCGCAGACGGCTTTTGCGGACGGCGCGCGACTTGGCGAACCTTCTGCGCATGCTCCGAAGATAGCAGCCTACGGCGCGCGCGTTGAAGTATAGAGGGGATGGCATCTCGGCTGGCGCAGCGCAACCGACGTAGCGTGACTGACCGCGAACGACGCTTGCTCGCGCGCCGATAAGGTCGGACTATAAACGGGCCCTAAGTGTCATGGCACCGACGCAACTAAATATAAAAAAATCAAGAAAACAAAAGGTCGGCAGCACGTATGTTTTCGTAGAGACGGCGTGAGCGCCACCATGTGACTCTGCTCCACCAATAAGGACGCGGAGTCGTCATCGCCTGCACTCGCTGGATGGCTCTGGCGGAAAGATAAAAGAATGTCACTGCCTTTAGTTTTATTAGGCGATTTAGTGGCAGCAGTATCAGCTTGAGAAGCGAAGTTCAGACAACGTTTATAGTATCGCACGGTGATGTTGCGATAGCACTATGTTGTATTTTATGGTACACGATACATTTTCTTATGTACCGGAAATAAGATACTGATACACGTCTTGCCAGGTGTATGATGATACAGATACAAGATACTCACAGCGTATCTGAGATATTATCTAAGACACATGTATTTTCGATACTGCCCAGCACTGGGACTCATAGCAAACGTGCTCATGGAGAACAGCAATAATTTTCCGCTCACTGGAGTTAACGACTTCGATATCCCGCTTGTAGTTATGTCAAGAAAGCCATCACATCAAAAACGCTGGCAGCGATTACTTAGAAATGCTAATGGTACACGATATGAATTTAGTGCTTGTCGGAGGATCCCCCGGACATTTTTTGTTTCTTCGTTCCAATTAACAATGCCCTAGATGCGGAACATCTACGGGGCCGTCGTTTTCAGCTAGATTTAGATGCTCATTCTGGCTATCGTATAATGGTACGCGAAGGTCATGCTGCTGTGGCGTGCACAGCATCCGTTTCCAGGAGATGCGCCCCCACTGGCAAACACACTCTTTCCCCACAGGTCTGTCGAGAGACGCGCATTGGGAGTGCAAACAAGGGGCGTGTGCGCCATGTAGGCTCCGTAGGTCTATATAACGTGCGCGTCCTAACCCGGTTCGGTCGGGGAGGCCACTGTTGCACGGAAGTGGGCGCCTCCATGGAAACGACACATCACTGTCCCACACAACGTGGTAGTCAAGGGGGGGGGGGGGGGGGGGGGGGGGGGGAATGCAAGCACGGCGTTCGTACCAACGGCTTAAATTCTTAACGGAAGTGCCAATCGATGGCTAGCAATGCTCCGTAGCAATCCGAGACGCCGTAGTGGAAATTGTCTGGATAGTTTAACCATAATGACGGAGCACTCATTGTGAATCGTTTCTGTTGAAATGATCTTGTTCCGGTCACAAGTTGGACCAGTAGCTGACGAGTCCCGAGACTGGTGCGCAGATTCCTGGGGTGCGATCGGAGATGGTTGTTCGGCGCATTCGTTCGGTTACCGGCGCGCGCGATTGGCCTACTCCGTGCCGACGTTGCCAGCCGCGGGGCGCGGCCACGTTTTTGGTGACGTTAAAATTACGACACGCTCCTGTCAATCATCCTCCCACCGAGCATTTCGTCTGCTTGGCGCCGAACCCGACGGGAGCTGGGAAGTTTGGAGCGATCATATGGCTTCGCATGGCGCGTCTGGTGGATTGGATTTGATCCAACCGGCGGCTGCGGCATGGCACGTTTGGATCCAATCGATAGTTTAATTCGAGAAAATGGCGCTTCCGTTGGGAACTTAGGTTGTTGCGCTGGCGTTTCTAGAGGAAGGAGGAGAGCGAGTGGCGGTGCGAAACGCGTTTAAAGAAATGGCAGAAAGTGAATTCCGGCGTCGTTTTTGTTTCTCGAAACAAATAATTCGTTGGTTGAACAGAGAAATCGACCCCATCATCGGTGCCAGCGAGCAACTGGAATGTTGTCCGTGCCTCTTGAAAAGTGCGCCACTCTTCCTGTCGTTCCTTTTTCTTTTTTCTTCTCGCTGTGTGCGACACCACCTAGGGACGACACAAAGAAACTAATAGTTATAAATTGCAGTCGTCACACGTACTACTATTTGAAAACGTGTTTGGGCTTGAGAAGAAAAAATACATTTTTTTAGATAAAGATTTCATTCATTTGGAAGACGAGAAACATTTCGTTTTGTAGTATACTGTCTGCAAGATGACGACAAACGACGGAAGTAAACTTCCGGGGAGGTCACCGCTTCCTGATTGGCTGCTCTCTCTGCCCCGCTGTCACAAATTTTGCATACTGTAACTTTGTGACGTTGCAGCAACCGAACAGAACTGGTATCGAACAAGATATCTCCGATCGCGCCCCTGGAAAGCTGCTGACTCTCAGTGCTTTCGCCGTTTGTCGATGTGCATAAGTACACTGCCAGGAAGCAGCTCCTCTTTGCTTCTATTTTGTATGCAAAAGCAGACTTAACTGACGTTAAAGTTACAGTAAAGAAAAGCACATGATCAGCTTTAGGCTGATAAAGTATTCAATCGAAAATATAGTTTCGCCTGTTTTGTGGGCAAGAGGTTTATTAGCGGGCAAAATGAACGCGAACTTACCATTCCTGTATTTTGCGCCCTCACCGTGGCTTCAATGACGTCAATGCGACATCAGGGACTTCATGTAGTTTTTCTCACTTCGAAAGTCTTAAAATTAGTTTCAATTCTGGGATTCTACGTGCCAAAATCACAATCTGACTATGAGGCACTCCGTATGCAAGGGGATTATTTTTAAGTTTCACGGAATTTTACGGAACTGGAGTACAGCCGCGGGCATTCGGCTTCCAACCTCGTCAGTTGGACCCCATTTAACCCTACTTATGCTTTTCACTTCTGTACCGTCATGATTCTCTTGATCTAAAGGCTCATGTATTTTTTTTTCGTCAATAAACAGTCTAATATCTCTTTTTCTTGATTGCTACCAGCTTGACCTGTATTTTTCAGACAGCTTTAGAACTTTCTCTCTTCACTTGTCGGATAAGATCTCAGTGACCTGCGATCGCACAAGTTTGCACTAACTACCATTGCTATGTACTACGCCATGCTGGGAGAAGTACATGCATTGTGTAACCTATATTTCGTTCTCTTGAAGATACAGATCCCCCCCTCCTTTTTTTTTGTTAATCTTCTTAAGCCCTCACATGTGTCTCCTCAGATTCAGGCTGCATACCTGTATGTCACTGTATGCTGGTCGGGTTCACCCATAAGCCTCGCGGTCTCGTGCAAAGTAGTGAGAGCCCTTGTCAGTACGTTTTAACCTTGGCTCTTCTGTTGTGGTCGTAATGTGCATTATATTGAGCGCGCGAGCCCAGCAGTAGAGTTTGTGCCGCTCTATAACGGTGCTAGAAGTGGCAAGCACATTGGTCGTATTTCAGGTTATGAACTCTGGCGAACGCGCCTTCCGACGCTCACAACCTTCAATTTCACATACATGTCCCCTACGTCGGTTGCCACGTTGTACTCGACAAGGCAATCCTCTTCAACCATCTTGGCTTCGGGCGTAAGTGCATCTCTATCGTCGGCAACACGATCTTGGCGATGTCGTCAGAGCTTCTTTGCTTCTTGTTTCTTGCTGTTTTGCACGCAAGGCTCGTTCTAAAGGAACTATGTTCCTAATTGTTTGGCCATAAAGCTCATACATCATGCAAACATTCCTCTGACTCTTCGCAGGGGCGTTATTTGCTTGGAGCCTAGTCGAATGAGTTGCCCAAACACATTTTTTCAGCCCCCTTATCTTAAATTACTTCAGCCTTCGCATAAAAACAAAGTGTAAACTCCCGAGACCCAGTTATTCAAGCGATTTTCTACTCCCTACAAAAGTTCATGTACTCCGTCCTTGTATCTCCGAATTACGGGAATATGTTAATTCATTCACTTCGTCTACGTAACAATACCAGGTATTTCAGCAACTAGTTCTAAAAAACAGCGCAAGTGGGGTTGAAAGGTCATTCTTTTGGTTACACAATGGTGGAGACGGGAAATGCAGCGATTATAACAGACTTAATCACTGACTGAAATGTATGAATTCACTTTTATTCTAATGATTTCAGGGAACATGATGCAATGACAGTACTGGAGCCGCTGAGTGCTCAAGCCATGTCCAGGTCAGGTATACCGAGACTTGCCAGTTTCAAAATAACAGTCTGCAAACCCGGAACAAAACGCAGTGGTCTTCCAGTTAACATTTTCCAAGAAAGCCGGCCCTAAGCACTGCGGGACAATACCACGTGAAATACCAAAGTACTTTGCGTCGGTTCGCATGCCCATTCATTGTAATTCTTGCCTGAAGGCTTTTCGCTTCTGTACTTCAAGTCTTGTTTATCTTTTTGCGAAACTTACAGATATCAAATAAATTAACTCTTAAAAGGCGACAGACGTGACCCCTGCAGAGATAATGAATGCGACGCGGCAATAGGACACTTTTCGTAATCTTTTATGAAAGCGCAAAGCGGTTCCTCGCTCATTGTAAGTGCCTTTCAACTTATAATGCACAATCCATTATTTAGGGTCTAAAATTTCCGACACTGCTGTCACCACCAATAGCAAGCCAGCCGCAGAGCATCAGCCGGCCCATTTCTGTTACGTAAGCTTGCTTGAAGGATAGCGCTAAGCCGTCCTGGTAACACATAGTGGGGAACAAACAATATTTAAAAAGAACGGAATCAGCCGTGAAATTCAAGTACAAATGCAAACGCAGTGTGGGACGTGTTGCTACGCGCTTCATCAAGGTAAAACTAATAACACTTCAATGGAAGTTTGACAGTTGGGTGTACAGGCTCTTCGGTTTTCTTGACGCGTTAGTCGTTGGTGATTAAACCGGAAACTCCGGCACGGTGGCTGAGAGGATACAGTGGGGAGGATATCCACAGATAAATATAGTGCTGTAGCTCTTCCTACCACCTTTGGCACTGGTCTACCACGCAGGCATTTCTTTTAAATCGTTCATAAACACGCTAAACGGCCGAAATCGATGTGTGCGGCTTCTGCAGCTCTGTCGAACCTTCAACACTGCCTGTTGTCCACGCGCGGTTTCGCGGAAAAGCAAGTTGTGTAGCCGAAAATTCTGATCGGGCTGTAATCGCAGACCCCTCCCTGCTATACCGGAAGTAATTTACAAGTAACTTGCCGAAAGAATATGAGTAACTGCCACAAGATAACTAAGTAGAGCCCTAATCATCGACTTACATAAGTATTGTGTGAAGTTACCAAATTACTCTCAAAGGCAATTACGTTAGAGTAACTTGAGTATCAAAGTCAGTGGGGGAATATGGCATAGGCACTAGGAATAGCAGGGGAGAGTTATTAGCAGAGTTTGCGGAACAGAATAATATGCGGATAATGAATACCTTCTTCCGCAAGCGGGATAGCCGAAAGTGGACGTGGAGCACCCCGAACGGCGAGACTAGAACTAAAATAGACCTCATACTCTGAACTAACCTTGGCATCATACAAGATGTGGACGTGCTCGGCAAGGTGTGCTGCAGTGACCATAGGATGGTAAGAACTCGAATTAGCCTAGACCTGAGGAGGGAACAGAAGAAACTGGTACATAAGAAGCCAATCAATGAGTTAGCGGTAAGAAGGAAAATAGAGGAATTCCAGATCAAGCTACAGAACAGGTATTCGGCTTTAAATCAGGAAGAGGACCTTAGTGTTGAAGCATTGAACGACAATTTTGTGGGGATCATTAAGGAGTGTGCAATAGAAGTCGGTGGTAACTCCGTTAGACAGGATACCAGTAACAGGATACAGGATACAGGAGACAGTAACAGGAGGATACAGTAACAGGATGCAGGATACAGGAGACGAAAGATCTGATCAAGAAACGCCAATGTATGAAAGCCTCTAACCCTACAGCTAGAATAGAACTGGCAGAACTTTCGAAGTTAATCAACAAGCGTAAGACAGCTGACATAAGGAAGTATAACATGGATAGAATTGAACATGCTCTCAGGAACGGAGGAAGCCTAAAAGCAGTGAAGAAGAAACTAGGAATTGGCAAGAATCGGATGTATGCGTTAAGAGACAAAGCTGGCAATATCATTACTAATATGGATGAGATAGTTCAAGTGGCTGAGGAATTTTATAGAGATTTATACAGTACCAGTGGCACCCACGACGATAATGGAAGAGAGAATAGTCTAGAGGAATTCGAAATCCCACAAGTAACGCCGGAAAAAGTAAAGAAAGCATTGGGAGCTATGCAAAGGGGGAAGGCAGCTGGGGAGGATCGGGTAACAGCAGATTTGTTGAAGGATGATGGGCAGATTGTTCTAGAGAAACTGACCACCCTGTGTACGCAATGCCTCATGACTTCGAGAGTACCGGGATCTTGGAAGAACGCTAACATAATCTTAATCCATAAGAAACGGGACGCCAAAGACTTGAAAAATTATAGACCGATCAGCTTACTGTCCGTTGCTTACAAAGTATTTACTAAGGTAATCGCAAATAGAATCAGGAACACCTTAGACTTCTGTCAACCAAAGGACCAGGAGGATTCCGTAAAGGCTACTCAATAATAGACCATATTCACTCTATCAATCAGGTGATAGAGAAATGTGCGGAATATAACCAACCCTTATATCTAGCTTTCATTGATTACGAGAAAGCGTTTGATTCAGTCGAAACCTCAGCAGTCATGCAGGCATTACGGAATCAGGGTTAGACGAGCCGTATGTAAAAATACTGAAAGATATCTATAGCGGCTCCACAGCCACCGTAGTCCTCCATAAAGAAAGCAACAAAATCCCAATAAAGAAAGGCGTCAGGCAGGGAGATACGATCTCTCCAATGCTATTCACAGCGTGTTTACAGGAGGTATTCAGAGACCTGGATTGGGAAGAATTGGGGATAAGAGTTAATGGAGAATACCTTAGTAACTTGCGATTCGCTGATGATATTGCCTTGTTTAGTAACTCAGGGGACCAATTGCAATGCATGCTTACTGACCTGGAGATGCAGAGCAGAAGAGTAGGTCTAAAAATTAATCTGCAGAGAACTAAAGTAATGTTGAACAGTCTCGGAAGAGAACAGCAATTTACAATAGGTAGCGAGGCACTGGAAGTGGTAAGGGAATACATCTACTTAGGACTGGTAGTCGCCGTGGATCCGGATCATGAGACGGAAATAATCAGATGAATAAGAATGGGCTGAGGTGCGTTTGGCAGGCATTCTCAGATTATCAACAGCAGGTTGCCATTATCCCTCAAGAGAGAGAGAGAACAAGGATAGGAAAGGCAGGGAGGTCAACCAGGACAGCATCCGGTTTGCAACCCTGCACTGGGGGTGGGGGAAAGGGGAATAGAAAGAGGAAGAGAGGGAGAGGGTAGGCACTGAGTATGTGTAGGAGGGACACCATACACAAGGACACTATAAACGGTCTCTTAAACCGGTGCACTTCAAGTACTGCACTAGTGCACGAATCGCTTTTCGAGCCAGTGACGGGTGTGGCCACGGTCCGAGTATCTTTGACTTGGTGAACGGTCTCGAGTCTAGTCGGTGTAAAGTTGCCCGCAGAGAGAGGCGTTGGACATCGTAGCGAGGGCAGGTACACAATAGGTGCTCGATTGTTTTCTCGCACCCACAGGAGTCGCACATCGGGCTCTCGGCCATTCCCATGCGGTAGGAGTATGCGTTCGTGAACGCCACTCCCAGCCACAAGCGGCACAGCAAGGTTGTTTCGCCGCGGGAAAGGCTAGATGGTAGTTGTAGCCGTAGCGTGGGGTCCAGTTTGCGTAATCTGCAATTGAACGCACTTGAAATCCAGAGATCTTGTGACTTTTTGCGTGCAACTTGGCGAAGTTCCCTGGCAGCGTCCGACCTCGCTAAAGGTGTTGGACGCGTCTTGGTATCTTCGTGGGCACACCGGGCAGCCTTGTCAGCTAGGTTATTGCCGACGATCCCACAGTGAGCAGGAATCCATTGAAATATAATGTGGTGTCCTCTTTCCAGAGCTTGGTGGTGCACTTCCCTGATGTCAGATATCATCTGCTCGTAAGTTATGTGATGTAACGCAGATTTTATACTGTGAAGAGCTGCCTTAGAATAACAAAATACGACCCACTTCTCTGTTGGCTGTTCAGTGATGTACGTCATAGCGGCATGGAGAGTTGCAAGTTCTGCCGACGTAGATGTAGTGATGTGTGACAGTTTGAATCTAACTGTAACCTGCCTAGCTGGAACGACGAAAGCGGCAGTTGAGCTGGTAGGTGAGGTCGAACCATCGGTATATGTATGAATGTGGTCATGATACGTCTGGTGCAGTAATAGGAGTGTAAGTTGTTTCAGAGCCGGCGCTGGATGATTGGACTTTTTTGTAACTCCAGGAATAGCAAAATTCACTTGAGGCTGTCGCAGGCACCATAGGGGAGATGAAGGCTTCGCCGCGGGTGTAAAAGATCTCGGTATGCACTCTTGATGAGCGCTAATCACTCGTTTTAAGGTCGCTTGAGGTCTCTCGGCTGGTAGGGAGGCCAAATGATGGTCGGGGATCCTTGACAGATGGCGAATATGTGCTCTGAGAGAGTCGACAGCTACATGTGTCTGGATTATATGGTCTCCCGCGATGGCAATTGTTGCTGCTGTTGAGGTGCACCGAGGCAGCCCTAAACATGTGCGTAGGGCTTGACCTTGTATGCTCTCCAAGGCGCGAAAGTTCGTCCTGCACGCATTTGACAACACTGGTAGACTGTAACGTAGGAGTCCGAGAAAGAATACCCTGTACAACTGCACCATAGAATGAACTGGTGCACCCCAGTTTTTCCCGCAGAGAAATTTGAAGATTTGAGCAATGGCGACTAACTTCCTGTCCACGAGAGGTTGCGGTCAATGATGACGCCCAGAAAGCGATGCGTCTTAACATAGGATACAGCTTGACCATTGATGGAAACAGGGTACAATGCCATTTGTTTGCGCGTAAAGCCAACCAATGCACACTTTTCAGGAGACACACTGAGGCCTTGTTCTCGTAGATAGGACGCCGTCATGGTTGCCGCCCGCTGAAGCCTGGCTCTTAGCTGAGGGCGAGTCACCGCAGAGGCCCAGATGCAAATGTCGTCGGCGTATTTGAGACATGAACTGTCTGTGGTAGGTACTCCGCTAGTCCTACCAGGACGAGGTTGAACAAAATATGGCTCAACACTCCACCCTGCGGCACACCACGGCAGGTGTAATGGTCTGAAGTTGGGCTGTCCTCAGTGTGTAAGAAAAAGCGCCTCTCAGTCAAATAGTCCCGAATTCACTGATATATCCGGCCACCAACTCCAACAGCCTCATGTAAGTTCAGTATGGCCTCATGGGAGACGTTGTCATATGCTCCTTTTATATCAAGAAAAAGTGCTGCAGATAGGCGCTTGAGGCTTTTTTGATTTTGGACCCATGTTACGATGTCAATGACGTTGTCAATAGACAAGCGACCTCGACGAAAGCCTGTCATGGCGTCCGGATAGATGTTGAATCGTTCTAGGTACTATTCCAAACGAACAAGAATCATTCTTTCCATCACTCTGCCGACGCAGCTCGAAAGCGCAATCGGACGATATGATGAGATCTCAAGCGGAGAGTTTCCAGGTTTCAGAATGGGGATCAAGCGGCTCGATTTCCATTGTTTAGGAAGGGCGCCGTTCTGCCGAGACTCATTGTAGTAGTTGAGCAGCTCATCACGTGCGTCACGTCCAAGGTGGCATAGGGCAGCATACATGATGCCATAGGTCCTGGTGACGAAGAACGGCTGCAGGTCGCCAACGCAGCATCGAGCTCTTCGGGTGACAATAGCACGTTCATTTCTGGTACACGTGCCACAGGGATGTCATTTAATGCTGCGTCAGTATTGATGGCCACGGACCCAGCAACCCGTGCACAGAACTCTTCAGCCACTTGAAGTTCCGAGCGGAGTTGGTAGAGGGCCAGGCCTTTCATGCGGAGATGAGCGAATACCCCTAACCGTTTTCCATATGTGCGAGAGCGATTTTCGGGGATGAAGCGACTGACAGAAAGTTTTCCATCGCTTATCTTCCAATTTATCCATACGACGCTGGACTTTCTTTTGTATGCGTCGTGAAGCCCTCAGATCCAAGATGGACTTCGTGCGCCGATACCTCCTCTCCGCCTGTCGGCGTGCCGCACGCAGCCTCTCCAGTTCCATGTCCAAGTCTGTTCGCCTTGCTCACCTTCTAAGCGAGCAGATGGATGTTTTCGATGCCTCTGCGATTGCTTCTTCGATAGTGTGTGAAAGGCCTTCCCGACATGTGTCATCCACATCCTTCTTAAACTTTGACCAATCAACTGTACGCAAGACAGTAGAGGAGCGTTGCTCAACTCCTCTAATCTTTATTTATGTTGGAATATGGTCGCTTCCATGTGTTTCTATGTCCGTAAACCATTGGACGCTTGAGGTGACACCAAAGTTGGACACCAAAGTTGAGGTGACACCAAACCATTGGACGCTTCGTGACACCAAAGTTAAGTCCAAGCAGCTACTATAGGTCGTGCCTCGCAGAAATGTAGGGCTGCCGTCATTCACACAGCACAAATCATGGTCGGCAGCAAAAGAGGCAAGGCTCCTGCCTTTGGAGTCAATTTTAGTGCTTCCCCATAGCTGGTGGTGCGCGTTGAAGTCACCTGTGATAACCCAGGGACCATTGTTCATTCGTAATATTTTCTTAAGTCGTTCGCCGTCAAAGTGACCCTCTGGGGATATGTAGGCTCCAATTGGTGTAAATTACACTTTCTTCTTTTGGACATTTAGGCAGACATATTGGTTGTCGTCATGAGGCTCTACCGCGTTAGCGACATATGTTAAGTCCGTGTGAATGTAGATGATTACTTTCGTGCTCGCACCGCATGTGGACGAGACAAAAGATTCGTAACCTGACAGTCTGAGTGGAGTTGATGTATTTGGTTCGCAAATGACCAGTATGGGGAAGCGATTTGAAAAATGAATTGGCGAAAGTCTGCTATATGGGTCCTTAGACCCCTAGCGTTCCACTGAAAGATCGACGCACTTTTAACTTCAGTGCGGAAGGGGACTATTGGTCGAGCCATGATGCTTAAACGATGCTAGCAAGCACTGGATTTAGTGCATCCAGTATTTGCAGAGCACTTCGAGCTGCTGGTGTTTGCAGCTTGTTCAGTATATTGCGCATCGTATTAATTAGCGATTACAGCATATCAACCACCTGCCTGTCTTGGTCGCACAAATCGCCGACAGTAGACGTCGGGGGTTGTCCAGCGAAACTTTGCTGTGATTCTGTTGGTGAATGCTGTCGTTTCGGTAGAGCCGGCTAAGATTCTGCAGATGTGGTCTTCTCAGTGGGCTTGTTCTGCGCGGTCCTTTCCACAGTGTCTGGCTTGGGCGGCAGAGGAGGAAGTGGTGTTGCAGGAAGTGGCATGCGCGTCGCAGAGACAACAGCCTTCCTTGAGGAGCGCCGGCGACGTGAACGTCGCTTCCTGATTTTATCGGCGGCTTCGCGATGAGATGAATGATCTCTCGCCATCTCTTTCAAGATGGCCATTTCCTTCTTAATATGTGGGCATTTCTTCTATGAAGCTTCATGTGATCCTCCGCAGTTTGAACACTTCATTACAGTCGCGCCACATTTATCTGCAGCGTGGGGCTTGGCACAACGGGGGCATGCCGACTTATTTTCGCAGACGCTGCTCACGTGCCCCAGCTTCATGCATTTGTGGCACTGAAGCGGTTTCGCAATGAAAGGCCGCACTGCATGTCTGAAGTGTCCCACATTAACATGCGAGGGTATATATTTACCCTTGAATGCAATCTTCACGCAGCGTGGACTGGCTAGCCGCTTAACATCAACAATGACCTCGTCATTGGCTGGCATGATAAGAATCGGCAAGTCGTTATTAAGGATGGCGACGTCCACGTCGTAGATAACGCCGGTGACTACGTCAGATCCCAGAGGGATGTAAGAGCGCACCTGAATGCCATCGATGTGCGTCACGCTGCGTAGAGTGGTCAAGAGAAAAGTGTATATTAGCTGTGTCTTACCGGTACTCACCTACGGGGCAGAAACCTGGAGGCTTACGAAACGGGTTCTACTTAAATTGAGGACGACGCAACGAGCTATGGAAAGAAGAATGATAGGTGTAACGTTAAGGGATAAGAAAAGAGCAGATTGGGTGAGGGAACAAACGCGAGTTAATGACATCTCAGTTGAAATCAAGAAAAAGAAATGGGCATGGGCAGGCCATGTAATGAGGAGGGAAGATAACCGATGGTCATTAAGGGTTACTGACTGGATTCCAAGGGAAGGGAAGCGTAGCAGGGGGCGGCAGAAAGTTAGGTGGGCGGATGAGATTAAGGAGTTTGCAGAGACGACATGGCCAAAATTAGTACATGACCGGGGTAGTTGGAGAAGTATGGGAGAGGCCTTTGCCCTGCAGTGGGCGTAACCAGGCTCATGATGATGATGATGAACTTGAGTATAAAGTACTCAAGTTATGCACAAGTTCGATGTATAGTTGCTGGGCTAGAGCACCTTTGGCGATCGGCTAAACGACGGCACATTGTATTCTCGAGTAATAATGCGAAGTAAGCGCTCTCGGTATTTTTATTTCTTTCTGCTGTTCGTGTTTCAAGTTATGTTCATGATACATGCATGTTTTCTGTTCCTGTTTGAAAGACACGGCTGTCCCTCCTTTTTTTTATTGAAATAAATATTAAGAGAGGTTGGCGCCTTTATGTTGGCACCGGCTACTCCTTGTCACTCCTTGTCATGCCGGCGAGCTCGATGAAGGACATGCTCGAAGTAGTCCTGGCTCTCGAGTCAGTGATTCTAAGCTCTGCTTCTTCTTAAAGCACGTAGCAATATGAATGCGGTCAGGACACAATGTTCACCATCTCGCCCAAAGGTGCCACTTATTATGCAATGGAACTGTGCGGGTCTTGCGTGCCATTTACCTGAACTGTCGCTTTTCTTACGCAACATGCCTGTGCCAATATTGGCCCTGTCCGAGGCCGGTCTTCCAAGTTCCAGATCAATTTCTCGTTATGTCGCACATGGACACCAAAGTATTCCGACATTTCCGAACGGAAGCGCCATGCTATATGTCAGACGTGAAATACTACATTACGTTCTACCAGTTCAAGACCTTTGCAGCATGCGCTTTGGAAGTCACTGCTGTACAAGTGCGGCTGGGAAAGCGAAGCCTCAGCGTGGCCTCTGTATATGTGAGCTCTCGCCTGAAGGTCTCGATGGGAGAAATTATAAGAGACCTCTGCAGCCGCTGCCCAGCTCCGTGGATTATATGTGGGGACTTTAACGCACACCATACTCTCTGGGGCGACAAGGCGATTGATGCACGTGGGAAGCAAATTGTTAGTGCTTTATACACCGAGGGACTCTGCGTGGCAAATGACAAAGAGCCAACGTTTTTTCGACCACCAGCCTCTTACAGTGTCATTGACTGGACATTACACTCAGCGGACATCCTCGCATCGTCAACGACGAGTAAATATAGAATGGGCAGCGACCATTTTCCTGTCTTCGTTAACATTGCTGGATATAGAACCAACGGCCGAAGATCCTGTCCTGTGACGCATTGGGATACGTACAGGGACGGCCTAAGCGAGTCATCTGGAGACCTGTTCGCGGACATGCTACATAGCAAGAGATTAGCTACCGCTGAGCTGAAGCTGCCTGACCACTTCCCCGCTCCGGATCTAAAGCTAAAAAATCTATGCGCTGCGCGTAGAAGAGCGGAACGGAGGCTGATGAGGACGAAGGGCGACCCACCAATGAAGGCTAAATATAACAGGATTAACGCAGTGATTCGACGTTATACGAGGAAACTAAGAAGAGATCAATGGGCATCTTTTTGTGCAAGCCTATCGGTCTTCACGCCAGTTCCAAGGATATGGTGGGTCGTTAATAACCTTGCTGGAAACTTTCGACCAAACAAGCCATTTGAAGCCCTAGCATTGAAGTTAGGCAAGACGTTCGCTTGTCTTGCGAATGCCTTTGCAGAAATATACTCTTCCGGCAGGTCAGCCGGCACAACCAACCCGCCTCCGCCGCTATCGTCGTCTCTAATGGATGCTCCTTTCACACTCAGGAAGGAAGGAAGAAAAAAGTGGAGAAGGAAGGCAGGGAGGTTAACCAGTTTAGCTTAACCGGTTTGTTACCCTACACATGGGAGCGGGATGTGGGGATGAAAGATGGGGAGAAGAGATATCGCATAACACGGCACACACATCGTTAGTTACAGTCTGTCACTCTTGCGCGTTACGTGACATCACTGTCACAGCCGCTTGTCCAAGCCCGTCTCCTTCGTAAACCGAAGTAGTCGCCTTCAGCTGCGATGTCTTCTGTCGGCAATATGTGAAAATAGTTGCAACTGACAATGGTCTATTGTCAAGGTGCGCTAGAACGGACGGCAGGGACTGTCTCTGAACATTATATTCAGGACAGTCGCACAGAATTTGTTCCAGCGTCTCCTCGCAAAGACAGGCATTGCAGAAAGCGTTGTCGGCCATTCCAATGCGAAACGAGTAAGATTTCGTGAAGGCTACCCCTAGCCATAAGCGATAAAGCAGGGTGGCCTCGCTTCGGCGGAGTCCAGTTGGCATACAGAGATACGTCAATGAGGGCAGGTCGTGTTGACGATTGCTCCGGTTGGTCTGGCTGCTTGGTGTGCACTACAAAGAGAGCGTAATCTACCGTGCAAGCACTCGAAGTCTGCTGGCTGCGTCGGACCGTAAAAGTGGTATGGCCCCTTCCTGTGTGTCTTCAAGAGCTGCCCGAGCGGCATCATCGGCGTCTTCGTTTCCTATGACGCCGCAGTGACTTGGCAGCCACTGAAACGTCACGTGGTGTCCTTTCTCATGTGATGTATGGAGTAGGCATCTAATATCGAGCACGAGCTGTTCGAATGGCCCGCGACGCAGAGCTGATAGCACAGATTGTAGGGCTGCCTTTGAGTCACTGAAAATTGACCATTGTCGAGCTGGTTCCCGATTGACGAAACAAAGGGCAGCGCGAAGAGCAGCTAGTTCCGCAGATGTAGATGTCGTTGGGTCTTCAGTCCTAAAGCTGATGGTAATACCTCTTGCTGGGACGACCACAGCACCAGACGAACACTGGATGTTTGTGGAACCATCAGTATAAGTATGTGCACTGTCCGCGTACCTCTCGGGCAGAAGAAGCGGAGACAGTTGTTTCAGCGCAGGCGACGACATCTCAGGCTTTTTCCCGATTCCTGGTACGCTGAGATGGACTGTGGGGCTGACAAGACACCAAGGGGGTATCGATGGTTTAGATGCAGCGGTGAAGCCCGAGGGAAGTTTGTAGTTGTACTTTACGATAGTTTTAGAGAATGATGCTTGGTGCCTCTCTGAAGGTAGTGTTGCAAGGTGGTGATAGGGGGCACGTGCAAAATGTCTGATGTGCGTTCTCAGGGCTTCCACCATGATGTGAGTTTGCATTGGATGGTCCCGAGCAATCGCAATAGTTGCCTCTGTTGACGTGAATCTGGGCAAACCAAGGCAACCTCTGAGTGCTTGAGCTTGTGCTTCCGGCAGAACACGAATATTTGTCTTGCAGGTGTTGCTCAGTACAGGTAGACTATATCTTAAAAAACCGAGAAAGAGAGCTCTGTAGAGTCTCAGCATTGCGTCTACTCACATCCCCCACGTCTTTCCTGTCAAGTATTTAAACAACTGGGAAGTTGCTGTCAGGCGCCGTTTCATGTAGGCCACGTGCGGGCTCCAACAGAGGTCTCGGTCGATAATTACGCCAAGAAATCTGTGGGTTCTGACATAGGAAATGGTCCGCCCATTGATTGAGATGACATAAGGGGTCATTGGTTTGCGAGTAAATGCCACTAGGGCGCATTTTGTGGTGATATGCTGAGACCTTGTTCACACAAGTAGCTCGCTGTCAAAGTAGCCGCTCTTTGAAGCCGTGCACGTACCTGAGGACATGTGACTGCCGAAGTCCAGACACAGATGTCGTCTGCATATATTGAAATTTTGGTGGTAGTTGGCAAGTATTCAGCAAGCCCAATAAGAGCGAGGTTGAATAGCGTCGGGCTGAGAGCACCGTCTTGAGGAACGCCCCTGCTGGTATAGCGTCGCGTAGTTGGGCCATCGTCAGTTAACACATAGAATGACCTTGCAGATAGGTAACTTGCAATTCACAAAAATACTCGATCACCTAGGCCAACCGTCACAAGAGCGTCGAGAATGGCCTCATGTAATACGTTATCGTATGCCCCTTTCACGCCTAAGAATAAAGCTGCAGATAAACGTTCACGGGACCTTTCGTGCTGGACATATTAAACGAGATCAATTACATTGTCGATGGAAGAGCGGTCACGTCGGAAACCAGCCATGGAATTCCGATAAATCTTGTAGTTTTCAAGGTACCATTCCAGGCGGCCAAGGATCATCCGTTCCATTATCTTTCCTACACAGCTGGCCAACGCAATTGGCCGGTAAGAGGTGAGCTCTAGCTGGGATTTGCCCTGGTTCAACATTGGCACCAGGCGGCTCCCTTTCCATTCGTCAGGAACATTTCCCTCCTGCCATGAGGTGTTGTAGAGACTCAACAATGCTATCCGTGCGGAGTCTCCGAGATAGCACAAGGCTCGGTATGATATACCATCTGGACCCGGAGATGATGAGCGCCTGCAGAGAACTAGTGCCGCCTCGAGCTCCTCCATTGTAAAAGGAAGGTCCATGCGGCAATCACGATCAGAGTTGGAACTAGCTATGAGCAGCCCCCGACGTCACTGTGCGATGGGACCTGACCTTATCAGTAATCAAATGATGACTAACCTACCAGTTGAAAGACGACGTGATTTGCTCGCATTTTTTAACCAAGTGTGGGCCAGTGGGGATATACCATATTTATGGATTGTAGCATGGGTGGTACTGGTTCTGAAGCCTGGAAAGAATCCTGGAGCTCTGGACTCATGCAGAGCGGTATCGCTGACCTCCTGTGCACCGAAGCTAATGGAGAAGATGGCGTGCACAAGGCTCACTTGGTATGTCTAGCAGGGTCGAAAACTACCATCGTGCATGACTGGGTTTCGGCAGCGTCTGAGCCCTCAAGACAATGTGCTGGACCTGCTAAGGCACATAGAACATTACAGAGCGAATGGCCTGTCGACACTTGCTGTTTTCATGGATGTTTCCAAGGCTTACGACTACGTGTCTCAAAGAGCCATCATCAACCAGTTACAAGTTATAGGCGTCATGGGTTATCTCTTGCACTTCATACATACGTTCCTCAATGATCGTCGCATCAGAGTTCGTCTTGGCGACACTTTGACCCATGAAATACGTATATTTCGCGGCGTGCCACAGGGGAGTGTTTTATCTCCCTTATTATTTAACATTGCTATGAGTAGCCTCCCAAGAGTACTAAACCATCGAACACCAGTGAAGATATCTATATATGCCGATGATATCTGCACATGGGTCTCCGGCTACCAGCATCGCCGCCTCGCACGAATAGCCCAGGGAGCAGTAAAAGCCACTCAGGGCCACTTGGCAACGATTGGATTATCACTATCAGCAGAGAAATCATCATTCGTACTAGTTCCTGGAGTGAAAAGAAAATCTACACGCTTGACGCTGAATTTGGACGGATACCAGATTCGACAAGTCACCAACGTCCGATTTCTTGGCGTTACCTTAGACCACAGGCTACTCTGGCGCCGCGGTGTTGACCACGTTGTGGCGTCATCGTCACCCAGGCTACATGTGCTCAAGCGAGTCGCTGGCATACGCTGGGGCAACCACCCGACGTCGATGCTACGGCTACATACAGCGTTGGTTACCAGTCGGATCCTCTATCAGCTACCTCTGATGTCACCCTCAGACAGCCAATACGAGCGCTTAGAAGCCATCCACAGAAAAGGTATCCGACTTTGCCGTGGAGTCCCTCAGCCAGCGTCAAACAAGAAAGTGCTCTACGAAGCTGAGTCACGCCCTCTACGACTTCAGGCTTACCAGGCTCTCACGATCCAGCTACTACGATTGAGTGAGTCTACGCCCGGCAAAGCCCTGTTACGACGTATAGGTAACAGGCCGCGCTCACATTTTTATGCAGCACTGAACACGCTTCGCGTATTAGGATTGCGCTGCTCGAGACAGAGGGAAAGGAGAGAACCACCCTGGACATTCGAGGACATCACATGTAACTTAAGTGTACCACGATTGCAGTCAAAGAGCTGCATTTCATCTGCAGAAGCCAAGTCATTACTCCTGGAACATCTGAACACGACTTACCCGACTCACCTACAAGTATACACAGATGGCTCTGTCAAGGCAGGCGAAGACCGCTGCGGAGCTGCATCCTGTATTCCCTCTCTAAGATATACGTGGTCTGGCCGTCTGGACTGTATAGCATCGTCAACAGTTGTGGAAGGCTTAGCAATAGCTTCTGTTCTGCGCAAACTAAAGACTGCCTCCGCAGAATGTGGTTGTCCTTACGTGCTCAAAGGCCGCGTTACAACAAGTATACCGTGGTCTGCCATCCCTCAAGTTCCCACGCAAATCACTAGCCATCGTGAAAGAACTCAACAACAGAGGCTTCACAGTAAAGTTTCAGTGGATTCCCTCCCACATTGGTATCTCTGGAAACGAAAAAGCTGATGCGCTTTCACACGCAGCGCTCTATCATCCTCCCAAAGTCAAGGCTCCAAAGAGTAATGAAGTGCAAAAATCTGACATTCGAAATCACTTTGCGTCGCTTTGGGTTCCACCGCATATGCCCTGCATAACCAAGAGATTGCACCGAGAGGAAGCCTCACTTCTATATCGAATAAGGACAGGATCTGCTAATACACCGGCCTGGTTATTTAAGACGGGGGGAATCAATTCTCCGAACTGTACGGCACGCAACGAGACAGAAGACATTGAGCACTTTTTGTTGTCCTGCCAAAAATTCCAAGATGAAAGGGACGCCTTCCTGAAGAATCTGCAAAAAAAGGGCCTTCCGCATGCGTGCCTGCAACATCTTATATTTCCCGAGGGATCAGTTATAGCCCGCAAAGAAACTTCACGTCTTCTTATCGAATTCTTAAAAGAGACTGGTTTGATGGACATATGGTGAAACCTTTCAGCGGTATTGTGCGAGACGCTCGGGCGGAGCAGTTGCCGGCCTTGATCGCCAGGCTAAACCCGCTTGTTGCTACAATTCACCACCACCACCACCACAATAGCGACAAAAAATATGGCACTCAGTAGAACACTGGATGAATAAAAAATATACAGTCCAACAGTACATGAATCGCAAAGTTTTGTGCATGAGTTCAGTACACGTACGCATATATAAAGTCATATATCTTGAACAGCCAAAACACACAACACATGTAATACACTGCAAGTACAGAACATAATTATACATATTGCGTAAAAGTTGCTATCACCACATAAACCAATTCTGAACCACCAACAACACTTATGTTACTCATCGTATTCGGATCATCTGAAACTTAATATTTTCCCAAAATGTTGGTGTCCTCTAAAAACTTTTTCAGACCAAGAAGTGCTCTTTTCTGAAGGCCCGCAGTTGGCCATGGGCCAAGTTTCTTTTTCAGAGTCTTCTGTCTAGTATCAACAAATTTGCTTGCAGTACCCTTCTTTGTGGATCGTATTTCGTGCACTCGAGGAGAAGATGATGCACATCTTCGTTTGGATGTCCACAACAACACTGCGGACTAGAGACACGTTTTATCCCGTACAAGAAGTGTTTCGTAAATGCAGTACCAAGACGCAGGCGGTGAACCAATGTTTCAAAGTTTCTGTTGTCTCTTCGATTTTCCGGCATTGATAAGTTTATACATGGGTCTATAACGTATAACTCCGAGTTCTTAGTTTGCTGATCAAACCAGGTAGTTTTGCTGAGGCGACAGGAAATCTGTCTCGGGATCAAACGGACTTCACTACGCAATAGGGGAAGATTGGTTGTCTCTGCGTTATTGTGCGCTCGATTCGCAGCTGCGTCCGCTGCAGTGTTACCAGGAATATTGCCGTGCCCAGGTATTCACTCAAATGCAATTACGTGGTTCATCGCGCTTGCTTTTGTAAGTTATTTGAGCGTCTCATACAATAGCAAAGTGTTCAAAGACTTTTTCTTATTGCTCTGTAGTAATGTGAAAGCGGCTTGCAAATCGCTAAAGATAACCCATTTTTGCGAATGCTTTTCTGATGTTATGAAACGCAAAGCACACAGGATTGCAAACAGTTCTGCCACGTTGGAAGATGTCTCTCGGGATAATTTAAATGTTTGCTCTAGCGCTAAATGTGGATTGACGAATGCTGAAGTCGAGAAATTTTTATGACACGAACTATCTGTATAAACGTGGATGTACTGGGGATATAATGAGTAAATTTGGAAGAGTGCCAGTTGTTGTGCGGCTACTATGAACATGTCTCTCTTAGATATAATTCCGTCAACCAATAATTCTATTTTAGGATATGTTAACATCCAGGGAGGGTAACTAACATCCCCTTTGCATAATTGAAATCTTGGTAATAATGCTTTATGTTCTCGAACAACGTCGCCAATTTTGCTTTTGTTTCTTTCGGTGAGGGCGAGGTTTAATGGATGCTTCTCGTGTTGGGTTAAGATACGATAAATATGTCGGCATGTTTCAACCATTCGTATGACTCCTTTCTTCAACTGTACGTCTTTCCTGAATTTCCCGCAAAATCAATGCACTCGTTGGCGTTTCATAAATACAGAATAAAAACAATTAAACAAGAACGAGAAGTTTCGATAAACGAAGGCGGACGGGTCGCGTAAAGATGATCGCGTCACTGCGTACTTAGGCAGTTTCTATTCCTATTTCTTTATACCTGGGGCCTTATAACGTAAAACTATTCCAATATTTTTTTATTCCGGTCTCCTGACGTCCAATTTACGTAACTGCCGACGCAAGCATCGGGCGGTGACCCGCAGCATTGCCTCAACAGCCCAATCAAGCGCTATCTTAGTTTATGCGAGGCCACTTTTGTTTGCTTTCAAAACAAATAAAATTGCCTGCATTGAACGGTTTTTCGTTTGTAATTGGTTGCCAGGAGGCGAGTAGCACGCTCAAGTGGAGAGGGTTTCGATGTGGCCGAGCCAGCGCATTGAATATAGATAACTGGATGAAGAGGGTAGTGCCGCCGTTTGCGATTGGTGCGCTTTTCCTTACTTAGCTTGCGGCGGCTGGTCGAAAATCGCGGTGGCGTGCAACGGAAGCTTAAGAATGCTGCTAAAACCGATCCTCAGCAAGGAAGAGTTGGCAGAGCGAGGTCATAAACGCGCCAAAAGTGCTCGAGAACTTTACACGGCCATGCAAAAACCATTGTTATACGCCAATAAATCCATGCTCTCCGGCAGGTGCGAGTAGCCGGTGCCTGAGCGATCGGCGGCAGCCATCTTTTATTTCTTTCGGAACGGGGGAGCCTGCTGCTATTCAGAAAACAATTCAGGTTTGTTCAGCATATGAATGCATCTTTAACGCTTACACGTCACTTTGATGTGGTGAGTTTTCGCGGTTTTGTGTGACGTCACGTGATAGGCAGGGAAAGTTGGTGCAGCCCGAAAACTTTTGACGAATAGGCGAGGGCTAATGGCAAAAAAGCGTCGAACGAGAAATAACTATTTTTATTTTGTTCTGTCCAATCATGCATAATCAGTGTGCGCACGTCATATGAGATAGGGAGCTATCGTGGTTTTCGCGACGTCGCGTGACAGACAGGCGAAATGGGGTTGGGGTCCAAAAAAGTGCTTGACCAATCGCGGAAGGCTGATTGCAGAATTGGAACACAAAAGTTTGGAATAGCTTTACGTTATAGCACCCATGTACTTATTTGATCTATACTTATATTAATCACATCGTGAACGCGCGAGTATGCCAGTTCTTTTACGTGCCGACAAGTAAGTTTGCCTTATAAGCGACAGCAGATTCGCACATCTACTTGACAATGTCATTTTCGAGAGTGACTCGTGCAGCTCCAGTGCGCGTTGTACACACAGACATTTTCTTCTCTCTAGCTTTCGCGCATCTCTCCTCCGGCGCGATATACCGAGCAACACACGCCTCTTTCCTTGGGCACCTTCGCCCGCTGGTGTACGTGGGCTGGAGCATTTCGCGGTCTGGTGTGCACCAGGCGCCGCGTGTTTTTTCGTCGTGCCGCGTTGCGCGAACAGCGCCGCTGGCGAACGTGATCTCCGCGCAGGGCAGCCTTCTCCGCTCCCGCGGGGCAAGCGGCGGAGCCCTGAGCGAGAAAAGCGGAGGAGACAGGAGCAGAGCAAACATGTCCCCCGCCCCCCCCCCCCCCCCCCCCCCGCAGCATGATGAAAGATACACAGACGTCAGCGAGCGCGGTCCGCTGCCTGAGCAATAGAGGCACCAGCGGCGAAAAAAAAAAAAAAACGAAAAAAAAAACCCCGGCGTATTCGGGAAATGAGAAGGTGCACGAGGCATTCAAGAGGAGGTCCCCGGGCGAAAATGACCCTCTTTGTGTCATGCGCGCGTCGCTGACGTTCTCATCAACGCGACGCCTCGAAACCAGAAGCAGCCTATTGAATTGCGACTCGTTGGCGGTGTTACACGAAGCCTTCGCCGACTGCCGCGCTTTCTCCGACGTCGCTGTTCTGGAGCACGTGCTTTATTCTGCTTTTCCGGCTCGCTCTTGCGCAGGAATGGGGAGTAATTCTTGCTCAGTCGCGTTGCCTTCTCCCGTTTGCGTGAACGTTCAGCGGCGTACTACGCTCGAAGTTTCCTGCGCCAAACCAGGACTGTGTATCATGTGGCCCAGCGAAGCTAGCAGACGTGCTTAGAACTTGAAAGCTGCATGAAGGAGAAATACTGTCGGCTCTACCAACCTCGATTAAGCACTTTCTTTTGCGAGTTTGCAACATAAGACTTCGGTTCATGCCTGTGATACCCAGTTTCTGCATGTTTTAACGTAGCCTGCAGAGGAGCAAATAAAAAAAAAAAAGAAAAAAAGTTGTTCGATACGGTAAGTGCCTCGCAAGCAGTTACGTCCCTCATTAAAATGCCTATTAGAAGGTTGATGGTTTGGGCTAGTTTCGGTCAATGTTTAGAGAAATCGCAGCTTAGTTTATCCCAGGTTGTTTGAAGCAACTCACCTGCGCTGGAAGTGTCCGTTGACAGCGAGTTAGTTTTATTCTATACCTGCTTGCAGATGACGGAAATTCTTCCGATGTAGTCTTCTCATATTCGGCCCCAGAATGGCAGACTTCTGACCTAAACGTTAACAAATGGTCAAATATAACACAACTGAATATACGTCGAGCGTCTTGGAAGCGCTTAAACCTCGCTGCCCAGAATGGGTAATATTCCTTATTATAAATAGCATCGTTTGGATAATCGCACCACAAGAAAATCTGCGTTCCGGATACTTTTCTTAGTGTCGTTTAAATCTTTAGTCCGCCAAATGATTATTAGACTACCCAGGCAATGATTAATATTGCTACGGCACAGCAGAAGCTTAAACTCTACCACCGTAGTGAAGACGGCGATGAGGTACTGAATTTCCCGCAGAGTTTTCTACAAAAGTTACTAAAGGGCATTCTGGCAATGTGATCGCTCAGCTCTTATGGGAATGCTGGTTAGCACACGGATTTGTCCAATCATCGTGCACGGGGCTTCGAACGTTCTGGTGACGCTATTTATTACGCTTTCATTTTCTAAAGACGAAGTGTTTGCGAGCCAGGGCGCTATTTCTTTAGCTCAGCTGTTTTCTTCTGATTTCTGCGTGCATCTTTGGAGAACCACCATGGTTCATAGTACGGATGGAAGTTGAAGTCCCCGTGCCTCTGCCGGAGATGGCGACTTCAGTGGCGGCTGCGTCTAAGAAGCGGACCGGCCTGAGGGAGCGGCACCGACGGCGATGACACCAGTGTCTGCTCGCTCAGCAGTGAGGACTTTTCCGATGACGCCTTCGAGCGTGTGCGAAGCCGCAAGGCGAAACGAAGACACACCACCAGGACATCTACGTCTTCGAGCACGCCAACGGTAGGACCAACTCGAAATACCGCAGTCAGTACGATTCTATTGGTACAAGCACTCGCTACCAACAATCTGAGGCCACTGAACAGACAGTCCGTATCGGTGCAACTTGCAATGGTGGCACCAAATCAAGTCAAAGACGTTAGAGTCAACCAACGAAAAAATGTGTTAGCTGTTGACGTGACACATGAGACTGCGCTGAGAAATTTGAGCAAGCTTACAGAACATTGCGGCATAAAGCTCCGCTCGTACATCCCCCTGGACAGTCGTTCCACTGCAGGTGTCATCTACGACGTGGACGGTTGCATCTCCAGCACTGATTTGCCGATTCTAGTGAAACCTTCCGTTGATGGCGTCGCCATAACCCATGTCTCTCGCCTCGGCACATCCCGCTGTGTGAAAATAATTTTCAAGGACGAGACTCTACCTTCGCACGTCAAGGTGGGCCACTCTAGGCACCCTGCGCGACCATTTATCTCAAGGCCACTTCAATCCCGCAATTGTATGAGGCTGGGGCACGTGAGTGCCGCGTGCGAGAACCCGAGAGTTTGCTCACGCTGCAGCGAGCCCCACGCTGCAGACCCCTGTGTAACCACGGTTCTGAAATGCACCAATTGCCTTAGGTCCCATGATGCTTCCCCGAAGGACTGCCCCAAAAGGAAGAAAGAAAAGGCGGTCTTGAAGCAGATGGCGAGAGACCGTTCGTCTCGTCGGGAAGCTGTTGCGGCCGTTATAAAGTGACGCTCTCGACGTCGTCGGACTTCAAAGAACGCTGATGCCTCTGTCAAAAGTACGGCTCATGCGACAACGCCTCCTTTTCTGCCCCATAGGCAAGCCGGGCGGAATCCAATTCAAATCTGACAACAAGGTCATGACGGAGAACAACACAACTTGGTCCGCACTACTAAAGCCACAGCCAAAGCCAGAGCCACAGTGGAAGTCACAACTGGAGCCACAGTTGATGCCACAGCTGATGCCACAGCCGGAGCTGGAGCCACGTTAAGTGACACAGCTGCGCACCGCTGTAGAGTGCACCGCGCGGGTTCCTGACAAATTGCCCGAAGACCGGCAAGTGGTTATGATGCCCCGGTCGGTCTCTGATGAATACTTGAATACTCGAATGCTTTTGAATAACCTGCACACTCCGTCAGCGCGAAGTGCAATGCAAGTACTGGATGCTCTCAATTCAGTGCTTGCAAGTCTTGAGTAAGCATCATGACTCACCCACAGTATTCTATTCGCACTGAAATAAATAAGGCTGGGGTTTACTTTAGCAATATACTGTCACGTACTGCAACGTACTGCTGACGACCGCTGGCTCTTTAATCTTCACATGTGACTTCAATACGCATCACCAGCTATGGGAAAGCACCAAGATTAGCTTCAGACTGCAGAATTCAGAGGCACCCCAATGTATCAGTGGGGCACTTGCTTGGACTTGACTGATTTCCAGACGCTTTTCCGCGTTCACACGCAGTGTTCACTCTACCCCGCTTTCCTCTTGTTGTTCCCCTTTACCTTCCCTCAGTGTAGGGTAGCAAACCGGACGCTCATCTGGTTAACCTCCCTGCTTTTCCTCTTTTTGCTATCTCTCTCTCTAAATTTCCATGCACTCAATTTCCTAAGCTCACAGTAGTGCAATGAGTCTCCTCGCAGATGTATAATCACTGCGGATTGTTTAAGTCACGTTCAATTAAATAGTATGTCGAAAATGATCAATTTGCAAAGTCACAATGTCGTATCGAACTAGAAGGACCAAGCTCAGGCAAACCTATGTACATCCCGCCATTCTCATACTAGCTTGACCATCACACTTGCGGCCCTGCCGTAGATACTAGCACCAAAATTTGCTATAATAATTTTTTAAAGAAGCTGTATGCAGTGATCGCTCCAGCGCGAAGTGATCTCCTTCTTGCGCTCGTGTATACGTATAGCGTAAATTGTATAGCCTGCATGCCATGATATAGCATATACAGGGGTTTATTATTCGCCAGTAAGGGGAGGGGGGGGGTGTTCTTAAGTCTACGTTGTACCTGACGCCTGTGTTTTAAAGAATGTTTCACATTCGCCGCCATGGCCATAACTCGCACTGGCTAACATTTCCAGGGCTAGATCGGCATACCCAGGGCTAGAACATGAATACCCAAGAAAGTGTACGTAGCTCAATGATGGAGCGTCGCACGCGTAATGTGGAAGATGTGAGTTCAGCTCCCACCTGCGGCAACTTTTCTTTTCATGCACTTCTATTTCACTTTTTTTTATTATGTTTACGTTTAAATTACGGAGAACAGTTAATTTCCCCTGTGCCTTCCCTGGCTCCGTTGATCGTTGGCTTCATGTGCCTTTTATTAAAAAATCGAGACCCTATTGGTTTTCCTTATTTCCACTCTCTTGTCTATCACATAGAGTTTGGGTATAGCATTTTAGTAAACCTATGTGTGCGTTTCAGCTCCTTCCTGCAAGAACCGACATGTTTACTTGACGTCTAAGATGACAGTCCCTTTTCTGAGTATTAGAGCACGAACATACCTTCTTATCGTTCGTTCCCTGGCGTCCAATTTTTCACTCCAATGTAAACCAAAAGGTTAGTTTTTTTTCCCCTAAAGTTCGTAGGAATAGACAATAATTCATCGCACTCTATCTCAAATAACTATGCAACTGTTCAATCTGTCTTATAAAAGACGACTTGTTACAGACTACTGTAGTTTTACAAATCACGCACATCGAGTTCATAAACCTACGTTTTCCCGAGAATTGTGACTGTCGTACAAACAGCAGCCAGGTTTGTGTGTTCAGACACGTCAGCGTTCCTTCAACCCGATCGTAAGTCTCGTTAACAGCGCTCGCTGGACTCCACACCCCAGCTTCCCTTTGTAGCACTCGTCTATATGTGTCGTCTGCTCGCCAGGCAACAACGTAGCCTGTATCGTAGCAATATTCGATGCTGTCTTCGTGAAACTGTCTTCTTCGGCGTCCATATCAAGACCGGAAGGGGCCTGAAGACGTAGCTGTCCGATGAAGACGGCAAATTTGCTGTGTACGCCAATATTTTTAACTCGCCCTGCGGAAAAGAGCCTACTTTTGTTCGAGTGCATTGGTGCTACCTTTGATAATAGTAAATAGCAAATTAGGCGTCACCATCATGTAGCCACACGGAGATCTAAACGAAGAATGACTCGAATGAACACCATGAAATGTGGCTAGATGCTATTACGAGACTAGAAAGTTGGTAAGTTGGCACACTTGCGTATTGTAAAAAGCGCAAAGAAAAAATTGAGCCAGGTAAACGACAGAAGACACAAGTCCTGCATGCTTCTTATTCGCGTGTGCAACTTTTCCTATGCACTGACTTCCATTTTGTGGATACAAATGTTGCTATTTGGCCACTTTGGTCGCCTTAGCCGCTTCCCTTTAACTGCTTCAGCATGAGTCACCTGCTGCGAGTCATAGGCTTCGAGGCCATATGAGTCGGGGAACTTGGTTAGCGCACACATCAGCAATGATTTCCAAGAAAGATAATTGTTTTCTTGCTCCGTACAGCAAGCGATGTTATTGACAACATGACAAACTTTGGTAGTGTTCTTACTACGACGCAGAAATAAAGACCTTATTTGACACGTCACGCGAACTATGATCAAGTGTTGTTCTCAGAAACACTAGAAGGCATAAATAAGGAGCTCTACATTTCCTGATAGCTGTGCTCGATTGCTGGACACTATAGGTTAACAGATTCTGTGTCCGTGTTAACGTTGTTCCGACGGAGCAATTGTCAGTCAAGTTTGTATGTCTGTTTAAAACTCGCCTGAAACAAGCAATAAGATTATCTATTCTCAAACGCACCCAGCTTCCCTAATTTATTGTGTTAAATCACTTCCCTCAGCTTATGGTTATCCTAACCAATTATCGCCAGTTGGATCTGCAGTGCTTCAACAGAGCATAGAAGATAATGTTGCCTCCCCCGTACCCTCACATACACACTCTTCTAACATCCAAAAGCCGTTTGAGCGTTGCCTGTAGGCTCTGAACTCTGGAGTCTTTATTACTCGGAAAGAGTTGTTGAATGTTGTAATAGAGATCCGAGAACGAAAGAAAATGAAATGACAGCTTCTGCGCGCCCTATCCATTCCTGTCAGAGGCAGCTGGCCCTGACAGCATCTAGTAAAGCATGCCAGAAACTTGGACCCTGCGGGCACACCCGTCCTGATGGTTAACTTCAACGCTATGCCGAAAGAAACACGCCTTCCTTGGGGCTGAAAAGTCTGCAGTTGAGATTTTGTACTAATAAAGTCAGAACAACAGCTGACCTTCCGCTCAAACAATCACACAAAGTGCGCATCGAAGTCAAACAAATTATCAACAAGGCGGCTTGATTCTTGCAAAGCTTTCCTGTATCGGACAGCTGGGTAAAAGAAGCGGCGATACACAATGAGCTGCACTCTTTAACGAGTGGTATTTTCTAAACGCAGTATGTCTACCAAGAACATTCCAAATGGGCTTGCGCATTAACAGATAAAAAATAATAATTTTATTCCATCATCTATCTTCATGTCCTGCGCAGGTTCTCATTGCTTGAGGAGCTCGCCGGTGTTCCTAGCTAGCTTGCAATATATTTTGGCAGCTGGTAAACCTGTGTTATTCAAGGGAAACGTCCCGAACTACATGCACAGCGTGCCAGCCAAGAGAGAGAGAGAGAAATAGAAGACAGGAAAGACAGGGAGGGTAACCAGACGCACGTACGGTTTGCTACTCTGCACTGGGGGAAGGGGTATGGGTATGAAGAGAGAGATAGAGAGGAGAGAAAGAGAGCACAGTTTTGCGCACCGAGTCTACGCACGGTTCCCAAGACCTGTCAACTTGAGGTATTCCAAGAGAGCTTTCGTGGCTTTCTGTGCCATCGACATGTGCGGTCAGGGTCCAAGGATCTTCATTACGGAAAATGGTCTAGAGTCCAGCTGGTTCAGTGCTGCCCCAAGACTGCCAGGCTAACCACGGCTGTGGCACGCACCTTAAATAACGGACATACACATACACCACGCTGACAGAAATAAGTAACTCCAGAGCTTGAGCAAATTCTTCCGCGTTGCAACATAAGCGCGTCAATGCTGATCGCGGCGCTTTAACTGCTTGTTTAGTGTGCACGTGTGTGCGCGCGGACCCTAAATAAACCCTCGGACGTTGTGAGATGTCGCGTGAGCGCGAATACATAATATAAAGTCGCATCTCAAAGAAGACATGTGTATTTTTCACACTAACGTGCCCACCAGACGTACCTGAATCACGTACAGGCACACATATCACAGTAAATGCACAGAAGCACAGCATTCGCTTTGTGGGTGAATTATTATTCGCAAGTGATACAGCGCTTTCAACCGAAAGCACAGATTAAACGTTAGTGCAGGTGTTAATTTAAACACGGGTCTTATTTGTGCCCGATGGCGATGAGCGAATACTCAAAGTCGGGGGCGTGTGCGTCCTCCGATGAAGCGATGCCCAATATCACGTACATTTTAAATACGCAGCATTTCTTTGCCTGGACAGAACCAATGTGAAATGCAAGGCCGCTCAAGGGCGCAGAGTTTGTCGCCGATGCGCGCGAGCCCCCATGAGGCTCGGTGCCTCCTCGCTCAACTCGCCGGTAGGGGTGAAAGCGCCACAAGTAGACAAACGTGGCTCAGTTGCACTAGGGGCACTATGTTGCACCTAGTGCGCCTCTACTAGCAGATACAGCAATGGATATCAAACGGAATAGGAGCGTAGGAGCACAAAGGCTCACCGGAGGCGACAGAGGTATGCGATGCACACCGAAGCGGCGAGGCAAGAGGCGAATCGACGGGCCGACGCGATACACGAGGCCGTGGAGCGCGAGCAAGGAGAAAGCAACACGTGGCCGAGGAGCAGCGCTTCCCCAGGCAGCGCAAGCAAAAAAAGAAGTGAAGAACAGCGACACGCCAAGTTGACGGCCGCCAAAGTGGCCAGTGAGACCATGCGGCACTGTTTGGAGAAAAAGCACTTGCGGGGCGCAGACGCGTCTGTCAAAAGCACTTCGTCGAAGAAGAATTTGGTGCGACATGTCTGCGATTGTCTCTGGTTCCGATCGGACGTCGTCAGGGTGTCGCGGGCCGTGTATGCGGCGATCCTCGAGTGAGCGTTTCTCCAGGAGGACGTGAGTTCGTTTGGGCTGTGCGCCACGTGCAGCGGCTCCCTAAGCAGGGGCACGGTCCCGCGCCTCTCTCGAAGCAGCGGATTCTGGTCCCCGGAGAGGCCCTTGTACTTGCCGCCCCTCAACGAGATCGTCGAGCGCCTGGTGTCGCCCAGGTCCCGTTCACGCGAGTGAAATGTGTCGTGCAGGGCGGCCAGTTTGGAGTCACCGACCAAACTGTCACCGTTCCGGTCGACGTGGAGGAAGTGGTGTCCTCGCTTCCCGGCAACATGGCACCACCTCCTCTGGTGCCAACCACAGCAGCAGCAATGACAGTAGGTGAAGAAGAAGAAGGCGAAACGCAGCGAAGGCGACTCGGGGCTGGGCAGCAGGGCCGCTTAAATTCGAAAACACAAAATAAATAGTATAGTTCAAAAAATATAGGCACAGTTGTGCGGTTCACTTTTGGAAATGCTTCGCATTGTCTTTGATAATCCTCAAGAATGGTTTCTGCCATAATTTTTCTATTTCCTCGTAACAGCAGGTATCTCTTACCACGTCAGTACTGTATGATCAGTCGTGACTGTGGTTATGTACGAGCTATATATCTGTCGATAATAATTTTCAGTGCCAGTAAATATGTGTGTTGTTTTCACTTCCACGAGCAATCGTCGGTTATTTTGAACATACAAGAGACTGATAGTCCCCGGAGATGTATATCCATGAACGTCGGCCCACATCTTATTGTTAATGGGGGTGAGGACTTACAGAGTCGCCATCTGTGGGAAGCGCCTCGCTTGCGTAGCATGAGGGATAACGCGGCACGCTCCTAGTAGCGTTGGCTGTTGGGGCTCAATAAAAGCACCACGCGGAAGCCCTCCTAGACATATCTGGAAGTATTATCGAAACGAATGAAGTTTTTAACTGTCAAGGTAAGAATATTGGGCAAACAGAAAGCGCAGAATAGTTTACAGACACTATCTCTTTACCGTATACGTACACTGAACGCCCACTTCGCGCAGTCGCCGCGATGGAGTCCTCCGAACCGGCTTCTTGCGTTTAAGGTCGATACTCGCAGAGAGCAAACTACGCGAAATAAGTTCTTGTAGTGGGCTGCCTGTGTAACAAAATGGAGCATAACAGAATGAAGCCCCAAGAAGCGATCGCATGGGTTCGCGGTGAACGACTACGCATCTATATGCATGTCCACGCACAATACTTCGCTATCGCTGCGAGCGCGTTTTCGTACCTTGTCGTGAGCTTTAGGCCGCACAATAGGAGCATTTGACAGTACACAAGCAACCATTGTTACGTGGACAATATCAGAGCTGTTCAAAAATCACTTCGTTATAACTAGGGACTTGACGCACACGGCGACTTGTGATGTGACGCCGCGACGATTCAATCTTTTCTTTTTTTTTTTCTAAAGTCTTGGCCGTTTTAGTATCCTCATTTCTCAACTTGCGTCGCACCCTATGTTCATCGGTCTTCTCAGCGAGCAATTACCCGCTGCTTCTTTGTCTTAATCCAGTACATTTCATTTTTTGGTACTATACAAGCATGAGTATGTTCCATGCCTTTTTATGTGCTTTTTATGTTTCCCTTTCCATTCCAGTGAACTTGCCAGTATATATCATCAACAAATTCATAGACCAAAGCTTCATGACATTAGCCGGGCGGCACGTGCGGCCGAGCGTATCAGTGCACACTTTCTTCTACTTACTGAATATCGCAGCCCCGACACCGTATCAGAAATCTTCCTCGCAGAAGTGCTTTCTGCACACCCGAGTTGTAGCCGATGGTTGCTTGCCGATTCTAAGTTTCACGATCCAAGCTTCACGCAGCTTCTTGTCCTGCCCCTACGTGTGAATAAGGCTAACGCCGGGCTCTGTTGTGTACGTCCGACACTGCGGCACCGAGCAGTAGCCTACCATGTTGGACGCCTTCAAAGGCAGCCACTGCCTATTATAGTGCTTTCAAGTGTCATCAAGCACACACCCGAAGCTGGAAAACCTCGCCAATTCATCAGAACTGTAACACAGATGGGACTTTAAGCTTTCGTTTGAAGCTCGCTTCGGCGCTTCCCAAGCAGTCGACGCGACTGCTGTGCCCCCGTGATCCCTCATACCAGGTCACGCCGAAGGCGGTGCCCGCTTTTCCAGTGGTAACGCAATAAAACTTCTTCTTGAGCGAGTTGGTTAACATGTACCGAAGCCATTGTAGCGCACAGAAACGCGGACAATGAAGAGGACAGGGCACCACGGGCGCCAACTAACAACTGCTTTATTAGGTCGACCCAAGAAAGGACATCATAGATACACTCAGTATAGCGTATGCGTACACATTCTTCATGGTTTCACGCCCGTCGTTGGATGGGGCAACGGGAGACGCTTTTTGCATGTGCCGCAACGAGGAGATGATAGCGATAAGGAAGATAAGCGGCGCAATAACAGTGCGGAGCTTTTGCATAACAGTGAGGAGCTGTTCACCGAGATCGCCGCGTTTCGGTGCGTACGAGCCGTGCCGCACTGTCTGCGCATGCGTGGGCGCGTGGACGCGAGCTTGTGCGCGTCCGAAAGTGTGAGGCTAGCAGCGATGATGATGTAAACGGAGCTCGGCATTTTCATATTAAATAAATACTATTTTCATTTTGTGAACGCTGTCCTCACTTTTCGTTCGCCCTAAATTCGAGCTAAGCTTGTTTTTAATTTTTTCTGGTTTCGGACATTCGGGGGTCGGCTTAGAATCGGGGTCGGCCTAGATTCGAGTAAATACGTTAATCAGAAAGTGGTATACTGGCACGTAAAACCCCATAATTTTTTTTCGAAATTCACGACAACAGAGTTTTCAAAGAAAGGTCTGTGCGTCTAAAGTGATTCAGTGTTTTCCTTGAGTGTCCTTTAACGGATACCGTATTCGTATGCCCGCTTTTATTCTCATGTGAAGCGCTATAGCCTGGAAAGAACGGTTCACAAATTTCACGCATCACAAATCGCATTAACCGATTAGGCTTGTGTAACTTCGCTATGCTCTATAGTCAACTACACCGACTCAACACAATATCACAGCACATCGCGTGATCGCCGAGAAGGATCTAGCGGGAGAGACGAGGGAAGCGATAATCGCTGATGAACGATGACGCGGTGGGAAGAGTGCGCGATCGAAAGCTCTGCCACTGCAGCGAGCGCGGTGCAAACGCCATCAGAGATGAAGCGTGGAGACCGAGATGGCTGTTTTGCAAACAGTCGTTACGCCTAGAAACAAGGAATGCAAAAGAGCAGAACAATGGGGGCGGCGATGCATTCGCCGATACCGAGGTCGAAAACACACCGTAGGCGCACGAGTGAGTTGTCGTGCAATCAGAAAACCATTTCAAACTCGGCCTGCGCTCCGAGCGGAACGCATTTGCGGCCGAAATGTCGTTACGGGAAAACCAAACGTACACATGCGATGGCTACGAGGCTGTAGAGAAGAGACAGGAACTATAGTGAACTCTAAGAATGAATACCGCGCGGAGCTCATGAGCGAAACGCTTGAGGCAAGTTGTCTCTATTTCAGAGTTGGCTTTCGACAGAAACGGTTAAGCTAATGCTGACAGTACAATATTTTTTCGGCCAACGAAGACTACAGGGAAGCGGCCCCTTAATTTTCACAGCAAATGTATCTGAGCGTCGCGCCTCGTCCATTGAAGAGCCACAAGAGGAGAGACTCAGCATTATCTTTGCTGCAAAAGCGTACAAATTGAACACCCCTTTATGCTTAACTGTCATTGAACGCCATACCTGGCAACCTCACTACGCGTAGAAGATCCCGCTCTTATCCATAGTTTTAATCACGTAACTGATTGCCTGTTTTCTCGGAACCCTGGCTGTTGTTCAGCAGTAAGCTTTGATGTAAAGGACCTCTTTTACACCATACCTCATGACAAACTTATGATGTCCGTAAAATATTGCCTTACTAAATGTAACGATGAACTTCCTGTTGGGAACAAGTGTGGTGTCACCCGCTGTGGTTCCTTAGTGGCTATGGTGTAGGGCTGCTAAGCACGAGGTCGCGGGATCAAATCCCGGCCCCAGCGGCCGCATTTTGATGGGGGCGAAATGCGCAAACACCCGTGTTTAGGTGCACTTTAAGGAACCCCAGGTGGTCCGAATTTCCGGAGTCCTCCACTACGGCGTGCCTCATAACCAGAAAGTGCTTTTGGCAAGTAAAAACCTAAAAGCAAAGTGTGGTGTCACAGTGGATGCTTTCTTGGAACTTCTGTGTTTCTATCTCGAAGCCACGTTTGTTACTTGGGATGGTGCCCTACATATTCAAAAATGTGGCATCGGCATCGGTTCCAAGGTCGCACCTGTCCTAGTGATATATTACTGTCTTTTGTCAATCGCGCTATAGAACGTGAAGTGCAGGTATTGGTGAAAAAAAATTTTTTTTCGCTACGTTGAGGATTTTCTTATCATCTTCTCTACTAATCCTTGCACTTCCCACCTTAGCGACGTGATGAAGATTTTCAAAAAAAAAATGCCCTTGGTCTATCATTCAAGTGTGAATTGTCTAACGATGGTTCTATCTGAAATTTGGATTTTTGATTGCATTTGAAGCCAGAACATGTCTGCCGGTGTTTTTCGCCGCGATCGAAAATATTTCTCTTGGGCTATTGTTCGGGGCCTTCCAAGATAGGCAAGAATGGTATTGCCTATAATTCTCTCAGTTCTGCCATAAGTAAATCTTGCTACCATGCAATGGAGCACAGCTTTCGCGAACAAGTAGCCCGCCTAAAGGACGCTGGCTTCCCGGTTTCAACTTTATCGTGCGTTTTTTTTAGGCTGCTGAAATCTTTGAAACTGTTCGCATCTCGACCCACGCACAAGTCCTACCATTAGGCCAAAAAAATCAGCAGTAATCTCTTAGGTTCACGGGCTTTCACATTGGCTTAAGAAAATCGCCAAGGTTTTCGATGTAAATGTCGTTTTTCCAGTGAAGGGAAAAGTCGGGAAGAACCTGTGCCGCTGTAGAGAGGATAAGAACAGGCCAGTCACCGAGAAGCCTATGCTCTCTACACCAGTCAATCATCGTAATAGTTTTGTTACTTGTTCCTGTGGTGTTGTTTATAACGTCCCCCTATCATGTGGCAAAATGTATATTGGACAGACTGACGCCTACGTTAACTAATGGTTACGCCAGCGCAACAACAATTGAAAGGGCCCCCCTTCATCACATCTGTCAGCACATTGTCGTTCATGTCACTGTAAACGAGCTTTTGAGGAAAAAGAAACCCATGTTACCTTCACCCACGCGGATAAAAAAAAAAAACACGTGAAATCATTGAAGTTCTCCACATACAGAAAAACCATGATCATTGCCTTCCCATCCCATCTATCAACCTGTACGATTGTAAAAACAGCCTCCTCGAAAGATGTGGCAAACACCAGTAAGGCAGGTGGGCTGTTTTGCATTTATTCCGTTATGTGTGCAATAAACCACTCAGTTGTTAGCTCAGCGCTGGTCCTGTGTGTTTCTCTGTCTCGTGCTGCTGCCTTTTTGGGCTGTTTTTACCATGTATCTCTCTACACTTCGTAGGTGCGGAGAGAATCAGGATTGTCTCAAGTTGCTTCGAACGCTGAGGCATAACTGCACGATGACTTTTCCTACACGCGCGACTCCTCGTTTAGTGCAGCGCATTGGTTTTTTTTTTCTTTTTATTAAATTGGATCCACCTGGACGAAAATCTTGCAACGAAAGTAGTTTCGAGGAGAGAATTCCATGAAATGAGGGCTCTATATAGTTCCACATCATTTGGAATAACTATCGCACTTATACTAGTGAAACACAGATATGCAGAGATTTCTCAGTTTTTTTTTTTTTTGTATAGATGGTTACATGTAGATGTGTTATATTTATGTTTTGCAATTAAACAGAAGGCTTCTTTTTATAGTGAAATTATTGAACTCCTGTGCACAATGAAATGTGCTACACCCGTTCATAGTACAATAATTCCTTTGGTATATGGGATTAGCGTCGCAAGCAACGCATGAGAAATCGGTTAGGGCGCTTTCGAAGTCTTACCGACACGCGGAAAGTAATTCATAGGCAATATTTCAGTGGGACCGGGCATAAAGGCTGTGAGCAATTAGCTACAAGCAGTTTAGGCGAACCGTTGCCCTTTCTATGCGTTAACCCATGCTTGAGACACTAACCCTTTAGCGTCATGAAGTGATTAACTGGGATAGTTGTTAGTACTGCATCCTAGATGTATAAGCTGCTTTTAGCACAAAGCCAGGTATCTGTACGAACCAAAATACATAATCTATTTATTGTGTCGCTGTTCATGTTGTGTAAATGTATGTGTTTGTGCTATAAGCAGCGAAAGCCCCTTGTTTGGGGTGGAAAGCAAGTGTTATTTTTAAACTATACTGCAGCTTGTGCGTCCGTCTTGAAGCACAGTGAGTGCGGTAAGCACTGATGTAATTTGCAAGCGAAACTCAGGAAGATGTGCTTCCTACACACTTTGAAGTGATGGACACTGACCTGTTCACTTTGATGACAATTGACAAGCAATTCCACTTAACTAAATCTCTTCCATAAGCCGCAACGACGTGGCTGTCACTTACCAGAACTTTTCACAGAGGTATCGCAACAGGGCCTAATTCTTAGAAAGAGCGTTATTTCCATTTCGCCATTGAATCATGCACTCTTAGAGTACTTCCTCGATTTTTCTCTTGTTTGGTTTATTTATTTTAATGATGTCCAAAATGTTGGCAACTTTTGTCACCGGCGTTTTTGCAACCTTTCGAAAGTGTGCGTCTACAGGCAACCAGGGTGCTTACTACACCAGTGAAGTTCATGTGCTAGAGCGCTTCGTCAGAAGAGGCGCCGGTAAATGGCCACCTAAAACGAAGGCTGCCGGTCAGTGACAAACTGTTAATGCGCATCAACTACATTATAAATTCGGCCCCAAATTCTTTTGTGAGCGATTGATCGAGCTGACTAACAATAACGCGCACGCGCAGTAGGCAAAAAAAAAAAAAAAAGGCTAGATCCAATTTCGCTAATTCTTTGCGACACTCTGACGTGACACGATCGCATGAAATTATCATGTCCTTCAGCGTGTGCTCTGCTTTTCAAATGGCGAATGTATTCGTTCAATTAGTGCGACGACATAGCGAGACGGCGATGCGCGTCTGCCCTCCGTCATTATAGAAACGATAACAGCGACAAAATCCTTGCTTCTCCTTTCGGCACGCTGTCGCCCCCGTTCTTCAAGAGAAGCGCACATTCCATAGGGAGGAAGCACACTAAAGAGGGGAGTCCCGAATCTGCAGGATAGCCTCGCTGGCGCACTTTTCCTTGAAAAACGTGCTCGACGGAAAGGCCTTGTCATTCCATACACACAAGTGCTCAAGTTCGCGTTCCCGCCCTGCTCGGTCCAAGAGGTGTCCTAATGCCTCTCCCGGCCGCACGGCGTGAGTAAGACAACTCGCGGGAGAATTGTCGCCTTTCGTGTCGACGTGAGTGGAATTGCCCGCGTCCCGACGAACGTCAGCGCGTTATCTCGTTTCGCTCGCAGGAAGGAAAGGAGGGCCGGCAGACAGACGCTCTCCAAGGATGACGCGCTCAGACTGCGGCGAGTCTGCTTCCCACTGGGACCAGAGAAAGCTGCCGTCTCCACTTAGGATTAGAGCACCGTAGACGCGAAGTTGCTGTCAGTCGAGGAGCACGGAAATTAAACTGATGAGCAAATGAGGCTTGTTTTGCTTTCCATCCCAACTACTGTAGATGAGCGAGCGTAACAAATAGGCAACGGAAGCGATGCCCAGTACCGTCTTTTATAGCGACAAGAAATGGTTTGTTCAGTGTTGCCTCAGTTTGTAAGCTGAAAAAAAAAGCAGTCAACTTCCCCACCGTGCTTCTAATCAGGTTGGTGCCTTTCAGCAATGGCAAACTTCTATGAAATCTGTCATATAACATGCGCATATAACATGCGCGTTTTATGAACCACCGGGGTTCCCAGTGCTACGTTTTAGCGCAGTTATCTGCGGTTGAACGAAGTGCTTCCAACACCAGAGCTTCTTTCCATAATGTAGATCATACATAATACTTTCCGTGTGCGCTGGCAACATCCCCCTGCAAAACAAATCAGTAGGGACATGCCATATTTTTTTAAACCCCGTGTTCATGTTTTCAGAACATGAAACACCGTCCTCACATTTTGATGACATACAAAAGGGTGCGCTGAATCATCATCGCGTGCTTGTGGAAAGCCAGATGAGGACGCCTCACGTGTACTGTTCACTTGTCGGCTTTTGCAGAACAGAAGCGAAAGCTGTGCGTAAAGTTTTGCACAATGGGATTCCTGCACTCTCTTTGGAGACTATTCTCGTGCCGTGGCCTTCTTAAGACATTGCAAGGAGGATATTATGCACTGTGCGTAATCTTTGTGTGTCATACAACCTAGTCTCAAAGTACTGGCAAGGTGCATGCATTTGATTTGTGTTTTTTCAACATCGTGCTAAAGTGTGTCATTACACCATCCATCATTTGTTTCTTTCTTTTTGTGTGTGGGTTAATCATTATATTTTCGAGGAATTATCGTCACTCATAGCACCTTAGCCCAGGTATACAGAAGTCAAACGGAGCAACAGGAAGCAGATGTTTCCAGCCTTTCTTATCTGATCGCCTAGCTAAATCTAGCTATCACGTGGTTACCTACGTCATAAGCGCTGCGTTGAAGAACTCTGGTGTTTAAGCAGCATGCCTTGGGTTTCAATCAAAGGCAAATACATCACGAGGCATTCCATAAAGCTCCAGAGCTTGAACGCAAAACCCGATGACACCTGAGAATTTCTTATGAGATGTGAATGCGAAACCATTAATGTCCAATTGAACGCCCGTGAGCGGTCATTCGAGTTATGAACTCCTCGCGGGCAAGCGAGCGCATTGAGACGCTTGGCCAATGCCTCCTGGATAGCAGAAGGCCGGTGAACTTCTATCCGTGACGTCATGCTGCCTTGCCCGCTGCTGTAGAATTTAATAGGCACGCTACAGAGTAATCCGCGGTGATTTTGACGTCACCGCTTTCCTTACGCTGGGCTTGGCAAGGGAAATTTTGGCCCAAGTAGCATGATGTCATGAAGCAGAGTCACAGGCCTGGTTTCTAGGAGGCGCTGGTTACGCCCAGTTAGTAGGATACGCGGCTTCTAAAGGTAGGGTGGTAGGTTCAAAACTCACTGCCGTCAACGCATTTTCTTCCGAGTTTATACTGTCTTTTTATACATTAATTTTCATTGTAGCAATCACCGAAGCGAAGTTAGAACGCAGGCAGAGTTTGCGCGGACTCTATCTTCGTGCTGCCTGTCGCTTCAACGCGAATGAAGCGGCGAGAACACAGCGCTCACGAAGTTCTCAGAACACGCCACACCCTGCCACTTTTGCATATAGCTTTCAAGATATGTGCCCGGGCTTCTCTCTTCAACGCGAAGCGCCGAGAACACAGCACAGCAGTTGGCACTCTGTCCGCATCGCAGATCGCTTTCAATATATGGTCGGCGCGGCCGTGCCATACGCCACCGCCGCTGGAGTTAAGGTTGATTGCGATTCATAATGGTTCGACGCGGATGGATAAGGTGCTAAAAAGGGTTAACGGCTTATAATGATTTCAACTTCATCAGCGCACCTGGCGGCGCCACCAGAAGTTTTTTGCTTGCGTCATCAGTGCACTTTTGCGCCGCCGTCCGCAGCAGTTCGTGTCACCACACTGCTGTCTATTGTCCTGGCCGGCTCAAGTTTCATAGGATTCATATCGACATCGGGCTGCGGGAAGATGAGCAAGTGGCACAGTGCTTACGCATACTTAGAGAACCCCCAGAGGAGTATCTACGTGAATTTCACTTTACAGCGAAGCTGTCTATGGCTAGGATCCTGGGCTTTTGTCCCGTCCGTAACGTCGACAGTAAGCCCAGTGGGCCTATCGCGGCGGCAGTGGCGGGCAAGGAGCAATGGCTCACACCCCAGTAATGCAGAAGCCGGCAAGCTGTGTTGTATGCCGGCAGAAGCCGGCATACAACACAGCTTTTGCTTCAATACGAAGCGCACAAATAAAAACAACCGTCAAACCACATAATCGATGACGAGGCACGCGCACTTCCGCGTTGATCAACACACGTTGCCGCGAATTCCTCACCGGTGGTCATTGTCAGAGGCTTTAAGATAGGCGTTTCATAACCGGAAACAAAGCCGCGGTTCACCCACTTCGTGAAAGACTTTGGCCTCGGTTACTCCAACCATCCGATTCAGCCAACTAGCGTACACGGGTCATGCATCTAACTTTGACCAAAAATTTCTCAACTAAGAACGGAAAACATTTGTGTATACGATAGAGACCACAAAGCAGTTACAGCAATAATTTCAAATAAATAAACAGAAGGTTTCGTAAACTGCATTGAAACGCGTGTTTGTGTCATATATTTCTTCGAAGAGCAATCTGCCTGAGGGGCGCAAATCATGTGATCAGTGTTTGACAAGTTGCCCTACATTAGACGGAACATATCTACAGGTTCGCTGACCAAGCACCGTCACAGGAGTGAATTGGCGGAGATTTCCTTGTGATCCACCAGATGCATGGATGCGGAAGCGTCAAATGGCCCATTGAGCGAAAAAGCCGGCGGCGTCTCTAGCAGCGAAACTTCCCATTGGCTGCGACTCCACGTCACGAGCGCGCCTCGCGCTCCTGACGCTGGCTCGCGCGTGCTGGCTCGGGCCTCGACCAAGCAGAGCGGGCGAACGCCTGCATCCGCAGTGTGGCGTGAGAGAGGAGAGCGCATTGCTGCGATACGCCACGTCACTCTCGCTCTCGGAAGCCTGTATTATCCGCGCGTTCCTTGTCCGCGCAAGCTCTCGCCTGCGTTCTAACTGCACCCCGATAAGGCCAACTCAAAATGCGCCAAGCGTCTCAACGCGCTCGCTTGCCCGCTAGGATTTCTTACTCGAAGGACCGCTCAGCGGCGTTCAATTGGACATTAATGCTTTCGCATTCACAACTCGTAAGAAATGCTTAGGTGTCCTCGGGTGTGTGTATATATATATATATATATATATATATATATATATATATATATATATATATATTTCATCTTTCTGTATCATCCTTCGCACCCATATACTTACTTTATTGTCTTGAAGGATGTTGCATCCTCCGAAATTTTCGGAGCCCTCCACTACGGCGTGCCTCATAATCAGAAAGTGGTTTTGGCACGTAAAACCCCATAATTTATACGTTGCATTTTTTAAGTTGAAAGCGTGCGGCGCTGAGGACTCGAGGATAAGAATGCAAATTCTAGGACCCGTGGCTGCTTATGTGATGTGTAGTTAACGCATCGTTCGTGCTGTGTCGTTTTATGCGTACATTGGAAGGGGGAAATGCGGTGCTTGTGTCTGCAGAAGTCACCAGTGCGATAGTTCAACCAGTATGGGAATGACTCGTAGCTCGCGAATTTTTGTGCTGCAACAAGTGGTGTACACCCTAGTGCATTGTGGCTTCTTGTGCTAACATTTTCAACGCTTCTTTGTTATCTCGAAATCCTTCGAGGCAAGTGGTTAACCTAAACTCTGAGTGCTATCATTCGCCATCTTTGCAAGTTTTTCACGGCATAGATTACTTAGAATACATATATACTAGAAAGTTGCTCCTGCGACAGCAAGGCTACCTGACATAACATTATAAAGTTTTCCCGCATATGCTTTCTACCTCTTATCAGCTCTCATCAGGTAGCGATTGCCCGGACACTTTTTTCCCCACCGAGCATATTTTAAACAACTTGACGGCGCCTCGTTGGTTTTCACTGACATTAAATTCACTCAAGCGGCCTGCGAGTTTTCATTGTGAACTCATTGATATCTGCGAGACATCAAGCCACTGCAATTTCCGCCGTACCGTCCACACGGTCGTTATGCACGGAAATGTTAGGTAGAAGGCACAGGGCGATGTACATTACGAATTAGTGGATGCCGCCTATTCTCTTTTTCATCTTGTCTGCGCCTTCCCTGTGCGCGTTTCAGGGCGCACGGTGTTGCGTACTCCAGGGTAGCGTATCGTACTGCTGCCGAGAAGTAGCGGCGCCTGCCTATCGAAGCTCGACCGACGTTACTTATTGGGTGGTGTGGCGTTGTCGACGGGCTGCAGGCATCCGGTAGACCATGACGACCAAGCAAGGGCGAGACGATTTCTAGTGCGAAACGTGCACGGTTTATTCAAAGGTAGATGATAGAAAATGAGAAGAGCATGAAGTGATTAAAAGTACATTTCGGAGCCCCTTAAATAGGCTTTCTACAATCGTGGGCGGGATCTTGCTTCCGTCGACGTCACGTGACCGGCACAGAAAAAGGGCCTCTCCTCCTCTGGTTATACCGAGCTTGCTGAAAGGAAGAGGTCGTCCCGCCTCCTGGAATTGTAGACGCCTGTCCGTCTGTCTGTCCGTCTGTCCGTCTCTTCTGCGCGTTGCGGGTTCGTGGAATTTCTCCTCTAGGTCCAATTCGAGAAAAGGGTCTCTCTAAACTCGCACACCCACACACACATACACACACAAAAGAGGCCTGTACACTGCGGGGCTTGCGGCAGACAGGCAGACACTCGAAACGGTCATGGCGAATTAGAAAGTCACGCTTCATTTCGACGAGGCCTGCTGGAAGCAGGTCGGGTGAGAGAAAGTTCTTTCTGCACGTGGAGCAGGACGCCAACAATAACAGGCGAAGTCACGCCTCATTTCGACGAGGCTGAGTGAAATGGTCGGTTGAAATTCCTGTCAACACGTGGTGCCAGACGCCAACCCTACGAACGGATACTCGGAGAATAGCTGTGTATTTCATATACATATGGTCCCATGATGGTTGAGCTTTAACAACGCCACACTGCCTTGCACCTATTGCATGAAGCTCCATGGTCCACGTGTCTTGGGCCAGTGGCCCCGGCGTCACACCACACCCGCCACCGGGCCGAGCGCGATGCAAAGTAGGGCGACTGCAGTTTTCTCTGTATGGTGCACTTATCCAGCCAGCAATCGCGCGACAGCTATGTATTTTGTCTTGACACTCTTTTAGGCGGTGCTACTTTGTTCATAGAGGATGGCATTCATTCTTCCGCATATAGGGCAATACGAGGGGAGCTTATAGCAGCCGAGGTGTCCTCCGCGGTGTGTGCACTGCGTGTTCTACAGGAGTGACCACTATAGTTATTCTACATACTTTGCACAGGTAGTTGTACAGACGTCTTCAGAGTTGTTTTCCCCCGATATGTATATTCAATGAAAATGATAAAGCAGAAATTCTGAAGGAGGTCGGGGACATTTGAAGGCTTACGGACGATATCTATCGTTTACTTTTACTTGTTGAAGTCTATTGGTCGCTGACTAATTCTCCAGTTTAATTAGAGCGCAGAATTTTCAAAGAAACTATTGCATGAGCGCGTACAAGTTTCGTCAAAGCACGTCACATAGATCTTTTGGTTCGTTTTCGAGATGCTGCACTAACATGACTTCGTGGTGCCGAGAGCATTTTTCTTTCCAAAATATCAACTTAGAAATGCCTCGCTCTTTATCGGCTCCTGAAATAGTAATAAAAAATTTGTCAGCAGGACGATTCCCAATAAGAACAAACAGAAACGACTAATGTAAGCAGGTCGGGCGACCCCTTCGCTTTCAGAGGCAACTGTGCGCGGAGCACAGCTGCCACTAATAAGCGAGGAGGACGGGGAAGACAAGCCGCCGCTCGGCACACAATGAGTGCGCAACGGCTGGCTCTAGGCTTCACCTGCAAGAAAGGCTGGCTGCCACGATTTCGAGCCCTAAGACGGCGCTCCTTATCATAGTATTGGCCGTCCACCTGCCGCGGCCTTTGGTCCGTGTCGTTCGGGTACCGAAGGCGTGGGCTGAAAGAAAGCGTGGAGAAGTGCGGAGCCATCGGTTGAGGTAACACCTTTTCTTGCGGGATTTAGAACGATAACTCACGCCAGAAACCAATCTTTGCTCGCCCGCATTCTTTTCTCTTTCTTCCCTACCCCCGCCTTCCCGCAGCCGCCTTATATTCGCTGACCTACGAAGCCACATATTCTCGGGCGCTGACCTCTCCCTCTCCGCATCCTTTTCTCATTTTTCCCCCTTCGCCTTCAGCGTTGTCCAAAAACCTGGTGCTCGCGGTTCCGACATACAGTGTTTATTTTATACGTTATATATAGCACACACACACACACACACACACACACACACACACACACACACACACACACACACACATATATATATATATATATATATATATATATATATATATATATATATATATGCGCGACGCCAGGTCGTAACTCCTAGCCCTGTATGGTCGCTGTGGTTTGTGCCATCTGTTCCTAGCAGAAGCGAGGGAGCAGTGAGGGGAAGAAATCGGTGGCTCCACTGCGACCTGTCGTCGCGAAGCCAGTGCCGAAATATGGCCACATGCGTTTCGGGGACAAAGATTGCGGCATGGCCTCTGTTGCGAACGTATCGATATACTTGCACCGCCGTTTCCATAGAGACCTGAACAGAAAGAACTCGGATTGTCGTCGCGACCTGCCGACGGATTTGGCCAATAATGCCTCCCAAATTATTGTCTTCCAGGCGCGGTCGCCGCACTCTGTGGCCGCCCGCCTGCGCCCTCTGCGCAGTCGAGCCGTGTTTTGCTTTCCTGCTTCCTTTTCGGCGCTTCTCTTTGGTTCGAAGGAGCGCTGCTTTCTTCACCTCCCCGAGCCCAATGACGAGACAGGCGCGGTTGTTTGGGGATTTGATCACATACATCAGAGATGGCGCTCGCGTTCAGCGCCGCCAACTTTTGTTCCTGCGTCATCTCTGTCGTAATTCGGCTGCTCCCCACTGTTCCGTCAGCATCAGGTCAGAAGCGCAGTTTCCTATGCTCACGAGGGTCGTGCTGCATTTTCTTTAACGACGCAGGCTGTGGTTAAGGCACCTTGCCATTGCATACGGCATCGTGCGAGCTAGGGAGCCCGCACGACACGAAAGGATAAATCGTTTAAAGCCGGGCCCGGTTGCAACGCGTCTGTTTTGGTTCACTTTAAGAAGCCACGAGAGCCCAGGCTGTGGTCCTCCTTTCTTCTTCGGCCTTGTGCGTCAGTATCAAACCGTCTCAATTGAAGTGTCATGGTCTAATTTTGCATAGCCTTGTGAACTTAGATTGGTCACCACACATATCTTCGAAATGGTTTTGCGTCGGCGGTTGTCCCCCTGCAGCCATGCAGGTTTTTGGATTACGAGTGGAAAATAAATTCCCCAAAAAGATCGTTTCTATCCATTGGACCGGCAGAAAAATGCCACAAAGGCAACTGCCCTCCTCCAAAGGCAAATTTTGTAGTTGACTAAACATCCTCCGTAGTCTGGGGATCGACAACGGGGGCGGCTTGCACAAACATTTATACACGAAAACAATACCGAATATAAGAACTCGTTCTTAAATGTTCCGTAGACAACTCCTAGTCCGCACTAGAACGCGTTCTTAAATTCGTTATTATATTCGTTGTTAAATATTCATACAAACCACCTCGGGATCCACCGGCTTAACGGGGAAGTCGCTCTCATCGAATACTAGTTCACAGAACCATATTATAATTTCTCTCATGTTTATATTCTCACGTTTTATTGTCCAGTTACTATTTATTATAATTATTATTTGTTTTGAAAACATATATACATTTGACAGGAAAAGAAAAGCGAGGACCAGGCTGGCAACTACCACCCTAAGAGGCACAGCGCCCGCCTACTCTTCAGAAAGGAGGGAACAGAAACATAAAAATAGAAGATAGGAAGGAAGGGAGTAAAGAGGAAAGAAAGAGCAAGATGACAAAGGTCAAAGAATAAAGCAGAACACACAGTACAGGTCACACACAGTAGGGCCACTCACTGCAGATCATGCTACTACAGAATATTAAATAGAAGAAATAGTGTCTGAATTACAAACGTGAACATAACTTAGTTATTCCTAGAAAAGTGAGGACGGCGCGATGAGCCTGATTGTGTGGGGAGGCACAACCACTGGTTTACAAATATTATTCGAGTATCGTACACCACAGGCCAAGAAAATGATAGTCCCTCGCTAGGGACATGTGCTGCGCACTGAAAGCTGTGCAATCCAATATCAGGTGCTGAAATGTCTCGCAGGAGCCACAAGACGTACACGATGGACTGCCCACACGTCCTTGTAGGTATAAACGTTCGCACATATTCACAAAGACAACCCTTAGCTTGAGTAATTGCACTATAATGCAACGAGGCAAGCCTCAACCGCGAACAGGGGCGGGAACGTTCCACTTGCGACGCGGTGGTCTGGATGCTGCTTGAGTAAGTGGTCACGAATCAGCAAACGAGTGTCATCAAGCTTGCACATAATTTCAGCGCAGGCACAGTTGTTATGAGCGCAAGTTGAAGCCAGCTGATCAGTCTCTTCATTTCTGGCGATTCCACGTGATTAATTTTGTTTGGAGAGGCAGTAATTCTGCGCACAACTGGACATGCAATCTGGCTGCGCTGTAATCTGCTAAGGGCAGCGCGGGAGCCCATAAAGATGACAATCTACTATGCGGTTAACTCATCATGCACGTATTTCTGTGCAACATTAATCCCTGCTAGCTCCGCACTTGTTGACGAGGCTGGATGGGGTATATGAAATATACGTCGTACTTGAGTCGAAGGACAGAAAAAAGCTACAGAGGCGCCTTGACCGTCGCTGTGTACAGATGCATCTGTGAATACTTCAAGATAATCTGGACATCTTTCGAACATGTGCGACTGAGCCAATTGGAATATTGGCGAAACAGGCATATCAGACTTTTGTGTATGTCAGGGATTGTGAAGTAAATGGGGGATACTTGTTTGGTGATATCTTTCGGAGGCGGAGGCGTAACTGAAGCAGCATGTTCAGAAATGCCAGCAATGTTCATAAATAATGCCGCCATTTTTCCCATGTGAAAAAACGGGCGGTGAATCAGACGATCAGGGAGCGATTGACCGTTCGATGCGCGATGCTGACGATCAATATGATACAGAGCTCTCTGGACTGCCTGCAGCCTCAGTGGTAACTGGTGCTCTTCAGTGAGTAATGCAGCAGTATGCGCCTCCAGTTCTAGACACTCTAACAAATAAGCATCAATGCCACCAAGAGCTTGACAGTATAGACACAACGATGACGCGTTAGCCACCTCTTGCATCGCCACGCTATAGGGTTTGGGCTGGCCCGTGCGGATGTAATAAGGGAAGATGGCTTCGAATCAGGGAAGCTCTTAGTCACGCAAAGTTAGGGTGGCGGAAGCATTCTCTGTCACGGCTTTCTTTTTTTATTCTTTGTGATTTTCTTTTTGTTCCTGAGGGGCCTTTTTCATTCGCTCTAACTCGTGTGCTGCGTGCGCAAGACAGTCAGCAGCCTATTATGTACGCCAATGTGTGAAAGTAGCCACTGGAAAACGATGGTAAACTCAATGCTAAGTAATTTTTACTTCAGCACAATGCGTTGGCGGGCTAGTAATTTTTACTTGCACGTAATGAACGCTGAGTGAACTTGTGTAGCTACTATGCTTGTGAAGACAGAGACATTATAGCCAGAAGTATGAGTACCGTGCAAGGGTCTGGATCCAAGCTAGTTGGTACAGCATCATTTTCCTTAAGACCCGTCAGGCGCACGAAGACACGGACGGCGAAAAGAAGACAAACAAGGCGCTTGTTCGTCTTCTTATCGCCGTCCGTATCTTTGTGCGCTTGACCAGTTTTGAAGAAAATGATGAGTACCGTACCGCTGATGACTGAAACAAAATTTGAAGACCATTGACCTGTGCTATGTACTTACAGAAGGCTATGCGTGCAAACATCAAAATTACTTATAAAATTACCATGATTAAACCATTTATTACTTAGGCATTCTGGAAGGCATATAATGAAGAAGAGATTGTTGTCGCTGCACTGGCATCCGGGCACATATAATCCACATTAAATAGCTGCCACTTAGGAATAGACACAGCCATGGAAGAAAAATCTCGCTCCTGAAAGTTCTGGCGAGGTTACCGATATTTTTATTGGTCTATAAACGGGGTAGCACAAGTTGTAAAATCTGAAATACCACGCTTTTGCCTTTATTCTGGAATAAACATAGCTACATGTTCGGTTCTGCTTTGTTCTGGCCCGGTGCCCTCGCTTGTATACGTTGTGTCGCACCCAAAAGTAAAGCGCTGTTCTGCCTTGAAATACAGAATATAACACAACTGTTTTGCACTGTCTAACAGTGTTTTCCACTTGTTCATGTCATCTTGTCTGAAGCCTCTCACATGTCATATGTCCAATCACGTGTTAGAAAAACGGTAAGTGTGGAAAAGGCGCAAATGCGCGCACTGAAACCTCAAAGGCAACAGCCGTCATTCATAAAGTACCCGCTAGATTGCGCCACAATACCGTGCCGCAGAAAACACAGAGGCTTCGGCAAGGTACTTGGTATCTGGCTGCGCCTTGCTAGCACACATGGAGGAAGGAAACTAAGGAGAGGCCCTGACGTCACTCTTTGTGAAGCTAAAGTGAAGCCGGAAGTTGGCGTTGCTCATGGCGTTGCTCCGCCTATCGGGCCAGCTCTCCTCTCTTGTTTACATTTCTCGTGAAACCACGCCGCGCTGCGCGCAACCGTGCTGCTCGGACCCGCGCGCTCCGCAGCAATACTAAGCAATCGTTAGCACGTTAGCATGATTCCGCGAAAGATGGCAACATTTCCCGCGGATATTCCTTCGTCCGTAGCCATTGCCGTGGCGCGGTACATTGCGTACAGCGTTGCATGCGCGTTCATTTCACGAACTTTAGTTCCTCCTGTCCCACCTGGCCACAGCAACATCCGGTAGAGCACGGTCCAGATAATGCAGCGCAACAAAACACGGAGACCAAGCGCAAACCTGCCCGCACGCCGCCTTTGCCACGGTACGAAACCTACGGAGCAACGCGTGTAAGCGCACAGAACCTTAACAAAACCGCCATTGTGGCCCGAAAGGCGAGGGCGCTACAGCAAAGAAATAAAAAAAACAGAAACAAAGAGGAGAACCTACTACGTCATTTCCTCCACACTTTTCTCCTAGCGCGCAGAGCGGGTAGAGCCTCTCCTCAGTTTCCTTCTTCCATGCTAGCACACGTTCGTCAACGTGTGCCTGAAGCGGGGACTGGTGAGCATGAGCAGATACGTCAGCGGTGGTGTGTGCAAGAGAGAGATTTGCTATCGCGAGTCCTTTCAGCCGCAGCTTTAAGCGAAGAGCCTTCAGTTTTGTAACTGTAACTGTGAACAAGGCTCCTGTGCGGTAGGGGAAATATTATTTCCACTTACTTTTGATTGATTCATGAAAACGTTAAACGTAACCAATATTAGCCGCCGGATCAAACTGCATAAAGTTGTTTACAGTCACAGGATTCAAGCAAAGGTCTTGCAAGACTCACTACTCTATAAAGCATTTCCTCATTTCACTTATGGTTGGTTTCCTTGATAATTCCATTTATACATTTTGTTCCTACTGTCAACCGATTCTTGCTCGATGCGTGACAGCTTAAAGCGCCACTACAGCCGCCGCTCGAGAAGCGCTGCTTAAAACAGGAGTCCTTTAGTAAAATGCGTTAAAGGGCTCCTATATAACCATATTGCATAGCTGCATTCCGGAGTATTGCACCGCCGCCATGACGGCGCGATAGACGACGCCTCGTGAGCGTCCCGCTATGCGCCGAATGCGAAACAAGCCAAGAGGAAAGAAGCAACAACAAAGTTTGTAAATCCCCATTCGTAGACCTATCCTGGGCCTCGTACTTACTGTTATTCAATTTATTAAAGCCGCGACTCTCGGGTTCAGCCACAGGGATGTTTGCTTCGCCGCCGTCCAAGATTTCCTTGTTGATTCTAGCCGATTACCCAGATAAATGTTGCGTTTCTAATGCTCCTCAGCCCATGCTCACAAATTCATATTTGGTCTTTATGCAAACGAAGCTTTCGTTGTAGGATTAGACTGCTTTAGATGCTGCAGTGAGCGGTAATGGTTGGATTGTGTAGAGGAGGGTGGCGAGCGATGAGGAGGGGGAGAGAAGCGGCGCCGAGAGGATGAAGGCGGGAGAAGAGGTTGCAGAGGGTTCTAGAGTGTCCGGTATTCCTGTAAACGCAGGCGAACTGGGCGGATTGCGATGCAGAATTGAGGTATGATAACGCCGCTGCCAAAAATTTACACGAGCAGTGAAGTAGAATACAATTGGTTACTGCAATATTAGCTTTGTGTTTGCCTTGAGCTCTGCACCACCAGGTGGCTGCACCACTCGGTACACTCACGTTTACGCCTCCGCTCATCCGGCAATCCGCCCAATCCGCTACGTCCTGCGTTTACCGGAATACCGGACAAGCTTAAGCACTCTATTAACGCGCGCCGAACGAATGGCGGAACCGAAGGCGTCAGAGTGTGAGTGTAGGTCGCGGCGCGGTGCCGATTAGTTTGCGAAGAAGTCATTATGCCGTGGTGGTGGAGTGGAGAGAGCACACGCACCGGAGGTGACGGGATGCACCGGTGTTCGCTTAGGCTGCGCCAGAATGAACAGGAAAGCGTCGCTTAAACCTACTGCCACGATTAGCATGTTTCGCTGCATATGTCTTCACGTGTGCACGCAACTAGTGTTCTTTCTCCCCCTTCTTTAACTTTTCTTGTCTGTATCCCCTTCCCCCAGGGAGGGTAGTAAACCGGAAGTGCGCCTGGCTAACCTTCCTGGCTTTCCTACTTCCTATCCCTCTCTATTTGCCTGCGAATGCAACGCAGCCTTTCTCACGATGCTCGCTTTCCAACAATGATAAACTAGAAGTTATAATTTATTTTCTTTTATTGGTTTGCCTGATCCGCCAAATTCTTGATCAGTCCTTCACAGTAGGCGTGAATAATGAGTTGAGAGAGAGAGAGAGAGTGCAGTGCAGGGTAGCAAACCGGTGATGAGTTGAAGAGATAGCCAAAAACCCACGTTGTGAGTTTGTGTCATGCAATTTTGGGGCAGCAACTTCTCAAACGTGGCATTGTCTACATGAATACTGCCCCGCGTGTGTTCGCGACCAGTCATCTGCTTCTCACCCTTTCTAACGACTAAACTCGCCCGTTAGGAGGCAAATAAATGCCTTTTATACGGGGAAATTAATACAAACCGGGAGGACCAACATTTGAGCCCTTAAATGTTAAATGACTGCCGTTTGCGAAGAAGCTGTGCGTGCGCGCGCGCGCGTGTGTGTGTTTATAACCGGCCTCGCAAGCTATTTGAGGGCTCTCTCGTGATTCCAAAGTGCCGATTAAGCCCGTTCTTCAATGGCCGTTCTGCTCCCCGTCTGTCTGGTGCAGTGGACAGCAGCCCCGTCGGGAGGAATGGCGCATCGGGACCGGCCAGCCCGTTGCTTGCCGGCGGCGGCTGCCGACGGCGCCTCTCCGGTAGGCGGGTGCCGGCGGCCGCGCGGCTCCTACGACGTTCAGCGCTGGCCGAGGACGATGCCGTGGCGGGTTCCGAAGAGGACGAGCTTTTTCTTCCGCTGTCCAAGGGCCTGCGCGTCATGCGTGACGTCAGCTCTGTCACGGCACTCAAGGGCAAGTCAGTGAGCCTCGTATGTCCGCTGTACGTCGCCGCCTGGGCTTCCGTCTCTTGGGAGAAAGGTGAGGTTTGCGCCCGTAATAAATGCGAACGACAAATAGAATTGTAGACAAGAAGTGCCAAGAACGATAGACGCTCACCCACAGCGCATTTATCGATGATGAATACCTCTTGTATTTATACAATTGTCACAAATAATCACACGAATTTTTCATTTATTTTTTTTTTCAAAATAGATTCCGTCTCGGTACGGTGCAATCGTTTGGGCCGTACAGATCTTGCCTTTCTTTATAGCTACTTATAGGTGTTTCCATTCCTATAAATGAAAATATGATGCAAATATAGGCTTGAGTTCAGCATGAATCAAAGTATAACAGTGCGACTTCTTGAACGAGAACAAACGGGCGCCACCGACAAGAAATAGCGCTGACTTAAACCCCACTTGAAAGTCAGTGCTTGTCCTTGTCTGTTCTTCCCTTAAGTGCACTTTCAAGAAGTCGCGCTGCTATAGCTTGAATCATGCTGAACCAACTATACCCTAATCTTAGACGTTAATGTTGTCTTGAGTTTGACTCGCGCGCATTGTTTTATGATGCCTGGCGCATCTTTCGAATGTGAAGCTTTTGCTCATTATGCATCGTGTTTTCTGCATAGCCTGTTCTTGTGATTTATCAACTTTTTTGCGCCATTAATTTTCTTATATAACGCCATTTCAAGTTCGAAATACCCACTTTTATGGTCTTGCATCTCACGAGGGACCAGTGAATCGTCAGAAAATATCGAGTGAAACTTGTTTCCACTATGTCAGTGAACCTTTTTTTTCCCAAAATGTGGTCTGTGGAGCGAACTTTGACGGCTGCTTTTTACCGACATTTATTACCACTTTATTGAAACGTCACTCTTCAAGAAGCGCTATTTCTAGCACTAAATTCGAGCTGGTTGTTCAGTGCTTGCCCGAGTGTGTAAGCTCTAGGATTTCTTTGCTGAATTTGCTTGATTTGTTGGAGATGCAGACAACTTTCATGCAATGATTTTATATGTATATAGTTAATATTACTATAGGCTAGTGGTCTCTACCAGCTCCCGCGACATTTTGCATCTGGCTCTGTGCTCTTCCATTTGTTTATTTTTCAATACACAGAAAAGTGCGCAGGGTGTGCAACTAAAACGAAAGTAGCATATATATTTGCAACTTTTTTTTAGATTTTATCCAACACAACGCTAAATGTCGAGTATGTTGTAGTGCGTTAATATGATCTTAGTAAGTATATTTGCATGTGATTCCGTCTGCTTCTTCATGTAGCGTAGCGGAACACCTTTTGTGGAAGTGCGCATTTCACTATATGTGTGAAATGAATATAACAGTAATATCACTGAACATTGGTCAAAAGGCAGCGTCGCGTCCTTGCAAGCGGCGTGCAAGTTCTTCGTTTGTGACACGCGCTTCAAGCAACTTCGCATTTTGCAAAACAATACTGTCCGCATTACTTGTAGATAACCGATGTGGATGCATAACACAGACGGTAAATCGTTTCTATATGTCTTCCAAAATCACTTTTGATCTCTGTGCTTCTTTCTACAAAATTAAAAAAAAAATGGCTGAGAAAAACTACTTCGTAAATGAAAGCAAGCGCTGGGGTCAATTTTGCAGGAAGCAACAAGATTCCATTCAACCACCGGCAGCGTGTCCAGCCAGATGGCAGCCTGTCAATCAGCAATGTGCAGCAAGTATCAGATGACGGCAACTACGTTTGCAGATTTACGGACTCTCGCAACCAGAAGCACACGGGAAACGTCCTGCTAAAAGTGATCGGTGAGTACTCCCACAGCGTTCACCCGCGAACCAGCTTTCTAGGGGAGCACAGCGGCCAGGATTCTGAACTACAAATGATTCACAGGTTTTTATATATTGAAGGAAACACGTTTGCAGTGTAACAATGTCGCATCTGACTTGCAGGCTCTAATGTTTGAAAATCTAGTATTCTTCAACATGCATCAAAATTGCAGCACGCGGTCTTTCTGGCATTACACTCCCAGTCTGGGGTCTCGCGGCCGAGTATACTTAGCGGCATAACGCTAAGTCGTTGGGCCACCACGAGGATTTAGGATAGGAAGAATGAGATGGACTGTAAACATAGTTTAGGTTTCTCTTTGCTTTCGTCATTTGCGCATTTCTTCTTACGCGTGAACACATATGTCCACACTTTGAAGATTCGCAATGCGGGTGTATGAAGCTCAGCGGTAAAAGTTGGCACAGCGCCAAGAATGAGCTCAGCGGCGCAGTTGTCGCTACGGATGATAGATGACGTAGGTAAGAATACGTTAGCGACCCTGCGGATGACGTCATTGGCACAGCTGGCGCGATACGTGCCAACTCGCACAGGTAGCAAGGCCTGGAGTGAATTGATTTGGCGCCCGCCATAACTTGGCCCTCGAAGAGAACCTATGGAGGCACGTAATCAATTCTGTAATCAGTTTCCGCTTGGAAATAACAGTTGGTGCTTCATAGCTGTGAAGTGGTATGGACGGAGCGGGTCCTTCTCGTGATCTTTTAGCTGAACGGCAAGCTAGAAGGACCGAGATGCAACGGAAACGCCGCCTAGAACAACGTGCATCTACAGATCCCGAAGCCGTTGCTATGGTCGGATGATGAAGAAACAACTGCAGCAGCGGATCCTAGTAAATGAGACGTGAAATAAAATAGTTATTTAATAAGGTACGTAATTGTGCTGCCTTGAAGTGGGCTAAAATTAAAAGAACTATTTGGACAAACACTGTAATGTAAACAATAAAATAATAATTAGATAAACAATGACGGCAGAAATGACAGAAAGTACGCTCACGCGAAATACCTGGTCATTTCGTGGAACAATTTTTTTTCTACATTTAATTCAAAAGCCTATGCATCGCTAATTTTCCTGACATTGCACATACAGGCGTTTCCTTGGAACGGTCCATGGGGTGCTAGCATGCAACCGAATTGGTGGTGGTGGTGGTGGCGGTGGTGGTGGTGTTGCAGAAGGCGGTGTTAGACTGGCATGATTGGCCGGCAGTTCTTGCACTGGATTACCTCGTACATTGTTAGCAATGGTGTGTGAACAAACGTTGATCAACGCCGTGCCATGAAGAAAGGTAATCAATAGCCGTTTAACTCACTTCTTGATTACTTACTATGAACCCTTCAGGGAACGCAATGTCTTCAAGGTTCGCTCGTGGAAGACCTTTCTTCTGTAGGCTGTAAAGCCTTTCTTTCCACGTCAAATTGTGGACATAAGCGGATCAACAGCTCCGCCCATCACCACCTGAGGTACAAAGCGGGGAAGCGGATAACACAGTCTTAAATAACCAAGCATGAGTGTAGGCGGTGTTAGTTCTAACGCACCAGAGTAGGGTAGCTTCTTCGCGAGTAAGTCCTTGGATCACACAGGGTTGGTGTGGAATTGTTTGGAGTGCCCGGAAATGGTTGCGTATTGCGCCTGCAAAGCGTGCCTTGAGTCTATGACTCGGCATAGTTGTGACGTGCATCGAGCCCAGATGAAGCTACAAGAGGGGGATGAGCCATTCGGGAGGAAAATGGAAATTTTCTGCCCACTAGATTTGGGTCAGGCGGGATGTAGCATGTTGGTGTCTTGCATGTATGCATGTCACGCACGTGCATCTCCCCTTCTCGGTACGAGCGGCAAAAGTACGCGGCCAAGAAGGCATAGTTGTCGAGACCTGATAGACAACATATAGGGAGGGCCTGCACGGTCGGGAGCGACAGATTGTAACGAGGCCTTACCTTCGCCGTTGTCATATACTCTTCATCTTCACGCTTCTATAGTCGCGGTGCAAGCTTATATGTCTCGTGTATATCAGTAAAGTAATTTTGCTGATTTATTCACAACGATCGCTTACTTGCCTTAACGCCGAAGTACTGGAAGAGCAGTAGAAGCTCAATAAGAAGACGAACAAGAAAGATCAAGAAAGAGGCACTTATTCTCTCCATAGCCTCGCTTGTGCCATATTCTCTCGTTTGTGTGCAGCGCGAGAGGAGTGCATTGAAGAATGCGCCTGCGCTATCTGCTCCGTTCCGCTCGGTCAAGAAAATGTGTGTTGCCTGATTTGCAGGCCGCTGGGGCTACTGCTACTGGTCTTTTTCGCTGTGCCGCATACAATGCCGATATGTAAGGCGATAAGCCAGGCGGAGCGACGAGGAATGCTCCCACTCAGAAGCATGGAACCACGGTTTGCACGGTTGCACTTCGGTTTGCTCGAAAGCAGGGGTGTAGAGTCGCGTCGCTGATAAAACCCAGTCGCGGAAGCTAAGCTTTTAGCATACCGTATAGCAGCAAGCGCAGGGAGTTAGCGTTGCGTGCTGAACATTGCGCATGTGTTGTACGTAAACGGTGCTGGATCTCTGACGTACGTACGCTATTTTCGAGATTTAGCGTTGAACGCTAACGCACACAAAGGGAGCCTTACGTACGGCAACCTGGCGCGCCAGTCAAGGCGGGAGCTGCCCGCGTTTTGGACCTACCGAGACATCGGCCTGCACTGTTCGGCTCATTCGTTCCCCACTAAAGCTCGTATTTGCTTCAGATTTGTGTGATGGTGCTTCGACAGCGGCGTACTGGTGAGAAATCGGCGTTGTTTTCGAGATACGTTCTCAATTAAGCGGTGCAGCAGGCTTAACGAGAGAGTTTGCTCATATTTGCTCTAGCAGCGTCGAAGTCTGTCTTTCGCTCATTCGCTTGACTTAGTGAGGCACTTGCGCTTTCGGCATTGGATTAGCTCGACGTTTCCTACGGATTTGGCTTGTCAGTATACTTCGTTTTTACATCTAGATCGCTCTGTACATGTTTGCGTCGGCGTTAACGCTTTTCTCCGTTCCGCTATTTCTAATTGACTAGTTTGTGTTGCATAGTGCAGCCTTTCTTAGCGTTATTGTTGCGTCGCACGCTAACGCTAACGCAAGCGTCTTACGCTATACTAAAACTCTATTGGCGTTGGCCTTTTCATGTAAGAAAAATTAAGCGCTACCTCCCTGAACGGGTACTGACCAAGATATGCGTAGCACTATATGGCGGTCGGCGTGGTGTGGAATGCGTTATGTGTAGTAATAATGAGTGTGTGTGGGGGGGTTGGGGGGAGTTATGTTGATGTAGTATGCGCTGTTTATTTATATATGCGTGAGGAGTACGAGCAGAGGATGCACATGTTTACATTGCTGAACATTATACATTCCGCACCACGCCGACCGCCATGCATATAATGCTACGTAAATCTTCGACAGTTGCCGTTCAGGGAGGTTCCGCTTAATTTTCGGCAGCGGAGGGGGGACAGCTGCAAGCGCATGCGTAATTAATTCACGTGTGGCACGTACTCTTGTTCTGGGTCACCTTTAGTCACCTTCCATCCTCACTGGTCGGGTATTTACCAGGGCGTCCCATATCCCACGCGGTGTCTTAGCGGTTATGGTGCTGCGCTGCTAAACACGAGGTCACGGGATAAGATTCCGGCCACGGCGGCTGCATTTCGATGGGCACGTTAAAGCTCCTCTGGCGGTCAAAATTAATCCGGCGTCCACCACTACGGCGTGCCTCATAATCAAATTGTGGTGTTGTAACGTAAAACCCCAGAATTAATTGATTTCATTGATACCAGAGTGTCCCGTACTGCGTGCAATCCCTAATTTAGTACAGGCCTAGGCGTTTCTGGCCCAGGTTTAACGCCTCCTTTCTACACATGGCGTATGGGGAACGGCGAAAGCGGACGGGCTCGTAGAATCTTTTGCGCCGACACGCTACGATTGCTATCGCGGCCAGTGGCCGGGTCACTTGTCGCCGTACTTCGGATGGCAGCTGCCAACCGCGCACGCAATACGCTTAAACTGTTTAAACTGCGCATTCTCGCCCTGTATTGGGAAATTAGCTTTCTGGCTTCACGTGGAATTTTTCGACCGACTTTGTATATAATGCTACGAAGTTAAAATGGTGGAAGCAAGCTGTCGTGAACCGTTGGTCGGATGGTGTGAGAACACTTGTGTCCGCTCCAGACCAGTCCACTGATGTAGAAGGCTGCATAGAGTATCTTTGCAGCTAGGAACTCGGTAATCCGGCATTGCTGGCAAATCCAAGCGAAAGCCTGCACTAATGAGAGGCAAATAAAACATTTTCTTTGTATTAGCAAGCGAAATGCATGTATATGAAGGAAATATTGTAGGCTAGAGCGCCTCGTAAAAGCAAGCGTCGACCAAGTGCGTTGACAGACATTCTATTAATAAAGACGCTCTGCGAATAATAATGATCGCTTAGAATTGAAAGATTGTTGCTAATCCGCGTTCCCAAGTAATTTGTACTGGGTGTTCTTCAGGAGCATGCAAGAAGCGGCAGTTTGATAAGTTCTTCTTGAAGTGTGAAACGCATTTTCAACAGGGAAAATTTTTATATAACTTGCAAAACTGGAGGGTAAAAGAAACAAATGTCCACTATGTTTTAGGCATCCGAGCGCACACTGCTAACGAAAACAATGATCAGCAACCTTCCATTCCTTGCAGTCTTAAAAAAATTAATCAAAGATAACTGAAGCAGTCAGTGCCTCTCACAAACTGTTCTAAAATTTGAGTATAGCTACTCAGTACAGCTACTTAGAGCGACGGCCTCGTCTGTTCCAAGTTCTATAGCGCGGCGTGATGGCGGACTCCAGTGCACCATTTATATCAACTTTATCTCTTTCATTTACTGTTAGGTTAACCGTTGCATGGTTAACATTAATGTTGGTTTCGTGGCTGGCGTACATATGTACACGTGTGCTCACCGGTTCCTAAAGTATCTCTATAAATGCTCATGAGAGGGTTCCTAAAGGTACTTTGCCTCGCAGCCGCTTTGTTGTATCGTGAGATGCGCTGTTCTCCTTTCGTTCGTTCTTGTACGGTGTGATCACTCGAAACCTGATGTTCCTGGTATGACCAGGACGTAGTATCAGTTGACGGTATAATGTATTAGACACGCGCACACATGCAAGAAAATGGAAGAAACGTAGAAATATTGCTTTGGATCTTTCCATTCCTTGTATATGCTTTTAAAGCTGAAGCCATATAATGAGCGTCACGGAAGCAATGCTGATACACAGGATATGCTTCACTAGACTGCGTTAGTAACGGCTGCCGAGTTTCGGAGTTAGTAACTAAGCTCCATTAGTAACGCTGACTACCTTTTCAGTTTAGTAAGATTACTAAAACCAGTGGTACTAAATGTAATTAATAGCACGTTAGTAAAATACGTGACAAGCTATTCCTAACTTACGTTATAGTAAGTACAAAGACCTTTCTATAAGAGCGTCTGGGCGCATATGGCGGCAGGTTTTACCTAGCAAATGCCTCAGCAGGATAACTAAGAACGTTTTCGCCATTGAAAAATAAGCGCATACTAAATGCAGCGATTATACATGGACATATACGATTTAGCATGATGTTATTTTACACTTCTTTTTTGCGACACAGCAAGCTTATCGTCATTTATAGAAAAAAAAGCATCGTTATACGAAGAAGTCTTCTTGTTTGTCTCCTATGAAAATCTTATCGCATTTCTCTGTATTTCTTCCTCCTTTATTCCTTTATTTATTTCTTCCATTAACTCGCTTGAGAAGGCGATAAAACGTCCTTCTTGTATCGGACCCGAAACAGTTGTGTTTCCTGTCTCTATCCATCCGTTCTTTGCAACGCAAAAAAAAAAAAAAAAACCAGCGGAATAGACGGAGTTCCCGTACTCGACACTAGAGAGCAGATCAAAACAGCGATGCTGCGACGATAGGGGGCCGGCGCCGCAGCAGCGCCCCTGGCCCGCACTCCGAGCGCGCCGGTTTACTGCGCTCGGGGGCCGAGTGCCTTTCACGCCCGTATACCTCCGGAGCGCATAAACCGACGGCTTGCTCCTCGCGAACGGCGAATGTCGATGAATCGACTTCTAACTCGCCGCGTTGCTTTTGGCTTGTTCTCTCTTCCGTTTCCTCGCCCGGCAAGGAAAAAGAAGTGCGTCGACGAGGAGGCCCGCTAACGATTCCCGAGGCGCATTTAGTAAAAGCAAACGGGCTCAGCGAGGGGGCAAAAAACGGATGCGCCTTGGCGGCCCATATCGCCTGCAAACAGCCGCCGCTCCTCTCTTCGCTGCCTTCACAACGGTAGGCACCTTTGGAAACGACGTGCCCAGCCCATGCGTTGCCCTTTGCGCTCAATTGATAATGCAATCACGCCGCTTTTTTACGAAAACGGGGCGCGCGGTGTTGCTTCTTGTGTAACTTTTAAGTGTGTAACTTTTAAGGAACACAAAAGGACAGCGAAAGAGGAAGGGGCCAGGTGCAGCAGCAGAGCCGTTCTTTGATGCCGGTCACCGGACGTTATCAGCGACTGCTTCGTCGTAGTAATGCATATAGCTCACATCCGTGAGCGGTATAGTGCACCTGCAGCGAGACTATGTGTGCAAAAAAAAAAAAAAAAGGCGCTATAATAATGGTGATGTACATTGCGATAATATCTGTTAAAGATTAAATGGTGAAAAAGTGAATCGCCCTATATTTAACCATCTATGCGGTAATGCACATGTACTACTGCACAGCACAAATTTATTACTCGAATACTGTATTATTCGTAGATTACATGTATTACGACAATGCAAAAGTTTGTGTACAGGAACTGTGTAGGAGAAAGCGTTGCTATCGGGGATGTGTCCCTGCCTATATTTACTGCAGCACCGGCACATCATAGAGATAATAGTTTGAATACAGACATGGGCTCAAAAAAAAGGGAAGAAAAAAAGCAAGTGTAACATTTGTATACGGGTTTATAGAGTAGATTACGACAAAGCGTACCGTGTTATGTCCTACATAGGCGGAGCAGTAAAACTTTTTTTAAGAAAAAGCTTTTGCAAGGCACTTGCTTTTTATTATTCACAGCAAACCGTCCATGTCAAAACACTTGTTTGTTTGTTTGTTTGTTTGTTTGTTTGTTTGTTTGTTTGTTTGTTTGTTCATAGTGAAACTAGCCATAACTAACGCTTGAGCTGGGCTCACATCATGTCTATGTAGTGAGCCGGTGTACAGAGAACAAATCGCGCAAGTATAGGACAGGAAAACCACCATTAGCATTGAGCTATGAATGACAGTATAACTACCATTCACACATCAATGTCTTAAACATTAAAAGAACTTCATGTAGTAGTTAGTTCATATTTGACGATAACAAGATACTAGATGAATACGTGAGGACAAAGAGAGAGAGAGACAGAGAGAGAAAAAAAGTGGCGGAACCCATCTCAAGATGACTGTCAACGATAGTGCGTTTTGCATTGAATCAATATAGCGACACAACATTTTGGACCGTCGAAACGAGTTATGTATGAGGCGTGTACTGCGGCGGGGCTCTTCTTTCGCGCTTCCCTAAGAACGCTCCGCGCCATCTAGCACCGCCATCGCGAAGCCTACGCGTGGCCTCTGAAATGCGTGGCGCGCCGGTGCGTGCGAACGCTGAGAAGCGCTTCATGCCGCAACCGGGCTCCTCTCTCGCCCTTATTTCTGGACACGCTGCGCCATCTAGTGATGCTGCGCGTAAGTCCGCGCGTGGCCTCCGAGACGAGAAGCAGTGCGCCGGTGCCTGTGATCGCTCAGAATTGTTCCCTCGCTTGCCGCACACTAAGTGGCATATAATCAGTGATTAAAGTCGGCGAGATGTTCATTGAAGAGTGGCACATAACCAGTGCGCTCATGGCGGAGCTCGCTAAAGCATCGGAATGAAAGGTGTTCATTGAAAGTGGCACATACCCAGTGCATTTGTGGCACAGGAGGGGGGAATTAAAAAAGGCAGAGACAAGCTCGCACGCTGAGGCTTCCCTTGCTCGTCCACTGTTGATTGGCTGAATGTTAAGCCAAACTTCGAGTATATTTCAAAATCTTCTTTTGAACACACTGTCATCAGGCATGTCATCTGCTGTTTGAAGAGAAATACATTTTTTTATTCGTTTGTCATGTTTGAGAAGTGTGGAGTAGGCTGGTTGTGTGAAGTTGCCTTTTCTAGCCATCTCTTACGGTGTAGGGCTAGCCTAATTACTGATTTCATGCAAACTGTACACGAGCCTTTTGTAGTTAAGAAATGAAAAATAATGCATATATCAAGATGTAATTCTAATCCTAGCAGTTACCATCTTAACAATGTTCCCTTAGATTTCTTCATGTCCTATAAATATATTGGTGTACACATTACAAATAACTTACATTGAACCAATATTAGAGTACAACATTAACAATGCTATTCACATGCTCGGGTACCTACGGTGCAACTTTTCTAAAGGACTGTCTACTTTAAAAACACATTTACAAGACTCTAATACGCTCGAAACATGAATGTCCATCTGCAATATGGGATCCCAGTCGCGTTAATATTATTACTTCACTTTAACTACAAAATAACTCTGCTCGTTTCATTCTTTGAAATTATAACCGTACCACGAGCATAACCTCAATGAAACTAACCAGCAGTTATTCCCCTAGCTAACCGCTGCAGTCGCCCGTGTTTCGCTATTTCATAAAATTTTCCATCATACCACACTTCAGAACGACTTCATACCGCGGCCTCAAGTACATTTCAAACCACATCGATCATCGCATGTAAGGTAGAAATTCATCCTTGTTACACGAAGTGTTTCTTTCAATCTTTCATCCCCCCGTACATCTCTGGAATGGAACCACCTTCCCTCAATTATCGTAGCCATCACCGATAACAAACTTTTTTTGCAAAATATTAGCTGAGATTGTATAACCAGGAGAATCATTGCGTTACTAAAACGCACTGCTCTTTTTCATTTGTTTTACCCGACTGCTTTGTAACCACTCCCCTCTTGAATGGCATATGGCCCTGAGGGTACTTTAAATAAAAAAATAGAATAATAAAGTGAAGAGCGACTGTCAGAGTTTCAGTCAACATTGACTGAAGCATAATTTCCTCAAAATTGCACTGAGCGGTTTTGAAGGTTTTAAAATTCTTTGCAGTTTCGAGTAACAAATTAACGGTATGATGGAGCATGTCGCACTTGGTGGTAATGCCCGTCAATCTGATTTGCAAATAGCAGATGACAGAGTTTTTGAATTAGCAAGTAGGAGCTTGCTACATTATTTCTATTCTAGTCGTCATGGCTGTAATGTCGAGAAAAGAAACAAGTTGGGACTAAACATGTTACTTCTCCGATTGCCATAAAACTCCCTTATTAAAAGCAAGTAAGCTTGTTTGTCAAATTTTAGCATTCCCGCTCGGTATGATACAAAACTGTAGACTACTTCTTTCCTGATAGGGCTCATAGCGCTCTATCTGGTAAACTTGCAAGCATTTCATGGTGACGCACGTAGTTCAAGAGGACCTGTTGTCATTATGGTGACCGTTGAGCAGCTTATGGCTTGGCGTGGGCAACTTTCAAACCAGTAATCTCTCTTTTGTACTTCTTCTTGAAAACAGAAATCATGAAGTCATGACAGACATGCAAGCAAAAAATGGCGAAACAAAAGTTAGTCGAATAAAGGAACAAATCACAGTTCTAGTTGAAGTGTTCAGAAACATACCTTGCGAGGATTCTGGCTCTGTGGTGACATGTTCACTGTTGACTTGTACGTCCAGAGACAATATAGTCAAAAGGGGTGAACAAATATGAACAGCGTCTTGGAGGCTGGAGGCAAAAGAAAAGCCTCAATCACTATGCTGAAAGCGTGGGTAAGTTTGTGATTCATGTATGACTAAGAACAGTGCACAACACGCTCCATTATATAGAAAAGCACACACACACACACACACACACACACACACACACACACACACACACACACACACACACACACACACACACACACACACACACACACACACACACACACACACACACACACACACACACACACACACACACACACACACACACACACACACACACACACACACACACACACACACACACACACACACACACACACACACACACACACACACACACACACACACACACACACACACACACACACACACACACACACACACACACACACACACACACACACACACACACACACACACACACACACACACACACACACACACACACACACACACACACACACACACACACACACACACACACACACACACACACACACACACACACACACACACACACACACACACACACACACACACACACACACACACACACACACACACACACACACACACACACACACACACACACACACACACACACACACACACACACACACACACACACACACACACACACACACACACACACACACACACACACACACACACACACACACACACACACACACACACACACACACACACACACACACACACACACACACACACACACACACACACACACACACACACACACACACACACACACACACACACACACACACACACACACACACACACACACACACACACACACACACACACACACACACACACACACACACACACACACACACACACACACACACACACACACACACACACACACACACACACACACACACACACACACACACACACACACACACACACACACACACACACACACACACACACACACACACACACACACACACACACACACACACACACACACACACACACACACACACACACACACACACACACACACACACACACACACACACACACACACACACACACACACACACACACACACACACACACACACACACACACACACACACACACACACACACACACACACACACACACACACACACACACACACACACACACTATTTTGAGTGTGCATTTCTTTCAATGGTGTCCTTGTGTGGGCTGTGCTTAGTGAAGCCTTGATTAAATAAAATGTTTTGCCGGATACTACGTAATAGACATAATTTTATTATGTATCAAATGCTATTAATCCAACTTTATCACCGGAAGTACATTTGCACTAATCTGCAGTGAATTTCTCACAGTGTAGCCAAGATTATTTATTTCTTATACTGCACTCCATGTTAGGAATTTTAGCAACGTTACAAAATAACAAGAGCCTTGTTTGAATTGTCTTTGAAGACCAACAACTTTATCATTATTTTCTAGGTTGAAAAAAAAAGCAATGACTACAGGAATCTGTTACATCCGCCTCGCAAGCGAAGAAATTCAAAGTTGAAAATGCGAAGCAGTGATTTTTCACTCACCGGTGCGCACACCCAGAGGCTGCAAGGTTAATCCGATTTCCTGGGTAGTTTCCAAAGAGACTGTGCTCGGTTCCAGCGACGAGTTTTCACGCTAGCTAGCACATTTTTTTTTTCAAGCAACACGTCATTACGCGGCCAGACGTGGCAGATTACTGACGACGGAAGCCATGTATGTAGCCATTATACCAGTGAAACGCCGCAGCTGATAAAATTCACCGTTTTTAAACACATTCGCCTGGTAGTGGCTATCAAATGTTGGACGCATAAACTGGCTGATGTATTATTCTTATCTAATTAAAACGAACACGCGTGATGCTGCTCGAAGGAAACGACCACTCCGTTCGCAAATATAGCTGCCGTACAATTTGAATCGGTAAACGGCACGGACTGCAATCGATACCAGTGGGCTGCTGCTTATCACACGTGACTGACTTCTCAAAACCGTTATTTACCCGCCGTGGTTGCTTAGTGGCTATGGTGTTGGACTGCTGAGCACGAGGTCGTGGTATCAAATCCCAGCCACGGCGGGTGCACATTGATGAGGTCGAAATGCGAAAACACCCGTGTACTTAGATTTAAGCGCACGTTAAAGAACCCCAGGTGGTCCAAATTTCCGGAGTCCCCCACTACGGCGTGCCGCATAATCAGATTGTAGTTCTGGCACGTAAAACCCCATAATTTAATTATTTTAATAATTTCGAAACCTTTTTTTCAAGTAATAAAGCACAGACTTTTATAACGTAAGTCCAATAAAAACAATTGTCTGCTTATTTTGTAAAATATGACATGTTGGCTATGTTTGTCGGTTATTATATGTACATTTATGGGTAAATATGGGATGGATGGATGGATGGATGGATGGATGTTATGAGCGTTCCCTCTGGAACGGGGCTGTCGGTTGCGCCGCCAAACTCTTGCTATTATACTGCCTAATGTTCTACCTAGGTTAAACAATAAAAAAGGAAAAAAAGAACACTATGAAATACCACACCCAAATTTTCTCATCCCCTATTGCGAACTGTGCTTTTGTACGTCTACGTTTTTTGTCGTTTCCCTACTTTTCTTCCACCAATCCTCCAATCGCCTCTTACTAATGCCTATTGTGGACATGTTTACCACTGCTCCCGCTGAACCCAAGGGCTTCAAGGAGGCCAGTGGTGCCTAAATCGACCGCTGGGTAGACGTCTTCACATTACTATAAAACATGATCCATAGTTTCCCTAGCTTTACCGCAGCCAGCACATGCTTCTTCTTCCTTCTAATATCTCGCTTTATAGGTGCGTGTTCTAAGGCATCCCGATCTCGCTTCGAAAAGTAATGAGTTTCCCTTTGAGTTATCATAAATTCTTTCTTTCCTGATTTCGTTTTTTCCTCTTAAGTAGTTACTCATGGCAGGTTTCTTTTCCATTGCCGCCACCCTTGAGATTATTTCGGGCTCTCTGACTTTCCGCTTGACTTTCTTTGTTGCTGTGTTGTCCACCCTACAGGACACATACTTGCTGGTAAGCTTCCTAGTCCTTTTCCTCCACTGTGAATCAATGTTTTTCCTTTTCAGATACCTCAACACTCTCCCAGCCCATTTACTTTCTTCCATATTCCTCAGTCGTTCTTCATACTAAATTTTACTGCGAGCTTCCCTCACTTCAAAACTAGTCCAGCCCATATCACTCTGCGCAGCTTCGTTTGTAGTCTTCCCGTGAGCGCCCAATGCGAGGCGACCCACTGACCTTTGGTGCCCGCCGAGTCCTGGCTGTACCCCTGATTTAAAGCAAACAACTGCTTTTCCAAAAGTAAATCCTGGACCCATTACACCCTTCCATATACCTCGGATCACCTCGTACCTATTGTATCCCCATATAGCTCTGTGCTTCATTGAGGCTGCATTTCCATATATCTATTGCCTTCGTTTTTTCATATACCAAGGTATTTATATTATGTTAACCGAGGTGTTTCCTGGCCCAGTATCTGCACTGTCTGTTCACTGTTTTCATTGAATACCACAATATTTAGCCGCGTTGAGCGCCCCGAGCAGAAAAAGTGCAAATTAACGTATGCGACCAAATTACAGTAGCTACACTTGCGCTCATCATGCTGGAACACGCCACGGTTGATGTTTTGCCCTCTGTGGCGATCGCTGGAACTTGAGAGTGTGCGGGGCCTGGCGTGGCGGGGCCTGGCGTGGACGCCGCTTTTTCGTCGCGCCATGCACTGTGGGCCGGCGCAGTCGGCGCTACCAGCACGTAGAAGCGTGCGCCGTGTCTGTTTCGAGCAGCGGCGGCGTGGTGGTCGTTTCTAGTCGGCGGCGTTGGAGCCGGGTATGCATCGGCGGCAGCGCACGGCCATGTTGCGTTGGCGGCGGCGGCGTGAAAACCGAAACTACAAATTTAAAAAGCTGTTTCGCTACGTCCTTCTTTGCTAAACTGGTAGAAATTCTGGCCTTTTCTTAGTAAGGGCTGAGAGGACCGAATATAGAGGTGTTGAAAGCGAGAGAAATACAAAACGTTTTGCAAGTCTTTTGTTTTTCAGCGAACATATTTTAAAAAATGGGCACATATCTAAAAGCGTCTATATTGAGTGTGTTTGTATATTCTTTCCTCCACGAATATGCAAAGCTTTGCTGTTTTTTTTTTTTGTTTTTTTTTTTTTTGCGTCGTAGTCACAATTTTCTTGTTTGCTATGCCTCTATTTATAGAAGATTTTTCCACTGAGCAAAGAGTCAGTGAATTCGTCTAGAATTAACGGTTTGCAAAAATACTGTTGTGCATGCGCGAACACGGCTCTCACGAGCGCCCTCTACGTGGTTAGATACGAGAACCAGACGAACAACCAACGCAGCTCTAGCGCGACTTCAGACGCCGGCTTGTGGTGGTTTTGATCGCGGTATTTTTGTGGAAAGTCCGGCTAGTTGTGTTGCGTATTGTGCACAAATTGCTTCACTGGCAAACGCAGCACGAGTTTATTTCGGTTTCCGTGCGAGAAGAGCTATCCGGCGAGGAAAGCAGCATGGATAAACAATGGACGAAGATTCTATCACCGCACACAACTCGCTCGCTCCTCGCAGAGCTGGTTCTCATCGCCCTACTTACGGCTACTGAATTGTCATATGCCAGCGCCGCGAGTATATTTCGGCATGCCGTCTTCGACACGGCCTCAAACGCAGCCGCATTTTGGTGGAAATCTGGAAAGCTCAAGATGGACGAGGACGGACAGAGCTTGCATAAGCGTATACAGTGGTGTCATTCAGTTGTCGGCGACATGTAAATATAATGAATGTTATAAAGTGATGTCGAAAGCGCACCTCATATGACAATTAGCGCCCAGCACTACGCCACTGAAGTGATCGAAACGCACCATCCAAGGGTTGTTGGTTTCGCCGGCGTGCAGAGCGCATCGAACCCAGTGCGAGGTTTGCTCTGTTCTGCCGACGGTGTACAGATATCCAAATGTATTTTTCATTTAGCCTCTTAATATCCATGCATGCGTTGGAGAGGGCCAACGCATGCATGGGCCAGCGAGCAAGGCCCACCTGTCTTCATCGGTGGCGGTTAGTGCATGCAGTCGAGAGAACGCTGCGCCGTTTGAGACTTTCCCGTATTAACCGTACGCGAAAAAGGACCGTCGTAATAAGACAAACAGCTCCGTGAAACTGTGCTTTGTTGCAGACTGGCCATATTAATACGGTACACTCTTCTAAGCGGAGCATCACGCTCGGCCCGCTGACTTTGTCGGCAGCCGCCGATCGCTCGAGCCGGTGGGCCTAGCTCCCGGTTGTCGAAGCAGCAGCCGACGGCGCTTGCAATGAAAACGCCACGAGTCATAAAGCGTTTATTTTCGTGAGCATTTCAGCGTCCGGACAATTATGTCGCGATTAAATGAACATAGAGTTAGTTCTCTCTATACTCCGTCGGCAGCGAACAGCAATTAAGGCAAGCCGCCTTGCACAGTGGTCACTGCGCGCGCTCAATCTGCGAAATCAAGTCTGGACACTGGACGACACATCGGCAGTGTGTTTCAACGACGTGCATTCTGCTCTTCGTTGAAGGAGTGCATGTCGCTCGCATCAGTCCCGCGCTGGCATCAGCAGCTCCCGAATATACGATATCTTTAACGTTACCTTCCGTAAGTGCCGAGCCTCGATGAATCTGGCGAATAGTGGCAGTTTTAGAAAGCAGATATTGTCACACGCGATCAGTTGGAATGGTACACTTCGAGAAGTCGGAGGTCCATGTCATGTACGAAAACTTTAGCGGAAGGACGGCATCTTCAATTATTTTTGCCGCAATGAACACACGCGGTTGCCGCGGCAGAGGCCAGGCAGAAGCCGAGAAACGAAACTCGCTTTCTAACCACATACTCTCCCACGCAGAGCGCTGCAGCTTCACCTCTTGTGCGCCAGATGGCGCTCGCTATTTTGTAAACCGCTCACTATTTAACTAGCTCACAAGCAAACTAATTTACTAATTTACAACGTCTGGCTAATATCTGTGCACAGAAAGGCAAGAATTTAGGTTTGAAATTTAGTGTTAGAAAAGCAGGTGTTATGGTTTTCAATGAAAACAGTGAACAAACAGTGACAATACAGCGCCAGGAAATACCTCGGGTAAGAGAATAAAGATATCTTGGTATATGGATAAACGAAGGCAATAGATATATGGAAACACAGGAAAAAACAATAACGATGAATGGGAAGAGAAATGCAGCCATAATGAAGCACAGAGCGCTATGGGGATACATTAGGTAGGAGGTGCTCCGCGGTATGTGGACAGGTGTAATGGTTCCAGGACTTTTGGAAAAGCGGTTGTTTGCTTTAAATCAAGGGTACAATCAGGACTCGATGGCAACCAAAGGTAAGTGGGACGCCTCGCATTGGGCGCTCACGGGAAGGCTACAAATGAAGCTGCGCAAGGCGATATGGGCTGGACAACTTTTGAAATGAGGGAAGCTCGCAGTAAAATTTATTATAAAGAACGACAGAGGAATATTGAAGAAAGTAAATGGACTGGGAGAGTGTTGAGGTATCTGTACAGGAAAAACATTGATTCACAGTGGAGGAAAAGAACTAGGAAGCTTACCAGCAAGTATGCGACCTGTAGGGCGGGGAACACAGCAACAAAGAACGTCAAACGGAAAATCAGAGAGGCTGAAATAATCTCATGGGGGGCGGAAATGGGAAAGAAACCTGCCATAAGTAACTGATTAAGAGGAAACAACGAAATCAGGAAAGAAACAATTTATGATAACTCAAAGGGAAGCTCATTCCTTTTCGAAGCGAGATCGGAATGCCTTAGAACACGCACCTATAAAGTGAGATATAAGAAGGAAGAAGAAGCATGTGCTTGCTGCGGTAAAGCTAGGGAAACGATGGAGCATGTTTTATTATAATGTGAAGAGCGGTCGATTTAATGCACCACTGGTGTCCTTGAAGCCCATGGGTTCAGCGAGAGCAGTCGAAAAGTTAGCATGTCCGCAATAGAGATTAGTAAGAGGCCATTGGAAGTTTGGTGGAATAAAAGTAGGGAAACGACGAAAACTGGAGACGTACAAATGCAAAGTTCGCAATAGGTTGTGGGAGCGCTTTTTGTTTCTTTTTAACCTGGGTAGGATATTAGGCAGTATAATAGCAAGAGCTTGGTGGCGCAACCCACCGCCGGGTTCCAAAGGGGACGCTAATAACATCCATCCATCAATCCACCGTCTGTTGCTAAGCCAGCAGCGACGCAAATGACACTTTCTAGATATGTTAGCCTTGCTTCCACTTGTTCTGCTAAAACTGTGTTTATACGATATGCTTTACATAAAAATACAGAAAGAAACAGACCTCTTCTGTGACCAACTTTTGCTGGGTTTAGCCGTTAAGCTGTCAACGAATCAGCAGATGTTATAACGCACATTCCCAACTGGACAATAAGTGAAATCACTTGTTCTGAATATTAAGCACCCCTTGCTTATGTAACTTTTCTTGTAACGTCCTTTTTCCCTAAAGAAAGAAGAATCACAACACTATTTTTTCTGCAGCAGGTGAACTTTTTTTTTTCAGCTGAGATATGTTATGATGCGGTAGAAAACAAATTTGCTCAATTTGTTCACTCGTCATCACCAGGCTGAATGAACGAAGTGTATATTAGTGGAAATGCAGGCATTCCTTGCATGCACAATCATTTAAAAAAAAAGGGGGGAGGGGGTTCTTTTTAACCTGCACGTCGAAACTGTTTTACAGTTCAGTGCAGCTATCGGTGTCAGTTGCATTCAATGTTTATATTAATACTACAGAGAAACAGCGCCATTAGACATCTAAAGGTACGTTTTTTACGCGTAGAAAGGTAGGAAAGCTCCTACGAATGCAACGGAACAATGCGAGAACTTTCAACCGGCACCTTAAACACATCAGGGCCAGAATTTCCGTCTTGCTACAAGTTGCATCTCTCGCGTATATCGCCGATTCTACCCGCAACTAAAGTGTCCACGACCCTCAAGCCCTGATTCCGACGTTCCGAGGCCGCTGTTTATTCTCGTTGCGCCGTATTGCGCTTTTAAAGGCAAACTTTCGGAATCCATAATTACTTTGTTTAGCGCAAAACAACGGACACAAGAGAGACGACAGGACAAGGCGCTTGTGACAAGGCTCTGTTGTGTCCGTTGTTTTGCGCTAAACAAAGTAATTATGGATTCGCACCAACTAGCCCGCCAACGCCACTGTGCTGAACTATCTTTCGGAATCCCACGTTGCGCTGACTTGCGACGATACGCATGCGCCGACACGCGCAGAGCTGGGTTACTTTTGTTTGTATTGCGTCGCTTCATTGCTCCCCTGCTTTACATGATTCTATGCTGGAGACAGGCAAAAGAATTAAACAAGACAACACAATATCTCAAACGAAACTGGATTGACTTAAAAGGGAAACCTTTACTCCTATTTAAATGGCGCGCCTATCTCGCGGACAAGAAGCATCGGCGGCGGCGCGCTGACGTCTCGGCGCACACCTCTACCCGCACGCGGACGAAGCAAGAGCCATCTTGATGTCGGGCACGTCGGAGCGCGTTGGATGCGTCCGGTTACGTTGGCTACGCCAGTCTGTCGAACTATAGACGTTGGCGAGTTGGTCTCCAAACAACCTACTGTACGTTGCACTCGAGAACGCACTGGGCGGGAACACAAACGGCCCTTATAACCGTTCGCTCTTAAAAGTGCAAGGATTCGTTTCTCCCGATCTGGCTTTTCAGTGTCCCATAGAAGCACAGGCTCTCGCACTGCTCCCGCTACATATATAGTCTCCTTTTGAGTATGCGACCCACTGTTCGAGAGAAGGTTGAGACTCATGCATGATATCAACAACAAAAAATCACTGCCACTTTGAGGGTTCTTTTCTTTCCTTGTCACCCCCCCCCCTTCCATTTTTTTTTCTTTATTTGCAATGTGTTAGTCTACGACAGCACGTAAGACCGATGTGACACTTTCGATGAGCGCACTGTTAAAGTATTTCTTTTATGTCCTATTAGAAAGTAAGGGTTGATCTCCAACTCTTGTCTGCAAGCTTATTGCCGTCAAAGAAAGACTTCTGACCCAGATTTAGATCTTGAACTGAATGTTCACTCAGTAATTGTCGTTAACAGTTCAATGGGGAATTTTAGCGTCTTTCCCGACACACTCAATTCCACACACTCGCTTTCTAAGAATTTGAACGCCTGCTTAAACACTTGCACTGCCGTTCAACGTTCAAAGGAGATGTAGAAGAGGAATAAAAAAAAAAACGTGACAGCACGTTCTTATCGTCGGCTCCGTTACTACAGATAAAACGCGATGCGTCCAAGTTAAATTACAACAGATAAAAAAAAAACAAGAAACAAAAAGAAGTCATCGCTTATTAGTATCAAAAGCACGGTGTCGTTTCCTTGCATTATACACTCTCACTGTGAGCGTGGAAGTTATTTGTCGGTAAAAAGAAAAAAAGCTGCGATAAGAAAACACCAACTTGGCCGCGTAGCTAGCAACAACAACAACAAAAAAAGAACAGGATAGCTGGAATGCTGCGCTCGCTGCAACAATTAAGTGAGGCCGTTAAAGGTTCGCGTCTTGTAGTTTACTCGGGAATGCGCACGCGTGGCGGCGCCAGGGCGCATTAAGCCGTCGTTCGGTAACAAGCTGCCACTGGAGGCGCGAATGTTCGCTCCCCGGAGAAATTTCGCGCAGCATTGGATACGACTGGCGGCCGCGACGCCCAACAGCTCTCTGATACGGGGCACTCTCGAAGCAGCTCGAAATCTGGGCCGCCTTCGAGGACGCTTTTTCGTCGTAGTCGCAGGCCGGGTTTCTACTCGCCCTTGCCTTTCCAGCGGTGCTAAACCCCTGCGGGCCATAATCGGAGCACTCACCCTTTAAGGGCAGGGTCATTAGTCGAAGACGCCGGGAAAAACACATCAGCTTAATAACCAAATTGGTAACCACTTTAGCAAGAGATAGGCGGAGAGCCGGCGGGCGCTAAAAAGAGGCCTCGCCTCGAGACCAGCGCTCTCTTCCCATCGGGCAGTCCTCCGCTGTCTCGTTCGGGAAGCGCAGCCATTGTTAGCCGCGGCGGCGCCCTGGCGTTTCCCGCGGACGCTGGACGAAGGCGCCTCCCGTGAGCGCGCGTGTGTGTAGCGTGCCCTATCGGTCTCATTAGAGAAAAGTGCCTCGCCGTCTTAACTACGCGGCGCCGCGCGCCTGGCAATGTAATTAGCACTCGCGCCTTTAAACTTAAATATCTGCGAAGTGATGGCGCAAAACGGCGAGGCGACCAAGAGAAAAATGGTCGCGGCTTAAGCGCAAATGCCAGCGCGCAAAGATGAAAGCGCCGCAGCCCATAGCAGCCTCTTTCAGCGTTTCGTTCTTGCTTTATTTTTCCTGCTATTTTTAACGTACTAACGCATCATTAGCCATTCCCCACTCCTTTGCCTCCGGAGAACAGAGTCGTTTGTGCGCGGGCTAAAAATTGCCGCTCTGCCCTGGACCGGCCGCATGAAACGAGGACCACCTGAGCTCGGTGTGTCACTGATCGGTGGAGGTCTCGCGCGTTGGGATGACGGGCAGCCTGCGGTGGGCGAAAGCTTCCGGGCTCACCTCGGCGCGCCCTTAGAATTTTTTTTCAGTGACCGTGTCTGCATTAATCTCCTTAAGCATTTACAACATGTATCTCATCTTAGAGTCAGCGGAATGTTAAGCAAATCGGCTTAATCTGCAGGGTAAGAATCCAAAGATTTTTTTTAAAACAGTATCTGTCTATGACGAAGAAAAGAAAATGGCTGAACTAGGCGACGCGATCCAAGGTAAGCCATGCGTCGGGGTCACACCGAAAGCTTTCGCAACGGTTCTTTTGGTTTGCTCTGGTTTCGTAGCGCAGGTCATTTGCATTTTCTTTTTTTTTTATTGTTTTAGATCCTAGTAGTACAGATCTATAGTAGTACAGCCTAGAGTATTTCTTAAGCAATAATTATTCATTCGTTCATATAGGAACTGGTCAGCACTGATACGGGCCAAGTACATACAATATTGAGAAGAGGTTTATTGGCGGCTCCTGAGGCAAAAGCGCAGCGACCGGGAACGGCGAGACAGCCCGAAGCACTGTCCAAAAAAGGCGACAGTAATCAACAGCGCGAGCGGAGCCGAGCCGCGCGTTGGCGATGTGTCTGTGCCGCGAGGCGCGTCTTCTTCTTCACAATCTCCCCCCGGACAAAAAAGAGCCATCCTGGCGCCTTAAGAATCAGGAGGCAGAGGGTCGTGGTAGGGCTTGAGACGCGAGACGTGAACAATGTCACGTCCACGCCGGCGCAAGTCTTCAGGTGGTGACAGTGGCTCAATTAGAAAATTCACCGGAGATGTTTGCTCCAAGACTCGGTAAGGCCCTTCGAATTTTGGGACGAGTTTCGAGGAAAGCCCCGGAGTCTGGAAAGGCACAGACAACCACACAAGAACGCCTGGAGCGTAGGTGGTGTTCGGAAGCGTGTCGGTGCGGTTTTCTTTCTGGCACTGCTGTTGCTCGGCCGTAAAGGAGCGCGCTAGCTGGCGGCATTCTTCTGCCTGTCGGGCGACGTCGGACACAGGTAGACACTCGGAGGCGTCAGAACGGTACGGAAGGAGCGTGTCGATGGTATGCGTAGGCTGGCGGCCATACAGGAGGAAGAAAGGTGAAAATCCCGTAGTGGCCTGGATCGCGGTGTTGTACGCGAACGTGATGAATGGAAGGATGCGGTCCCAGTTACCATGATCAGATGCCACGTACATCGACAGCATGTCACCAAGTGTGCGGTTAAATCGCTCTGTGAGTCCGTTAGTCTGGGGATGGTATGCCGTGCTTGTCCGATGAATAATACGGCATTCCGAGAGCAAACTTTTGACGACTTCGGAGAGGAAGGCGCGACCCCGATCGCTGAGGAGTTCTCGAGGTGCGCCATGTCGAAGCACGAAGCGATGTAGAACAAAAAAGGCTACATCCCGTGCCGTAGCACTTGGTAAAGCAGCAGTTTCGGCGTAGCGTGTCAAGTGATCAACAGCAACTATGATCCACCTATTGCCGTCTGGCGTCATAGGAAGCGGGCCGTATAGGTCGATGCCGACGCGATCGAAGGGTGTGGCAGGGCACGGGAGCGGCTGCAAGGCACCAGACGGGCGTAAAGGCGGCGATTTGCGGCGTTGACAGTCAAGACAGCATCGAACAAATTTTTGTACAAAATTGTACATGCCGCGCCAGTAGTAGCGGTGGCGAATTCGTTCGTACGTCTTGAAGACTCCGGCGTGGCCACACTGTGGATCGGTGTGGAAAGCGGCACATATTTGTGACCTTAAGCTGCGGGGAATCACCAGAAGCCACCGACGGCCTTCAGGCGAGTAATTGCGTCGGTGGAGCAGCTGGTCACGAATGGCAAAATGAACTGCTTGGCGTCGGAGGGTTCGGGATACAGGGATGGTCGATGATCCAGAAAGATAGTCGAAAAGAGAAGCGATCCACGGGTCACGACGTTGTGCGGTGGCAAAGGAGTCCATGTCGAGAGATGAGATGGAGTGTGCGGAAGTTGTTCCGCAGGCCGAGTCTGGAGGTAAAGGTGAACGAGACAGGGCGTCGGCGTCGGAGTGTGTTCGCCCACTGCGGTATACGACGCGGATATCGTACTCCTGGATGCGTAATGCCCAACGGGCTAGGCGGCCAGTGGGATCTTTCAAGTTGGCAAGCCAACAAAGCGCGTGGTGATCTGTGACCAAGTCGAATGGGCGCCCGTACAGGTATGGTCGGAACTTGCCAAGTGCCCATACTAAGGCCAAGCACTCTTTTTCGGTCACGCTGTAATTGGCCTCAGGCTTCGTCAGCGTGCGACTCGCATAGGCGACTACGTATTCGGGGTAGCCTGGCTTTCGTTGGGCGAGGACGGCGCCGAGACCGACCCCGCTGGCATCTGTGTGTACCTCAGTTGCAGCCGACGGGTCGAAATGGCGAAGAATAGGTGGGGAGGTGAGAAGACGACGCAGCGTAGCGAAGGCGGAGTCACATGCAGGGGACCAGGAGGAGAGGGTGGTGTCACCGCGCAGAAGCTGAGTCAATGGCGCCATGATCGATGCGAAATTCCGAACAAAGCGCCGGAAATATGAGCATAGGCCCACAAAGCTCCGAAGTTCTTTGATGGTCTGAGGCTTCGGAAACTCAGCGACTGCTCGAAGTTTTGCAGGATCGGGTAGAACGCCGTGCTTGGACACAACGTGGCCTAAAATGGTGAGCTCTCGCGCGGCGAAGCGGCACTTCTTGAGGTTGAGTTGGAGGCCAGCGTTCGTTAGACAGGTCAAAACAAGTTTGAGGCGGAGCAGGTGAGTCGGAAAATCAGGCGAGAAAACCACGACATCGTCGAGGTAACACAGACATATGGACCACTTGAGGCCACGCAGCGTGTTGTCCATGAGTCGTTCAAAGGTGGCAGGGGCGTTACAAAGCCCGAACGGCATTACGTTAAATTCATATAAGCCGTCAGGCGTAATGAATGCGGTTTTCTGGCGATCGGATGCAGCCATCGGTACCTGCCAGTACCCCGAACGCAAGTCAAGGGACGAAAAGAATTCTGCTCCCTGAAGACTGTCGAGGGCGTCGTCGATGCGCGGCAAAGGATAGACGTCTTTGCGCGTTACCTTATTTAGCCGACGGTAGTCGACGCAAAAACGAATAGACCCGTCCTTCTTGCGAACGAGAACGACAGGCGATGCCCAGGGACTGTGCGAAGGTTGAATAACGTCACGGCGCAGCATATCTTCGACTTGGGTGGTAATGACACGACGCTCTTCGGCCGAGACGCGGTAGGGTCGTTGACGTAACGGCTGATGTGAACCGGTGTCAATGTAGTGCTGCACTTCCGACGTGCGGCCCAAGTGAGGTTGTGAAACGTCGAATGAACTTCTAAAGTGGTGCAGGAGATCAAGAAGGTCGGCGCGTTCGGCAGGTGTGAGGGTATCGGCGATGGCACTCGAGAATGCATCCTTGGACGTCTCGTCAAGCGCGGAAAGCGAAGACGACGGGCCGGAGTCGACATCAAAAGAGTCTCCGGGGACGTCAACCAAAGACGAAGAGTCGAGGAGTTCCACGATGCCAAGGCATTCACCAACGAGCAATGTAATAGGCGCACAGAGGGGATTGCAAAAGTATATATTGCTACAGCCGCCAGCCATGCCAAGTGTTGCGAAGGGTAGTCGGAGAGATTTACGGCTCATGAAGACGTCGGAAGGTGTGAAGAGGACCGTTGCATCAGTGATGGCATCGCAAGAGACGGGTACGAGAGCGAAGGAGCCAGGTGGAATATCTGTGTCCTCGCGCACGGTAAGTTTAGAAGGGCGGTCACAATCTTCGTGCAAGGGTGCGTCACAAGGGGAAAATTCAACTTCGGCGCGTGCGCAGTCGATCACGGCTTTATGACGGGATAAGAAGTCCCATCCGAGGATGACGTCATGCGAGCAGGTGGGAAGAACAATGCACTCGACTATGTAAACAATGCCGTGAATAAGCACACGTACAGTACAGGCTGCGTGCGGAGTGACGTGCTGAGCGCTTGCCGTACGAAGCGACAGTCCAGAAAGCGGCGTGGTCACCTTGCGCAGCGAACGGCACAGTTTGGCGGCTATCACAGAAACGGCTGCGCCGGTATCCACAAGAGCGAATGCAGGAACACCTTCTACACTAATTTCGACCACGTTAGCAGGACAGGCGCGAGGACTTAGACAGTTCGAATGGGGCGCAGTTCTTGCCTCGTGAACTGCGACGTTCAGTTTTCCTGGTCAGGTGGTGCGGGTCGCCGACGCATTGGGGAGAGCGAGCGTCGGCGAGGGGATGGCGAGCGACGCGAAGGAAATTCTGGAAGGTCAGCACGAGCATACGGTTGAGGGGAAGGAGTGGCGTATTGGCGAAAGGGCTGGCTGCCGTACTGGAAGGGCCGAGAGGCGTCGCCGAACGCTTGAGGCCGACGTCGGCAATATCGGGCGACGTGTCCAGGAGTGCAGCAAGAATAGCAGATGGGACGATTATCCGGCGTCCTCCAAGGATTAGCTCTCGGTGCGGTCCAAGATGCAGCATGGGCTTCCGGTGGCACCGGTTGGGAATGGGTCGCGAAAGACGAAGGCGGAGGCCTGCGTACTGCCTGCGCGTACGTAAGAGGCGCGGCCACAGGCTGGACTGGCTGCGCATAGGTGGGAGGAGTCGCGACAGGCTGCACTGCCAGAGCAGAGTTGAGATTCGTGGCTGCAGGCGGCTGATGGTGTGCGGAAGGGACAACTTGAGCGACCTCTTCGGAGATGAGAGTGCGGAGCGTGTTTGGAAGACGGGAGGTGGGCTCCTGAGTGAAGGGGACTAAAGAAAGTTGGCGGGCAACTTCCTCACGCACGAAGTCCTTGACCCGTTGAAGTAACGAGCATGGGTCGTACATGCTGTCAAGGCTTGCCACCAAGTCGTCGCTGCCCAGAGCACGCCGAGTCGAAGCGCGTTGCTTCCGTAACTCATCATAACTTTGGCATAGGCTGACGACTTCGGACACAGTGCGCGGATTCCTGGCTAGAAGCATCTGGAAAGCGCCGTCATCGATGCCCTTCAGTATATGGTGAATTCGCTCAGCTTCGGGCATTGCCGCGTTGACTCGTTTACACAGGTCCATGATGTCTTCAATGTAGCTCGTGAATGTTTCTGCCGTCTGCTGTGCTCGGGTGCGCAAGCGTTGTTCAGCGCGCAGTTTGCGAACAGCGGGTCGGCCGAACACTTCTGTAAAGGTTGTCTTGAAGATGGACCATGTGGGTAAGTCACTTTCGTGGTTGTGAAACCAGAGTTGGGCAACACCAGCCAGATAAAAGATGACGTGGGTTAACTTGGCTGGATCATCCCACTTGTTGTGCGCGCTCACCCGTTCATATGACGCCAACCAGTCTTCTACGTCTTCGTCGTCTGCACCGCTGAAGATCTTGGGGTCGCGTTGTCGTGCAACGCCGGTGCAAGTGACGGACTGCGGCGTCGGCGCCGTTTGGGATGAGCTGTCGGTCATGGCGGGCGATAGGGTTCTTGATCGCAGCTCCAGGGTTACAAGCGACGGGGTTTGAGTCCCAGCACCTCCACCAATTGAGAAGAGGTTTATTGGCGGCTCCTGAGGCAAAAGCGCAGCGACCGGGAACGGCGAGACAGCCCGAAGCACTGTCCAAAAAAGGCGACAGTAATCAACAGCGCGAGCGGAGCCGAGCCGCGCGTTGGCGATGTGTCTGTGCCGCGAGGCGCGTCTTCTTCTTCACATATCGTATTTTCCGGACTACAATCCGCGGGCTATCCAAGCCTGAAAGCTGAAACTTCGCGCGGTGCAGACTTTACGGGTGCGGACTGTACATTATTTTATTTCTTAAGATCGGAGGTGCGCTTAAAATAACGAGGCCAGACTCCACCTGCGATCTTTTCCGGGTCAAAATCAGCTCCGCAATTGTCGTGGCTGCGCCCAAGCAATATTTCCAGCTCATTCTGGTCATTGCCAAAGATGCTGCAAAGGAATTCTTGGATGCTACACACTGTCAAAACAGGTAATATATGTATTTTTTTTTTCATAAAACAACATATTCGTATGTCCCAAAAATTGTGGCAGAAATAACTTATATCAATGCTTCCATGTTATTTGTCTATTTAATAAGCAATGAAAATATCACACGAACTTTAGAACTATAGCAATTCGAAACCAGGAAGGCAGTGCATGCCACTGATATGATAAATGTAAAGGCCGTGAAATGAACAAGTTGAGGAGAGATATTTTAATGAAACTTTGTCATTCAAGAAACTTGTTTACATTTTTGTACATGTGCAACGGCCAGAGAAAAATCTAAATGGCGCTCTCCTTCGTTCCAATGTATTGAGTAGGAGTAGCTGTCCCCGGTCGTGTATTGTAATTGCACCAAAATTATAGTCGCCACAGAGATTAAATATAAGAAGCAGGAGTTCTGCAAAATATACTCTAGAAATTCGAAGATACAATGGAATACACAAATACGAAGAATAAGTTTGATAAAGGGCAAAAAAGTGTCACTGGAAACAAAGTTCATTGCATGTATCCACAAAATCTAGCAACAAGATATTTGAATATGCGCACAAGTCTCCAATAAGTATACGTATCTAAGCAAAAGTCACTGTATGCAGGGTGTTTCAGCTAACTTTACCCAGAGTTTAAAAATATGCCGATGCACTCTAAGACGACGCTACCAAATGCATGTTGCTCACTTTTGTATGTAGTGTGTCAAGCTATTTTTTGTATATTGCTGAATTAGATTTTTAGTCAAGATTATTAACCAATTTCTGAAGTAACCAAGGTAGGAAAAAATTCCAATTAGAAAGTTGCAGAGCGGTTTGCAAAACATCCGAATAAACAGTGTATGTCTTTCTATCTATTAAGTATTAGTGTATTTCAGCTTACTGATGATGCCTGCAAAATACAAAACACCCCGTGACATGCCCGCTTGCGCGTCGTGATTGCACTGCTCCAAAACGTTCCGCGCGCAAAGAGCCATAGGCGCGCTGCCGCTTAAAAGGCGACAGGGCAGTGGGGTAGGCGTTGGCTGTGCCATTTACGCCAGCGATGCGTGCTCCCCTCGCGAAAGTTTGTTATAGCGATAAGCGGACGCAGCGGTTATAGCGTGTGCTGCCGAAAGCAACAGGCCCGTCATTTAGCGATAGCTGTAAGCAAATTGAACATCCCTAAATTAAAAAACTCAGTTTTCATAAGGCTGAAAATTGTAGAATAAGGGTATCCTAAATGGCCAGACGCAGCCTTTCATTGAATTTACATTTATTTTTCATTTTTCATGCGCTTTCACACCATGTGCTCGAAGAGATAACCTTCTGCAGTGATATAACACTGGGATCTTCTGAGAAGGCTTGCTGTCACTGCCTCAAGCACCGTCGGTGAAATGCTGTGACAGACGTCAGTTATCTTCTATAAGTCGTTCTGGAGTCGTTTCCGTCGTGTATACGTGATCCTTAATACAGCGCCCCACAAGAAAAAGTCAAGAGGGTTGAGATCGGGTGACCTTGCCGGCCACAGGATAGGCCTGCTTCTTCATATCCATTGCTCTGGGAAGGTGATATCAAGCCATGCTCGTGCTTTACTGCAGCTGTGGGCTGGGGCCTCGTGGTGCTGATACCACATTGCGTCAAGCCGGGCTAGTGGCATGTTGCAGCAGAAGTCTTCAACTGACCCTTTAAGGAACTCACTTACATACCTCTTGCCGGTCAGAGTGTTGTTAAAAAACAGTGGACCAATGACTGTGCTTTCATATATTCCGCACCAGGCGTTAAAAGACCACTGATATTGGTGGCGGAATCTTCCTAGCCATGGGGATTTTGCTCACTGTAATAGGGTGCGTTGTGGATATTTACTAGGCAATTTCGGGAAAAGTTCGCCTCGTCAGTCCAGAGTCCCTCGTTGCGAAAGTGAGAATCCTGCTCTTCGCGAGTCAAAATCCAATTCGCAAAGTCGAGTCTTTTTTTGGAGATCCCTTGACTCCAGGCATTGATGCAAATGCAGATGACAGGGGTGCAGTCCAGCTGTTTTCAAAATCATCCAGGTAGTTCAGTTGGACACACCGAGCTGTGCCCCACGCTGCGCGTGCTATGATGTGGCTTAGCCGCCATGAAAGACAAAACGTTGGACCGAACCTCATTATTTATGACTGAAGCTCTCTGCCTCTTTCTTGTGAAGCTGCCGGTTTGTTCAGCGACTCGTAGGTGTTGAATATTGCCATTGGGCTCGGTCGCGTACCCGGGTGTCAGCTTCGAAGTATTCTTGCAGCTTACTGTCTCTGTCCGCCTGCAGTTCATGGGGCAAGGATAACGTCTGCTTTTTCCTCGTTGGAAGAAGGCATCACGAAATTCCTCGCGTTTTAACAGCCCATGCACGATAGCCTGTTTATCGCTCTCTGGAACTGCCACCACCACCATGTCTGTCGGTCGCTTTACGCAGTACAAGCGATAACGGTTGCTAGCTTAAATCGAACAGCCAACACGTGCGTCGCTGCCCGGTCGCTGCCCGGTCGCTTTTTAAGCGGCAACGCACCTATGGCTGTTTGTGCGCGGAATGCTTGGGAGCAGTGCAATCACGACGCGCAAGCGGGGATGTCACGTTTTTTTTTTTTTGTATTTCGTGGGCATCCGCATTAAGCTAAAAAAACACTAATACTTAATAGATAGAAAGACAGAAACTGTTTATTGAGACGTTTTGCAAACCGCTCTGCAACTTTCTAACCGGAATTTTTCCCTAGCTGCAATCGTTGCTTCAGAACTTGGTTAATTAATCTTGAGTAATTATCAAATTAAACAAAATACAAAAAATAGCGTGACACACTGCATACAAAAGTAAGCAACATGCATTTGGTCACGTGGTCTTAAAGTGCGTCGGTATATTTTTAAGCTCTGGCTAAACTTAGCTGAAAGACCCTGTATAGTGCGTCAAACAAGGCACATAAACATGTTGCGCAATCACAGATTCACAGATCACAGATTCCTAAGCCCCCCCCCCCCCCCCTCCCTCCGCTCCCCCCAATGCATTGCGCGCGACGAAAGGCGGCGCGCTTCCTCCCCGCTTTTCTCCGTTGCGCACACAAGACTGACCCACCATCGCCGGCTCACCCCCTCTCCCTCCCCCCCTACGCTTTCATTCGCACAAAAGCATGCGGCGCGCGGTGATGTTATCGCTCTTGGACTTCATACGGAACATGACGGTGACGGCGACAACAGAAATGCACCTTGAGTGCCCATATAATTGTTATCGCAACAATATAATTAGAGTATCCGGCAACTGAAGAGTCCCGTGGCCCATTACTTTCCGCAAAAGAAGAAGTAACAAAATCGCACGTTCACCATGCAACAATTCGCTGCGTCGCAACAATGTCTTTTTATTTTCTTTTGTGGGGCGTCGGCGCCTAAATGAAAAAAAACGCAAAGGAAAGCATGTGTGCCACAATCGAGTGCCTACTTTGGGCATCTAATGTGGCTACGAAAGGAATATCGAAGAAAACGTAAGACGCTTTGTCCACAGAGAACCATATGCATGCTTCTCGTTATCCTACAATGGTGATACAAAAGACTTTCCGGAGAGGTTGCGATAACATCGTAATGAAGGTGATGTCCTCAAGCGAACCCGTTGCAATCCTTCGAGTCCCCACAGTGGTGGCGGCGAGCGACCATTGCTTCTTTTTCTCGACTGCTGGCCAGAAAGCGTCCACAGCTCAGTGAGACCAAATCCACTTGGCCAGAGAAAAACGAAACCGCACCGAAATGTGCCGCGCGGTTGTCAAGCAACACGTGAAAAACACATGACCTCTGGCTGGCTCTGGCAGCCCGCGGGTAGCTAGAGCAAGAAAATTCAAGAGGATCAATGCGTCCTCGCGAATAAAAGTCAAAGTAGAAAAAATAATTAACAACGTAGTTACCTTTGCTGGCTTCAGTGTCTCGACATGGATGTTTTGTCCGAGGTGAAAAAAATGTTGATATTCTTTTCTGTGGCATGACGGCACAAATGAACCATCACAACGCTTCATCTCATCGGACCTCGCTGCGTGCTTTGTCAACTTGTCTGATAATGTGTTGATTTGGCTTGTGTCGTTGTATGATCCGATGCAAGACTTTAGAAAAGTCAACATTAAACCCACTGAGATCCGGAATTGAATATCTAAAGCACTACTTTGGAAATGTCAAACATCTGTCGCGTCAAAAGTTTATGTGATCCCTATACCCATAAAGTTTCGGAATTGAAATCCATGCGCTTCGTAGATTCCGCGGCCTCCGCGACATGGCGCGACGAGCCCGCTCACCATCAAAACGCCCTTGAAACTTGGTGCACGGGTGGGGCCCTTTGCGTTATGTGACTCCAGGTGCATGGGAGTTGCCTAGAAATCAAGCTCGAGCTCACAATATTCGCGCCGAAGCTTCTTTTCGAGCGTGAAAAATACATATAGACAAAATCCAGAATGATTTCCGGTGGCGGGGGTTGTTTTGGTCGGCGGCGCATGACAGCACGAAAAAATTACGGGGGGGGGGTTGTAGCCCCATAAGACACCTCCCCCCCCCTAGGTACGTCCCTGCTGCACACTATACAGTAGGTGCGGACTACCTATGAAAAACTTTTTTACTTATTGCTTTATACCCATATCGCCGCCTGCGGACTATACACGAGGTGCGGATAGTCCACAAAATATGTTGCAAATTAAGCTTTGTTGATATAATGTTGGCACATTTCACACTGGCTGCTCTCTCTCTCTTCAGTAGTTTTTTTCGCACTTGCAAAAACATCATTTTTCAATGCAAAACTTCCTAGAAGTATTGCTGCGGCTGGCTTCAATTATTATTATTATTATTATTATTATTATTATTATTATTATTATTGTTATTATTATTATTATTGTTATTATTATTTATTATTATTATTATTATTGAACTGCATGTCAGCGCCTGTATTGAGCCCTTACGTTCTCATTCAGATAAAAACAGGTGAGCAGCCTTTGTGACCGCTGTACTTGCCTTCTATCACCAGTGCCAGGCGGGGTTACTTGCCCAAGGGAAATTCCACTGTTTATTGCCGTAGTTCCACTGTTTATTGTTTCGTAGTTTATTGCCGACCACTTGGGCTGGGCTAACTTCTCCGCCTAAAACCGCAGCAGCCGTTACTTGTTGCCTGAGAGTTTCGCATCACTGAAGACGTTCGCAAGGGTGGTCAAGTTCCGGGAACCTGTAAACTTCAGGGCCCGTTTTACGCAAAGTTCTTACGATATAATTGTTCGTAAGAGAAAATCCTAGTCAATCCTGATGTTGGACTTATTATTAGCGAACGCGGCCAGCCAACGGCAAAGAGCACTTACGAACGCAGACCTCCGTGAATTCGGCCCCTACCCCTTTCCTTGCGAGTTGGCGCTGAATTTGGCTACTCAGCAAGATTTCACGCAGCTTCGCATACAGAACACATCTTTGTCAAGACAATAGACAGTTTAGTACTGCGCCACGACTATACGTACCCAGCACGCAAGCGCTTTGCGGAACGTAGCAGCGCGTGTCACGTCAGGGCTTACGTACGTAATGCTTACGTACGTAAGCAGGCGAGCGTCGTTAGACGCCGGGCGCGTCGGAGCGCGTTGGCCGCGTCCGCTGGCGCGTGGAACCATCGGTCGAACTATAGACGCTGTTGTTCTCGCCAACGTGACGTAACGTGCGCGCGTTCACGCTACGTCAGACTATAGTTAGGTATTTAAAAGGCGCTACATTTTTACGTATGCAATACACGAATCACATCGAGAAAAATAAAAACTTAGTACTCAATTTCTGAGGCTGGCACGGTCATTTGCGACGAACTGCGCCAGCAGGAGGTCAAGTCTTTCGTGCAAACAGCGCACATTGAACACTTCCTCAAAAACAAAGTTCATATTTCGTGTTATGGAATCCCACCGCGCCGGATCCCGGAATGGGTTCTGCGCGTTCACTTCACGCAGCAAAGCCAAATCATCGGCCATTGAAAAGTATAGCCTTCCGCTGGCCGCCTTTGACGCCACCATGTTGCAAAACACTTTTGTCTAGCGCTCTCCCGAACAAACGAGAACCACGGGGGCTGCACGCGAGGCTCCCCACGTACGCACGCAATAATCGGATGCGTGCGTACGCGGCAGCCGCGTATACGCAACACGTACCGTTCGTGTTGCGTTCTGCACATGCGCACTTTGCAGAACGTAGCGATCTTACGTACGCAACCCACGAAGTATTAAAACTGTGTACTGCCTCCGGTTTGATCGAGTACTTACGTTAAAGCTCACGCTCCACAAATGCAGTGGCTCCCCCGCATGCGACACCGCACAGAATCACGCTCGCCAGTGCTACTTTGACATAGTTTCCTGATTACCCGCCGTGGTTGCTTAGTGGCTATGGTGTTGGGCTAGATGGGGCATGGAAGTGTTTTCCCTTCGTTTCCGTTGCACTGCAAACGATTTGTGGCAAACGGCCTTGACGTGTTGGAACTCCCGATAGTGTAACCCTGGAGCCCCGTTGTGTGCACACTATGCGCACGGCAGTGTGATTGGACGAACGATGGGGCGAGGGGGATGTTGGGGACGCTTTTAGGTGCGTGCAGGGCCGTTGGAGGAGGATTCGGTGGAGATTCGGCTACGAGAAAGGAGACTAAAATTGTAACATCATTGTAACATCATTGTAACTTTTGAGTCGTAGTCTTCACGTCTGTGTAAATAGTTTAACTTCTATCACTTGCCTATTCTATCTTAATAAACAGTTAACCCCTTGCAATCAGCGTCACAGCTTTGCTTACTGTAAGGTGACTTCGCGACATCCACAACATCACCAAGTTTCCCTCATCGACATCGAAACGAATATCAACTGCGTACATCATAATCAAATCGTGGCTTTGGCACGTAAAACCCCATAATTTCATTAAATAGTTGCCTGATTGTAGGTGCGATAAAAAGGGCTTCCAATTTCACCCGAAACAAGCTGAAGGCCATAGTTCTGGAGAAGCTAAAGAAATGGCATTGAAGAATGCACTATCAAGTTCATACTGTCTAATATGCGGTCTAAAGGCGCATTTAAACAGCATAGAACATGCCTGAGGGCCTCCTAATGAAAAAAAAAAAATTCTGGGCTTCTACGTGACAAAACCACGATATGATCATGCGGCACACCATACAGTGAAAGGCTGTGGTTTTTAGCTTTGCTTTTCTTTCTTTTTTTTGTGCGAAATGTGTGTGCATGAGAGGATCTCCTTCAGGCAAACAGTACTTATAAATGATTTGCCCGGCTAAAAGAAGCAAACGAGGAAAAAGACAGATACACTACGTAACAAGGATAGGCCGGCTAAAACATACACAAGAAAATGAGAAAAGACGGGGAATGCGGGAGATGGAAATAGACAAGTCCACTTGTCGAAACGTTGGCCCCTGCATTCACCTTGTTCACGTTTTGCTCAGCGACAAGAAAATGAGATAACATATAAACATAGAAGGTAAATATAAGTCCGAAAGCGTTAACGTAGAGTTCACATAAAGTTCGTACAGGCGTGTGCTACGTTACAACCGAGACTATACAGAGCAAGTAATGTCCTTTGATTAGTTTTGACCCTCTGGGGTTTCTTAACGCTAACCTAAACTTAAGTATACGAGCGCGTTTTCGCATTTCACCCCCATCGAAATGCGACCGCCGTGGCCGGGAATGGAAGCCGGGACCTCGAGCTCAGCGGCGCAGCGCCATAGCCACTAAGCTGCCATGCGGGTGCCTCCTGATAAACATCTTCGCCTTGCCTGATCCCTTCTATACCGGTAGCACTAAACTTCGCCAGTATCTATAGCCTATAAACTTATGTGTTTCGTTACTAATGCGTCACGCATTACCCAATCGTGACTACGACTCCATTTCTATTGCATTAGTATATGGATGACCTGTTATCACAGCCACTTAATTCTCATTGTAATAGTCTGAACACTAGATAATTTTATCTAGTCAGCCATGTATCTCGAGTTTTGAGCGTGTTGCAAAGAACTTTCGCAGACGCTCGACTTCTTCATTCCTCCTTACAAAGGGCGCACTTTATATAAGAAGGTTTCGAAGAGTGTTCCTTGTTTATTGAAATGATGCATCGCATAATTCCTCAGAATTTTCTGACATGCTCGCACTTAACAGATTCGTTTACAAATAACAGTTTTCGTTCATTTGTTTAAAGTTGGCTAAAGACAGAAGCCAGCAATAGCTAGAAGAAACGCTACGCTCGTAGAAGCTCAAAGTGAGTGTGTTTGAGCATCGGTCCTTGTATTTCCCAAAACAGTGAGATTACTCGTTTCCGGACAGAAACACAGAAAATGTAAAAATAATATTCCAAGCACAACACTGCTTGGTCATTTCATGGCTGCTTGAAGTAAGACGCTTGAAGAGGCCATCAAAAGCACCATCTAGATAATCAAGAAGGGAAAATAGGCGAGCGCGGGGTGCTAGGAAAAGGCGAATTAATTTATGCAACTACATTACCCTGAAGGCACAGAAAAAAAATTAAATGAAAAAATAAAATAACGGCGGCCAGCAGAGGACGTAACGGTCGGCTGCGGTTGGATGCTTGCGTTCAAGAGGACAAGCATAATGTATACGCACGATACGGTGAAGCCAGCCGTGAACGTACAGCCAAGCTATTCTCTCGCCATCTTCCGCCCTCCGTTTGTAAAGCACTGGAGCAAAATGGCTCTTCACATCGCAAAGTGCACAGCCTTATACACTGACTGTGAGGCCTTGCTGGGTCTTGCTTGAGGGGGGAGAACTCTGGTACTCTACGTAGAATTGTTAATTACTCACTAAAGTCCTTGACTGCATTATTTCAGCCTTTTCTCTGCGCCTTTTTTCTGGTTATTCTGTATTCTGCCTTGGTCGCATATCTATTGTATCAACTCTCTGTCTGCTTTGTTTTAGATATCTTTAGATTTTCTTTTTGCCGCTCAGCGTTGTCGTATTCGTAACTATGACGCCTTTTGTTACCGTTTTAATAAACATACGTACTCATGTTCAACTACTCTTTCGGAATATTTGGGTCGTCAGCTCATTTAAGAAAACAAGGCGGCGTTATGCAGCCGAAAGGCCAGACCGGTAGTTCTCGCTGCTTTTACATTGCCTCCGACATTCATTCATGGCAGCAGCGGTTGTCTGTCTCAACAATGGATCCGAGATCAAGCACTCTGATAACACACGGGCATGCTTATTGCGTATGCTTATTGCCTGAAGTGGCCAGAAAAGCGCTGCGGCGTGAACATGCAAGTACTGTTTGATTAAGTTGAGAAAAATAAAAAAAAGATAGGAAAAAGCTAGGCAGGGAAATTTGATAAAACACGTTCGTTTTTTTTTTTGTTTGTTTTTAAGGCTTGCGGCTGCGCAACGACATATTTTTCTTTTCTCATGATGAGTGTTGCAGTGTCCTTTGTCTCGCTTAAATTTAGAAGCACTCCAGGCAGCGGTATCATTTTCGGTCTGGTTCTGTTTTCTTCACACTTGGCAAAACAATGGGCGACAGTTGTATCGCGTATGCGCACCATATGCGCACCATATGGCATGGGGAAGCACAAGGACAAATGCAAAAGGGGCAAAGACTTGCAAGCTTCGCCTCCAACCACGGCCTTTCACTCCTGAATGACGGCAGCCCAACGTTTATACGAGTATGAATTGACGGCTCAATTTATCTAAGCGAACGATTAGAAACAAGCAGAGTAGAGCACAATGACGATATGCCAAGAAATCTGCCGTGGTGGCGTATAGGGGATTTGGTGTTGCGCTGCTAAGCTGTTTTGCCACACTGCGTGCCTATCATCGACGCAACAGGGCGCTCCCGCTCCCGCCCCTCCCCCCCCCCTCGTTCTTCCGAAGTGGTTGCCCTTGTGAAAACCTGCAAAGTTCCTCGAAACTGCCCCGCCCCTTTCCGTGGGTCCAACTGAGGAGTTAGGGGGCAGAGATCACCTCGGCCGATCCACTGACAGCATTCAAAATTCCACAGAACTGCTGTCGCCTTGCCGTGGAGACAGGTGGTATCCAGCTTGGACTTCTTCCGCGACGAAAGAGGAAGGCGACGTGGTGTATGTCAGCACCGGTCTTGCCTCGTTCCTGCCAAAGAGATTTAAAACAGAACCGGTCCATTGTTAGAGAGAGAGTCGCTACCAGCCTAGTCGGTCTGGTGTGCTCTTCGACACCGCTACTTGTATACTATTACCTGTTATATCTGTACTTATTACCTGTTATATCTGGGCTTCCGAGCCAGCAACTTCCCACAGAACCACAGATTGTCAAGGCCGCTCGGGAGCCTACTCCTGCCGCTGATGACACGCCCAAAGCAGATCGACAAGTCATTTCAATGCTGCGTCCCCTTATAGATGCCATTCGAGTGATCCTGTCGAACCTTAGAACAACGTCTGCTCGAAGTGCACTGAAAGGACTGGACGCCTTAAGCCCAGTGCTTGAGTCTCTCGAGTAGAGACATGGCCAACCATCGCCCATCCTTTCGAGAAGAAGTCAAGGCAGCGTCAATCATACAGTGGAACGCAAGAGGAATAAGGTCACGCCTTTCAGACTTTCGTCAGCATATATATACTAATTTTTTCCCAATCATTGTCATATGTGAGCCTAACGTGTCAAAACCAGTCAGATTATCGGGATACGAAGCTGTTATATCCGCAACAACTGAGGCATGCAGCAAAGTCATCGTTTTATTCGTCGAGAACTGACCTATGTTTGCCAGCCGATTCCGCCTCATGACAACAATCAATATGTTTGCCGAACAATTAAAAAGGGCAAACTCATGTTTACACTTGCAGGCCTTCAAGTAATTTTGATCCCAAAAGATTAACGAACATCTTGTCGGCGTGCCCTGCTCCATATGTCATTATCGGAGATTTTAATGCGCACCATATGGCATGGGGAAGCACAAGGACAAATGCAAAAGGGGCAAAGACTTGCAAGTTTCGCCTCCAACCACCGCCTTTCACTCCTGAATGACGGCAGGCCAACGTTTATACGAGGCGTGAATTATGGCAGCTGTCTTGACCTATCTTTCGTCTCCAGCTCTTCCACAAGATGTGTTAAATGGTTTTAGGATATCGAGGCACACGGAAGTGATCACATTCCCACGTATCTTGTCATCAAAGGGATGTCCAGGTCCTTCCCACGGAACACCATTCGATTAATTGACTGGACTAATTTTACTTCCACCATGGAAGATGCTTGTCGGGAGGGCTTGTCCTCTGGATTAGAGGAAACAATCAAGTCTGCAATACGAGACTCCAGGCGCATGGTCACGGTTTCGTCGAAGCACACGGAACTTGATATAGAGTTGGAGCGACATCGTGCGCTCCGTCGTCGTGCGGAGCGGCGTTACCGGCGTACAAAATCCGTCGAAGACCTTAAGACAGCCAGACGACTACAAAAGAAAATTCAACGTCGCATGAATAGGTTGGCATCTCGACGTTGGACAATGTTTTGCCAGTCACTAGACCCCCGAAAGTCACTTTCCCACATCTGGAGAACCATACGTGGTCTGCGTTCCCTCCCTGAACAACGCTTCCCATTCAAAGCGCTGGTGCTCTTCCAGAGGCGACTGGATGCTGATGTTGCCGAAGACTTTTGTGCAAGGATCGCTGGCCAAACAACCGGTCCAGGCTTTCCAGCCCCCAGTCACATCCCTGTTTCACGTGACTGCCGCATGGATCTTCCTTTCATAATGGAGAAACTAGAAGCGGCTCTTGCTCTATGCAGGCGTTCTTCATCCCCGGGACCAGATGGAATATCCTACCGCGCCTTGAACAACCTAAGTGATGGCGCACGGAGAGAACTGTTACATCTATACAACGTATCTTGGCAAGATATCATCGTACCCGAAGAATGGAAGACAAGCCGCTTGGTCCCTGTCTTGAAGCAAGGCAAGTCCCCACTTAAGCTCACCTCATACCGCCCAAAAGCGCTGGCTAGCTGTGTGGGAAAGATAATGGAAAAGATGATCCTTGACCGCTTGGAGTAGTACCTGGAACACAACCTGTTACCAAATTGCATGGCTGGTTTTCGCCGAGATCGCTCATCGGTAGACAGTGTTGTTGACCTCGCTACGTATGTGCAACATCAAAAGTCACGCAAAAGATTATCTGCTGCTTTGTTCTTGGATGTCAAGGGAGAATACGATAACGTATCTCACGAGGCTATCCTCGATGCTCTTGAGATGGTTGGCCTAGGTGGTCGAGTTTTCCAATGGATTTCTCATTACCTTTTTATGAGATCTTTCTTTGTGTGTACCGGCGATGATAAGACTGCACGACACTACACCTACCGAGGTGTTCCTCAAGGCGGTGTACTAATCCCTACCCTATTTAACCTCACACTCATTGGTCTCGTTGATCATCTGCCAGCAGCGATCAAGATATCAATGTACGCAGACGAAATATGTATATGGACTTCAGGTGTGACACGTCCTCAGATACGTGCAAGACTTCAAAAAGCTGCTACTCTGACAGCTATATACCTCCGCAACCAAAGTCTTGAAAGTTCGTCAGACAAATGTGCACTGATGGCATTCACTCGCAAACCAATGGCACCCTACGCCCTCTCAATAGATGGCCAGATAATTTCTTACGAGAAGGCTCACAGATTTATGGAATAATCATTGATAGAGATCTCTCATGGAGCGCACACGTGACCTACTTGAAACAGCGTCTGACAGGAATTTCCCAGCTTTTCAAGTTTCTGGGCGGAAAGGCTTGGGGAATGGCAGTGCATGTAATGTTGGAATTGTACAGGGCTCTTTTTATGGGCTTCTTGAGATACAGTTTGCCCTTACTGACCAACACTTGCCAGACAAATCTTTGTGCTCTACAGGCTATTCAAGCTCGGGCTCTCAGGGTTTGTCTTGGTTTTCCTAAATGCACATTGACAGTAGCGACTATTGCAATCGCCCGGGGCCAACCCATACAAACACACATTGTGGTGGAAGTGTTGAGAGTGCACATTAGGCATGTTGCCCGAGCCCGTTCCCACCATCTGGCAACACTACCGTCAGAAAGGCCGCAGGCATCATTTTGTACCACGATTTCGGATTATTACACCTGCCTTCCATCAGGCTTCACCCCCACAACTAAGCCATCGATTTCTCCATGGTGTTTGGCTCTACCTGCAGTGCACCTCACCATACCAGGAATCAGGAAAAAATCTGAGCTGTCATCACCTGCTCTTAAACAACTAACTCTGCTCCTTGTGCACGAGAGGTACACCGACCACGTACATATTTATACTGATGGATCGGCAACTCTCCAGTGTTCCTCTGGAGCCGTGGTTTTCCGAGCGAAAGCCACCACCATCAGTTTCAAGACATCTCACCCAACGACACCGATGGCTGCGGAACTTGCAGCTCTTCGGGCTGCACTTCGTCTCGTCAGCCAAGAACAACCTCGAAGATGGTCAATATTCAGTGACTCGAAGGCAGCACTGCAGTCTTTGCTATCAGCCGTGTGGCGTGGACCACACGAACAACTGGTATACGAGATTAGAGAACTAATCCATACCTTGACTGAAAAAGGACACCACGGGACATTTCAGTGGCTTCCAAGTCACTGCGGCGTCATAGGAAACGAACATGCCGATAACGCTTCTCGGTCGGCTCTTCAAGGCGACGAAGAGGAGCCGATATCATTATCAAGACAGATGCCGCAAGAAAACTTCGAATGCTCAGCCGAAATATCACGTTCTCCTTTTGGAATGCAGGAAGTTTTCAAAACAACCGGCTGCACAACCTAGACTCTTCTCTGCGCCTTTGCATTCCAGCTGGACCCTGCCATCGCGAAGCTACCCTGCTTTGTCGAATATGGCTAGGGGTGGCGTTCACCAAGTCTTTTGCTTTCCAAATCGGATGGGCCGGCGACGCCTCGTGTGATAACTGTGGTAACGAGGAGACTCTTCAGCACCTCCTCTGTAACTGTCCTCGCCCTCGCTATAATTTACAGAGACGATCGCTCGCAAACACGATAGGGCGCTTTGACCGAAGACCTCTAACAGAGGAAGTTATATTAAAATGTCGCCATCACAAGCCATCGCAGCAGAGGGTGACGAGGGCACTGTTGCAGTATTTAAGGGCTACAGAATTGGACAAGCGGCTGTAGCCTGAACAGATGTTCATAGTGCTGCAAGTGCTACTGTGCTGTGCGGTGACAGTGTGCGGCGACAGTGACCAACTGTGATGGCATGTCTGTGCTCCATTATTTCTTTATCTCTACTTTGTTATCACTTTTACCTCCCCCTCCCCTCTTTCCACAGCGTAGGGTAGCAAACCGGATCTTCCCCTCTGGTTGACCTCCCTGCCTTTCCCCTTTCCTCTCTCTCTGTACATATTGTATAAAGCTTTTCGCGTGCTCTTCGTCTGCTACAAGTGTCCATCTCTCGTCCTCGACCCCGAACGGCAATATAAGCCCAAGGGCGCGGCATCTAATCCCGGCCTTGGCGGCCGCATTTCGAGGAGGGCTAAATGCAAGAACGCCCGTGTACCGTGCATTGGGTGTACGTTAAATAACCCCAGGTGATCAAAATTAATCCGTAGTCACCGACTACGGAGTGCCTCACAATCATGTCCTGGTTTTGGCGCGTAAAAGTTCAGAATTAAAATTTTTATTTTAATATGCAAAAAATAGAAGAAAGAAAGAAAACATGATAGCCTTAGGCCTTCGATCAAGCAGAAAAAGGCGTGAATTGGAAAATAAACGCTGCGTAGGGGATCGTGTATAGTTGAGTTTAAGAGGTAGAGTGAATGAATGAATGAATGAATGAATGAATGAATGAATGAATGAATGAATATTTGATGTTTAATGGCGTAAGGGCCAGGTGTGGCCAAAGAGCGCCATGCTAGTGTTAATGAGTTCGCAGTGGACTGATGGGTTCTGTCATCTTAATGTGCCGTGGGTGTAAAGAGGCCTAAAAGAGTTGATGTAAATTCCTTAAAATATACGTGTATTAAAATTATGGGAATGACTATTGACGTGTACTATGAACACTAGAATGCATTGAGAAAGCATGATGCAATATATAAAATACATGAGATGCTAAAATTGTCTAGAGCACTACTGCCTCGTTAAAGCCCTTGAAACCCAATGGCCCAGAGGCATGTGCTATACAAAGAAAACTATCCTAGTGATATCCTCTGGAAAGAGGATGCGCTACGAAATGAATGGGCTTGTAACATGTAGCACAACACCTTTCAAGAAAGCGAGGACTGCTTTGGTCTTAAAAAGCGGTTCTTCCCCAAGAAACATAACCAGATGCAAGGGAATGCAATGGCGGTATGCAAAAGGAAAATATTTCCTCCTGTCTCTTTCGGCTTCCCGGCGCTCCAGCAAGACATGGAGGACAGTCAGCCTGTCGCCACATCTACCACAGGTTAGGGGCTCGTTACCGGTCAAGAGAAAATTATGACTATTCTTAGTCTAGTGAATAGGACATCTGTTCGTGTTATCGTTGGTGGATACCAGAAACCTAACTTCGGATTAATTAAGTGAAGCTTATTACTCGTTTCTGCGTCCCACAAGCGTTGCCAGTGACTTCGCAGTTTGTTTCTTAGGAAAGGCTTCATGTCTGTGGCAGGGACAGCAGAAGAACAATACCCTGCGATGCCATTGATTTGGCAATTTCGTCGGCAAGCACATTACCCTCGATTCCTCTATGGCCAGGAACCCAGCATATTATTACATGTCTATGCGATAAATAGATGTTGCATAAGAGTAAGTAAAGTTCATTGAAGACAGCATTTGTGTACTTTTGTAGAGAAATGAGTGCTTTTACAAGGCTTAACGAGTCTGTGAATATGATTGCTCTGTCAAGTTTTAGTTTCTTTATGTGTTTTACCGCAGACAGTACTGCATAGGCTTCTGCAGTGAAGATACTTGTTAGGGGGTTTAACACGTCAGATTCAGAAAAATAGGGATCACGAGCAGCGTAAGATACGCCAACATGTGATTTTGACGCGTCTGTGTAGAATTCGCAGCAGGAGTACTTCAAATGAAGTTCACGGAAGTGCATAGCGATTTCGAGGTCAGGAGCGTGCTTTGTGACCTCTACAAAGGATATGTCACAGTCTATCACCTGCCGCTCCCATGGCGGTAATAGATTAGCTGGAGCCATTAGGCGATGTTCGAGAAATGGGACATCCATTTCTTTGCTAAGTTCTCTTACACGCAGTGAGAAAGGCAATCTCATAGAGGGTCTATTACCAAAAAGTGTTTCACATGTCAAGTCATTAACTGTTGTGAAACAGGCATGTTCCTTGTTAGAGCGCACTTGGAGAAAATAGGTGAAGCTGATGTATGTTCTCTGAAAATGGAGTGACCACTCATCTGACTCTACGTGTAGAGTCGATTGCGCAGGATGTTTAAAGCATAAAACAGGTAAGCGGTGGCCCACTCAGTCAGTCATAAAACAATTTATTTTATTTAAACAATTTATTAACAATTAAACAATTTATTAACATAAACAATTTATTAGTTCTCTCTTGGCAAGCCCTACCAACCAGTGATTCTGGCGCAAGACTTGGCAAGGCTGCAGCTATCACGTCGTGAGGAATGGCGTTGCTCGCTTGAACGCGGTTGTTTCGTCCGAGTTTTATTATTATTATTATTATTATTATTATTATTATTATTATTATTATTATTATTATTATTATTTCCTTGCGTGTTTCTTCAAAGTGTGGCGTGCGCTTCATTTCAAACGTTGCGTGACCGAGCGCATTGCATTCGTTGGCGAAAGGTGCGAGTGCAGGGTTTTTGTTATCGTGCAAGTTCACGCTGCGGCATCCGACGCGTTTGTCTCGTCGTGACGATAAATGCGGAACGCCCCGCGAAGAAACGTCGCGCTATGTTTGTTTACTCTCCGTAACGCAGACTCTGAGTGTCCGACGGGCAGCAAAATTAGTAGGTGGAATGTTTTCTAAATGATAATGTGGGGCAATGTTGTCTGATAACTGTGGTATATGAATACATGGTGTGGCACGGAATTGCAAATGATTCTATGAAAAGGATTCGCATAGGTTGCTATGCATACGACTGTGTGCTGGCCATAGTACTTTTCATCATTGAAACGTGTTTCATTAGGCCTATATATTTTATTAGGTCTTTTATATTGGCTACATTATCCCCACGATACGTAGATGGCGACGGTTACAACGAGCCCCATTTTCTTGACATGTGGGGCTTCTATAGAAGCTTCGCTACCAGTTTACATATACCTTGCCGTTGCCCTGATAATCTTGGAATGCCGGCTTGCCTTCACACCAGAAGGCGACAAAACCGGGCGCCACTGCAGCTGCTTCGTTGAAGTAATTTAAGTTGAACGACTCCCACGTCCCCCTTCTTTTCTTTGTTAATGCGAAAGTATTGTAAGCCCCATTACGCAAAATCCGGCGTTGTCGTCGGCGGCGTGACTGAAGGATGGTAGCAAAGAATGGCCGATGGCGCGACGAGTAGAAGCACGTCAAAAATGCTCGGATTGACGTCAGATTCGACGGGTATGTTTCGGTAAACGAAGTGGATTAATGGAATTGAAAAGAAAACTTGCTACATTTCGGTCTGGGTGGGAACCGAACACGGGTCGCCGGGGTGCGAGACGGGTACGCTTCCCCGACGCCACGATGGCTCCACGGCCACGGTTGACTGAAGTTGTGCCTAGTGCGTGCGTCATTGCACACGTCACGTCACTGTCTCCGTCACTGTCTCCCACGTGTCACTTGCTCTTCGGATTTCATCGGTGCTGTGTCTACTGCGATGCACTCTGAGACGTCTACCTCAGCGGCATCTGTGAAACGTGGTCGCCCACGGAAGCACGCCGCAGAGGACAAAGCAAGGGAACACAAGAAGGAACGCGAAAAAAGATACCACTCGTATTTGCAAAATATTAGCGTAGAAAGCTGATTGCATGCTGACACAACATACCAATCGCCTATTTGATATTCTGTTCATAAATAATTAGTTCTTTTTTGCTATCTCTCCCTTCCCCCCTCCCCTCTTTCTCTCTCTAATACCAATACCGTTCTTGTTCGGCCTTACAAGTAAATAGACTTGGACCCCGCAATCAGTTCCACGCGCAGATTGCTGCACTCATGGTCGATTCTTCCTTTATTGACAACCTTATTATATCTCTGTGTTGTTTCGCTATGCAATTTGCGTCTCACGTCACGCATACACGCTGGGAAATCTGTTCTACATCTTGTAGTTCTCTCACTGGGGGCTTTCTCTGCAGTGCGTAGGCGGCACATGGCGGCACGCGAAAGTAAGGCAAATAGCAATGGCTATCGCTTTATAACGTTTATTTGGCCACCCTTTTTCTTTCATGATTTTGCTTTCACTATTGCCTGGTGCTGCTCATTTCCTCAACGTTGTACGGGCATCTAAGGCTCTTTTAACGCAAACGTTTTGCTACGTTTACCCGCTTGTCGTCTCCCGGGCATTAATGCTATAGCATAGACCTCTATTGCCTCGTGGCTACAGCAAAGACTTGGACAAACAACCTAATACGACAACGAAGAACCTGAACCGGGTTCGTGGCAAATATCTCCTCGTAGTAAGGCGCATGGAGGAGGCCGCCAGTGTTTCCGGCGTCTTTCTTCATAGCATCGCTTGACAGCGCGCAATGCTGCGCAAACAGCGTTCCTTGCGCTTCCCGAGGGAGGACGGCATTCCTGTGAGGGAAGACACGTGTTTATCGTTCCCCACGAAAAAAAAAAAAGAAAAAGGAAGAAAATAGCGCGCCATGGGTGTCCCAATTTTATGCAAAGGACGGTAAAGATAAACGTTGAAAGAAAGCGTGACATCTTTGGCTCTGAGTGTGGCTGCGTGTTAAACTCGTATCGCTCAAGACGTTGACAGGTTTCACTTTTTTTTTGCGTAATTCAATGTTATCGAAGCTCTTATGATGGTGAAACAAGGCAGGTCCGACGTATGTTTTTTTTTTCCTTTTTTTGTGTGTGTGTTGCAGCAGTTTGTTTTCTGAACAACGTACATGATGACTTTCCTTCGCTGTTCTATCGCTCGTTTGCTGTCAAAGGCACTGAATGAAACTTTCACAACGCGTGCCTCGGAGTGTGCAAAAAGATTGCGAGCACGGTAGCAACACAAGTACACACCTCGTATTATGCTGATATCAATGTCTTTTTCATCCCTTCGCAAATTTTGATGATGCCTTTATTTTTATTTTTTTTTATTTTCTGTCTTTTTAATGGATAGCATGACACAGATAATGACTGGGTTGTCGGCATTGTACCCGGGTTCGTAACGTAGGCAGATACTGGAGGCAGCGTACTCAAAGGTGTCGCGGTGCTGATACTGATACGAATGCAGAGAATACGTCCCCGCAAGGGTTTTAATGCCACAGCATTTTATAGGATTTTATGGATCTGAACTCGGTCTTCAGCAATATGGAAGATATGTCCTCGGAGATCGCTCGGAAAGGCCAACGGTCTGCAATGAACGTAAATATGATAATGATGATGATTGTGATGTCTTGGGTTGAGCAGCAGGTGTGTTGAGAGCAGCATACCGTTGGGAAGGAGCAGCAGCGAAGTGCTGTGACATAGTGAGGCACGTGACTGAAGGAGCGGCAGCGGTTGCGCGGGGTACGGCGGCCGATTAGAATTGCATGGAGCTCTCCACCGCACTGTGCTGTATGCAAGTGCTTGCAACAAAGCAAGAGCCACGGTTCGCATTATTGTTATTATTGTTATTATTATTATTGTTGTTGTTGTTATCGCCACCATTCCTTATATATATGTATGCATATATATATTATATATATATATATATATATATATATATATATATATATATATATATATATATATATATATATATATATATATATATATACCTTTATTCATAAAAACAAGCGGTACAAAGTGCCAAGGCATTAGGAAAAATGTTGCTACAAAAGCAACTTGACTGGTCCTAATAACCAGAAGGTCCAAAAGCCAGCAGACAGCAAGGAGCGAGAAAAAAAAAAAGAAGAAAATGAAAGAAAGAGGAACAACGAAAATGGAGAAAGGAAAGAGTAATGGCATGTAGTACATAGATCTCACTTAAACAATTTGCTTCCCACATGAAACAACTCGGGAAAAACAAACAATATAGATATATAGATACACAAAACTCTTAAAAAGAAAAAAATTAGGTACATGGTTAAACCCAATTCTTGGGGCAATAGAAATTATACAGGTCTCTGCCAGAACAATTAGGTACATCGATGGAAGCAAATCTGAGATTATTCAGCAGAGTGGGGAGAGTGTAACAAGTCATTTGGTTACGATAGGTTGAACGCACATGCGGCACATGCCAGTATTCCAGGGACCTGGTGTTATAACATGGGATGTTGTGTTTTAATCTAGCCAGAGATGAAACAATGCTGAAGTTCTGTTTGGTTTCTTTTAGAAATCCAAGAGCAAGGCGGTAGTTAAACATATCACTGACTTTCCGGCGTCGAGGCTTCTATTACAGAGACTGCCAACATTCAGCACATAATGAACGGTATCGACGATGACGTCTTTCATCAAGAGAAGCACCTTAATGTAGGTCCATGAGTGCACTAGTAACTACAGAGAACACGAGCCCTAGTAAGGAGATATTGGCACGACGTGTTAAACCACAACCTGCGCAATGAGGGTTAGATTTCTTCTGATACTTTTACGCCAGTAGAGAAGTTGAACACACGTGTTCACGGCTGTTATTGCCCCGCAGACTTAGTTATTTAAAGACAGCGTCGCAAGACGTCGGCGCCAGCACTCCTACTGCTGCTGTGCTGATGTCACGAACGGCGAATCAGTACAATCAATTAATGAAATGAAGGCTGCCCATTATATTGGTTACAAACTACTCCCCGCACAACACTGGTAATTCGTAGGAACCAGAGCGCAATGGCATCTGGGAAGTACATAGTGTTACTATCAACAGCATTAAGGAGAAGAAATGAGACCGTATGCCATGAAACAACATCAAAACAAGCTCTTGAAATAAAACTGGAGTTTTCTGGAGTTTTTTTCCTAGCAGGCCTGTACTGGCGCACAGGTGCACAGAGACAGCAAACAGAACCATACTAACTTTATAACACATGTTCCTCAGCTAGTCAGCACTCTCGGTTCAGTTCAGCATTCTTTTTATAGAACAGCTCTTTGGCACCCGTTACTGTGTTTCGCGTAGGCGTCGTCCCTTGGCGTCCTCCCTTGGCGTAACCGAGTGAAAGAGCACAATGATAGATGAAAGAGCGAACGCGGAGCGCAGCGGGAGATAAAAGACGGCGATAGAGCAAAGAGAGTGCAAGGAGGATAGCGAAGGAGGAGGGTATGGCGAAACGTGAGAAGAAAAACGTAGTGGGGCGCAAGACGGACTCTGTGGCGACGACCGCTACGAGATGGCGCCAGCGTGGCACGCCGTCGTCTGTTCACCGATGACGCCATCGATAAGGCAGGCGGCGAGCGCGTTCACCTAACCATATATCGAAACAAAGCGCTGCATGAGCGGAGGTCTGTCTGCGGCGGCTGCTGTGAATCGCGCCCACGCACTGCCTCTCGCGATATCCCTATTAGCATGGCAGTCGCACCACACCGCTCCGTTTGCAATGTGCCGGATGAAATAGATTGTCCGCGCCAGCCAATATATCGTGAAATGAAAACACGTATAGAGCTGCGTTCCAGTTTCGCATTAGGGAGCACCATAAGTGATGTTGAATTTTCTTATTCGCATAAACACAAATGATACATGACTATGGTTAAGCAGGAAAAAGGTATCATGGGAAGATAGACATGAATTGGTCAACAGTGACGAACAAAGGGAGCCTCCACCCGGCACCACGATTGTAACAATGCAATGAGACTGTTCATGAATAACTATGTTTAGTGATATATAATTGCTCGTAACAAATTCGTTGGTTATACACATAATAATTAAGAAGATAAAGAAGAAGAGATCCCAGGCGCAAGCAGGATTGTCAACGTAGTGCGCGAGAGAGGCACGTGAACTAGTGCACTTCGCTGCCAACCTTTTGACTCTACAGCCTTCGAAAAATAAACCTCTTTTCAATTAGTGGAGGTTCCGTGTTTCAACAACGCCACCCTGGAACTCCGAACCGTACGCTACAGTCTACCATGGCAGCCGATGCGGCCCAGCAGGCGCCACCACAACCGGCCATCACTTGCTCCGGCACGCTTCGCCAAATAAACCTTGCGGTGTTCAGTGGCACGGACGACCATGATGTCTAGGACTGACTCTAGTCGTACGGGAGGGTAAGCGCGCACAACCGATGGGATGATGCCACAAAGCTGAGTAATCTAAGACCAGGTCCGCTTTCAAGGCGTCGTTCTTGGAACTCTTCGGCCACCCTGCGGCCCGGAAGTTGCGCGCAGAACAACGTTCGCGCATTCGGGCACAACACCCCGATGCAACGTTTACCAGCTACATCGTGGACGTCGTCGACCTCTGCCAGCGTGTCGAGGCTTCTATTACAGAGACTGCTAACATTCAACACATAATGAACGGTATAGACGATGGCGTCTTTCATAAGCTCATTGCGAAGTCCCGTCGCCCTGTGTCAGAAATTGTAACTCTGTATCATAGTCATGACGAATCGCGGAATCAACGAGCTCTGACACGGCGTCCTTACCAGCGCGACGAGCCACTCGCGGGGCTGGCAGTCGTCCCTGAACACTGATCGGTCTTCACGCAAATCAAAGCACCCCTGCGTGGCGAGGTGGCTTAACAGCTGTCGTTCGTGTCGGCCGTGAATCATTGGCGTACGCACAGTAACCAGCCTATCTGTTTTGCGTGCAGTGGCCCCGGCCACATCGACCGACACTGCTGTCGTCGCGATGCAACGGTTGCTGACGCTGAATCGACCCCATTCACGCTGTGACTCTTCCGATCCGTCATCGAGTATGCCCTGGTATGCCCCCGAATGGCCATTGTTGCGTACTCCAGGGTAGCATATTGTACTGCTGCCGAGTAGTAGCGACGCCTGCCTATCGACGCTCGACCGACGTTACTTATCGGATAGCGTGGCGTTGTCGGCGGGCTGCAGGCATCCGGTAGACCATGGCGACCAAGCAAGGGGGAGACGATTTCTAGTGCGAAACTTGCACGGTTGGTGCAAAATGAAGAGAAGAGAATGAAGTGTTCAAAAGTACATTTCGGAGCCCCTTAAATAGGCTCTCTACAATCGTGGGAGGGATCTTGCTTCCGTCGACGTCGCGTGACCGGCACAGAAAGCCTGCTGCAAGGAGGAGGCCGTCCCGCCTCCTGGAATTGTAGACGCTTGTCTGTCTCTTTTGCGCGTTGCTGTTTCGTGGAAGTTCTCCTGTAGACTTTCCCCGTTCGAGGAAAGGGTCCCTCTAAAGACACACACACACACACACGCACACAAAAGAGGCCTGTAAACACTGCGGGGCTTCCGCCAGACCGGCAGACACTCGAAATGGTCATGGCGAATTAGGAAGTCACGCTTCATTTCGACGAGGCAAGGTGTGTGAAGGTCGGGTGAGAGAAATTTCTTTCTGCACGTGGTGCGGGACGCCAACCGTAGCAGGAGCAGTCACGCCTCATTTCGACGAGGCATGGTGCGAGAAGGTCGGGTGAAATCCCTTTCTGCACGTGGTGCCAGACGCCAACCATAACAGTGTCTCCGGCGGGGGAGGAAGATCCCGACGCGTAGGGGCCAGCAGCCACTGTGCGAGGGATCGGCGTTTCAGCAGCAGAGTTCTCCTCAGAGGTGACGAACCCTTAGTTCGTAGCTGGTAGATTCCTGGGAGTTGTCATCAGTCCCCGTGGCCACTCTTGTGACTTTTCTTCCTGGTCCGGTCCGGTGAAATTGGTCTTGCAAGCAGGTCTCGCAACTTACCGTCTCCTGCGTGGGCAAATGCCGGACCCACAACCACAAAGCAGCGAGCACAAGGCCACCCTCCTCCAAGACACACCCGGCTTAAAAAAAAAAAAAAAAAACTCGCTACACCTTTCCCATTCCTTACGCGCGTCCTCCCCCCCCCCCCCCCCTGAACACTAAAAACAGCCATTTCTTGAAAGCGTTAAGACGTGGTTATTAAAATCAGCTAACAATCGGCTACACTTCGGGAAAAAACGTATGAACGCATGAGGCTTTCGTTACTCTAGGGGCAACGACTCAAACCGTCCGCATTACCGTTAAGCTTACCCTTCTTGTAGCGAATATCGAAGGTGTACTGTTGAAAAGCCAAGCTCCAGTGCAAAAGACGCCCGTTTTTCGTAGACATGGACTGCAGCCATGTGAGGGGACAGTGGTCAGTCTCTATGGTGAACATTGAACTAGCGATATAGCAAGCTAGCTTCTGCACCGCCCATACTACGCAGGCACATTCTTTTTCTCATGCACTGTATGCTCCCTCACGAACTGAAAGCTTTCTACTGGAGTACAGTACAGGGTGTTCGTTCTCGTCATCTCTCTTTTCACAGAGCACCACCTCCACACCCCTGTCGCTGGCATCACACTGAAGAATGAATGGCTTAGAGTAGTCGGGTGCGTTCAACACTGGCTGACTCGTTAGTGCGTTCTTCAGCATACTAAAAGCCTTTTCTTCTTCGTCATACCACTTTACCGTTCGTGGTTCTCTTTTTCTGAGAGCATCCGTTAAAGAACTCGCAATCTCGGAATACCGTGGGATATATCTTTGGTAATAACCTGCCAAGCCGAGGAATGATCTGATGTCCCGCTTGGTGCGTGGTTGCGGGAAGTTGTCTATTGCGGTCAGTTTAACCTCGGAAGGCCGACGATGACCTTGCCCTGTTACATGACCTAGATAAGCTACCTCCGCGCGCCCTAATTGGCATTTGGGAGCCTTAACAGTTAAGTTGGCCTCTCGTAGACGACACAGCACGATTCGCAGGTGTTGCATATGGTCCGCCCATGATGAAGAAAAGATTGCTATGTCATCGAGATAGGGAAGTGCAAAACCCTCCATTCCTCGTAGCACCTGGTCCATAAGGCTAGAGAAGCAATATGGCGCATTCTTCAATCCAGAGCTCAGGACTTTCGGACGAAAGGTTCCTATCGGGGAAATAAACGCCGCATGCCTGCTTGCCCTCTCGATCAACGGAACCTGCCAGTACCCTCTGACTAAATCGAGCGTAGAAATGAAATTAGCACTGCTCACTTTCTCAAGCCTTTCCTCGATATGTGGTATTGGATAAGTCTGGTCCTTCGTGATTAAATTGAGCCTACGGTAGTCGATACATGGCCGCGGCTCCTTTCCTGGGACCTCAACTAAGATAAGAGGCGAGGTATAATCACTCTCTCCTGGCTCGATTACACCTAGCTCTAACATCTTGTTTATTTCAGCGGCCATGACTTCACGTTGACGAGGCGAAACGCGACAAGCTTTCGAACGAACTGCGTCCGACGAGGTTAACTCGATATCGTGAATGATCGCAGTGGTCCTGCCCGGTGTGTCTGAAAATACATCTTTAAATTCAAACACGAGTGCCCTCAGTTCGGCCCTTCCATTGGGATTCAACTCCGCCTGCTCTATTAGCTTGTCAATGGTCTCGTGAATGTCTTTTGCCTCCGTCACTACTGTTAACTCCGGAAAGTCGACGGGCATCTGCTCAGTTTGGTAAAGGGACATGTTCACAATGGACTCCCTCTGCCGGCAGGGTTTAAGTAGATTGCTATGGTACACTTGTGGTGTCCTTCGTTTTCCCGGCACCGTGATTACGTAGTTTGTTTCGTATGCCACAACCGAAGGATCGTCTGCCCGACATTCCCAGGCTTCTCGAACAATGCGAACAGGGGAGTGAAGGCAACGTCCGTAAACGAGCTCTGAAGGTGAAAAATCTCTTGATTCGTGCGGTGCAGTTTGAAGCGCGAACATTGCTGCAGGCAAGCAACTCTCCTAATCGGCTTTGTGCTCGTAACAAAGGGCTCGCAAAAGCCGTTTCATGACTGAGTGGACTTTCTCGACCGCGTTGCAGTAAGTGCAGTAAGAATATGCCGATAGCCAGACTGCGTTGCAGGAAGTGGTCCCACTGTGTCTATTTTAAGCCTGCGAAATGGCTCCGTGATAATGGGAACTAGTCTCATTGGCGTTTTAGCCTTATCTCCGGGCTTGCCTATGCGTGGACATAGGTCGCAGCTTCTTACAGATGGTTCTACTTCTCGAAAGCAGCCGGGCCAGTAAAATTCCTGCAATAAGCGGTCCTTTGTTTTACGAATGCCCAGATGCCCTGTCCAAAAGCCCCCGTGAATCAGGTGCAGGAGCTGCTCACGATAGGGATGCGGCACCACTAGTTGGTCGAATTGCACTCCCTTTCGACTGGTGTACTTCCTATAGAGGACGCCTGCCCTCTTTGGGAACTTTACGTTCTGTTTGGCCACACCTTCTTTAGCGTCGGGCCTTAGGTTACGCAGGGTGGAATCTTTTTCCTGCTCAGCAATCAATGTGGCATGGCTTACATTCAATAACCTTTGTCTGCATTCTGCCTCGCGAGACATTTCAGGCTCTGCTGCTTTCCTGACCTCTTCATTAGCTAGTGTACTTTCCGCATTATCCCCTGTAGGGCTGTTCTGTTTGGTGCTGGTTGACGAATCCTCCGTCAAACCGGTTTCCTCTAGCACTGGACATTCGTACACTGCCATGGCCGCGAGCTCCCTTGACTTGGAACGAGTTAAGGCTTGTACTATCTCTTCACTAAACCGGATACCCCTGCGCCGCAGCAAATGCTCAGATTTGTTAGAAAACAAATATGGATACTGAGGCGGGAGATGTGCCGAGACGGCAGCTTCAGTGTCCAGTACTCCAAAAGGGCCTTCGATACAAATCTTGGCCACAGGGAGACAAACACTGGAGGTTTCCACGGCTTGCCTTATCCAAGCACATTCTCCCGTGAACTGGCCTTCCTCTACGTACGACGGATGCACCACGTCCATTGTGGCTGCCGAGTCGCGAAGCACTCTACACGGTTTGCCGTTTACCACGGGGTCTTGAAGGTATGGTTCTAACAGTTTCAGATTTTCCTCGTTACTAGTTAGTGACATCAACGCAAGTTTGGGATTTTTGCATCCCACGGAGATATGCCCTGTTTGCTGGCAGTTGTAGCAAACCATTGGTTTTTTGGCCTCGAAAGCTTTTTTTCTTTTGCCTTTCTGCCCTCTGTTGGGGTGACTCCTCCCTTCCCTTGCTGTTCTCGTCACTACGTTTCACCGAATCTGACCTTCCCTTTGATTTATACTGATTCGACTTTGACCATCGCTCTGGCTTGTCGGGTCTGTATTTAATCGCCTCCTTCTTGGGAGTTTCGTTGCCTTCGAACGCATGGCGGGTTACGCATTCCTCAGCGAGATCGGCCGCTCTCGTGATAGTGTCTACGCCTGGTCTATCCTGAACCCAATGCTTGATGTTTACTGGCAGCCGGCGGTAGAACTATTCTAAAGCAACGCACTGCATTGTCTTTTCGGCGTCGCCGAGTGCACCCTCATCTCTGAGCCATTCCTTCAGGTTTACCTCCAAGGTGTATGCAAAATCTGAGTATCACTCACTTTTGGTCTTCTCGACTTCTCTGAATTTTCGCCTGAATGCTTCTGCTGATAATCTATACTTTTTAAGCAGATTCGCTTTGACTTCATCGAAGTCCTCTGCTTCTTCTTTCCCCATGCGGGCAATGATATCAGCTACCTCACGTGGCAGTAACGTAAGCAAGCGTTGCGGCCACGTGTTTCTCGCGAATTTTGCCTTTTCACACGTGCGCTCAAACTGTACCAGAAAAAGACCTATGTCCCCTCCTACTGCGTAGGGTGCCATCAAGTCTGTCCTTCTGCGCTCGCTTTCACGTGCCTCTGGGCTAGGTCTTTCAGTATTTTTAGCTTTCAGGAGCTCAGTCTCTAGGCGCTTCATTTCGAGTGCGTCGCGTGCAACACGGTCGCGCTCTTCTTTTTCCTCTAGGCGCTTACGCTCTTATTCTTTATCTGCAATGCTCCCTAGGCACTCCTTCAGTTCATCGTCGTCTGCCCCGATCGCTTCGATTGCCTCTATGATCTCCGGCTTTCTCATTGATTCGACAATTTGGAGGTCGAACTCTCTCGCCAAGCTAAACAATTCCGGCTTCTTAAGTGCCTTCAAGTTCGTGCCTGCCCTTAGTGCTGCTAATTCTTCACTCTATAACAACCTTGACGTACTCAAAACTTCCGTCAACGGTTACTGTCAACTGCACTGTACTTTTACAAAAAATACGTAAAGCCAAGTGATATCTTAGTGAAGAAAAGCCGTACACTCCTGATATGCAGTAATGAATCCAGGCACCTTCCTTCCGAACGTTGTCACCAGGACAAAGTGGCTACGACCTCGTAGTTGTCGTCTAAGTTGGGGTCTCCAGGGTTCCGTATCCCAATCGCTGCCAGTCAGTTTGTTGCGTACTTAAGGGTAGCGTATCGTACTACTCCCGAGAGTAGCGACGCCTGCCTATTGAAGCTCGACCGAGAAGAGAAAAACTGACCGCCGCATTTCCTGAGGCAAGAACTGCGCTGCTGTCGAAACGCCAAGTACTCCCCCTTTTCTGTCGAGCGTCGTCGAACGCCGTCGTCGAAGAGCGGGCGAAAGGGCACAGCTGCTGCCGCGATAGCGCGCAAGGTGCTGCGTGAGTGGAGAAGGCATCCCCGAGACGCCACGTCACCCTCACTCTCGGAAGCCTGTTTTCCGTGCTTTCCTTGTCCGCGCAAGCTCTCGCCCGCATTCTATACTGCGCCCAGGTAAGGCCAAATCAAAACGGCGCCAAGCGTCGCAACGCGCTCGCTTGCCCGCCAGAGGTGGTGCCGTGCAACTTCATGCACAATAAAACTAGAATACAGTGATCAGACCCCTTCTGCGCCAGCCGCAACCACTACGAAATTGTTATACTTTTATAAAGTCAGTGTGCATACAATGGGCTCGCCCGCAACCTTCATCTTTCATGTTACCTGTATGCGCGCCATTCAGGGCAACGACCTCGATCTGTGGAACTTGTTTGCGCAAAGTTATTTTTATCAAGCGGGCTGTTTAATAGAAACCAAAGTTCTTCTTTTTTCATGGCATGCTAGCATTAGTGTAACCTCTTTCATGTGCCCTCTCGTCTTGCAACGGTAAAACGAAATGCTTTCGGCACAATGACATAGCGCTATACAACAGTTTAATTTTCTTTCATGACGCGTCTTCAGGTGCAGCAGTCTATCTACTTTAATTCCCAACTCACAGAAGCTTATACCATAGAAATGAAATACGTTGGGTGACTAAGTTAAGCTGGTCATGATGAGTGAAAAGAAAACTAAGTGGTGGTGCTTCCATCTCAGGGCATCTTTCAATAAGTATGCTTTCTATATATGCTGTTCCCGTGGCGATATTTCGCTTTTTTCATTTATATGTCATTAAATGCCGTTCATCATAACTCCCTACGTAGACGCGGAAGAATTTTTTTCAGCTTTCAGATGCAGTCTTGGTTAGTTTTTATGTTTATCGTTTCAAGCTTTGAACAGCGAACTCCGTCTTTGAGCTTGAACCAATCGCGTCGACTTCTGTCTTCTTGTGGGTGCGTGGTTTTTTTCTTTGTTTTTTGTCTCTCTGCCTTCCCATCACAAACGACTTGTTTATGTAGCAAACAGAAAGATAAATAACCTTCCCGTCTTCTACGCTGATATTACGAGAACCAAGACTAGTCTATTCAGGTGCGCCGTCCAACGGGCCCGGTGCCATTACGGCTCCGCTCGGCCTTCCGGTTTCCAGCTTTTCAGCTTGGTTTAAAATAAAGCTTGATACTCGTCGTGCGTACGCTCCTTTCTTCGATACAGATTGTGGCCTGCCACGTATATAACGTATAATGAGGCACTTGTGCTGTTTTCGAAATTTCTCTTTGTTTATTGCTTTGTCTGTATACTTGCAAAGCTAAATATATTATTACTTTTTTTTTCTATTGATCTAGTAAGCGGTGACACTCTGCCACTCTCTGAAATCACGAACGAACCTCCAGAGTTCTTGTTTACGTCTTATACTATCCTAAACACAGCAGCGAAACAAGATTCTCTTTCTTGCTCAAGAGAATGCGTGATGTCATTGAAATTGCGGCTATTTGATACTGTCCTTGTTGAAATGCCCAAACACGTATAGAGTTACACAGAGTTTCTTGAAACGTATTTTATTATGAACCCTGTTTTCAGTATAGGATTACACAGTGCAACTGCCCTAAGCAATTTTACCTTTGGTAAATATGTTACTTGCAACACTGGATGGGCATACTTTTCTTCGCCAAGGCAAGGAATATGGCCGATGGCTAAAAATTGCTGCTTCCGATCCTTGGAAGCGACAATATTTATTCTGTACGGGAACGACATTGTTGAAATGTTGAGTCTTGGGTCTGCTCCTGTGAAGAATACATATGCAGGGTGTCTGTTGAGCCACATGTAGGGACTCGGTGCGTTCCCAACTGGTCCTCACCTTTTATCTCGCTGTGTTCATTTCCGAATAGTTTCACAGTATGCTGTGCAAATTTTACCCTATGACATTGCTTCATCTTTTATTTCAATAAATTTTTATCGTTATTTTAACTACTATGCGGAAAGGGCTAGCCGTCAACATTATAAGGTGACTACATCGCTTTCTTTTATTTTAATTTCAATAAAACAAGTTGCAGTTTCGCCTGATAAGAGAACCATCGGTTGCAGAAGCTGCAGCTCCCTATGCCACTTTGAACTATGTCATTTATGTGCCGTTGAACCGGTACAGAAACGGACCACGTTTGTGACTCTGAGGCAGCTCTTAATAATCTCCACTCTGCTTTACGTCACAGAACATAGGAGTAGATGGTACACGTCATAAGAGAAGTTAACCATCAGGCTTTAAAGATAGGGCACGGCGTCATTTTTCAATGGCTCCCGAGTCATTGTGGCATCGTCGGCAACGATTTCCCTATCAAGGCTTCCTGGTCTGCCCACAAGGACGACCAGACACTTATAGATAACTTGGCGAGGACGGACGCTGCATTGAACCTTCGTCTTCATGCTCAGATAAAGACAATCTCAATAACAAAATGGGCCACTGACGCAGTGAAGTTTTCCGAGTGTCTCCAATTGCCGCCTGCCTTACCGGTACCCTTAGCTACGGCTGCAAGCGCCAGCTAGCCTCTCCTGCTGCGAAACAATACTGCTGTGCCGCGTATGGCTGGGAGTGGCGTCTTCTGCCGCATGATAATGCCCCATAGTTGGACTTGCGACTCCTGTAGGTGTGAGGAAACAATCGAGCTCCTGTTGTGTATCTGTCCTCCGTACGAGATACGACGCTTGTATTCCCGGACAAATTACAATCAGCTTAACTGCGGGATATAATCTGATTAGAAAATTCTGGGACCATGGCCACACCCGGCACTGACGTAAAACGCTATTCGCTCACTAGTGCAGTTCTTGATGTGCATCGACCTGAGAGACCAATTATAGTCATCAGGTACAACATCCGCCGTTTGCGCAGGGCTCACTCAGTCCTTCTTTTCCTCTATGTGTTCCCCCTTTTCCGTATCCTCTATGTAGGATCGCAAACCGGACGCCCGTCTGGCTGACTTCCCTACCTTTCCTCTCCTTGTTTTCTCTTTCTCTGATTATGTTGCTGTGGCAGCCATTACGTGTGCGTTAAATGTGAAACGCCCAAACAATACCAGAATACTAGCCACCATGACTGCATTAAATGGGTTTTATTTTGTGCAAGCCTAATGACGCTCGTCTGCTGATTCGTCACCACCTACTCAAGCAGCATTCAGACCATCGCGTCGCAAATCGAATGTTCCCGTTCCGTATTAGTGGTCGAGGCTTGCCTCGTGGCGTTAGAGTACAACTACTCAAGCTAAGGGTTGGCTGTGTGAACATGTGCGAACGTTTATACAGGCAAGGACGTGTGGCCAGTCCATCCTGTACGTCTTGCGGTTGCTGTGAGACGCTTCAGCACCTGATATTGGAGTGTGCCGCTTTCAGTGCGCAGCGCATGTCGCTGGTGAGGGACTGTCACATCCTTGGCCTTCGGTGTACGACGCTCGACGAATGTTTGTACCCCAGTGTTTTTGTGTCTCGACGTGTTCAGGCTTATCACGCTGTCCTTACTCTTCTAGGATTAACTAACAGGTTCACGTTTGTAGCTCAGACACTATTTCTTCTATTTAACATTCTTTAGTAGCGTGACCTGCAGTGACTGGCCCTACTGCGTATGACCTGTACTCTGTTTGTTCTGCTTAATTCTTTGAAGTTTGTCCCCCCATCTTGCTCTTCCTTTAATCTTCTATCCCCTTCTTCCTACCTTCCATTTGTATGTTTCTGTCACCTCCTTTCTGAAGAGTAAGCAGGCGCTGTGGCCCTACCGGTGTCAGTTGCCAGCCTGCTCCTCGCTTTCCCTTTCCTGTCAAATGTATACATGTTTCCAAACAAATAATAATAATAATAATAATAATAATAATAATAATAATAATACTTGTATATTTAAAGCTTTAACTGACTTTATTGCGGCGAAAGGTACAACGTATGAGCGCAGTTTTGCAGCATTAAAAAGAAAGAAACTAAAGCGAACAGATAGCAAAAAAAATCGAATTTTTACGATAAAGATGTGGTCTTTGGATCTGTTCCTGATATCAAGATTAACTGGTGCCCTCAGACGAACAATGTTCTGGCTGCCAGCCAGCGGCCATCAACATATATCAACTTGCTTCGTTCGAATGCTATAGATAGGCGTTCTTAACTTGTGGTCCGTTGTCTTCTTTTTGCGCAGAGCCTCCAGTCATCTCGCACTACGAGTTCCGCAAGGACATGCAGGTTGGCATGCGCATCAAGGTGTTCTGCACTGTGGTCCAAGGTGACCCTCCGTTTCTGTTCACGTGGCTCAAAGACGGCGTGCCGGTAGTGGAAAACGGTGCGCCCAGCTCACAGGCGGCAATCAACGTGCACAACGAGCGTGATTACAGCATGCTGTCCACCGACAGCCTGCAGCTCGAGCACTCGGGCAACTACACGTGCGTGGTGAAGAACCAGGCGGCAACCACTGCCTACTCTGCGGTGCTTCGTGTGAATGGTACGTGATGCGGTGTACCGTTGCGCTGTTGTTCCGCTAGAATTACACGTATCACGAAATTTTACTGATATATGTGTGTGTGTGTGCGCGTGTGACCAAGAGAATAAGATAAACCGAAGCGCTAGATCTTGTTGATCATGACCTAGAATTACACGTATCGCGAAATTTTAGTGATATATATATATGTATATATATATATATATATATATATATATATATATATATATATATATATATATATATATATATATATATGTGTGTGTGTGTGTGTGTGTGTGTGTGTGTGTGTGTGTGTGTGTGTGTGTGTGTGACCAAGAGAATAAGATAAACCGAAGCGCTAGATCTTGTTGATCATGACCTTATAAAGCCAACGTACAGTGAAGTCAAAGAAAGCATCGGAGAAATTAGCTGTCGTTGAAATTGGAATGCATAAAATAATGAACAAAAAGGGAAATGAAAGTGAATGGAAAGGTAAGCTGTCGCTAGTGGGAACCGAACCCACAACCTCCGAATTACGCGTGCGTTGCATTACCAATTGTGCTACGGCGACGGCTATCAATCCGTCCACTCTGTTGGGTATTTATATTTGCTAGATCTAACACACACACACACACACACACGCACACGCACACGCACACGCACACGCACACGCACACGCACACACACACGCACACGCACGCACACGCACACGCACACACACACACACAGATCTTGTGCGTGCGTGCGTGCGTGTGCTTTTGCGGATGCTCTACCGCAGGCGTGGCCTATAGCGGTTGGGCAGCCGCCTGGTATGCGGAAGGTAACGAGTTCAAATCCCGGTCCTGTTGGAAACCCAACGGTCTCTAGGCGCCTCTTCTCCAACCACGGATGGTTTTGTGGAACAGGATCCGCCGCGACTGTGGGAGGCAAGTGCTGCCGCCGGGTACCTACTGGTAAAATAGGTACAGGCACGCTCCCGGCCTGGTGCTCAGCCAGTATGAGACCTCAACGCTTGGAAAGGGGTGTTTGTCCGCAACCCGAAGACGTCCCCACCTCAATAGGTGCATTTGGGGCGCCATATGGGAAATGACCGCAATGGGAGCAGCCCAAACCTCCTTTTTCTTTCTTTTTTTCTTCTTTTTTTCTTCTTTTTTTTAGCGTATCACCAGTGAGTGCCCGGTGGCGGTTGAAATAGAACTGACAACCTCCCACAGCCGACACGGGTGCTCTGCCACTAGGCCATGCCTACAATTTACGCCATCACGCGCGGCAAGAGAATATTCTATAGGATATTCCGCAGGGTTTGGTCCTCGGAACGCTGCGGTTTCTTACTTATGTAAACGACATTGCCAATGACATTGATGATTCTGTTAAAGTGAAGTTGTTCGCTGACGACTGTGTTTTATATTGTGCTGGGAAATCGGCATCCTGTCAATCAGTTCTAAACACGAACTTATGTAAACTCGCGGACTGGTGCAAAAAAAAAAAAAAAAACGAGTGAGGATTAACTTTTCTGAGAGTGTATCTATGTCCATTTTACGCGATCAAGGAGACAGAGACAGCACCCGTTCCTGAGCCAGCTGTTCCATTCTTTCACCTCCTCTTCTCCCTCCCGAAAAGCCACCGTTATTCCGCCTCACACTGACGCCGCCGTGGTTGCTCAGTGGCTATGGTGTTGGACTGCTGAACACGAGGTCGCGGGATGGAATCCCGGCCACGGCGGCCGCATTTCGATGGGGGCGAAATGCGAAAACACTCGTGTACTTAGATTTAGGTGCACGTTAAAGAACCCCAGGCGGTCGAAATTTCCGGAGTCGTCCACTACGGCGTGCCTCGTAATCAGAAAGTGGTTTTGGCACATAAAACCCCATAATTCTTTTTCCGCATGACACTCGGCCATGCTACGCACCTGGCAAACAATAAAGAAACGACAGTTCAGTCCAATGGGCGTAATCTTTTCTATAGGCACGACATGTGCACCGCGAAGTTATTTCTTTGCCGCCGGTGGTGTGCAACGCTTGGATCCGAGGTGATAACGCGCCATGTATTATCTCCTACGCGCTTGGTAATGGTGAAAGGCCCCTCGATCTTTGCGAGTAGCTTCTTGCCCGGACAGTTGCCGCCTCTTCTCACCCACACCTCGTCGCCGATGGTGTACGCAGGGGCAGGTCGACGGCGATGGTCGTAATAGCGCTTCATTTTTTTTTTTTGTCTCTGTGTGCTTGCGTGGCTTTTTCCTTCGCCACAGCTCTGACCTTCTGGCAAGCGACTGTGGGACTGTCAGAGCGTGTAACGCTAACGGGAGCATCTAGCCTGAGGACCGCTTTCAGCTGAGGTAGCTTCCCATATACGATTTCATACGGCCTCACACCAGTAGATGTCTGCAGCGATGTGTTAACGGAATAGCCAGCTGCCGGAAGGTGGACGTCCCAATCGGCCTCTCCTTTCTGTTGTACTTTTATGTATGGAGCGAGTCTTGTCTGAAGGCTCGGGTTTGTTCACTCAGTAAGGCCGTTTGCCTGGGGATGAAACGCCGATGTGTAATGATGTAACCTCCGCCATGGAAAGGTACTTTTGTAGTTCCAGGCTGTGAAATGTTGTAGCACGATCTGATATCAATTTCTTTAGCAAGCCATGCCTCCATTCAAACCTGTGATTCAGAAAATCGACTGAGTAAGCGGATGCCAGGGATGGTGCGGCTGCCACATTCACGTACTTGGATAGATAGTCCACAGCTACAATGATGTAGCGGTTTCCAGCAGTGGTGGTGGATATCGGCCCTATGTAGTCGATGACAACCGTATGAAAGATGGCTTCGGGTATCTCAACAGGAGTTAACAATCGAGGCTCGCACCCCGGCAGTCGCTTAAACTTTTGACACACTTCGCAGCTGGGGACATAAGAGCGCACATTGCTTTGTACCTTCGGCCACCAGAAGCGTTCTTGTAGCTTGCGGAACGTGGCTCGTTGGCCGATGTGCCGTCCTTCAGGGTTATCATGAATGGCTCGCAGTGTTTCTGTGCGAAAGCATTTTGGAACCGCCCGGAAGTAACGTTCTTCCGAGCAGTCCTTCTGCCACTGACGATGGTAGAGCACACCATTGCGCAATAAAAATGTCGAGTTTGTTTTTGTGTCAATTATAGAGGTAATAATTGTCGCAAAGTCTTTGCCTTCTTGTTGCGCTTTGGGCAAGTCTACTTGGACAAAAGAAGATGTGATTTTGGCCTGTTTCGTTCCAAGCATTCGAGGAGGTTGCGTGATAAGGCATCGGCGATGTTATTCAAGACCTCGGCACGTTGTCGCACGTTGAAATCATATTCTCGAAGCGTGATAATCCACCGGACAAATTTGTGCTTTAGCTGTTGCTCGGAAAATATCCACCTTAACCCAGAAGTATCATTCACCACGGTGAATCTGCGACCGAACAGACAGTGTCGGAATGTGTCATCCACGTTCCACACCACTGCCAGACATTCCAGCTCATTGAAGTGATAGTGGCGCTCGGTGTCAGAGAGTTTTCGGCTGGCATAAGCAACGATGTGTTCGACGCCACCTGGATCGCGTTGCACAAGTACTGCCCCTAGACCGACTTTGCTAGCATCGGTAGACACTTCAGAAATCCAGTCATCATTGAAGTGGCTTAATACTGGACAGACAGCGAGCTTTTACGTTATCGTTCGGAAAGCGTTTTCTTGCGCGGCGCCCAACTCAAACAGCACGTCCTTTTTAGGAAGGTCGCTCAGGGGAGCTGCGATCGAAGCGGAATGTGGAATAAACCTCCGCAAATACGAAGCCACACCCACAAATGACTGAACCTATTTCAAGCAGGTTGGTGTAGGATATTCCGACACTGCCACTATGCGCTCCGAGAGTGGCTGAATGCCGTCAGGGGAAATGTTATGTCCAAGGTACGCTATCTTAGACAGACCGCACTGGCACTTCTCGTGGTTTAAGCGAAACCCCGGCTCATAAAGTCTGTACAGCACTTGATCCAATTTTCGAAGGTGTTCGTCCTCGGTGGTGCCAACAACCAGGATGTCATCTAAGTAAATCACACATGCTTGATTCTTCAGAGAGCCTAGGACTGGATTCATGGCGCGCTGAAATGTACTAGGGGCCGCTCGCAGCCCAAACGGCATGCAATTGGATTCATACAAGACCGACGGAGTGCGAAAGGCTGTCTTGCACTCGCCTTCTTCAGCGAGGTTGATCTGCCAATACCCTGCGCGCAAGTCGAGCGACGAAAAGAACCTGTAGTGACGGACTGTGTCAATAGCGTCGTCAATGCGGGGTAAGGGGTACAAGTCGGGCGTCGTACACTTGTTGAGCTGCCTGTAGTCCACGCAGAAACGCAAGAACCCGCTTTTCTTCCGCAAGAGCACGACGGGCGCTGCCTACGGACTTGATGAATGCATAGTTATGCCCACGGCAAGCATTTCGCGCACTTGATCGGCGATCACGGTACGCTCCCTCTCTGCGTATCTTCTCAATGGGACGCATATCGGAGGATGGTTCCCCGTAAATATTCGATGCAGAAGCATCTTAATGCCCGGGAGATCTGCGGTAGTGTCAGCGAACACCACTTGATGGCGAGTCAGTATCGAACTTAAGCGACCTAAGCGGCTCACCTGTCGGCGTTGGCAGTGGCGTCGAAGTAGTCTCAGTTGACGCAGGCCGGATCTGTACATGGCCGTGATCGTTGGTGATTTGCAGGTCGTCGGACAGTAGAAAATCTGTTCCGAGAATCACGTTGGCAGGCAGGCCCTCGAAGACGGGAATGGCTGACAGAAACTTTGTCCCTGCTGTTGTCCGGACATAAACGTCAAGCATGCCCACTTGCATCCCACTACTTCCTAGCCCGTGGATTGGGGACCGCGTCGACGATGAAATGGTGTTGGGAGCATGACGCTGCTGTTGTGCCGTCCGTTCGGCGCCGGTATCAGTCAGGGCTGACATGTCGCATATTCCTTCGACATGCACTGACTGGTGACAGTGGAGTTGGGAAGGTTTAGTATTGAATTCGGGACTGCTGCGATTGGCGGCATTCCTTGGCGTGGTGTCCAAGACATCCGCAAGCAAAGAAGCCCCGGCACGCTGAGATGTGTGGGGACTCTCTGGCCTGCGGCGCGCCGAAAGTGAGACGGCGTTGAGTACACTGCTGCAGTTCCGCGGCGTTGTGAGCGAATACCAGAGGTGAGATTTCAGGAGACATGACAGGATGGCAGCATGAGTAGAGTCGCACAGTCCTTCGACCACGTGCTGACGCGCAGCTGGAGACAGCCATGTGAGGCCACAGCCGTCGAGGAGTCGGAGCTTATCGTAGACGTAGTTGGTGACATCTGCGGTGGGAGCTCGTCGGCGCGACTGCATACGCATGAACTGGTCATCGTATGTGAACGAAAGCGGGCTGAAGGCACGCACTAAAACTACACTTCATTCGGTCCAAGTTTGGTGATTACCGCCAACGTATCGATACCATGCCTTTTCGGAATCGCGAAGTCTACTCACTGTAATCCACATTTTAACGTCGTCAGGCCAAGAGTGCCGACGGGCCAGGGAATTGATGGTTTGTAGCCAGAGGATCGCATTATCCGGAAACCCCCGATACTCTGGAATTTCTGCGAGCGGTGGCGGAGGCAGTGCGGTGCGCGTTATGGCTGTGGCTACGGAGTTGGCGTCTTCGAAGTACTTCGTCATGGCAGCGATTGCATATGTGAATACGGCGAGGTCGCTAGAAGCCACATTCGCGGAAGGAGCGTTGACCTCTGGTGGCGATGCTGAGGTCGCTTGCGGTACGGTACGGAAAACAGAGCGCAAGGGAGCGTGTGCGGTGTCCCTCGGCGCCGAGGCAGTTCCCATATCAATGGCAGTTAAGTCGTTGACCTGAGCTGTGTTGACGGTCAGACAGCGTGCTGGCTTTGACTGGAGCGGTATTGAGCTCGGTTGCCGACGCCAGTGTAGCATAAGCAGCGGGACGCGGAAGTGTGCGTCCGCTTCGCACCACAGTGTCCAACTGCAGGTCGTCCAGCAGAGGTTCGTTGTGCGGCTGCGCCATTGTAACGCGATCAACGAGACAGCGACAGCACCCGTTACTGGGCCAACTGTTTATTTCTCTTTCACCTCCTCTCCCTCCTCCCGAAAAGCTGCCGAGCCTCGGTGCCCTTCTTCCACCTCAAAGTCCATTACAACTAAAAAAAAAAAAAAGAACATGTGGTTCATACTTATAGCATCGACAATCAGCCCCTGGAAAGTGTAAACGCAGTGAAAGATTTGGCTGTCATAATCATCAGTAAACTTTCCTGGAGTGCCCACATCGGTTACGTCTGCACTGAAGCATTCAATAAGCTTTGTTTTCTTCGAAGAAAGTTAAAATCCTCTCCGTCCAATATCAAGCTGCAAGCGCATCGTTCCTTGGTTCGCCCAGTGCTCGAGTACACTGGACTAGTTTGGGAGCCTTCCATTATTACCAATATTACGAAGTTTGATCGCATCCAGCGCTTGGCCGCTCACTTTATTTTATCAAATTATAAATCTATATCATAGGTAACCAGCTTGTTGAAGAGACTGGGGCTGCAATCGCTACAGTTTCGCCAAATAATTGCCAGATTAGGGTTTATTTACTTCCTGTACCACAGCAATAAGGTTAAAATTATTAGCTACCCGCGTACACGAGGTGTTCAAGGGCTAATCACTCACAAGTTGTACGCCAATACTTCGCACGAACGAAGCTGCTCTAGCACTCTTCTTTTCCTCGTTCAGTCAGCGATTGGAGCTCTTCGTCCAGCATTGCTGTAGGGTGTACTACTGTTGATGGCTTTTGAACATTGTCTACTCATGCCTTAACCCTCCCATGCTTGAGCCGCTCTTGCTGCCTGCACTATAGTAAATAAATAAATAAACAAATAAATAAATAAATAGGTCCGGGTGTTGTCTATTGAAGTAATATGCAGGTGGCATACGCTTGAAAGGGAAGATTTCTTTCTAACATTTCGCCCATGGCACGGCCTTCATAGGAGTAAATGATGAAGTTACAATGAAGCCGCTTTTATGGGACCAGACGTAGCATCTATCAATACGGTAGCTCATTCAATCAAAACAATGGATCGTGGCATTGCAGTGACAGTGAGCAAAGATGATTGCGTTAACGGGAAAACATGTAATATGGAAGGCGTTTACAATCGTAATTTCGGTAGCAACACGTGGTAGACACTATATATGGTTGACCCGACACACAACAGCTCTCGAGGAAAAAGGAGGAGACAAGAAAAGATAAATAAATATAAAGGTGGTGGCAAAACCTAAAGGAAAAGTTGCAACAAGCACTATCACAGAACCATGACAAAACTCGTGTCGTTACAATGCAAGACAGGTGGCGTTCGCAACGTTTGCGTTGACGGATGAACTAATGGTATCATATTTGTGGATTAAGAAATATTCTCTGACTTTCCTGTTGTGATGGGCTAATATTAAAATAAATTCTTAGGTTTTATGAGCCCAAATCACGATCTCATTGTTAGACACGCCGTAGTGTGAGATTCCGGACTCATTTGGACCTCCTGAAGATCTTTAAAGTGTGCCCAATGCGTAGTACACAGGCGTTTTTTTGCAATCCACCCCCATCTAAAATGCACAAGCCGCACCCGGGACTTGACCCCGCGACCTCGTGCTTAGCAGCGGAGCGCAATCACTAAGCCACCACGGCGGTTTCGTCATGGGTTTTAAGCCAGACTGGGGAGGTCGCCTTAATTTTGTAAAAACTGGGACCAGGCACACTAACTTGTTTGGACAATGGTAGATAGGAAGGTTTATGGCATGTGCAAGATGTTCATTGAAACGAATAAAAAAATACATTCTGAGGATTTACGTACCAAAACTAGCATATGATAATGAGGCACGCCGTAGTAGGGACTCCGGTTAAATTCTGAACCCCTGGGATTATTTAACGTGCACCTAATGCATCGTACGCGAGCGTTTTATGCATTTCGTCCCCCATCGAAATGCGGCCGTCGGGCCAGGATTTGATTGCGCAACCTCAGGCTTAGCAGGGCAACACCAAAGAAAATTGTGGGATACACTTTGTTAAAGTCAGCAACGGAAGAAATTAACAATTAATTAGGGTGTCAAATTTGAAAAAAAGAAGTCGTCAATGAACAGCTTGTAATAATATGGTTAGCGCTCGCCGCCGTCAAGAAATTTGTTTTCTAATAGCCCGAGGAGGAAGAGGAGGAGGAGGAGGAGGAGGAGGAGGAGGAGGAAAGAAAGAGAGAAGGCAGGTATATTAACCATAAATACGTCTGGTTGGCTACCGTACTCTGGGGGCCGGGACAGAGGGAATGTAAAGATTAAATAGAGAGAAGGGAGGGGTGGGTGAGGAAAGACGTGGTGAGCTCGCGCGCGCACGTGTATGGCCTGAGTAGTGCGATGAATATACGCGTATTTGTATACTATGGGTCGATTCTGCTTCCCATAGATGTACCGCTCATTTGAATATAGTGCATCTCCGTTAAAGTAATTCAGTTCTAGAACTATAGCTTTACTAACGTATCGAAAGCAAATGAGTCGACTGGTTCTATCGACATCGCAGTTGTTATAGGCGTAAAGAACTGCCTCAATGTCACCTGAGTAAGGAATATTAGCACAGAGTGACGTAACATCTAAACTAATCAGAAACGAATGACTAGAACGTCCCGTGGAAGGACGTTTGCTGCCCATATTAAGTGATTGCACTAGTGTCCAGTGTGCTCCGAGATATTTACTGCGGCCAGTACGCATGGACAAAGTAGCAAAGGTACAGATTCGGCATTACGTAAGTTGAAGGATAAACAGGATGAAGTCTATTTTATCCAGTGGAAGCATCATACAAATCGAACCCAGTTGTCTCTGTACTTCGCCTGACAAAGGCTACCATCAGTCACGTCATCCCGGCTCTAGTGGAAAGCGGCCAGCCCTTTTTTTTGTTTGCTTGTTTGGTCGTGAAACATAGTCGCATCGCGAATTGCACCTTATAACCTATGTTAGTCAGCCACGCGAACATTAAGAAAGGCAGTCACCATGGGTAGATGTATACATTTATGAGCCACTTAATTAACGTAACTACTTATAGAAACAAAACACAGGCAATACTATGCGGTTCAATGCAGCGGCTATACTAGGCTACACTGTTACATAAAACACTTTCAAGAAGCTTGCGTTTCGAGATATGAGTCTCCGAATGAACGACTGAAGTAACACAAATGTTCTTTTTTTTTCTAATTTTTTTCAACAGCTTTCATACATCAGGACGAGATAACGGGGTATTCCCGGTTTTATATGTGCCCAAATGCAGCGCGCACTATCGACTATATGTACAAGGGCTCCTTATGACTTATCAGTAAGTCATTAATGAACCCGCACTCCGTTTCGGAGAGAACCCGTCTCGTATTGCGCTAACCGCGCAGCCCGAGTGCGTGCTTGTGCGAGCGTCGAGCGGCGTCGTTCGCCGTATACCTCTGCCGCCGTGACAAGACGGCCTGAGGCAATGTGGTCTGCCCGCAGGCAGACTGAACGAAGGCGCGCGGACACCGCGCCGAGACGAAAGTCGACACGCGTTCTCTCTCGCGTGACGTTGAGGAGCTCGAAGGAAAGGAGCCGCCGTCCCAGGAGCCCCCGAAACGCCGTCGCTCTTTCTCCTATACGCCACCGAGCGCGACAGCCTGCGATGATGGCAGCTGCATAAACACAGGCAGAAACGCGCTCGGGATGAAGACAAGGTGGCGTCCGAGAAAGCGCTCAAGTAGGCCTCCCCCCTCCCGCCCAGCGGCAGCCAGGGCTCATAAACCTTTCTGTCGCCAGCGACGCTGACGTGCGGCATGACTGACGACGAAGGCTAGCCTCTTGAAGCACGAGTCGATGTAGCGTGCGCTCGGGCGCTGAGATCGTAGAAGGGAAAGCAGGCGCATGCGAGACAAAAATATGAAACGCGGTGCCTAACGGGACGGGACGTTCACGGCATTTGCGCGCCCCAAATGACACCGCGATTTTCCAGGGAGAGCGTCGGAAGAAAGTACAAGCGGAAAATGGAAGGGAATTGAGCGCCTGTCGCGTTCGTTTAACAGTTCAGTTATTGTGGAAGCATCGCGAGGCAAGAAAATGTTAGGCCCTGCATTTCGCACCTACGGAGAAAGCAAAGAAATAAAAAGAAATAAAAAAGGGGAAAATCTCAATACATTTAGGCTCCAGAACTTGCGTTCGATAATTCTTTCCCGGGTTAGGGCTTTCAGCCGTGGTATACATTTAAGAAGCAAATCGTGAGAACGGGACTCGTTTCACTTAAACTTCTCGGTTAACCAACCTCACATTGGGGTTTATCCAATGTCTGTAACGCGTGAGTTACTGTTGTTGTGAAGTACCGCGTAACGCCCTTCTCGTATGGCATCGCTACATTTGTGACAGCTCGTCCGCATGCTTTGAGGCCGCCGTGCTGCGACTTTATAAGAAAATATACCCCGCGATGAGCACATAAATGAGAAGGTGCAGGCGGGGCCAAGGATTAAAAGGCTCAGGAGCGGCCTACAGCAGCCATTTCGGCCAGAGCCGGAGAGAAACGCCCCCCCCCCCCCCCCCCCCCCCCCGCGCGCTCACAACCACAGACGGCGCATGCCTCTGACGACGCAGCTTGCGGGCAGGTTCCCCAGCGAGCATTCCGGATGCCGTCGGATTAAGTTAATGACCCTGGGGCAGCTCCGGTTCCGTTCCAGAACCAGGTCGCTCTCTTGCTTTCTTTAACGGCGCACCACGCCGGGGCCTCGGCGCGCCTGTGGCCGACCTGCTGGTGGGTGGCTTGGGCGTGATTACACGCGGCGCTTCAACGTGTCCCGCGGGAGATCGCGCCCCGTGCGCTAAAACCGCGTGGCGGCCGCTGCTGGTGTTTTGGGGCCCGCACGTCCTCCGACCGAACGCCCGCCCTCGATTGCAGAGCTGCGTGATGCCGGCCGTGACTTTCGGGGAAAGGATTCGCCTTTCCGCGAACTGTACGCGGGCGAACTGTTTCGAAATAAATGGGAAAGAAAACACTAAAATGCTGCGCAATGTGCGAATAAAAGTTCAGCGCGGCTCATTCGTAGTAGGCCAGGAGTTTCGTGATGTTTCACGACGCCTGCTGAGAGGCATTATAAATAGAAATGTTTGTTGCCGTTAGGTGTTTGTTGCCTTGTTGCCGTTAAGAAATCCAACTTGTGTGGCCGCGGTGGCGCAGTGGCTGTGGCGTCGCGTTGCGCAGCACGAGGTCGTGGGTTCGATCGCGGCCGCAGCGATCGCATTCTGATAGGGATGGAATGCAAAAGCGCTCATGTACTGTGCTGTGGGGCCACGTTGAATAACTCCAGGGTGTCAAAGTTAATCGGGAGCTCTCCACTACGACGTCCCTCACAGCCCACTGCGCAGTTTTAGGAAATTAAACCACAATTATTGATTTAATTGATTTAAACTTTTTAAAAATGTGGAGGCAAAGAAAACGGGAGAAATTACGAAAACAAGAAGCAAGGATAAATGAGTGGTTTCACTTCAAGCTTAGTATAACGTAAAGCTATTCCATTCAGATTTTATTCAAATCTCCTGACGTCAAACTTAAGTAACCGCCAGCGCAAACGCCGGGCGGTAACCCGCAGTGTTGTTTGAACAGCCCAATCAAACGCGCTCTTCGTTTATAGGTCACTTTCGTGTGCTTTGAAAGCAAATAGCATTGTCCTCTTGACAGCCTTGAAAGCGTGAAAGAAGCACGCAAATGCACGCAAAATTGCCGCACAACTGGCCGCTCGAGGCACTTTGCGTGTATTCGCGGACTTCGTTCACGCTCGGAAAAACGCTTTTATGTAGCACGTATTGAGCGACAGAAAGCTGTACCGGGTTGTTTTGTATAGCACATGCCTCTAGGCTCTTGTGTTTTAAGGGCTCTAACGAGGCCGTAGTGCTCTAGTGAATTTTATAATCTTATACATTTTTATATGGTATCATTATTTTGCAATGCACCTTAATGCTCATAGTACACGTCTTTTGTCATTGCCATAATCTTATTACACATAGACTTTATGCACATTAGAGCGACGATTTTTTAAGGCCCCTTTACAGACACGTCACATCAACTTCATAGAAGTCATAACTTCACTGCAAACTCATCAACACTGGCTTGGCGCTCTTTGGCCATACCTGGCCCTTGCGCCAATAAACACCACACATTCATTCATTTCAAAGCTGTATCGGGAGTTTTTCATGTCGCTCTACAATTTTCTCATTTACACTTTTCATCCAATTATAATATTTGAGGAATTGATTAATTAAATAATTAAGACTAATTGTCAAATTAGGCGGTACGAAAAGAAAATAGTTTGAGTGTCTCCAAGCAACGGCAAACAAGATTGCTTTTGTTCTGTCCAGCTACGTGGCATTTGCATGTTTTAAAACTCTCGCTACAGTTAGCTGGGACACCACCCTGCATATGGAAACACTCGACGAGCGCGGCCCTCCGCCCTCCATTGGTGAACGTGGCGTGGTGCAGACATGTTCTCCTTCATTGATCAATCGGCGTACGCAGCAAACGCAGCCGCTGCGACTCTTGTAAGAGCTCATTCGCCAATGTAAGGAGTGGTTGCCCGTAACTATAAGTTGACCGCTTGCTAATCGACCGGCGACTGCAGTCACTTGCCAAGTAAGCGCAGGGCGTCCAAACAGCTACGAGACAAGATTCTGCCTTGTTTAACGTAATGTTCGCTGGTATCTTTACGAGCCAAGTTCTGCTAACACTAACACACTTTGAAACCACCGCAGTTAGCGCGCTTCCTTACAAATTGTCTTTTCAGCGCTCGTTAAAAGGGCTATAATACTTAAGACTATATTATGCTCACCGATCATGACACATTGTGCTGTCTGGACGACATAATTTGCATTCTGCGAAGAGCTAAGCCTCGTAATATTTCCCTCGTGAATTTGAGTGACTGCACTCTCCTCACGCATTACAGTGTGTCGCCTCATTTATTACGCGGCTTTCGGTGTGCGAGACTTTGCGCAGGACTGTTAGCGAGTTTGCCTCGCGCTTTGTGTGCGTTCCTTGTACCTCTCCTTCTCGAGGAGGGCTAGAAAGGTAATGAAAAGTCAACGTATACGCGTACACGCAAAGTTCCTTTAATTATGTAGTCACGCAATGCACTTGTCCTCGGCAAGCACAGTAGCACTTCAGTGGCCTTCGAATGGATCGGTTTCTTTGCCCTTGTTTCAGAATTTTTGTTTAGGACAGCCGTGACCTTACATTACAGTTCACAACCTATTTATCACCTCGATTACGTTAGTTTTGCAAACGATAGATCGACCAATTGCCTCAGTTTTAATCCTTTTTTGACGAAACGTTTATGGAAAGATGGCGACTGTGAATTGATTAATAAGTCTCCGCTCGAAGCCGAATTTTCGACAAGGGGCCTTATCTTCGTCACGGCAGCAGCTGCTTTCCTCAGCACGGTTTATACAGCTTTCTCTCTCTCTCCAAGATCGACGAGCCTAAGCCGGCAGGAAAGGGTAACGCAACGCATTGGCAGGGGAAGTGGAACTGTTGAAAAGTGGGGATTTGTTGCGATGGTGCGAAGGCGCTGCCGGTGCTTCTTTATAGCAGAGGTGACAGGCGGGTCTTAACCTTTGCTTTATCTGAAACAAGAAAGAAAAGCAGCGGCCGGGAGAGGACTTAAAACAACGCAGAGAGAGAAAAACGTCAAATACAAGCAATGGTTGCAAACCTGTGTATAGTTTACGAGAAAACAGGAGGCAGAAATCGATCACGACCGGGTGAGGAAAGAAAAAAAGAACTTTAGGGGTAGAGTGGGGGTAGAAAGAGGTATCGCGGTATCAAGTTAAGACAAAAAGTGCGATTATATAAGAAATAAAGCTATAAGAACACGTTCCTTCTGAAGGTAAAGAAAAAGAAAGGAAAGCAAAAAGACATAAAAATGACATCGGAGGAAAAAGATTAGGAGAGGTCCGACGCGTTTGTGGAATCAAGGTTAAGCGAAACTTTCGTGAAACGTGTCAAATAAATACTTTACAAGGACGCGCGTGATGCGCGCACATATTGCAGACCCAACGCACATGTTGCAATCCATATGAAGTGAAACGTTCGTGTAGAGGTTAAGTGCTACTGGATGTCCCAGTTAACATTAGCCAAGGTCGTCAACGAAAAACAGGATTGAAAAAACACGATGCGACACACGATTTTAAGACCTATGTATATGGTGTTCGGTGGTCAGAGGTCTGACGACCTAACACCGTAGGTTCTATAATCGTATCTTGCACCGTGCTTTTTCAATCTTTCTTTACTTCAAGAGCTTGGCTAAAGTTAGCTGGGACACCCTATGTAACTTTTCGTACTTTATAGAAACATAGATGGTTAGCTCTACTCAACGCAGATTGATCTAAGGCAGCAAAATTTAAGCGCCCTGATGTTTACGTTCTTCTGAGCAATAGCTTAGACGCGAGCACCCACGCCTGCCACCCTTCCCGAATCATCCGTAATGTTTAAGAATCTGGCCTCGTTTTATGACTTTACGAATGCTGCGACAAGATTTATGAAGAATGAATTTTGTTCGCGAAATAGATTCGCTCGTCGGTCACCGAAGTTTTCGTTAGAAATTTCTTTTGCTGGTGAAAAAGCGCCAGAGAGGTACTTGCTTCGAGCAAGTTTCTGAAGCACGCGAAATTGGTAACAGCGAATTTGCTGCTGAAGTCACCGTGATTCAACTAACAATATGTAGTCTAACACCATGTCAGTCTCTGGTGTTCAAATTGTTGTGCTGCTTGTGTGTTGCGTCTAAATGTAAAGTATCGTTAATGAAGTGCGTTTGTATCCCTCAAGAGGCATGTACTCAGAGCAAGAATAATAGTAATTAAAAATCACCATCCAAGCACTCCGAACAGATGGTTAACAGGCGCAGCTGAAACGTGCAGCCCCAATGTTTATCACTGGGTTAATCCCGACGGTTCATTGAACGACCACTTGGTAGGCTGCCGGATCTTCGGTACGTAGTTGCTGCTTGCTCTCGGCTGCACGAGCCTGTTCTTGTGCCCGGGCTGCAGCATCGGCACGGCGTAGACGAGCTCGTTCCCGATTCTGCTCGCGGCGTTGCTGATGGAAAACTGCGTGCTCCTAAGGAGTACGTATGACGCGTGGCCTACCCGTTTTGGAGCCTGAGAGAAACTGCTGCACCCGCGCTCGGCTGCGACGGAGAACAACGACGTCACTACTGGCGCAGCTAATCCAACGCCACCTATATAACAGGCCTTCTCACTCCAATCCATGACGTCACGTTACGTGGCCCGACTGCCATAGAATCCAGTAGGGATGCTCCCGAGTAGGCAACAGTGATTTGGCGTCACAGCTTTCATCACGCCAGCCTTGTCAATCGAAATTTCGGGCCAGGTAGCGGGACGTCATGGATCGGAGTAAACGGGCCTTGCGCTATCTAGGTGGCGTTGGCTAATCGCGTGCCTCTCCCTCTTTCTCTCTCTTTTTCGGGCATGCGCATGGGGTTGCGCCAAAGGAGTTTTCGGCGTACAAGTGACCGACAGACGGACGGACGAATCGGCTAGCCATATACAGCTTCGCTGTATAAAAGCGCCGTGAAACTACCTCCCCTCAACCCCTCCGTCCTCGGTGTCGTGATTTAAAGTCCCCAGGTAGGCAAATATGTATATTCCAGAGCTCCTTTTGAAACATTAAAGCCTGAAAACAGCTGCCTGAAAACAGCTGCCTGAAAACTCGAAAACCAGTAATGCCCGAAAACAGCTATTTTGCTGACGAAGACAAGTCACCTTGTCGAAAGATTGTCCCTTCGTTGAGGTTTTCGCTGTTCTCACGTTGTTAAGTATGGAAGTATTCGTTCAGACACAAGCTTCCGCGGAATATTGGTCGCCGTACTAGAAAAGATATGCGCACCCCAACGTTAAATGGTGGTTATGTTGTTCCTCAAACAAGGCATGTACTCACAACGGGGATGACCTAAGAATCGAGTGACTTGATTAAACGCGATAATAAATACGAAGCTGAAAAGAAAATAATGGGCAATTAAAAACAACTCGGAAAGAAAGAACAGCGCGTGATTCAGTAATCAGACAAGATGAATCCGCAATTAAAAGAGATTCTAAAGAAATAAAAGCTTCATGATCGATAATTCAAGCGAAATAATTAAGAAGAGAGACAATAGCGACAGTAAAGGAACAAAATAAACTATCATGATAAAGATTTTGTAGCTTGCAGGAAATCGCAGATAGCATCATACACATTCCTGTGGCTAAAACATCAGCCCAAGGCCCCGGCGAAACGTAAAACCAAGATGTTTAGACCCAATCCAAGCTTATGAAGCACCGCTTCAACGAGCCTTTTTTTCTTTTAGTTAAATATCGGCGAGTAAATGTGAAGTAGTGGTAAATAGATTCAATTTCGCTGCAAGAATGAAGCAACAAGGAGGACACAAGACTGAACCTGTGTAAATATTAAATTATGGTGGCTTAAATAGCCCAACATTGAACTGTTTTGAAGGACACTGGGGATTCTTTCAGGGAAAGGTGAGATGCTGAAATACAGAGGAGGATGTCAATGACGCTTTCGCGGACTCACCGGGTATTGAAAATGCCCTATACCTAACTGCAGTGACTTACGCTAATATCGGTAAAACAGAGATGAGACGTCCATTCAGAGACTGTCACGCTAACAAATCAGCCATCTTCTTTAAGGGAACTAAGGACCAATGTCAAATCAGTTTAGTGTGTTATTTCAATGCTGCGCTTCGGTGTACCTGGCAGCAAACGTTTGTTTACAAGGGGGGAAAGTGAAGGCGCAAGTTTCCCTTTTTTGATTTTCTTGCCTAAACCACACTCTCGAAGAATTCGCGAATATTTTGGCTTATTTCTGCCGTCATTGTGCGGAGAAAATTCTGCAACATTTCTGGCTTAAGTCTTTTGTACCTATGATGATACGGTGCAACGTATGTTTTATGATAAACGGGAACTGTAATCACCAGAATGGGCTGTCTAAATGTACTGCGTCACGGGAAGTTGTTGCGGGAACTTCAACGTGGCAAAGCCACTGTCATTTCGTTCGAGCTTCCTTTCCGGCTTATGAATTACCATTTTTGGTAAGAATGGTTAGAACTGCCATTTTTGGTGACGTAGAGCTGTAATTTACCGAGCCAGTTTAATATCCCTTTTGTGTTCCTTTAAGTATAATCTCTAGTGGCCCGATACCTGTAACAACTTAACAAGACGTAACTGTGAAGGAACTGGGAGGAACGCCCCTTAAGACTGCCGAGTTCGAAAAGGCTCTAAGGGAACAAAAAAGGGAGACCGAATCTGTGCCAATAACGGCAGTGAACACATTCAAGGCGAGTTTGCGCAATACAGTAACAATCGTCGAAAACTCGGTGCCTGGCGCAAAGCACGGCCGATGCTTGTCTCTTTGACTTCTTCTCTACTGTTTCCTGCAGAGCCACCAAAGTGGGATGTGGAGCCGGAGAGCGCAGCCGTGGTGCAGGGTCGCAACGTGCAGCTGCAGTGCAGCGCCTCCGGAACGCCGCAGCCCATCATCACATGGATGATCGCCTCCGGTAATGCAACGTCACGCCGGCTATTCTGGCTGCGGGCCTGGCACATTCGTTATAGTGTGGAGATACCGCGAGGCGGTTGCGTTTGAATTTGCGGGCTAAATAAAGGGTCAATTCTAAGGCTTACGGGTCAAACGATTGTCTGAAAAGCGTATGAAGTTGGACTTGTTTGACTTCTACTTGTGGGGGGCCAACTTAGCGAAATATATGTGACAAAAGAAAAGAAGGAAAACAAGAAGAAATGCCAGAGCTCCAGTTTGTTGCCGTGTTCGTTGTCTTTGTCGTTGTTGTTATTGCTGTTATTGCTGTGCGTCGTCGTTGTCGTTATCTTCGTAACTAGCTGTTCCACGAACCAAGGTGCGGCCCTTAGTAGCCTTGATCACCGAAGCAAAAGAACTGCCTAATTAAGTTCTTTGAATTCAAGAAAGTTGCGGTTACTTTATTTGCTTATCGACCAAGCGATCATCCTTACCAAACAAACTTCTTCAAAGAACTGGCCGAATTACGGACACAGTACGAGCCCACGTAGAAGTACTTTCATGATACCAAAGTTTTCTGCGTCCAGATATTAACCATCCTCCTCAGCAGCTCATACCGCCATCTGTGGCGCTGAACTTCCCAGGAACCAAAAAGATATCGGTAATAGACTACTCAGAGGAAAAGTTCATCGCGCTTAAGCGTACCAGACCCAGGAGAGCTACACATTTGTCTTCATCGATGGCTCTCCATTAAATGATAGCTCGACTTCAGACATCTATATTCCAGCAAATCAAGTCGATTGAAGTTATCGTCTACCTCACAAGACGTCCTCCAAAGCGACAGAGCTGTTAGAAATATTACAAGCCTAAAAATTCATTGCCAAGAGTGATCAAAGTCGTCACTATATGACGTATTCCGGCTACAAAGGGGCCATAAAATAATTTTACTGGCATGTAGATCACTCCATGATCTACGAAATTATATACGAATTGACCATTGCTTCTCCAGCTGGTCACGAGGTCATTTTCAACGGCTACCGAGCCACTTGGCTGCCGCAGAAAATGAGGTAGCAGACAGATTAGCTACACCTGCGCACGCATCAAGCAGCGACTCCAGAATGTCCTTCGCACTCAGCGGCAGAAACTTCACAAAAAGATATAGTTTGATGAACAGGCAAACTGTTCATTCTTGTATAAAGGAGAGCCATTCCTTTGGCTCTTATTAAACCGAAAGGTTGACCGCACGTTCGGTACGCTACTCCATCGCCTACGTTTAGACGTAGCTTACCCGCCTCGCACTAAAAGATGGTGCTTAGATTGTGGCTTTGTGATAACTTAAAAGCTCCTGTTGAGAATATATCCAAATTGTGGCGAGGTGGAAGCAGCCGCAAGTGTTTGCTAATGCAGGAGGCATGAACAATGCCGAAGGTTCAGGTGAACGCATTGAAAGGTGGCGCCAGGAACCACTAGCAGCAATCACACAACCTCGTCCTCATCATGTGTAGTCTGCTAGCCCTGATTTTCTACGCCACGACACTAACCCTACCGGCAATGGAGCGCCGTCCCAGAGCAATCTAAGGTGGAGAAGGAAAAGCGTGCACACAGTGCTTCAAGCGGGTGACATGAACGACACCGGTTCTTGGCTGTACAGATGATAGGCCGCGGGGAACCATCCTTATAAGTGACGTCCGAAAGCTGTCGTAGGATTTGGTAGGAACCTGAATAACGCTACAGGAGTTTTTCTTATGGACCGACACGGCCATATGATGAGCGCAGGTGTACGAGGGAACTGGATGAAAACGGGACGCCCCTGTGATGCCTATCGTCGGAACTTGTGGGAAGCTTGTGCAACAATGAAGCGGACGCTGGCAATGTGATTGGGGCGCTGCCAGGAAATTTTCATCGCGGACGTACGCAGTGGACAACTGTAGTCCAGAGGGAAGTACAGCGTCCAAGGTCAAAACAGGATCATGGTCAAACAGTAGGATAAACGGCGAGCGACAAAAAGCCAGCGGTGCAATGGCGGGGCGAGTTATACGCGGCGTTCCCATGCGTCAGAACGACATCCCTGTCCCGATGGTTTGCCGAAATGTACGTAGCTAGCGTGCCAGTAAGTGTTCTGCAAGGCCATTCGTCTAAGGAGGATAGGCGGTGACAACTTGACGCTCAGTATTGCATGAGCTGAGGACTCGTCGACTTTCGGCAAGTAGTGGCGTCCGCAATCGGTGAGGAGCGACCCAGGAGTGTAATGTAACTATATAATGCCCTCAATATGTCCGCCTACGTTCGCCTCCGTGATCGCTCGAACATCCTTGACAGACGTCCTGTCGCATTGAGCGCATTCCTTGGACCCTGGCCATGCCTCCTAAGCAAAGCCGTGTCGCCAGCGCCTTTGACGGTGTTTGGCAGGGAAAAAAATCATCGAATGTCTATAAGGGAACTATGACGTGTGACTCTGGCATTTTAGACGTCATTGTCTATGAAGTGTGTATTCATTATGGTCATTATGATTAATTCTTAAGCACGATATTCAGCAACCACTGATTGTAGCGCATGATGATTGTAGCGCCACATTAGTCTCGCCCCCGTACACACAGAAACATCTTCTGAAGTATGCACAATGTTTCATTTGCCGTGCTGTGCATCCAGCAAGACTCGCAGAGTGTTTTTCAAACCATCTCTTTTCCTAGTTTTCTCCAGCAGTGTTATCACCAACAGCGCTCCTCCCACCCAGGGTACGTTTACCGTTTTCTGGATTACATTGTGGCTAGAGAGAGGTTTCTCAAGACATCCCCGATTCGTAGAGCACCGCTTATCGTCCTGTAGAATGCTTCCGCATTAAAAACGAAGACCAACAACAAGTACAGTCGCTCTGCACGGACGTCCTGGCTCTAGGTGGCCTCTTTATTTAGCACATATGGTGTCAAAATTACGCTCCGATGCGGTTCAGTCCGGTCTCTAGGTCTCCAGACGAAAAGAGGCAAACATTTAAAGACGATGTATGCGCCCCTGTGACTGAGTTGGACAGTTCTTAGCCGTGGTCATACTGCTTGGTAGGCAATTTAGAAGTCACGGCTGACGGCCAGCCTTTTGAAATAGAACTGCATGGACATAGAAGGCTAACTCTGTTTTAAGGTATGAAGGAAGAGAAGACGTGCTGGTCAAGTTAGTTCTCAGGTCTACCGCAATGTAAAGCGGTGCCTTCAGCTTCAGGCAAGGCGACTGAGCGTTATATCGACACGAGTCGTTTAGAAGATGAGCGCACGAGAAACTTTGACTCTGAGTATTGGCTTGTTAATATAACTAATAGCACGACGTGCCACCTCGAAAAGAACAATGCCGTGATTGTACAAGAACCCCATAACCCACAATTTGCAACACCGTTCGTATCCTGCTTGCATTCGGGCGATTGTTTCAGCGAACAGCCAGCATGTGAATTAAAGCGCCTATGATTCACTAATGCACTAACTCGGATTGAAGAGGACGGACGTGAATGACTGCTATAACTCCAGAATGCTACTTTCATTGAAAAGCCAAAGCAATCCTGACAACTAATCCAAACAGACAGAGTCAGTCACTTCTATCATGCAAGTATCATGACTTCCATCAACGGTTTACAACGACTCTCCAGTCTACAAACCTTTTTGAACAATTCAGACAAGCACGACACATTTGTTATTGCAGAAGGAGGAACAGTTGATCTGGACGACAAATAGCCTTATGATTTCTTCATCCGCATACAAGTACCAGATTGGTCCTGAGGGAATGAGTAAACAGCAGACTGCAAATCAGCCAGATATGCTCAGTGTCCGGGAATCGCAAAAACAGACAGACATCGGGTTTGTTCAATAACTTGTTGCATCTAAGTTTTCCACCGTCACGCCGAGTTTCTCCTCTATTGCTGGTCAGAGTGACCAGGCCGGGGTCCAGTGGAATATAGTGCGAAAAGGTGCGCATTTTCGACAGCCTATTTTATAGGCTAAGCCAAACACTAAAGTAGGAAGACCCAAGGTTCAAGTTCTGCCTTTTTGTCCCCGACATTATCTAGGCAACTACTCACTTTAGGCAGTGTTGAGGCCACCGTAAGGGCTCATGCACGGATTTGGAGCATGACTGTAAGGGCTCAAACTTGCCAGACTGCAATAATTTCCTGCAATTGGTGTTAGGTGAAGTCAACAGCCGCACTCAGCTCACTATTGGACTAGCACGCTCCGGTACTTCGCCATGCCTTCCAACAGAAGCGTGCTGCCTCGAGCGTTAGGCTGGGGGAGGATGTTGTGAACAAATGATCACATTTCCTCACCATGGCGTGCATTCCTCAGTGCATCTAAGAAACATCGCTCCACAAAGACGTTATGGCTCTTGACTCCTTGTCTATTTAACAGATCGACGGTGTAAGTTTCAAGTTTCTGTTCATAATCGACCTACTCGCCCTCGTCAGCAACTTTCGCGACCTACTCTGGCTCGCGCCTCACAGGCGCGACCACAGTGGCTTGGAGTGTCACCATTGTCCACGTTTCCAGCACAGCTCAGAGCGAATGCGTTTCATTTTTAATCATTTTCTTGCTAACAAAATAGACCTACCTTCTTATTTATTTTTTTCCGCTTTTCTATCCTTTCATGGCGGGGAGGGGAGGAGTGGAAGGGGGGGGGGGGACTGGGACTTTTGAGGCTCGCTCTTTCTTACGGTAGAATTTTCGGCACCTGCCCCAATTTTCCTGCTCCACCATCACATGGCACACTGTGATGTTTATTACCACTAACCAAAGTCTCCAAAAATCAAAATTTTCGTTGTGGCAGAGAGAAAATTCAGAGGGCAGCACTTTTGATGCCTTGTGAAGGCGAAAGCATTAATGTACATAAAGAGATTCTAAAGAAGGGGATGGAAATATGGGATTAAGTGCAGCGCAGTAACTGTCTCTCCGCAGAGGACACCTCAACCGCGCTGCACAGGTGAAAAAAGGGGAATTAAAAGATGGGTGAGAAAGAAAGAAAAGCGCGGCGGCGACAGCCGAAGTGGCAAGGCCATGGGTGGGGCAGGTTTACAGGCGGCTTTGAAGCGCCGAGTCCTCGGCGAAGGCCGAGAGCGCGCGGAAAAGGCGCCTGTGTTGTGAGATGCAGCCCGAGGGATGCAGCAGGTAGTCAATTGAACGCCGCTGAATGGTCCTTCGAGCTACGAACTCGTCGCGGGCAAGTGAGCGCGTTGAGACGCTAGGTCACAAGGCCTGCGTACTTCGGTCCATGACGTCAAGCTACCTTGCCCGACTGCCTTAGAATCTAATGGGGACGCTTCCGAGTGAGCCGCGGTTATCGTGACCTCACCGTTGTCGTCACGCCGGGCTTGGCAAAGGAAATTTCGGACCGAATAGCATAATGTTATAAAGCAGAGTGCACCGGCCTGGTATCTAGGAGGCGTTGGTTTAGCCGAGTGGCGAAGACACTCGGCGTCTGAGCGCGGGGTCGTAGGTTCGAAACTCAATATAGACAACGTTTTCCTTTCAAAGTTACTGTTTCTTTTGTCCATTGATTTCTTGTAGCGATTACCGAGGCGAAGTTAAAACGCAGGCGGAAGCTTGCGTGCACAAGGAACGCGCGGATAACACAGGATTCCAAGAGTGAGGCTGACGTGGCGTTGCGGCGATGCCCTCTCTCCTCACGCACACCTGGGAAGCCAGCGCGGCAGCAGGTGTTCCCTTTCGCCCAGTCTGCACCGTCGAGGCGCACACGTGACATGGCGTCGCATCCAATGAGAATTTAGGTGCCGTTTCGCTGCTACAGACGCCGGCTTTTTCGCTCAATGGGCCATTTGATGCTTTCGCATAAAGACATTTTGCGCAGCCGAAGTATCAATAGTTTCTAAGTATTTGCTGAAGGTCATTGATCAAATGTACTTGGAAATTGTCTGAAAAACGGTGTGCTAGTACATTATAGTGCGAATAATGAAGTGAGTCATCAATTTCATCACAACTGTTCTGCCTTCTACATCTTTCTATTTCTCGTTAACAAGCAATTATATTTTCTTTTACATTTATCACTCACTTTTTCATACGCAGACTCCACTCGAGAAGAGTTCCTACCACTCTACAACAGCCACAAGTACGGCTTGTTTCCGAATGGCACTCTTTCAATTCACCAACTGGAACCCGAGGAGTCAGGGTACTACCTTTGCAAGGCCTCCAACGGCTTCGGCGAAGACCTCAGCAAACTTGTTTTTCTAACAGTGAAACGTAAGTTTTTCCTTTCTCCTCAAACCTGCGAACTGTTCTCTTATTCAGTTATGAAGTATGCACAGCGTGCGAATGTGTACGCATTGCATATTTCCTGCCTCCAGCTTAAGATTATAGTGTGTGATTGTGGTGTGGTGCAATCTTATCGCATGTTTGTTTTATAGCGCCACAATAATTATTCTGTGTTGTGGCTGTTAAAAAAAATAGTTAGCACATTTGTCCATTTCCTATAACAGCTTCCATCGTTGTCGTAGGCATGTAAACGCTGTAATTGCCTGCCATTTATACATTCGGCATTATTGTTTCCTCCGCTGTGAGCTCATCGACGCAAGGGTTTCTCAATTGGAACGTTTTTCATTAATTGCTCCGGCAGCAGTTAGTTCTAATGCGCCTCAATGTTAGGCCGCTCAAACAACAGTTGTTGAGTACGTCTTGCTCAATTAACGCGTCTTCGCAAGACCTCGTTACCTTCGCGCTTCAAACTTAACTTCAAAGGCTTCGAACTTCAATTGTCTGAAGCTCGAAAACATAGCCCACTGTCTTTGCGATAAACAATGTTGCGGACCTATATAACGGCCAAGGGAGCTGACTGTTCATTAACTTAATATAAATTGAAACAGCAATGCCGTTTATTTCAATACCCAACATAGTCATTAAAAAACTCGTGGATGCGTGACAATCAAGTGTCTTCGTGCGTCTTTGACGTCAATAACCTTCTCACGTCATGTAACATTGTACGTAAGAACAGAGAGCCATGGTAAAGGAGGGAATCTAGAAGTCGGATATTTTGAATGTCCGTACATAGACGCTGTCACAAGTGGGGTTATTGTACACGAAGTAGCCTAAACCCACGCGATAATAGTTGACCTAAGGCAAAGAAATAAGACATTATTAGTCGACTGGTTTACCCTAATCGAAAAGTCTACAGGGCTAAATTTGCTTGTTATACTATGCTTCGAAATAACGTACTATTGATCCGTTGAACACACTGCGCAGACATGGAACTTGTAAAACTTCACTATTGCTGTCTACTTAAAAACATCATCGCTGTCAAGCGCATAAACAACTGAGTAGAGAAAAGCGTTCAGCATTGTGAAGTGCCTGGATAGTGTGTGCGCATTGGTATGTCGTAAGAAATGGCGTCACCCACCGTGCTGATATTTGGTAGCCTTGTTACCCCTCCGGGAAGCTTCGCTGCTAAGTGGAACGTTGCCATGCTACAGACAACGAGAGTATTCGCTTTTGAGAGCGAACGACATGTAATGACGATAGCCATTGCAAGCGAAGCCCTATTTCCTCTAATCAAAGTGTTTGCATTATCACTTCACAATACGTCCGTAATTTACAGTGCGCTGACGCCACATTACGATGTGTATTAACCGCTTTCACCTTTCTTCAGCATGTTGCCTTTTGTTTGCGCTGTTCTTTCCAAGTAAACATTAACTGCTAAAGAGAACAGCTAGTGTCTAGACGTGCTGCATAAGCAACTCTCACTAATTATTCTGCATGGGAGATTCCAGCAACGGATGACAGCAAGTAACTTTTACGGCTGCTCCATCCACGCCCATTCTTTTGTGGTAATGTAATATAAAAAATTATGAAAATTGCGTTAAATCCGATTTCTCCCCAATGTTGTCGCCTTCTTAAATGGTAATGTTAAATGCAGTTGTTACAAGCCTAATGCCCGTATTTTGCGCAAGTGGCCAGGATATACCATAATAATAACAGTATTAATACTCGTATATCAATATGCTATTTGCGTCGTTTTTTGCTTAATACTCAAGCAATAACCGGCATATATAAAAATATGATATATTCAGCGCCCACCACCGTTGAGTGCATGAAAACTCGTTGCTTTTTTAGTAGTCGCGTTGAAATGAATATGACAATGGCGCATTGCATCGTACCTGTCGCATATTGCATACCTGGAAACGGCGGTAATGCGCTAAAAAAGCGGAATAACGCAGCGCTGGCGTTGCTCTGAATTTTAAACGGTAGCTGTGACGTTGAGATGTTGTTTACCCGACTATACATTACGTTCGAAGAAAGGTAATGCCATTAATTCTGGTGTAAGATGTTATATGGGAAACCAGTAAAACAGGACAAGGGGCAAGCACGAAAAGCCCGACAGGTCTAGGATGTACCCAGATATGATCCCATTGCATATCATCATGCATATCAACAAACGCTTGCAATATATAAGGAAAAGCATCATACCTCTTGCGAAGCATGCCCATGCGCACTAAATTTTGTACTTCTTTTTCTGAGTTAAAAAAAAGTGCAGAGAAAAAAGTGGAGATCGCCAAACCAGTCTTTATTTGTCGTGTTTTTTTAATGTGTTTTTTTTTTCTAAAATGTACTAACGACGCGTGACGATGAAAATTTCTAGAGTTGAGTGGGTCACATGATTTGCGAGCAGCTCTACATGCCATTACATCTTCATGGGAGTGGTTTCGCTTGTTTGAATAAAACGTTTGTGCCCAAAAGGACATCATTGCTTGTGTTAATCGTTCGTAAAAGTTAAAAAAAGTCCCGAAATTTGGGCTGTCATGCAACAAAACCACCAATTTCGCCCCGATTTCTTCCCGTGTTTCTTCTCTAAAATTCTCCAAATTCCCCCCAAATTTCAAGAAATACAAAACCCGACAACAGAGGACCCTATATATAATGGGCAGACATCTTGAGAACTAACATAATGCAACAATGTGAATGCTATATATAGCGCGAAAGAGTGCGTAGAATACAGACAAATGGTGGCTCTGATAATAGTCACACGATGTATTCAGCGAAGCATGCATAATATCGTTGTGCAAGAGGAGCAGGAGAAAAAACTTTATTCAGTTCCTGTGCAAGGTGTTGCCACCTGCTTGGTTAGTCCCATGTTGGGACCAGGAGGTCAAGTCTCCTAGCCTATATATCACCGGCGTACTGGACAGCCAGGACTTGAGGGGTATGATCGTTGTGCAGTAAATTGTATCGAACTAAACTCAAGTACTTCGCTAGTCACATCAGAGCAATTCAGAGCTTCTTAAGTGGCACTGTATTCGAAATGTACAAAAAAAGACACTTTATGGAGAATAATAAATGTACTTCTCGTTTATTAATGTGCGTTCGTTCACCAAATATTATAGTGAATAGATGTGGGAAACAAACTTGCCCAATTGTCTACTCTTCTGAACGCCAACCTTGACGTGTTGGAATTGAAGATCCTATCCACACCACTACACCTTACGAGTTCTCTTTCTCTATGTCTGCCTTCTCTTCATTTGACAAATAGAAAGATGGGGGAACCGTTTTTGCGACCGGGCGTTTAACGATTGGCTCAACGCACAGCGGGGATTAGCAAGGCGAAACGTCTCTATAGCGATGGCCGTTCACGCTTTCGCGTTCCCTGCCCATGGGGAGCCATTTTAAGCGTCGGCCGTTCTTGTTCGCCAAGCGGCAGAAGGAGAATCGCTTCACAGATGCGCCTCCAACGATACGTTATGTATTAGATGCTATTTGGGGCGCTTATTGCGGACCCCGAGTGGGTTTAACCCTCAAATGGAACGCCACCAATCACGTTCGCGAAGGAAAGCCCACCCCCGAGGCTTCCGCCATAAAGCACGGCCACCAAGCTCGCTCCAGTAATGGAAGGCAACAAAGCCGGGACGAGAGGAGACAAGTGGGTCGGGTAAGCAATGGGGGCTGGATGGGCGACCGCGCGCTCTTCTCGGACCCAATATCGCTCGAACAGGCCGCACGCTCCCGGGGCCGCCCGTGTGTGCTTGCACCGACGAGATCAACTCCCTGCCTATTCCGCTCTGTTTACCCCCAATAAGACTGAAACCTTGGGCACGTGTGCCCACTGCCGCCTGCGACCCGAGGACGCGACGGAGATCTGGGTTTTGACCTGCCCCCCACCCTTTCTTTCTTTCTTTTTTTTTTTCAGGCTTCAGCCTTGTGTCTGCTTGTGCGCTCTTTCCTGCCCATGTGTGGTGAAACTTGTACCATTTTCCACGCTCTATTTCTTTATTTCTTTTCGTTGGATGTGCTTTCGGGGGTTCAAATTCTCGCGACATTTCTCATACGCTGCCGCATTCGATGTTCTAGAAAAAAAAAACATGCTTACGATAATTTGGTTATATCCCTCGATCCTACATCAGTGCAAGTTTTCCATAACTTTATTACAACATTGATAGAACGCGTCGTAATCAATTGTTTCTCCTTATCGCTTTCAATGTAGTTTTTGCACTCTTCTCGTTTAACACCTCGGAGCCGAGGAGTACGTACCCTAAGTCTACAAGGGACGCTACAGCATTCCCTTAAACCTATTTAATTGGGAAAACGCTATAGACTTGTTAACATTATAAATATCCCAATATTTCACAACAAATTAAGATTCAGGTAGCGTCCAATGTGCAAACAAATATATACAAACGAATACAAACGAATATACAAACGAATATACAAACGAATATATAAATTTAACACGCATTACAGAAACTTCATGCCAATATAAAAAGACTAACGACACAGAGAGTGATGAAGATTGATTGTTGGAAGCTAACCACTGCTACAAAGAGAACGGTAATGGAATTGGTGAGAAATTTGTTTTTGTGTAAGCTGAAGGCAGTGAGAACCGAGAGCACTGTACCGTATGGAAAATTATAGGTTACATGTCAAATATAAAGCAAAATGCTTTGCTATAGTTCCGGCATTGTAAATTCCCTAGAACATTTTCATGTCGTAGTACAGTTTCTTTACGATTAGTTCTATGACTAACTTATAACTAGTTTAGCTAACAGCTATTAGAAGTGCGTCGCAAATTCTTCCACATACACAAATGAAGCACAGGCAAGACACACACCAGTGTATGTGTATTAGTTGTGCGCCGCTTCTGATAATTTTGTTTCACCACATAAACGAATAAGAAGTGCTGCTAGTTTGCTAACCTTATAGAAATGTTTTGATGAGAATCGTGACAAAAAAAACATTAGTAGTGTGGTATGAAAGCGAAACGTTGCAATTGCTAAAAAAGAAGTGCACCAGGTCAGAAGCGTCATCCACTGACTTTCTTCCAGATTTGTTCACAATGCAAGAAGCAAAAACATCTTATTTTATGGCTAATAGAGCTTATGGCTAAACAGGCTTTACCTCTTTGGCCATTCAACTGTATGATCTGCGGGTTATTTTGGTTAAATGTAACAAGAACGAATAGAAGCTAGCAAACCTTCGCTTCCATTCATTCTTGCGCAGGTTGTCGAAACGAAATGTTGTTAGTCCTGTTTGTTTCGTTCTACTTAAAATGTTCCGTTCCGGTTTGGCTCCGGAAAGAAAGAAAAAAAGATTACCCGTACCGGTTCATAATGGTTTTGGTCTGCATGCAAAAAAAAATTTCGGAGCAATGCAAAGATAAAAACATAACACTTGTTTTTCTCAATAAGTGAATTATGAATTCTGTGATCATGCTCAGTGCCTTGACTCAAGGCACTGAGCATGATCTCAGAAGGAACATGTCATCGAATGTGCTAGCACATATGCGAGACTGCTGTTCCGATAAAACGAACTTGAACGAACATAAACTAATGGTTAAACTTCAGTAACAAAGCGTTTTCCCCGTAGAAAACGAAACGATAAGCTCTTCAGCGTACAAGCCCTGGGCTTTGCTACGATGCCGCAATGCCGGTGCGCCGAGCGGCAGCCTTAGATTTTAGTAGTGTAGTATCCCAGGAAGGGGTAGTGGGGGTAGGGTATCTCAGGAGAGGGTAGATTTTAGTATCTCAGGAGGGGGTAGTGCGCGCGATAGCTCTCAATACTCCTTCCTGAGATAGGCGCTTATGCGGACCCCAGAGATTCGCGCTAATTCTGACGTTGCCTGACGTCGGTTGTTTCGGATTGCCGACTTTATCCTTGAACCGAAAACATGTCAAAAATATTTCGGTTTCACTCCGAAACAACATAATAAATAACGTTTCGGTTACATTTTTGTTCAGTCAAAAATATCGTTGTGTTTCGTTTTTCGTTTTTGTTTTCGTTCCGTGCCAACACACTATTCTTGCTTGCGTGCGTGCGTGCGTGCGTGCGTGCGTGTGTCGTGAGTTCATTAAACAGCCTCAATCTACGATTCGTTAGCCAAACCACAGTTCACTAAGAATAAGCCACCTAGTACTTCTGCTGTTAAGAATGAGGTTAAGAGTTTGATTCCAGGCCGTATTTCCATGCAAGCTTAATGCAGAAATGTATAATAAATCCAGATGATCAAAATTAATTAGCAGTTCTCCTCGTGCTTTCAAACCTCAGGAGTTGGTTTAGGACGTTAAACCCAATTCGTAAATCAGTCAATGAATATTTTCTCTAAAGAAAAGAGAGAAGACAACGCGACGTCTTGTGCCGTATAAACTTTGAACTTACGCTAGAGTAGCCATCATACAATAAGCATGCGATAGCTTATGTTGAATTCCAATGGCGGAGTCGGAGCAAGTTTTTCTGCTCGTTTCGGAGCAAGTTTGTTCCAATGACAGAGTCGGAGGGGATTCAGAGCGGTAGTCACTCCGGGGAGCAGAAAGAGATGCTCCGCCGAAATCGGCGGAGTGGACCGGAACTCTGCGTGACGTATTTCCTTTACAACGTTTGTTTGTCTTCTGGGAGGCGCCACCGGTCACGACTCGCGAGGAAGCAAAAGCTGCTGCACGCTTGGCGAGATATCCATTCCGCACTGTAAAAAAAACAACAGGTGAACGGCGCTGAAGAGACAAGTGACCGGTGCGACGGTGCTGGGAGCAAACAGCGGAAGGAAATGACAACACGCAAGGTATCCTGGGTAACTCGGTGATAGAACTTCTGCTTCCGCCTTGCTCCGGCGGCGCAGGTTGTGTTCCACTCGCGGATCTGGAAGCGTTGCTCTACGCCAGAGTCGAGTGCTCGCTCGCGGAGTCCGTGGGCTGCTTCGACTCCGCCATTGGAATTTAACGTTAGACGACTGATGGCGCCGCATCAAAGCTTCGTGTTCTAAATCGTAGGGAAAGCACAATAAAAAAATCGTAGATTGATCGTAAATCTGTGCTCCTAAATGTTTTGAATCTTTAATCTTGTTTTATGTCTTGCGTCTTATCATTGCATCTTGAGGTGCTCGTTATGGGTGTCGCATCGTTCGTTCATCTGTTGCCCAAGATAGAGAGCAAGTGCGTGTGTACCGAGACACACTGATCCTATCGTCTCAGATTCCGATTTTGGGCGCCCTTCGCAAAGACACGGCCGATGACACTCCTTGTCCTTGCTGCGGGTATCACGTCGGAACTATGGCGAGCTAACCACAACGGTCCCTTCGAAACTTTTGGGATCTCTATGTTGGCAGTGTTGGACAAGTCGATGTTGAAATCTCCACTCATTATCATGGGCACGCTCGCGAACTGCATGCAGTTCCTAACTTATCCTGTATGCGAAATGCTGATTAAAAAAACTCGTCAGCAGAACGTTATTGAACCCGCTTTTTGTAAGCGTCCTTTATTTGGCCCAACCGCCGCTCTCACTCTTTCATTCTTGGTTTGACAGTTTTGCTACATGTTGACGCTGCGCTTCACGCTTCCGTTGCAACTGATACTCGCGCTGAACATATTTGAGATACACATCAACGGGGTTCCGCACCTGCACGACATGGCTTGCGCGTTTCGATCTCCACCGCTGTATGAGGTCTCTCCGCAGTTATCTGAAAAACTAGGACGAAAGCTTTAGTTACGTAGACGCTCAAGCTACAGCTGGCGACACACACAACGACACTTCGGCTGGGAACACCATCTGTCGCGACTTACTAAAAACGGCGCTAGAGGGCAGACAGCCGATTTAGGCAATAAAGGGATGGACGGGGGGATAGGTAGCCAAATAGCCAAAGAATATTATCGGATGAAATGTGCGACAAGTCGTTGACTAGAGCACCTGTAGTATAATAGTTCGGAGACGAAGCACGGCCGGTCTCGCGCAACCATACTGGTGCGTGCAGGCAGACCCTGCCTTCATAGGTGCGTTGGTGTGGTACCACCGTGCGTGGGACGCACCATTGGTCACGCCTAGCTGCAAGAAGATAAGCACAGCAATGAGAAAGATTACTGACGTCGTGTGTGGCTAAGGTCATGGAGAAGCTGGCAAGTAAGTATTTATCTTGGTGGCTCGAAGATAGAAGGGCTCTGCCAACATGCATGACTGGATTCCGCACAGGTTTAAGCGCGCAAGATAGGGTCTTGGACTTGATAAGCCACAGTGAACATCGTAGAGGTTTTGGCCTTTCAACGCTAGCTATTTTCCTAGATGTATCACATGCTTATGATAGCGTCCTTTAGAGCTCAATACTATATAGTTTGCAGGCCATAGGCGTACAGGGCTATCTTCTGCGATTCATTCACTCAATCATCAGTGATCGTAAAATTCAAGCGCGGTTAGGGAGTACCATAAGCACCGAAAGGGCGGTATCGCGAGGTGTATTTCAGGGAAGTGTTCTTTCCCCAACGCTCTTCAATGTTGTAATGGCTGGTCTTTCCGCTGAAGTGCAAAAACATTGCAGGCATGCCCATATGTCGATATACGCGGACGACATTTGTCTTTGGTTAACTGGATATTTTGCAAGCGTTTAGCTCTAATAGCTCGACAGGCGTTACTTTCAGTTCCAGATTCTTCAAAGTGTTGGGTTGACTCTCTCGGTGGAAAAATCTGGCTTCATCATATTTCCAGGTACAGGAGTACGGTATGCGCGGCTGAAGATAGACCTTCATCAATCTTGCCTTCGTCAATTGAAGCACAAGCGCTTTTTGGGCGTCATTATTGACTACCGTCTACAGTGGCGACGGGCTGTGGACTCGATTGTGACATCACTATCTTCGCGTCTCAATATGATCTGTAGAGTTGCAAGTGAGCAATGGGGAAATCACCCTTCTTGAATGATCAGGCTGCACGATGCACTGGTTACGAGTCGAATAATGCACCAGCTCCCTTTAATTTCCCCCTCGCTATGACAGCTGGTACGACTTGAGGTGTTGCACAGAAAGGGCCTTAGGAGGGCTCTTGGCGTTCCGCAGACTGCTCCTAACAATGAAGTACTTTACGAGTCTCTATCGAGACCTCTTAGTCTAGTCGCTTCACAAAGGTTATTGATGCGAATTGGCCGCCTCAAACAGACGGTGGCCGGGCGAACCCTTCTACAGCGCCTTCGAAAGAGATTTGAGTCCCGAGCGTACTTGGCCCTTAATACTCTTGGGTACCTGGGTCTTGACGCTAGAGTTCGAACGAAGAGGTTGAAACCACTTTGGTCATTCGCGAGCCTCGATTGTTCGTTGACAATTCCTCACGTTCGCGCTAAGCGGAGTTCTCCTCTGGCGGCAACGCGTTCGCTGGTACTGGAACATCTTGAGACTGAATATGCACGTCATCTTCAAATTTTTACTGATGGCTCTGTGGACAAGGTCAGAGGATCTAGTGCAGCTGCTTTTCACATTCCCTCTTTGAAGTATGATTGGTCTGTTCACCTTACTGCAGTCGTGTACCCTACAATGGCCGAAAGCGTTGCCATTGAGGCAACTCTAAAGAAGCTACGGTTTTGTACGCCTCAACCTGTTGTCATTCTTACAGATTGAAAATCTGCCCTTCAAAGGTTAGAGCAAGGGTTCCCTACTGATGCCTTATGTCTTAGCTCCCTAGGCTCGGGGCACAATCTCCATACCAAAGGCTTCTCCATATGTTTCCAATGGGTGCCCTCGCACATAGGTATCATAGGCAACGAGATGGCGGACAGCCTCGCCCATAGAGCGCTGTCTGGGAATCCATTGAGAAAAGTGCCTCAAGAGGACAAGAGACTCCTCAGAGAAGCGGTGTTGTGCCACTTCAATTCTTTGTGGAGCTCACCTCACAAGCGTCTCAAACGAAACCAAGCAGCTTTACTGCTCCGCATTCGCACGGGCTCTGCTCTTACCCCTGCGTGGATGTATAAGACTGGCCTGGCGTTGTCTCCATTATGTTCAACGTGTGGTGTGTGCGGTGACATAGAACATTACCTCATGTACTGTACTCCGTATAATGCGGAAAGGAGTGTGTTATTCGGGTCGCTCAAGAAGACAGGAGTTCCTCACAGTACTATTCAGGACATTGTTTTCACGCGCGGGAACCAGTTCTGTAGGAAGGAGGTTTCTCGCCTTCTTTTAAATTACCTGCAGGACACGAATTTGGTCTCCACATGGTGACCTTAGGAGTGACTATGTGTAATTGTGAGGTCTGTGTCTGATTTATGTGATTTATTTATTTTAAGTGTGGCTACGGTGGAGAAATTGCCGGCAGCAACTGCAAGGCCAATCCAACCAGTAGCCTACAACCACTCAACTCAACTCAACTCAAAGTTCTTTCTTTATCTTGTCACTACCGACTTCAAGTAGTACTGGCTGTCTGTGGCATCTGAAAGAATATGAAACTGAGTTCATATTTTAGCGGACGTCAACTTTCATTTCTCGATATCGATGGGACCCTGGGATCCATCCGGGCTTCTAGCGTCCCCACTCTGGATCCGCCAGTGGTGGCAAACAGCGTTCTCAAAAATATGTTATGTAGGCGTGCAGACCTTACGAAACTGAGCATCGGAAATATATTATTCTGCGTGTGTCACTAGGAGATCACTGGCCTATAACTTCCTGCTCTGACAGTGGATGATTGTCCAGTCCGTCAAGTACTGCACAGTCTGTCTGCACTATAGCGCGGGCAGACGCAAAGGTGTGTGAATGTTCTGTCACAGTTGTATGGGGGTGTCTCACGTGGAGCTGTCAGACGTTCCAATAGAAAGGCATGAAAGTTATTCAATGCGGCTCCGAGCCACAAATGGTACGAAATGGTTTGTTCGCGTCGTGTAAAGCGAGGAGGTAGATGTAGTTTAGATCAGAAAACAACGAACAGATTAGGTATAGTGAAGCTATTCAAGTCCCACGGGGGACACTTAAAGTTCCCGGGACAACAAGCGTAACCAAGCTGCAGCGTTAGCTTGCGAAAGCGGAATCGAAAAGCACTCACCCCTTTCTCCTGTGCAGATCAGTAGGCTTCTTCGGCGCGGTAATTCCAACTGATACCGCTGTGCCCCGGAATTGCAAAAAGTGCGATATGCCCTTTGCCATGCGTGTGATACCGATGCATGTGAATATCCGAGACGGGTTGTTTAATAGGCCCTCGGTATGCTTTGGAAGGCGGCCTTGGAGTCACAGGAAACTCTACGTTCTTTGGTTCGCTCCTGACTACTGAAGTCAAGTGCAGCAGCTAGGTTATGCAACCGTCCATGTAGCCTCACAAGATGTCGTCAACTTGATTTCTACCGACTTTACCGGCATGATGAATGCATCCTGTTGAGCTTCACTGAACCATCTGTCTAATCCTATCACCGGGTTTTGTTCACGTCGTATAGGTATGCCGATATTGCTCAATTGCTTCAAAGCTCGCAAGGGCGCTTCGACTTTCTCCCTCTATCTATCTATCTATCTATCTATCTATCTATCTATCTATCTATCTATCTATCTATCTATCTATCTATCTATCTATCTATCTATCTATCTATCTATCTATCTATCTATCTATCTATCTATCTATCTATCTATCTATGTATTTATCTATGTATTTATCTATCTATTTATCTATCTATTTATCTATCTATTTATCTATTTATCTATCTATCTATCTATCTATCTATCTATCTATCTATCTATCTATCTATCTTTTTATTTTTTATGCCCGCAATAGCCACTTGTAACTGAGGCCGTTCCATACACCGCAATAGTGCTGATACTCGTGCAGGCAAGTAGGCCTGATGTTTAGCAATGGTTTTGGAGATAGTTAAATGCAGCCTCATTGCTGACAGGGAAGGAATATGGTATGAGGATGCAAAAACGCTCATCTACTTAGGCTTAGGTGCACATTAGAACCCCAGGTGGTTAAATTAAATTTCCATAACTTCGTACACACTAAGATTCAGTGTAGAATTAGCTGTAGCATGTTCAACAATGGTACGGAGGATCCGAAGTTAATTCTGTCTGGGTCGGAGAAGGCACTTACGAACGCTCACTCGTTCCTGAGTGAAATAGTTGATTTACTCATTTAGGTGCCACTCTTGCTGAAGCGAACTGACTATGAACAGTTCCTCTCCGGAGAGCATTACACAGACCGATTTCAAAGGCGAAGTCCTTCGAGTCAACAGGTCTCTGCTACCATTGAGACTCGGTGTACACTTTCAAGTGTACGCGCAACTAGCTCTCTCTCTCTCTCTCTCTCTCTCTCTCCTCCTTTGTGCCTTTTCGCCAGTTTAGCTTTCTCCGCCAGAGAAGTATAGCACAGCTGTTGCAGGCCTGGTTAACCCCTCTTCCTTTCCTCTCTTCTTTTTCTCTCATTTTCTCTCGAGGGCGCCATTCGTTACGTTTCCTTTCGATGATACAACTTCATGGTGAGGTGGCTTAACTCTCATGCCTTACAGGAACTCTAAACGGCGGTAGATACATATAAAATTCAATGCTCTGCTGAATTTGATATTGCAGAAAAAATTCTGTAATCTTCTACTCCTCTTTCCGAAGCCAAACTCATTTGCCGCGCGCGCAGTTCAGTAATGGATCTCCTTGGACTCAAAAGCGTAGCTCATAATACCTTAATCTTGCCACTTTTAAGTTGACCTTGACTTGGGATGGAAAATACAATTCCACCGCAGCCAGCTTTCCGTAGATACGTATTTTAGGCAAGTGTAGTGCAACGAGTTCAACTAAACGCTTTGGTTCCTTTTGTCACTAGTAGAAGTTCTGTTTTCGAATTTCATCGCTTTGAAACTTTGAACACAGATATCTGTACGTTTCACTCACGCCTACTAAACTGCCTTATTTCTTCGTTGCTCTTCTCCAGTTAAATACAGAAAAGTGCATGTCCTTAATTATTATTTTACGTTGGGGCACGTTTCCACGACACCATCGGGAAAAAGCAAGATAGGCTAGGTTCCAAACTGTTTTCTAACGGTGGGACTCTGCACCTCAACTCTTGCAGCCGGATGGTATACTATATCCGAAGGCAATCTAAAAGATTACCAATGAGCCACGAGCAGTTTCTTTTGTTCTCTTCTTTCTCTTTTTCATTATTATTTGAAATCTGGCCCCACTCAATGCTTCACGATGATGCAGTCCCAACGCGCCTGCCATCTGCGACAGCACAGGAACGCAAGACAGCGCGGACATGAGGAGTAGACATGCCCATCGCTTCACAGACGGTCCCCTCGTCAAGTGAATACGTGCTCAAAGAATGCGTCACGTCTCTAATGCCATACCAATCTACTACGACGCGTTTTTTCTATTTGCTCTTGCAACGGTGCCAGCTTTTGCACGAGGACAGGGTGGTAAATGGGCGTGGGTATATAGAGTGCCACCGCGGGCAGAGCGTCAGGCGTTCGGCAGCGAGGGAGAACGTGTCCTCCGTCAGAAAGGAGGTGGCGACACCTACAGCGGCCATAAAGGAGTGTGAAAGTTGTGTTGTGCTATGTTGTGTGGTGCGAATGAAGACTAATTCTAGCATGTACAGCCTTTGTCAAACGTATACGTTTTACTCCCTGCCTTCACAAGATGCGCCATTCGGCTGTGTGGTGCGGTTCCCATGATGCTCTTCACACTCCACAACTTTGGATGATGAGCGCGAGAGTTCTCTTCATTCCCCGGGCCGTTACAAATTTCGGCATGCTGCAGGAACTACTATAAACAGTCTGCAGTCAGCATGCCTGTCGCAGGCAGCGTAGCCGGTATACATTTGACAAAGACTGTACTTGCTATGTGCGTACACTGCTCCTTTACTATTGTGGCATAGTATATAGTTATACGAAAACATTCATCCTTGTGGTGTAACGAAAGTATCCCAAGCTAGCCATTGAGGTTCTAAAGAAATCGTTCATATAGAATAATCGCGTAACCCGTCCCAATAACGTACGGCCAGTGGCATAGCCAGAAATTTTTTCATGGGTTAGGGGGGCAGGGGGGGGGGTGTACGCCCTTGACTGGAACCGGGAGGGTGAGTGGAGGGGGGGACAGAGCAGGTCACATACTAACACAGAAAGTACGAGGGAGGTAAGGGAGGGTGCAAGTATCCGTAGTGCACCCCCCCCCCCCCCCCCCTGCCTATGCAGGTGCGTACGACAGGCAAATAGCTATAGGAGACCCACCACTGTGAATCTTCCTCTATTTCTTTCTTTCATTTCTTACCTCAAGAGTGCTTAGAAATCGGAAAAATTACACTGTGCCGCGCAACATCTTTAAGGTATGAGAACGATGTTGAAATACTAATTTTCTTCACAGAAAAAAAAATTGTATTTTTTTAAATAGTAATAGGCACTCTTCTGCCCATTGAAGAAGAAAACGATCAAGCACCACCTTTGTGTCGGTTAAAAGTTACACGTTAATTTGTTGCCTACGCCTTGCTGTATGTGGGAAAACGAAACTTTGAAGTTTGTTTCACATTTCCACAACTATGGTAGTTTTACATTAGTTAAGTTGTGAGTTTAGTGTTATTTATTGCTCAACTCAATATTTATTATATCTTGAAAAACGCAGTATTCTGATATAAATTAGCTTTAAGCTCTCAAAAGGGATACAAAATAACCCGACCTGTTCGTTCATACACATTTTCCAACGGTATATTGACGCTGTTGGAGCTACATTTTGCTTTCTTCTACTATGCATTGTGAATTAGCTTCGCATGTAGAAAACTTTTGTGTTGCTACCAGCCTTATGACACAGTGTAGGGTGCAAACCTGTCCGAAGTGACGGTTTTCAGGCAACAGACACAAAGCAAATGAGGAAGTGTGGATGTGGATGGAGAAGGCTGAATTAGTGCCTCAAAGCATTGAAATGTGAAGTAAAGGTACAAGATACGGAAGAAGCCCAAGAAGAGCCCTGCTGCTAGTCCGGAGAATTTCAGGCCTCCAACATGTTGGTTTCTTGTGTATATCATATCTTTCGTCTCGTTTTACTCAAAATTTAAATGTATTTTTCTTGTGTTACGCCAACATAGATAAAGTTTGACACAATCAAGATTTTCTTTTGAAATTTCCCAGGCTACACTTTTTTACATGTCGAGACGTGCCACGAACTAGGATTATTGAAATCCACCAATAACATTTTCCATTATGACCCATGCCAAAATGTAGGCTTAGGTGAAGCAAATTTTTATGTATGTATTCATTCTTTCAAAGATAACTGCACACATCATTATCAAAGAGATTTATTCTAGTTCATTGCACTGCTGAGTGATAGTCCTGTATAAGTACCGAAGCAATATGACATACAGTAATTTGTTCGAATGTTAAGAGTGTGGGCGTGAAGGGCAAATTGGCCATTTTTAAATGAAAACATAAATATAGAACAACTCAAAAACGTGTTTTTCAAAGTCTCGAGGCATTTAAATAGCATTAAAATTGTTTTCCTAAAAAGGGACCCTAGCAATAGAAATATAAAAGCATTTCTTTCTGCAAGTTGTCGAGATACTTCATAAGCATACAAATCGGAAGACTATTGAGGTTATGCTGAACGCCCTGATAGTTCACCAAAGCGTGCCTCCTGTCTTCATCGACGCTTAAGGGTTACTGTGTGCGCGCGTCCTATGAATTAAGTGTGTTCTCGAAAGAATGCGTGTATTAGACAACCCACCATTACACGCTCCAACGACTCTCGCGTTAAGAATTCTGTTTGACGCAGGTTTCACTGCTCAGGAATAGCCCCTTCAGGGGATGGGCGCACAAACGTGCACGCCATGAAAGTGCGTCAAAAGCGAACGCACTGATGAAAACACTGATATTCAAAACATGCCACATACATCTCGAAACGCTTCTCTGAGTAACTGCGCGGCAAATTTCGCGAATATGTATAAAGCGTCTCAATAAAATGGGTGGGAAGGTAGTCGTCTGGATGTTTGCTTTCGGTGTCAGTATGTCGTCATGTAACGGGTTGACTTCTTTTATTGTTTTTTGTAATGCTTTGCATCCGGCACACTTTTCAAGTTACTGGACAGGTTACTGGAGAGGTAGACCTGCCGGTCCCGACGTGGGAATAGCCGGGTGCGCGACGAGTTCGCGTCCTCGCCGGACCTACAATAAAGTTTATTCACTCACTCACTCACTCACTCACTGGACAGGTGCTTTACAAGTATGCTAGGCATGAAATAGTTGACGTTCCTATATCTGAAATCGCTGTACAGAGTTCTCGCATGGAGTTCGCAATCTGGAAACTTGACAACATTCAAAGAAGAATTGAAATTTTTTTCTTAATCTTCTCTGCAGCTGTACGCCTTGCATGATTCTTTAGATACAAGAAATAGGGTCGGTTAGATTTGTCATAGAGCAGAATTTGGCTTCTTCTGATCAGCGATCGCTTGAAGAGTCCAGTATTACTAGCATCCCAAATCAGAATGTTCAAATACCAAATTAACAAATTTTCACCTGCTCACTTTTCACTATTAACTTCAGAGAACAGTACAGATCTGAAGCCAGGCAATAGTGAAATATCAATTATAATACGTTAACAGGTCTGATAAGTTAGCACTTACTAGTACTCTGGATAAATGCAATAATGCAGTTCTGCTGAAAGTTAAATGGAACGTCGATGTATTTTCTCACAAGATATGAGGGTGTATTTCTCCTAACAAATGTTAGCAGGTGGTGTCTGCTAAATTGATGGCAGATCATGACTATTAAGGTTTAATTACGCAATTAAAGCATATGTGCTTTAAAGTAAATAATTTTAAAAGTTAGTTACTGGAACGTTGTCGATTAGGTAACATCTCATGTCAATGGCAACAAAATTTCTTCGTTTCGTTTCGTACTATATATATATATATATATATACAAGGTGTTTCACTTGAGCCAAATTTTAGACGTATGCAAATGCTGCGTACATGGACAGAACCAAGCTTTAAAGTCTGAGTAATAGCGCAAGAACTGCAGAGGGGGCAGAAGAGAGCACAGAGCTCTATCACCTCTTCTGTCCCCTCCTTCTGTCCCCTCTGCTGTCCTTGCGCTATTCAAACTTTAAAGTATGTTTTACTAACAAGCCCTATCCTACAGCTTCTTGACAGAACCAAGGTAATATTGTTTGCCATCGCTTGGAGATACTCAGATTATTTTTTCCATACCGCCTAATTAGATAATAAGCCTCAATAAATTAAGCAATTTCTCAATTATTATAATTAGATGAAAAGTGTCAATGATACACGCAATGTGCCTCGAGCGGCGAGTCGCGCGGCAATCTTGCGTGTATTCGCGGGCTTTTTTCACGCTTGGCAAGACACTTTTATGTAGCACGTATTGAGCAACAGAATGCTGTATCGGGAATTTTTGATGTTGCTGTACATTTTTTTCTTTGACATTTTTCATCTAATTGTAATAATTGAGAAATTTATTAATTAATTAAGACTAATGATCTAATTAGGCGGGATGCAAAAAATCTGGGTATCTCCAAGCGATGACAAACAACATTACCTTGATTCTCTCCAGCTACGTAGCATTTGCATACATTTAGAGTTTGGCTAAAGTTACGCGAAACACGCTGTATATTCGCGCCTTTGCGAACAGTTCAACAGTGTAAGGACTTTCTCTTTTCATTTTTTTTTTTTTGAGGAGTGAGAGGAAGGCGGGATGGGGGATGCATGCCGAGCCTCATTCGCACTTTACGCACGGCACGTTGTTGCTAACGCTGACTGAAGTGCGCGCGACTAAAGAATAAATCCAAGTGTTCAAGTTGACACCATGACATTTTCGTCACATTAAGTCGACAGGATTAACAACAGCAGCGTCATGAGCACATCCAAAAAGGTGATCAACGTCTCGAAGCGCACAGGAGCAGAAGATGACCTCCCAGTGGACAAATGACTACGCTTCCTTGGCGCCAAGGCGACGACCGCCGGATGGCTGCAGCGAGACAAGTTAAACCACTTCAGCGAACACTTGGAAGGTGAGGCCTTGCACTGGTATTTTACCGAGATTTTCGACAGCAACGAATCATGGGAAATCATCAACGAAAGCATGCGCGAACACTTCGCTGCACCCGTCGGGGATCCATTCCGTCGGTTCATACATTGTCGTCTGAAGAGAGGCCAACCAATCAAGCAGTATTACGAAGAGAAAGCACAATTGGGCAGCCTCGCCGACTTGAAGGACGCCCACGTCGTTTCAGGCTTGACTGACGGTGTGCCTCCAGAAATGGAGATGTACATGGAGATCTTGCTGTGAAGACATTCTCAACGCCAGAGAAATGGCTTACCGCTGCACTAGAAGCAAAGTCGTCTTTGCAACGTGCCTACATTCACCGTTCAGCAAGGCGGGCAATGGTACAATAGTCATAGGGAGGGCAACAGCTCCTTTCGTCAGGCATCATTGGTGTCTCTCTCAAGGCAGGCGTGTGAGCTGTTTTAAAAAGCCTATTTCGCCCACGGTGGGACGACACTAACTGGAACGTCAATGCACTTCTTTAGCAGATTTTGGCGTTGTATACCTCGAAACTGGTGCTAGTCTCACGATTTTTTATAAGAGGCTTACACTTCACTTACACGGCTTCATTTCTGCAAATACCGTGAAACATAGCTTCTTAGCTTTATGGACATTGTCATGTGCCATGAAAGTAACCTCTGCCACTTGTAATAATCGCACTGAAGAGGCGGAACTGCGGTATCTCCTAGAGTCGATAACAACAGAAAAGAAAGGAGTGCTCAATATATAAAAAGTACATAAAAAAATAAAAAAAAACTGGCTGTATATACAGATGCACGCAAGCCACGTCCATATGATTCAAAAAGAAAAAGAATAGAAATAAACGTGCAATGCCTCGTAAACTACTCTTCTCTCTAAAAGAAATGCAAATGACGCAGACACCGACGGGTGGTCAAGTTGATGAAAACAAGAAAAAACGTTCTCTCTTTTGTTGTTTTCTTAGGTTCTTTTTTTTTTTTGCGTAAGCACTTGCTGCCAGAGCGTGGCTTTTGGCGACTTTTTCGCTGCGTAAAGCTTCATCGGTGACACGCGCGTTACTTGAGCAGGCTAGACCTTCTGCTACGTTGGCACGCAACCTGCTAAGGCTCCTCTGTCTGGAACTCACGCTGGTGCTGTTGTCAAGCTGACAGATGTGCCCAGGCTTGCTTAACATTTGGCTATTACTGCCGCCTGTGCGCAGTGAGCCGTAGTTTCCGCCGCTGCAGACATGCTCTTGAATAAAGGCAGCAGAATTTCTGCGTCTGCCTACTTTCAGAGCCAAATAAGGTCCTCAATAGCAGTGCCCTTCTCTTTTGTTCGCATTGTCGTTGACCCTTCAGTGACATTTTACTGACTTAAGCAATGCTAGGTTAGGTCGAGGCTAAAGGAGGCCATTTAAAGCATTCCCAGTAGAGAGGTCTAAGCAGCTGCTGCTGCTCTGGTAAGGGCCTGTGTAGTGGCCATGCGTCATTAGCTGCAATATCCGTGCGACGTTAATAGCATTTCTCTATCTCTAGAGTTTGTTCGTTGGCTGTTGAAATTCCGGCCCTAATCGCAGTCTGCCTTTCTCGACATAGATGGCTTAGTTTATTACGCAAGTCCTTGGAGGAGGAGAATATGTGCGAATGTGCGTTCCTGCGCCGTCACGTAAAACCCTAGTCTCACTTAGGTAACGTTTCTTTCACTTGAAGTACCGTTGGTTCTCATTTTGCTTTTCTTCTACCGCTCTCGTCTGCCGCAGAAACGAGTTTGCTTGAACTGCGTATTGCCACATTCCATTAAATGCATTTTTTCCCGCCAGTAGTGTACAATGTGTCTTACTTAACGCTATCTGAGACTGAACAAGCAAGAGAGCGACTGCACAAAAAAAGGTGGTCTTCGTGACATCGCATCATTCGTTTGGTCATTCCGTCGGTCACTGCGCACATGTGTAGTAAATAACATAAGTACAAAATTTATGTTGCGTGCACCTATAGCCACTTCGTGCAAAGCGTTGTAAGGTTCTTTGCTCTCAACGGTATGGAAAATGTTTCGCAATCATCGTGAAAATAGTAGGAATGCCTCATTAGCCACGAGCAGCGCTGTTGGTGGTATCATAAGATGTTTCCTTTGGGCTCGTGCAGGTTAAAAAAAAAACATTATGTACTCGGGGAATGGCAGTTAATCATAAGAAACGGAAAGAAGTGGCTGATTTCTTGCGACAATTCACTCTGCTCATTGCAAACTTAATCGTAAATGATAACTGTTCATTAATTCATTCAGCGCTAATGTGCGCTGCGGTCATTCCTGTTTATTATTGTTTATCTTTGTTTTCCCAGACATCCTAAGCTTCTGTAAATCGGGACGTTTCATTTTCCTCCCTGCAGGTCCGCAATGGCCTCCGTAAAGCCGCTTTCTTTTCGACAACGGCGGCAATCTTTGTGTCGCCCCGCTGCTCGAGTTTGTCCTTCCGCGTGCTCGAGCGGCTCGCACGGATCCCCCCGGAGACGCGTCCATCGGTTCCCTCGAAGGCCCTTCATTAAATGCTAACGGAAATTAATCGTTCGCATTCGTTGGGAGCCGAGTCTTGTTACTGCGCGCGCCTTCTACCCTGGGCGGCGGTGCCTCCGCGAACAAGAGAAAAGCGTACGGGGGAGGAGGGAAGATGCTAAACGACCTGGGGAGACGCGAGCGGGGCACGGGAAAAGGGAAGCGCAGGGGCAGAAGCTGCTCGCTTGCTTCAAAGTGCTCCCTTCCGCCGGGACATGATGCCCCCTTTGTACGGCGTTAAGGTCGGCCCGTCTCTTTCCTCTTTGCGAGAGCTGTCGAGAATCAATTGCGCGCCACGGGGAAGAGCGGCGGCAGTCGCTTTCTCGTGTTTCTGCCGTCTCGTTTTCGTAAGTGTTTCCAGTGTTTCGCCTTCTTGGCTGAATGAAGAATGGCCAGTGATGTATGCGCCCGAGAACTTCATGGCGAGCAGTCGTTTGCCTTCTCCTGCTGCGCCTCGCTCGTTCGAGAAGTGTCCCGAAGTGTTCATTCTTTTTCCCTCTCTCTCTCTCTCTCTCTCTCTCTCTCTCTCTCTCTCTCTTTCTCTTTCTCTTTGAAAATAAGGAAGTTCTTTCCACGTTCAGGCACTACATGAATCTTCTTGCGTTGTTTCTCCAAGCCCGGGACAGAAAGTGCTCATTGCCACTGCTTTGGCTAAGAGGCAAAGGCCTGTCTTTCTCCTAAGAGGTTAGAACTGTGACGGCCATGTAGTTTGCGTGGCTGACTGCTTTTATTTCTTTTTTTTCGCTCATAACACAGCGATTTGAAAATGCCCTTAAGCGCTTCTATTCCAGAGTTCATCATTCAGTGCCTCTTTGATACGCATCGTCTTGACTTGCGAATTTAATTACTCTTATTAAATTAACGAGGATGAACACCACATTTTTTATTCTTAACTACGTGGGCACGAGAGAAGTGTCTCCTTAACGTGTCTTCTCTGTAGAGTTTAATTAGTTTACCTAATGTTCGTCGCCAAAATCTAGTGACGAAATTTGCGAGCTGTGTAAAAATTCTTATTCCAACTTTCAGAGTGTGCTCGTTACCAGGCGTAATGAGAAATAATATGGCAAGACTTCGCGCATGGCTTTGTCGCTTTCGTCCATTCGAAAAACAAATCGAAGAAAAAAAAACTGCGTTGAAGCTCTCGGCTACTCGTCAGTTTTCTTTACGCGCACAACCCTCGTTTTTTCTCAGTATAGAGATTTCACACGCAAGAGAGATTGAAGCATCAATGTAACCTTATCTAAGTTAAGGTTAAGGGCACACTTATCGAATTTCAATTAATTAACGCTAGGCTATGCTTCTACTAAGCACAATTTCGCAAGCTTCAAAAATAGTCATTTTGTTTCTAAAAAAGGAGAATCAAGCTGTGACACTCTTTTGACCTAAATTGAACAAAGATCGATTGCACATCATGGCTGTTTGATCTTCCTGACTTTAAAATTGCAGCGACGCACGCTTGGACTGTTTTCTTCATTCCTTTCTCCGCAATTTTTAAGCCAAAGCAATGTTACCGGACCATGATTGAACAGCCTGTACAGGCATGTCAGATACGACCAGTATGTTGTAATTACTACTTACTCGTTTCAACCTGGATTCATGACTGCTTGAGAGGGATAGAGAGAAACCTCTTTATTTAACAACCACATCTGATTACCCTGTGTATTTCCGTAAGCAATAGCCGATGAAACCAGCAGAAACAGACAGAAAAAGAAGTACCATTAGCCGAGCGATATGGAGTGCGCACCGCTCTTCATTCTATGAAGCCTACCCCCCCCTCCCCCCATACAGGTGTCAAAGGTGTTTGTGGATTACAGGGTTTAAACTCACACTCTTTGTTCATTCACATGTTCCCATCACTATGAGCGCAATGGCCGAATTACACACAGCTGAAATAAGGCTATAGTCATAGCGAAACCACTGAAGTTAGATTTCTGCCATATAGCTACAAGCAACTGGAGTTTGCAGCAACAAAATAGTCGAAACATGACTACGTGTAGATTTAAAGGCTGAAGGATGCGATAAACGGAACTCAAGGTTATACACACGCGGATGTTTATGTCAGTGAGTATATTATAGCCATAGCATACTATAAAAGGCAAGTAAACATGCCTTTTTTGTAAGTGTGCTCCTTCTTGCTAAACTATGTGCATGCATACCGGAACTAGAGAAACTACAGAACATTCTGTTTATATATATATATATATATATATATATATATATATATATATATATATATATATATGTATATGTTGCGGGGTGACGAGAGAGATAACTATATTTACAGGTTATTTACAACGGTTGAGCGGCGTACGACATAGTGGGGGCGAAATCCGCGCGAACAAGTCTTCTTTTTCGTCTTTGGTGCTGTCTTCTGGCAATGTAAAGATGCCTTTTTTTCGATTTTCTCCATTTCTCATCATCTGTCAAGCTTAGTGGCTGAATTACGATAATGTGCTAGTAAAGACGAAGGGCGATGAGAATGATCACACGCTATGCGCGTCTCCGAAACTCGATATTGTTCGGGACAGTTTAGGCATGGTTATTACGTGTTAATACACCGGAAAAGTTGTGCCATCATCTCGCAGGCACATCAGGGCCGCTCAATTATTCATTCGCTCCCATGTAATATTTCCTGACCAGTGAATCTACCGCACCTGCTTTCTCGAAAGGAAATCGCTCGCCCACATCTGCGAATTCTTACCCCGACCGATGCCAACACGAAACGGGGTGGTACTGACTGCGCTCAATAATGCGCCACCTATCGCGTCACTGCTTTGCACTATGGGTGAAGCTGTGATTTCTTTGCCCTTTCTTTTTCTCACCTTCCTCTGGAACGTTATTTTATCAATTTCCTCTCTCCTAATGCAGAATAACTTGTCAGTGGTGATACGCACGCCTGCAAAAAATTTCAATCTTAGAAAAAGAGCTTCTCACTCTTCCTCTCTCGCGCGCGCAATTTAAAAATAAATATTACGAAACGAAAGAAAAGATTTCCATACTTTGTTTGTGGAAAATCAAACCCCGTAGAAAAAACAAGAAAGTTTAATTGCTTATGCATACGAATATAATGATATGTTTGTTGAGTTGAGGGGTATAGATCGTCATGAATAGGGCGAGGTGTGTAGAGTGTACCCACGACTCCATACACGCTGGCAAGGTTGAAACCTTTCGGTTACTATCATGCTACATTGTTAAAATTACCTAAATTACCTGCCTCTCTAAATTACCTAGCATGGTGTCAGCGCGCACAGGCAAACATCAACACTTCACACTCGATGACTGCGGAGACTCGCTTTCAAAACGCTGGCGTAAGGAATCGCGGCAGCAGCAGCGAGCGAAGTGACCTTCGTGCTGTCTATCGCTTCATCGCAAACTGAGCGGGGAGAACACAGCGCACGCAAAACTAGGATCCGTCGGCCTACCTGCACTGTGCCCCCAAAGCAGATCGCTTTCGAGATAAAGCCCGCGCGACCGCGCTTGACCGAAGTACAACGCACCTGGTGCCATGCGCGCGATGGAATTCGGCGCGCTTCCTCCCCTTGCACACGGGAGAATAAGCCGCCATTGTCGGCTCACCGTCGCACGCCTTCACTCGCGCACACAGCGTTCGGCACGTGAGGACAATGTTATCACGAGACAAACCCAGTACGTATGCATCGCAAAGAAAACCTGTAGCAACTGCCAGAAGAGGTCAAACGAGCGCGCCTCCGCCTACATCCGCCGCGACGCTTCACCTCGTTTCTCCATCCCCGCTTCGTTCAACGTTACCTATATACGCATTCCTCTAGGTGGGGTTACATTGCCGCGTGCTCAGCGCGCTCCTTTGTGCTTTCCCCGGCGCGCGATTGTCTTCACCTCCAGGCGCCTTCCTCGTTCGCTTGCTTCGCGGCTTCAGACAGACATCGCCGATTTGACGAGCTGGTCAGTTGGGTAAAATAGCTTTAAATAAATGAAGTAAAATTCACTCCAATTGGGATGCCTAAGAACCCCTTCTGGAAATGATGTAATATTCACTGCAAATGGAAAGCCTTAAAAACTCCTGAGAGAAATTAAGTAATGTTTGCTCGTATTTGAACACCATAAAAACTCTTGCGAGAGATGAAGTTAACTAATACTCCATATGAATGGAGCATATTAAACTCTCGTTCGGGAATGCGCTTGGCAACGATGCGTTTACTACCATCTGACATTATTTCTGTTTAGTGTGTACTATTTGATTACATTCCTTAAGGCCCTAACAATCAAGAGCTCAAGAGCCGTATTTACAAAAATTTTCACACCGTGATATCAGTTCTTCATCTGCTTTATCTCTCATCTCGTCTGTTGCCACGACTGGCCGTCGCCTCGGCTCATAAGATGGGTTTTAAGTAAGAACGTACTCGCAAAAGCATGTTCTTCAGCTAGAAGTGTTCTTATAAGAGTAAATTTTAACCATTAATTATGCTGGACATATCATTAGCGAAGGCGGTCGTCGAATAGTAGAGCATGCACTTACGAACAAAAAGCTTTGTGAATCCGGGCCCTGTTCCAGTTTTTGCGTACGCCAATTCGCATCCGAAATGATGACCCGAAAATTGAACGCAACGTCCCAAACTGCCCAGTTACAACGTTAAGATCGAGAAAAAAAAACGTAACTTTTCCTTAGACCGCCTCTTTACAAAAAGTGCCGGAAGAGCCAGCATGCCAGGTACTATACCTCAAGTCAACGGAGGCTTCACAAATCGACAATAGCGCAGCGTGCGCCGACGTTGTTCGTCTCCTTTCTTTCGTTGGTGCCTGCTCGCGCTCTGTTCGAGCATGTTCGAGCGCTCAACGAGGCCGACCGGGGGCCCTTAGTGCTCCAAGCAGAAAGCGTCCAATTGTCAAAGCCTACGACGCGCGCCGCGAGTCCCCGGGTCTTGGCGGTGCGAGGCGTTTCTACGCCCCCCGCCCGGTTTGAATTCGTTTGGGCCCGGTACGGCCACGCGCCTCCGGTTTCCGGCTATATAGCGCGGGCATCCTCTCGGCGAACACGCCTGGCCTGCTTTCTGGAAAGGCTCGGGTCGGCTCGCAACTGACAAAGATACGCGCCAGCTGTGCAGCGCGACGCGCATAGCTTCGCGGCTGACGATCACGATTTGAAATTCGAAAATCCAGGCTGCAGCGGGAAGAGCGCTCGTCGATTCGACCTTACACCAGATCACGAGCGGACCGAACTGTTCGGCGTGCGTTTGCGACATGCGAACGTTTCCTCGGTTTCCCTGCTGCTGCTGCCGTCTTTCCCACTAGCTGCGCATTCGGGAAGAGACGAAAAGGGCTTCGCTTCTTCGCTGTACCAGCTTATTCGGACCGACTTGATGGCGGCAGCGAAACGAGAAACTTTGAATTCATTTGAATGTGAATGACACCCCCCACTGCGCGGCCCCGACTTTTTTCGCCCAACAGCTCTGGTAGTTCCTGCGTCGTTTCTGTCATGTGCTTTGGGCCGCCGCTCCTTGTTCTATATGATTGCCATTATATCTGGAGTTTATTCTTCCCCACGGTGCTTTTCTGCGGCTGTCATCTTGTTGGCTCCGCCGATGCAGATAAATGAAATGGTCAGCAGAAATCCCCGGAATGGACGAGCAAAAATATCATCCGGATTAGTTTCGTTGATGTGCGCGCTTTTCTTATGATTTGCCGCTGTTTTAATTGCAGAACACTGCTCGCAATAAAAGCATATTGAATGTGTAATGAATGAGCCATCTGAGAAATCCGAAATTGGTAGTTTTGCTTCGTAATTTCCAGAAGCGCAATTGACAGTTCTTTTGGCGTAATTTCTATTTCTGTAAATTTTAGCCTATCCTTTCATACTAATTTAAGACAAAAGGAATGGCATATAATAGTATATATCATTTTATTATATAGTATTATAATATATTGATATTCATGTCTGTATCGCAGAAGGAGAGAGAGCAGCACTGTGGTAGCGTGCCTGCGTGCGTGCGCATGTGCGTGCCTGCGTGCGCGCTTGTTAAAGTAATCACAGAAGCCATGCAAGCAGCGCATCGGTTTTTGTAACGAATCTGAGCACTCCATCTTGTGACTTGTTGTCGTGACATATTATTCACAATTAGGAGGTAAACATGCGAATTTACTTATTCATTGTATTACTTTGTATATGTTGCCATTTCTGTACAGTATCTTAACATGTGGGGCATATACATGAACGACATTTTCTGCAGTTAAAGATAAATATTGATGAGAATCCTGGTAACCAAAAAAAAAGAAAAAGAAATAGGAACATGTGAATACGGACTCAGTAACAAGAAAATACACAAACTTGGAATGTAACATTCGGAATGCAACAGCAGAACTAAACAGGAAGCTTCAATATTGCTACGGAACAGCCGGCACAGTGTGGTTGCACTGAGGAGGACGAAGACGACGTGTGTGCTACTAAACGTAAACAAAAGTGCAGTCCTTGTTTTTCCGCTTTCAGGGCCGTTACAGTTATCATTAGTATATGAACAGAGAACCATTCCTCAGGTAGAGTCGCTTAAATACTTGGGTATCATATATGACGGAAAACTGAACTGGCGTTCTCACATAGAAAATATTGGAACGAAGGCGACACGAGCCGTAGGTTTACTACGTAGAATCAGTAACCGACGCCCTGGTATGCGAAGTGACACATTAATTATTATTTATCGTATGTATGTACGACCGATTCTAGAATTTGGTTGTGTTTTGTTCTCCGGAAGTGCTAAATATAAATTAAGGCCCCTCGTTCTGTTAGAAAGAGAAGCTCTTCGACTATGTTTAGGTCTTCCTATATTCGTTGCTACTAATGTATTATACCAGGAAGCGGGCCTATACCTGCTCTTCGCACACGATTCCGCATGCTTACGGTTCAAAACCTACTTAAGAGCTTATGATTCTTCGCTACGACGTGGACAATATGCATTTATTAGGGAACCAAGTCCATTTTTTGAGACCACGTGGCCACGGTTCCATACCCCGCAAGTTGTATTTGTGCAAGCACAATTAGCACCTTTAAATGTTCACCTTAGAGAAATAATTCCGCTCCATAGGTCTCCGGGGTCGCTGAAAATTGAATTTGCAGACATTTTTCCACACAATGCGAAATTTCTGCCAACAACATATTTGAATGACTGTTTACAAGATTATTTGGCCCGTTTCAAGATAAACGTAATAGCGACCGATGCTTCTTCGTGTGAAGAGAAGGCAGGTGTGGGTATCTACTCACCATCCCTCAATTGGTCTTTTTCACTTCGCCTACCAGATTACACATCAGTTTTTCATGCCGAACTTCTGGCAATAGTTCTTGCCTTGCGGAAATTACCCATTTATATTACAAGAGTTATTATCGTCACAGATTCTCTATCTGTATGCAGCGCACTTACTGTGTCTAAAAAGTCGACAACCGGAAACACGTTTTATTCATTAGCTCCACCTCACTTAAGTTTAGTGCATATAGTATGGGTCCCTGGCCACCGAGACATTGATATTAATGAAATAGCCGATTTCTTAGTACGAGCTTCTTTAGCAGGTCCTGTGCTATTTGTGCTGCCGGCAACTGCGCACATTACTGCAGCCAGATATCGGCAATTTTCTTTGAGCGAGGACAAAAAAGCTCTGTCATTAGCAAAATCTTCAGATTTTTTACACTTGTATTATTCTTGGAACCGGCAATGGTGTCCTAACCGGAAATCCGAAGTTTCATTTACTAGGCTGCATTGCCGTATTCCAACACTTAATTTTTACTTGCACAGATGTGGTCTGGCGGTATCCCCTCTATGCTACCTCTGCAATGAACCAGAAACTATAGATCATTTTTTATTACCATGCCGGCGGTTTTCTACTCATCCAAAGCTATGTCTAGAAATTCCTCTTCAAAATTTAGGATCACCTTTAAGCAGCACTGTTATACTCTCCCTTGGAGCAACAGTTTTTGGATATTGCCACAGGAACGTTTGCCTAGCCATTTATAATTTTCTATGTGGCACAAAAAGAATGCCTTGTCAATAGTATTTAGTTTCAAGAATTGATTTATTTCTACTGCAGTTTAGAAAATTCAAAAAGTAAGAGCACGAATTCACAGTTCAAATCTTACAAATATTATTCATAATTTACCTTACTCAAGTTTAAGTATATCCTTTTTTTTTAACATTCCTATCAACGCAAGGCTTACTATAGTATTGATCAATACTTTATCTCATGTATTCATAGTTTATTTTGCATCTTGGATTATTTGTTTTCCTTTCTTTTTTCGTGTTATTTATTTATTAACCAATTTATTTTATTTTATTTATTGAATCATATTACCACCCGATTCATGGCCTATCCCCCTCAGTGGGTTTGTGCCATTAACTGAGGCTTCATCATCATCATCATCATTTTGGCTCCGTGAGCTTCCCTGTAAAAAAATTGTAAATAGTATTCGGCTTCAGCTTCACGTAACATTAATTTGATGGAGGTGGACGTTCCCCGTACCCGTCATGGAGCTTCGCAGCGGTCGCAACGGTGACAATGCAACTTCGGCTCCTGCTGGCGGCACTTCATCTACGCAAGCGTCTCCGCCTGCAGCCCCGACCTACGTCGCCGTTTCCCCACCTCGGGATTCTGGTGTTTTCAACGGAGTCGGCAGTCCTGATGTTGACGACTGGCTCCGCTTATACGAACGTGTCAGCACCAGTCACAGGTGGGATCCGACTATTATGCTTGCCAACGTACTTTTCTACCTCGACAGAGCTCCATTGGCGTGGTTCCAGACTCACGAAGAGGAGATCTCGAGCTGGGATCTCTTCAAAGACAAGCTACGCGACCTTTTTGGCAATCCGTTTGGTCGACAAATGAATGCAAAGAAAGCCCTTGCCACACGTGTACAGACGTCGACCGAGTCCTACGTGTCGTACATTCTCGACGTCTTGGCCCTTTGTGCCAAGGCTGACCCGAACATGACTGAGGACGATAAGGTTAATCACGTCCTCAAAGGCATTGCTGACGACGCCTTCAATTTACTGGTGTTTACGAACGTCACCAGCATCGATACCATCCTCAAGGAGTGCCGCCGTCTCGAGCATGCTAAAAGCCGCCGGGTATCCCAGCACATCACGCGACTTCCCAACACAGCTGCTACGTCATCCTGTGACGACCTCTTCCACCAGCCGTCGCGATGTGACAACGTGACCCGCATCATTCGTCGTGAGGTCGAAGTGGCACAACCGGCGGCCCCTTCATTCCCGTTACCTGATCATTCTCCGGTGACAATCTCCTTGATCCAGGCCGTCGTCCGTCAAGAGTTGTCCAACGTCGGCCTGCAATCCATTCGTTCCGTACGCTCGGAACCTTTGTCTCCACGCACGTCCCCACCGCGCTCTTCTTACTCCTCTTATGGACAGCGCAACCCCTCCGAATGGCGAACCGTGGACGACAAGCCGATCTGCTTTAACTGCCGACGCATTGGACATGTCGCTCGGCACTGCTGCAGCCGCTGGACTTCTCCGATGCGCTATTATCCTGATTACCCCCCTCGCCCCTCTAGCGCATCCTTTTCCTTGTCCCCTTCTATGCCCGCTCCATCATCTGACCCTGCGACACCTTTGACACGACCCCGCTACTCCCGCTCGCCTTCTCCCTCCCGCCGCCAATCTCGCTCGCCCCCGTCACGCCGTGCTCCTTCTCCGACCTACTCGTCGCACCCCCGACCGGAAAACTAGACAGTGCAGCTTCTGGAGGTGAAGCTGCATTGACGACATTGGCACGAAATCCTCGCTTCACCTTACCCACGAACAATAATCTTTTGGACGTTCTCGTCGACAATGTTCCTGTGTGCGCGTTGATTGACACCGGGGCGCATGTGTCCATTATGAGTGCTTCTCTTCGCCGTCGGCTCAAGAAAGTTCTGACGCCTGCCCCGAACCGATTTGTACAAGTCGCCGACGGAGGGACTGTCGCTATTGTTGGCATGTGTTCTGCCCGACTTACCATTGCTGAGAGACACACCGTCGTTCTCTTCACCGTCATCGAGCATTGCCCTCACGAACTCATTCTCGGTCTGGATTTTCTTGCCAATCATTCTGCCCTCATTGACTGTTCGGCCGGCTCACTTCGCCTTGACTTGCCTCTTCTTGCCGACCCTGTGGACCCGCCTCCAAGCCATCTGAGCTGCGTGGATTTTATTCGCCTACCGCCTCACTCTGTGACACACGTCGACTTGTTGTCCTCACCAGCTGTACCTGATAGCAATTACGTGGCCGCACCAATTCCGGCCGTTATGCTCACACATGGTGTTACCGTGCCGCACAGTGTGCTGAAAATTACTGGCAACCGCACCTGCCTTCCACTTGTCAATTTCGCGCTAACCGCGGAAGTTCTGCCTCAGGGGATCTCCTTGGCTATAATTAGCGCTTTGCAGGATGATGAGGTCGAACCATTCACAGTGGAAGATCGTTACAGCTCAGCCCATGCCGTGACGTCATCGCACGGTACTGACGTCGACATTAAGAAGATGGTTTCCTCTGACCTTACACCTGCTCAAGCTGAAGCTCTTTGCCGCGTTCTTGAAGGCTATCACGATGTTTTTTACTTTGACAATAGACCCTTAGGTCAAACGTCCGTCGTGACCCATCGCATAAATACTGGCGATGCGAACCCTATTCACCGACGTCCATATCGTGTTTCTGCGTCGGAACGAGCTGTTATCCAACAGGAAGTCAAAAAGATGCTTGCAAAGGGCATTATCGAGCCTTCCTGCAGTCCCTGGGCATCTCCCGTTGTACTTGACAAAAAGAAGGTTGGAACATGGCGCTTTTGTGTAGATTATCGCCACCTGAACAAAATCACAAAAGAGGACGTGTACCCTTTGCCACGTATTGATGACGCTCTAGACTGCCTGTACGGTGCCACCTATTTTTCTTCTATCGACTTACAGTCCGGCTACTGGCAGATATCCGTCGATGATATGGACCGAGAGAAGACTGCATTTGTTACCCCTGACGGCCTTTATTAGTTCAAGGTGATGCCTTTCAGTCCCTGTAACGCGCCCGCCACCTTCGAACGAATGATGGACTCTTTGCTTCAGGAGTTCAAGTGGTCCACCTGTTTGTGCTATCTGGACGACGTCATAGTTTATTCGCTGTTGCAAATGCACCGCTGGCACGAGTTGTTGCATCTGGGTCGCAAGCCCCAAGGGTAGCGTTGGCCTGGCGGCCTGGGGCACAACTGGAAGCATCCGAAGGTCCTGGCAAAGCATGAGTCGACTGCTAACAGAACAACTTGTTTATTCTAGCATCGCAAAAGAGCGGCCGGTCAGGTCGACCGAAGTGGAGAGATGGGAGAGCACGTTACTCAACAGAAGAAATCGGAGCCTCTCTCTTGGCGTCCGGGGGCAGCTGCTCTTATACTCTCGGAGTTGAGGGCAAGAAGGAACGCCTCGATAGAGGCGCACGTGACGGGGCACGGACACGCTGAGAGACACGTTGAGACGAGTGTAGTGACGCATCCGCCGGGCCGGCGCCGGTCAGACCTCCTCACTTCACACTTGGGGAGCTCCTCTCCCCGGCTGCCGCGCTTTGACAAGCGTGGGCACCAACATGCACACACACACACACGCACACACGAATACACGTGGCATTGAAACATGCCTGGACGCGCTTGCCGGGAAGGCGTATCGGCGGCGCTGAACGGGCCAAAATGTCCGCCGCTTTGAACGAAGCCCCGGCGTCCGTTGCATCCGCGCCGGCTATACCGCGCGTCGTAGGCGAAACGTAACATCGCCCACATTCGACACGCATCTAGACCGTCTTTCAGCGATTCTTGACGTGTTCTGCCGCGCCGGTCTCCAGTTGAACTCGTCAAAATGTCATTTCGCTCGCCGCCAAATCGCCGTCCTTGGACACCTCGTAGACGACAGAGGCGTGCGACCCGATCCCGACAAAATTCGCGCCGTTACGAATGTTCGTGTTCCGAAGTCTACCAAGGACGTTCGTAGTTTCGTAGGGCTGTGCTCTTATTTCCGACGCTTTGTGAAGGATTTTGCGACCATCGCACGTCCCCTTACCGACCTCTTGAAGAAAGACGCCCCTTTTTCTTGGCGTCCTGACCACGCCGCATCTTTTTCGCAGATGACTACTCTCCTTACCACGCCTCCAATTTTAGCCCACTTTAACCTCTCTGCCTCAACGGAAGTTCGAACTGATGCCAGGGGTCACGGCATAGGAGCAGTGTTAGCACAGCGCCAGCGTGGACATAATCGCGTTATAGCCTATGCCAGCCGACTTCTATCACCCGCCGAGCGCAATTATTCAATCACAGAGCTCGAGCGCCTCACTCTTGTGTGGGCTGTTGCGAAGTTTCGTCCATACTTGTAGGGACGCCCCTTCTGTGTCATCACTGATTACCACGCGCTCTGCTGGCTATCCTCGCTTAAGGACCCCACGGGACGATTTCGCTCGCTGGGCGTTACGCCTGCAAGAATATACCTTCTCCGTGGTATATAAGACGGGACGCTTGTACCAGGATGCCAATTCTTTGTCCCGCTACCCCGTCGACGAACCGGCTGATGCGGACGCCATCGCTTGCGTTTTCTCTGTGTCCCAGTTGCTTCAAATCGGCAACGAGCAACGGTGCGATCCTTCATTACAAGCCCTCATCGCCCGTCTGGAGTCAACTCCTGGCGACACCTCTCTCCGGATGTTTCTCCTTAAGGAAGGGGCATTATACCGCCGCAATTTTGATCCACACGGCCTTGACCATCTGCTCGTAATTCCATCACACCTGCGTTCGACTGTCTTCCAGCGACTTCACGATGCTCCCTTGGCTGGACACTTGGGCGTCTCGCGCACATACGACCGTGTACGACGTCGATTCTTTTGGCCGGGTCTCGCCCGCTCCGTGCGGCGCTACGTTGCCGCTTGTGAGCCCTGTCAGCGCCGGAAGAAGCCCTCCGCACCTCCAGCTGGATGTCTCCAGCCAATCGACATTCCACCCGAACCCTTTTTCAGTGTTTGTCTAGACCTTATTGGACCATTTCCTCTCTCGGGCTCCGGAAATAAATGGGTCGCCGTCGCTACCGATTATGCTACGTGGTACGCAATCACCAGAGCCCTCCCGACAAGTTGCGCTACTGACGTTGCTGACTTTCTGCTCTATGACATCATTTTAGTGCACGGTGCTCCGCGCCAATTACTCACTGACCGTGGCCGCAGCTTTCTGTCGGCAGTCGTCGAGGACATCCTCCGCTCCTGCTCGACAAAGCACAAGTTCAGCACGTCCTACCACCCACAGACCAACGGCCTCACGGAGCGCCTCAACCGGACCATCACCGACATGCTTTCGAAGTACGTTGCGACCGACCACCACGACTGGGATCTTCACTTACCATATGTGACGTTCGCGTATAATTCATCGCGTCACGACACCGCCGGCTATTCACAATTCTATCTCCTATATGGCCGAGAACCCGTGTTGCCCTTGGACGCTTTGCTGCCCTCGGCCACACGTTCCGCCACTGAATACGCCCGCGACGCGATCGCACACGCCGACCACGCGCGCCAGCTCGCCCGCACCCGTCTCGAGACCTCACAGGAGCATCAAAGATGCCTCTATGATTGCCACCATCATGACGTGCACTTTTCTCCGGGTTCTCTGGTGCTTCTCTGGTCAGCCGTTCGACGTGTGGGCCTTTCCGAAAAGCTGCTGTCGCGCTACACTGGCCCTTACCGCGTGGTACGACAAGTGACCGATAGCACGTATGAAATCATCCCCGCCGATCTCTCAGCGTCATCATCAGCTGCAAGTGACATCGTTCACGTGGCAAGACTAAAACCATACCACATACCTTTCACCGCGGATGTGTAGATTAAGCAGCGGGACGGTGCTTCTACAGCCGGGGGTGATGCTACGGAACAGCCGCCACAGTGTGGCTGCACTGAGGAGGACGAAGACGACGTGTGTGCCGGCTTGATATAGCGTCGCCATTTTGGCTCCGTGAGCTTCCCTGTAAATAAATTGTAAATAGTATTCGGCTTTAGCTTCACGTAACAATATGTTAGCCGTTTATAAATCGCATACGTTATCCTGGATGGCTGACGGGAATTGATCAAGTCGTATTGAGCTGGTACAAGAAGGACCGAATCTATTCTCTTGTGCTTCCTTAAAAGTAATTAATGTCTAACGCAATTGGTCTTTAGGGATTAATATTTTGTGTTTTTGGAGGCGTTTGTGCCTTACAAGTTTTGTTCCGGAGATTTACGATATATATGAGCGTCAATCTTAATCTGGTCTTAATCTTAAAGCAGATGCATGTTGCTCAGGTGCTCTATTGATCTCGATAATTTAGTGTTGCGATTCCTGCATTCTTTCGAAGCTATGTGCATGCCAGTATATCTGTACTGTAGATAAATCTAGCAGCCTACCTCTGTGTGCCATCATATTTGTTTACATCCTACTTGCTAAAGTGGTGACACACAATGTTAGCATATTCCAAAATAAACCTCACAGGCACGTTATGTCCCGCTAACTTATTTTCAGGAGGCGCAAGACGTAGTCGACGCCTCATGTGCAAACTTTGCTTTAAATCTATTGAAATTACGACACCTGCACGTGCTTTCAGACGTCATAAGTAATTACCAAGCTAAGGTATTTGCCCTTCTCAAGTAAATAGAGCGTGCTGTGTTGCATGCTGTAATAGAGGGGCGCTATAACGTAAAGCTATTCCAAACTTTTCTAACCCACTTCTTCAATCAGCCCTCCACGATTGGTCAAATTGTTTTTCGGGCCGCCCCCACTTCGCTTGTCTGTCACGCTATGTGAGGAAAACTGCGACAGAACTTCATTTGATATGGCGTCTGCATACTGATTATGCATGATTAAATTGAACGAAAGAAAAATAATTACTTTCGATTAGACGGCTTTTTCACCATCTGCCCTCCGCCATTGGTCAAAAGGTTTCGCGTTGCGCCGACTTCACCTGTCTGTCACGCGACGTCACAAAATCGCGAGAATTCACCACGTCAGAGTGACGTGTACGTAATAATGATGCATTAATATGGCGATAAAAACCGATTTTTTTTTTTCGGAATAGCCGGGGACTGCCCCGTTCCGAAACGAATGGAAGATGGCTGCCCACCGATCGCTCTGGCACTGGGTACTCGGAGCTGCCAGGGAGAATGGATATATTTGCGTATACTAAAGTTTTTGCTTGGCAGTATAACGTTGTTGAGCCCTTTCAGCACGCACACGACATCGCTCTGTCAAATTTTCTTCACTGAGGATCCGTTATAGCTGCATTTTTACCCTTCCGTTGCACGCCGCAGCGTTTTTCTACCAGACACCGAAAGCTAAGCAAGAAGATACCGACTAATCGCAGACGCTCGCACTACCCTCCTCATTAGATTATCTACTTTTACTGCGATACCCTTTCCTCTTCTGCATGCACATCGCGTCTGGTTAGCCTATTAGACAAGGAAAAAATTTCAAGTAAGGCAATGCTTTTCGCTTTGAAAGCAAACAAAAGTGACCTGCTATAAACGAGGAGAGCGTTTCATTGGCCTGTTCAAACAACGCTGCGAGTCACCGCCCGATGCTTGCGTCGGAAGTTCCGTAATTTGACGTCAGGAGGTGGGAATAAAAACAGATGGAATAGTTTTACGTTATAGGGCTGTAGAGTCATTTTGAAGGCAAGGTCTTCTTTGCTGACTTCACGCGGGTCTGGCGTATCCGGTGTCTGGATATCTCGTAACCACATAAGAAAAGGTCCTTTCGCACCTGTAGAGCGAACAATGAACAAAACGTGCAAAGCTGCAACGCAACTATATCAAAGGGGCAAGAAAATTAACGCAAGAGCGGATTATCAACTTTTCCATCTAAGGCGCACGTCGGCTGCAGGGCCACCATTATCCGCCATGTTGACTTTGATTGGCTATCGAGAGCTCACGTGCCTTGAAATTTGTGCCGAGAAACGGAAGTTTTGCAAAATGCAATTTTGCGTTTTCATCAAGATGACGAAACGGGACGTGGACTGCAAATTTTATCGGCTAATACATTTTTTTGGCCCTTGGCAGCTACATTGCGACGTTAGCGCTTCAAAAAGAAATTGAGCGGTAGCGTACGGAAGCCAGTGCAATGCATCTACAATTTCGCGAATATGTGGTGGCGATTCAAGATAGGCGCCATGTCAGCCTGCTGATTGGCTGAAGGAATATGCCGTGGTTAGTGTCACAGGAAGGGCAGTTTCGTAAACGTCAATTTGACGTTGCGTGACGTTGCGCTGGGCCGCCATTGCAGAGATTTTCCGCCATAATTTGTAGTGTGACGAGCCGCGCGAATTATTCTAATGAGCAGCCATATGCAATGGTGGCCGAGACGAATGCGTATCGCCACATTTCCCCCGTCATTTGGCGCCATCAAAATCTTTTGTTCATGACGCGTGCTCATATGTAGTATTTGCATCGCTCTCGGGTGGTGCTGGTATCTGGGCTTTGGGCTATCATTCTTTAATAGAACGCGTTTATATGAAATAATATTGGTTGAACATATCAAACTTTCTGCAACGCTGTCCACTTTTCACTGCTGCGTTTGTATTGTAATCAATATAATGCCTTTTCGCGCAATCAGAAGTTATGATAGTCGTGTCTTTTTAATTTATAAAAAGGAATGTACGTAAAGCGACGCCTTGAAGATTCCTCATAAGGCGCGAGTAACCAGCGAACTGAACGAGAGATGGCAGCGCCGGCGCGTCCGTCGCGCTATGGGGGCGAGGAGTTACGGAATCGCCATCTGTCGGAAGCACCTCCCTTGCGTTGTATGGGGGATCACGGGGGGCGCTCCTTATCGGCTTCGCTTACGGCGTTCAATAAAAACAGCACGCGTCAGCCCTCCTGGACATTTACGTAGGTACTGTCAAAACGAGGGAACTTTTTGACTGTCGATATAATAACCTTGTGCAAACTGACAGCACATAATCGTTTACAGACGCTATCTCTTTACCGAATACATACAGTGAACGCCACTGTGCGCGGTCGCCGCGATGGAGTCTCCCAAACCGGCTTCTTGCATGAAAGGTAGGTAAACACTGAGAGTAAACTATATAAAATATGTTCTTATAGTGGGCTGTCTGTATAACCAAATGGGGCATAACAGACTGAAGCCTCAATGCAGCGATCGCACGCGTTCGCAGCGACCGACTGCGCGTCTGCATGCATGTCCGCGCAAAATGTTTTGCTTTCGCTGTGAGCGCGTTTTCGCACCATGCCGCGAGCTTTAGGCCGCAGCATATGAGCATTTGACAACCATTGTTGCGTGAACGCTATCAGAACTGTTCAAAAATAATTTCGTTATACAGACTTCGACGCCTACGGCGACTGTGATGTGCCGTCGCGACGATTCAATCTTTTTTTTTTTTTTGTCTTCTAGACTCTTGGACATTTCAATATTAATTCTCAAGTTGCGTCGCAATGTATGTTTATCAGTCTTCTCAGCGTGCGATTGCCCTCTGCTTCTTTTTCGTAATCCAGTGCATTAATTCATAACACAAACATGACCATATGCCATGCCTTTTTTTAATGTGCGTCTTTTAATGTCCGTTCCAGTGAACTTGCCAGTATCTAGCATCAACAAGTTCATAGACCAAACCGTCACGACATTATCCGGGCAGCGGGCGCGGGCGAGCGTCTCGGTGCGCGTTTTCTGCTACTCGCCGAACATCGCGCAGTCCCGGCGCCGTAGAAGAAATCTTGCTCGCGTCTCTGCTTGCTGCATACCCGAGTTGTAGCCGATGGCTGTCAGCCGGTTCTAAGTTTCGCCAGCCAAGCTTCACGCAGCTCCTTGCCCTGCAGCTACGTGTGAATAAGGCTGACACCGGGCTCCATTGCGTACGTCCGGCACTGCGGCACCGAGCAATAGCCTACCATGCTGCACGCCTCCAAAGGCAGCCACTACCTATTATAGTGCTTTCAAATGTTGTCAAGCAGACATCCAAGGCGGTAAAGCCTCACCACTTAATCAGAACCGCGGCGCATGTGGGACTTTAAACTTTCGTTTTCAGCTCGCTTCGGCGCTTCCGAAGCAGCGTCGCGCCGCGCTACGTCGCGCCTCGAAGAGAATCGCGGAATGTCCGGAATAGAGCCCCTTGTTTCAATCTTGGCCCAAGCTTCCACTGAGTTATTCGCGACAAGGGCGCTGTCATGCCAGTGGGAAGAGCCTAGCAGGGGAAACTTGCGCTTCGAGTGAATTTTGTGCGCATGCGCTACTCGTGCTGATCTCGTCGCTTCGCGCCGTTAAAAGGCGCTGACCGGCGGGCCACTCGACACTCGCGCGGTACTGTTACGGCGCATACGCACTAACGGAAAAACGCGCGCGGCGCGGCAGAGCGGCCACATAAACTGGCGGCCAGCCACTGTGGCAGTCATGTGACAGTATGAAGAAATCGCTTCCTCGCTTTTACTGTGCGTGTAGGTGCGAGATGTCGCGTGCTTTTTACTTCGTCTGCTGACAGGTAGGCGCTGTGTTTACGTTCTTTGTTCTTCGTGCTTAACGCGAGTTATGTCTTATGAAGATGACGCCGTCGTTGCCACTAATCATAATCATGTTGGTGTTCTCCCTTCTGCTGCGGTGTCGCTGCGTTCAAAAGACAAGAAGAATGAGGTACCGAGTGTCGCCTCCGCGTCCTTGTATTCAGGGTCCGTCTTCTCGGGCAGAATCGGATATGGCGCACAGTCTCCAGAAACCTATCCATCGGGACGTCTCGGGTTAGGCTCATGTTTATAAGAAAGAATCGCAAACCATGACAATCAAAACGAGCGCAAACGAGCACGAAGCGAGCGCGCTGGCTGATACCCATGGGACTACGAATCGAGCGGTCGGTCGTGTCCGCATAAAACCAGTTTTCCCCGCGCACGTCACTGAAGTGGCCGCTCTCATTGGTCTCCGGCGTTCGCGGCTCACTTGCCGCCGCGGAAAAGCGCGAGAAATCGGTCCAGGACCGATCCATCCCACGGCACGAAAAACCTGCCGCGAGGCAGCGTTCGCGGCGCGCATTTTGCTGCCGGCGGCGAGCCGCGCGCGTTTTCGCGCTAGTGTGTACGCGCCTTTAAAGAATCGGTCGACTGTACGTCTACCTTGTCTTCTTTAGCGTCGACATTCGGTTGACCCTTTATTCTTTTTGTTGTTGTTGTTCTCGTTGTCAAGGCGCATTTGTTGGTGTTAAAGGTCATTTGCCACTCTGTGCATCACTTATGGTTTCTAACGCGTTGTTCAGTACTGTGTGTCATCATCCTAGTTAATTTCATAGTAAATAACGGATTGACTATAGCAAATCTCTTATACTGAAATTGATGTTATTGGACACGCCATATATGAAGATTTAAAGTAGGATAAATATCATAACGCTTCCTTGGAGTACTCCAGAAGTAACGTGAACTATATAGTCTTGACAGAACCGGCAATTGGGCGAGTTGGTGTAACTTCACCTTGAGGAACACCGCGCGAACACACACGAGGACAATGACGCTTCTTTGTTGTCCTTATTTCAGTTTGCACTGTGTTCCTCAAGAAGAAGAGGCTTAGTTGGCAATCCCAATACTTTCGGTACGATCGGTCAAGTCGTCAGTAAACCAGTCAGCTGTAAATCCCTCACCTGTCGTCAATTCAAGCTTTTCAAATAATTTTTCGTGTGATATACAGATGCGCTAGAAAAATTTCAAAAAATGAGGTCCCTTTGTTGTGGTTATCTATGCTGAAGAATAATAACTTCAACTAATTCAGTTACAATTCACAGCCCTGGGCAATAGCCATGCTGATGTGGTGGTAGTTTTTATTGTCAAGGTATTTAGTTATTCGTTTAAAGATAACGCGCTCAAGAAGCTCAGAACCAGTAAATCGAAGAAGTAGCACATCGAATTGTCTATCGTTATGATCTTTGCATTTTTTTTATTCTTTCAGGAGTCTACATGGGGACAGAGAATGGTTAATAAGTCTGCATAAGAGAGAGAGAGAATAAAGAGGAAAGGCAGGGAGGTTAAACAGATATGAGTCTCCGGTTTGCTACCCTACACTGGGGATGGGGGATAGGGGTTAGAGAGATGAGAGAGAGGAAAACGCTAAAAAAAGGAAAAAAAAAATACGCACACATGGAGACACACACACATAAGGCGTTCCAGTTAAAGTCGTTCACACAGGCCGGTAGATCGCAAAAAGCGCAATAGCGCTTGCACGGCCTTCTTCTGTGACGGTAGGTCCTTTCGATGTTGTAGAATTCTTTTTCGGATAGCGGTTAGTCGTCCAGTTGGTCACGTTCGTGGCGAAGGCATGCCCTCTGTGGACTGTACTGCGGGCAGGCGCAAAAAATATGGCCAATTGATTCTTCATGGCCGCAGTGGTCACAGGTTGGGCTGTCGGTCATCCCTATGCGGAATGCATAGGATTTGTTAAAGGCAACGCCCAACCAAAGTCGATATAAAAGCGTGGCGTCTCTACGGCGAAGCTGTGATGGCGCTCGAAGACTTAGTGTGGGATCAAGTGAGTACAGTCGCGTATTTCTTAAATGTGGCTCATTCCATTGCGACGCGGTGCACTGCCGAGCAAGTAGGCGGAGCTTCCGCGCTGCGTCAGTTCTAGAAAGAGGAATTGGGACGTGGCGCTCCTCAGTATGGGCTGAGCGGGCAGCGTGATCCGCCCGTTCATTGCCGATAATCCCGCAGTGACTTGGAAGCCACTGAAAGGTTATTTCATGGCCTACATCACTTATATGTTGTAACGTCTCTATAATATGGAATATTAGTTGTTCGTGCGGTCTGCGTCGTAAAAGTGACAGTAGAGACTGCAGTGCCGCCTTCGAATCGCAGAATATTGTCCACTTGTGTGGTGGTTCATCACCAATGTGATGAAGGGCAGTAAAGAGCGCTGCGAGCTCTGCTGCTGTCGATGTTGTCGCGTGGGTCGTCTTAAATTTGCCTGTTGTAGCTTTCGCTGGTATGACGACTGCCGCCGCGGAGCTACTTGGAAGGACAGATCCATCAGTGTAAATATGCGTAGAATCACGGTAGTTCTTGTACAAATATAGTAGCGTGAGCTGTCTAAGGGCTGGCGATGATAGATCAGCTTTTTTCGAGATACCAGGTATTGTGAGGTTGATTCTTGGCTGAGCGAGGCACCATGGAGGAATCGAAGGTCTCGCAGCCGGAGTGAAACAAGCTGGCAATGATTCATCATGTGCGGTTATCGTTTGGCTGAAAGGTGTGTGTGGTCTGTCTGCTGTTAGGGAGGCCAAGTGGTGACGAGGCGTCCTGGCCAGATGCCTTATATGGGTTCTGAGTACTTTAGTTTCAATGTGGGTCCTGACAAGGTGGTCTCCAGCGATTGCTATCGTAGCCACTGTTGAAGCACTCTGAGGCAGGCCTAGACAGACCCGGAGCACTTGACCCTGAAGACTTTGTATTGTGCGTAGATTTGTTTTACCTGTGTTGTTTATCGCTGGCAAGCTGTATCGCAGAAATCCTAGAAAAAGCACCCTGTACAGTTGCAACATGGCACTTGGCGACATTCCCCAGGTCTTGCCAGCGAAAAACTTGAACAGGTGACAGATGCCTGTCAACCGTTTTTTCACGTATGATACGTGTGGGCTCCATGACAAGTCCCTGTCGATTATGACACCTAGAAACTTGTACGATCGGACCCGTCGTATTATTTGGCCGTTTATTATTACACTGTAGTTTGCCATGGGTTTGCGCGTAAATGGCACTAGTGCGCATTTCTCGGAGGAAATTTCCAGGCCTCGATTACGGAGTAGATAACAGTTTGTGTGGCGGCTCTCTGAATTCTCACTGGCAACTGTAGGCGTGTTACTGCAGACGTCCATATGCAGATGTCATCCGCGTACATTGATAGCCTCACTGTAGTTGGCACGTGCTCAAGGAGAGCAATCAGTGTTAGATTAAATAACACAGGGCTAAATACACCGCCCTGGGGGACGCCGCGGTAGCTATAATGTAGACAAGTATGGCCTTCCTCGGTGCTTACAAAAAAGGATCGCATGGATAGATAGCTCCGTATCCATTGAAACATCCGACCACCTACTCCTACCTCTGCGAGAGTAGAGAGGATGGCTTCATGCGTAACGTTGTCATACGCCCCTTTAACGTCGAGGAATAAAGAAGCGCAGAGACGCTTACGGAATTTCTCATGTTGAATGTAGGTGACCAAGTCGACGACGTTATCGATCGATGATCGACCGCGTCGGAAGCCCGCCATGGCATCTGGGTAGGTGTTGTGGTACTCCAAGTACCACTCCAGGCGTCCTAGGACCATCCTCTCCATTACTTTGCCCACACAGCTCGCCAAAGCGATCGGGCGATATGATGAGAGTTCCAACGGCGACTTGCCAGGCTTCAGCAGTGGAACAAGGCGACTTGTCTTCCAGATTGTTGGTAGTGTGCCATTTCTCCAAGATTCATTATACACCTCAAGAAGAACTCCTCTCGTTCGCTCCCCCAGGTGACACAGAGCTCGGTAGGAAATTCCGTCAGGTCCTGGCGCTGATGTGCGGCTACACAAAGCTAATGCTGCCTTAAGTTCGTGGATTGAGAATGGTAGATCCATCCGGTGATCACGTGGGGGCGGACAGCTACTCGAAGGCGATGGAATGTTGGTAGCTGTGAGTTGGCCGGATAATCTGGTGCAGAAATCCTCTGCCACGTCAATCTCCGATCTCTTTTGAGAGAGGGCAAGCGCCTTGAATGGGAATCGCTGTACGGGGAGTGTCCGGAGACCGCGCACCGTTCTCCATAGTTGCGATAAAGGCTTGCGTGGACCTAGCGACTCACAGAAGGCAGTCCAACGTTGCGATTCGAGCTTGTCTAACCAGCGCTGTATCTTCTTTTGCGTGCGTCTGGCGGTCCGTAAATCGTCCATTGTCTACGTACGTCGGTATCTTTGTTCAGCACGTCGTCGGATTGCTCGAAGTCGTTCTAGTTCCACATCAAATTCATTCAGTTTCGAAGATCATGTGATAGTACGCATAGTGTCTTGCACCACGCTCTTGATTGCCTCTTCCAAGTCGAAAGATGGATTGGCGTCGCAGTGTTCTTCCATAATAGACTGAAATTTAGGCCTGTCCACTCTTTGGATCGTATCCCATATTTTGGAAGGGGACGATCCTCTGATATTGATGTACGTGGGGATAATATGGTCGCTTCCATGCGTCTCTATGTCCGCAAATCACCCTGCACGTCTGACAAGGCATCGTGAGACGAAAGCCAAGTCAAGACAACTGCTGTACGTGGAGCCACGTAAGAAGGTAGGACTTCCATCATTCAGCAGCCAAAGTTCATTACTGGAGGCGAAAGATACCAGAGCTCTGCCTCTTGCGTTGATCATCGGACTTCCCCAGAGTTTATGATGTGCGCTGAAATCTCCAATGATAACCCAGGGATTGGAAGTTGAGGAAAGGATGTCTTTTAGTCTTTTGTAATCAAATCGACTTGACGGAGATAGGTAGGCACCCACAAAAGTAAAGGCCAAATTCTTTTTCTTTACGTTTAGGCATACATATTTATTGTCATTAGGTGGTACAGGCTGATGAGTGTAGGTGAGTTCACGGCGAATAAACACCAAAACCTTACTGTTTTCGTAAACAGTTGACGACATAAATGATTCATATCCAGAAAGCCTGATTGTGTTCGATAAGTTCGGCTCGCAAATCACGATAATGGGAAACATATTGGCGTACACGAAGCGACGGAAATCCGAAAGACGAGCTCTGAGTCCGCGCGCATTCCACTGAAAAATAGCTGCTTGTCGGACCTCTTCCCTAAACGACCGTGGCTGTGGAGCCATGATCTATTCAAGGGTTGCAAGCACCGGATTCAGAGCGTCGAGGACTTGAAGCGCACTTCTGGCAGACGGTGTGTGCATGTTGCTTAGCAACACGCGAATGGCATTCATTAAAGGCCTAATAAGTGCTATCACTTGCTCATCTGTTTTCCGCGACTCCTCGAATACAGCACATTGCTGTACTGGGGGCCGCTTCTTCTGCGGCTCTTTTGGCGGTCGTGTACGCGGAAGTGGCGGCCATTCCTTTGTGGAGAGAGATTTGGCAGTTTTCTCCCTTCCAACATCGGTGTTCGGAGTGCTGGAGACTTCCGCTGATGATGCTGCTTGACGAGCTGACTTTTCCTGAAAGCTTGATGTTTTCCGTCGTGAAGACCTTCGACGGTGACGTCGTCTTCGCCGTGCTTTCACAGCGGCCTCTTTATGGGTAGAGTTGTCTCTCACCATTTGTTTAAGAATGGTGATCTCTTTCTTAATCTGGGGACAGTCTTTGGAAGAGGCGCAGTGATCACCCTGACAGTTAGGACACTTCAACGTGGTTGCGCTGCAGTTGTCGTCTGAGTGGGGTTCGGCACATCGAGGGCACACGGCCGAATTTCTGCAGACACCCTTCACATGGCCAATCTTCTGACAATTGAAGCATTGCATTGGTCTTGGAATAAATGGTCGAACCTGGTGGCGAAAGTGGCCGACCTTCATGTAGGGTGGAAGGCAGTCGCCTTTGAACGTTAGTCTCACACTACGTGTGTTGCCGAGGCGACAAACATGCACAATGACGTTGTGTGCACTTGCTGGTTTTATGAGAACTGGGAGGTCTGCATTAGGAATTTCATTGTCAATGTCATAGATGACTCCTGTTATTGTGGCACCATTCGTTGGCACGATGGATCGGGCCTTGATGTTTCCTAGCTACGTTACATGTTGCAGTATGGTCAGCGCGCTCGGGTTCATCACATCGATTGCCAGGATGTTTCGCCTAGTGTTTATCTTGACATCCTTGATCTCGTTTGGCACGGTGTTTTCTAGATACACGGAGAGTGCTTGCCTGTTGAGGACGCGCAGGTTGTCGGTAGCGTCCTGTAGCACAAACAGGATGGAGTGAGGCCATCATTGAGGCGCTGTTTTCACAGTGTTCGAGCTGGACGCCGAAGATGAGTTGATAATCCTTCGTTTGGCCTTGCGGTACTGGACAAGTCGAAAGCTGTCTTCCGAGGACTCGTCACCTGATGCGGAGTACAGTTCTGTATCCTCGCTACCACTCGACGTATTCCCTCGCTTCCTCGAACCGATGCCCGCGGGTGAGCGGGAACCGGGAGGATCCTCGGGGTGTTGTACATCCATCACCGCGATGAAGGGGGCGGTAGACCCCACAGGTGCAGTGAGAAGTCCAGAAAAACACAGAGACGGGCGAGATGTGTTCCACAAGAGAAGCACTTCGCCGCATAAATTTCCAACAATTTGGCATACCCTAAAAATTTTTTTATAACAAGTGCTGGCAATTTTTTTACGTGCCAAGTTTTTATAAAACTGTGTATCCCTTGTTCAGTGACGGTTATTGGTCTTAAGTTATTGCCAATGTAGTTATTAAACATATCCATTCTGCCATCTTGTTCAGTAAAGAAAGTTTTTTTAGTTGCAATAGTAGGGAAACTTCGGTAAGTTAACAGCCATATTTGGCAAACAACAGCGCTGACTAGACGAGGACGAAGAGTAAGGTGATGGAAGCCTTATACAGGTTGTCCCACATAACTTGAGCTAAAGTTTTAAATATGAAAGGCATTACGGACGCGAGTTGAACGGAATGCATAATGTTGGCACTGGCCTAGAGTTACTCGGGCTATTTTTTTTTTTTTTGTATTTTCCCCTTAGCTAACGGATTAGTTATGTTTGAGTAATCAACTTTTAAAGTATTGGCTGCAGACCTCAAGTGTGATACGCAAAGTTGTAGAGCACCTTGACAAACCTCTCAATAAATTGTTTCCTTTTTTCCGCGTTCCAAAGAAAGCCCGCGAAATATGAAAAAAAAATGAATACCACGTGACGGAGCGCTTGCGCGCTGTTATTGTGCTCTCAAGCGTGCGATGGATGAACAAGGTCGGCAACGCTCGGCCATGAGCAGCATGCATTTGCACCGTCATGCGAAAAGAGCCGCATGCCCAGATACCTACACCAGGCATAACGCCCTGTCACAGGCCCGTCTCGCAGAGGAATGATCGGAATTAGTGCAAGCACCTCTTCAGTACGCTGATATACTGCTACCAATAAGGTGTAAATTAATTTGCCATTTTGCGTGATACAGTAGGAAGCCAACTGACGCGACTTACACTGTCACTACCTTGTTTTTCAGCATAGAAGCCTAAACGAGGACTGCATTAGACGCGCTTGCCATTTAGCGAATGCGAGTGTTTGGAAATAATTGATTTCGATATCTTGGTACGAGGAGCCGGTGTATGCTTGTACTAGCGAGAACGCCGAAGGGTCGTCTGCTAGTACGCCGCCACTTTTTATCAGGAGCTGCCACTATTCGCGATGCAGGTGATTCTCCGCGACAGAGGCCGTAAGTGCGTAACAATCAATTATACCTGTTGCTTTATGGCCGCCTTACGATTCGTGTAAGCCTTGCATGAACTTGATAAAGCTTCGCGTTGCGTCATTTCGATATAAGCTAATCTAATCGGTACTACAAGTTAAGACGTAACCCGCCGTGGTTGCTCAGTGGCTATGGTGTTAGGCTGCTGAGCACGAGGTCGCGGGATCGAATCCCGGCCCCGGCGGTCGCATTTCGATGGGGGCGAAATACGAAAACACCCGTGTACTTAGCTTTAGGTTTCACGGTTAAAAACACCAGGTGGTCGAAATTTCCGGAGTCCTCCACTACAGCGTGCCTCATAATCAGAGAGTGGTTTTGGCACGTAAAACCCCATAATTTAATTTTCTTTATTTAAGACGTAGTATTTCGGTATTCGTGCTCCGTGCGTATTCAAAATAAATGCTTATTTACTTAGCCTTTAAGTGTTCTAAGCTCACAGTGTTTTTAATTATGAACAGGCTGGCCGAGCGACTTGACCCTATTTGCACCGACATGAAAAGTGCTGGACATTGACAAAGAAGTCGGTGCAAGAGACCTGCTCAGTGGGGGAACCGGCAGAGCTCTGCCATGTTATCACAACATCCTACGTAAGCTAGACGCTGAACAATACAGCATACCGATGTTGCTGGGTCAACTAGAACAGCCGCGCGGTACAGATACCCTGCTTCGTGTACAATCTGTCCACAAATAAACACTTCTACCTAAAACGCAGGATAGACGCAACAATATTTGAACGAAGTGCTTCCTCTGAGTTTTCTGTCCTCTGCTAGAACCAGCCGCGCAATCACTAGAAGAGCTAAAATGAGCCACCTGCGTATAGGAGGCTTCATCTGAACCGCCCGTAAAATGCCACTCTGGATAAAGGCGACGGTCTGCACGATGCGCGCAGTTAGCGAGGTTTGCCGACAACGTGACCAATAACGTGAAAAACACGCGAAAGAGCATTTTAAGGACGTATGTTATACACTGATGCTACACTTTTCGTATAATCCAGTGTTTGTTTTTGCTGAAGCACGTTTCGCCACGCGCAAGTCCACTGATCCCTGAGTCAAAAGAAAATGCTTACTATAACTGCTGATGCGAATAAAAGTCGATAATCGATCTAGAGTGCGAAAGCATCATACGCTAGCGACAACTGGGAGTGCTCGTGATCCGCGTTGAAAGGCAAAATGACTGTATATTTGCAGCTGGAGCGATGCAGGTGACTGTGCGAAGCAAGATAACCGAGAGCCTTAGCTGCTCATCAATATTGTTATAGCACTTAGCTCTCGACAAAAGACGTAAAATCATGCAAGTTTTCTTACTTGGCAAGAAGTAATCATATGACTGAAAATGCCACGAGAATACGACCATCGTCGCCTTTATGGATTGGCCCGTTCGCAGTTTGGACCCGTAGCTGCCTCCTCTTCGCCTCGCTGTCATTATGAAAACCATGGACTTATGACGCTTTCATCCTGTGGAGGTGCAGAGCGACACGCAACAGTGTTGTCGAGATATCTTTTCGCTGTTCTGCTTTGACGACGTCAAAGGAGGGCTTGATAAACTTCACATGTTCGACCGCTCTATGCAACACACGCTGCGGTTTCTGTTTTGCAGCGCGGCGTCCGTTACGTTACAATCGCGAATAACTCCCATTACGGCAGTTACCATCTACAATAACCCACTTGGTGCAGTGAAGTAACTGAAAAAAATTTACGAAGGGCACTACAAATCTAGCAACAAATACATAGCCTATACTAGTCGTCACACCTCAGAACTAAAGTGCATTTGATTCACAAGCATCATCGAAGTCCATACAACAACTAGGCAGACCAAATGGCTCGCTCACCATCCCAATCTGAGACCGCGACAACCTCACCCCTCTTCTGACCCTCCAGCTTTCACTCAACCCCAAAAGTCCTTTCCGCGATGCGAGGCACATGGATTTGAACACCCGTGTGTCTACCTCATTCCCCACTTCGGGCTGTGCCGGCTGCAACACCTGCTGTCACCTGAACCTATGTTGTTAATTGTTTATCAACTGCCACAGTATGGAAAGGTTTGCCACTGAAGAGAACGCCACCCCAAAATCCTAGCTAAACACACAAACACACACATACATATAAAGAAAACTCCAAACGAAAACAGTACAAAAAGAAAAAAGCATATAAATAATCAAAAGCATTCACAATCGCTTAGATTCAAAGAAACACTCTACATACATTCAACAATTATGCAGATACCTTGGTATAAAGTTGCAAATCTATGCAAATCATGCGTAATGCCGAGATAGTTCATCACCTGCGACAAGCGAGAGTAGTCTCTGCTCGTGTTGAAATAGATCAGTTCAAAGCGAAGCGAACAAGAAATCACTAACGCGGAAAAATTGTCGTTAAAATACATTGCGATGAAAAAGGAGCACACCGATGCATACAATATGTCGATGGCACGACAAAATCATCATGACGTTATTGTGGGACACAAATTGCGTCAAATTGCACTATTCACGAGGAACTAATGAGGTCACTACAATACATTGCGGTGTATTGCGATGTTCACAAGAAAATCACACAAGGCTTTCAGAGCTTGTATTCGTTTATAAGGACAGAATCGGGGACTTGGGTCTGGGTGTCTACGACCAAAAACGCTGGAACGTAACCTAAATGCCTTGCTACTACATTTACAGCGCACACTCCTCCCTTGTGGTGGCTGTGTCCTGGGACCGAGAATATCAGGTACAAGGTACTGAGAGAGACCAAGCTCAAGACCAATGTTCCAGAGTATATCATGCCCGCTCGATAGCGAACAACTTCGTAAAATCATTGTTGCAGTATCTCCGTCACACATGACAACATTATTTGGCATTGTTTTTTTTTACTAGGCGTTCCCACGCGGCAACTACCCCAATAAAAATAAACCCTCCGTTCTAATAAAAAATTTAATATAAATCAAGTAATAACACGTTGAAACAAGCACTGCACATTCGAGAATTTACGGGATACAAAACACAACGGGATATACGAAATGGTAACGATTAAGCGCATAAATACTTATATTAAGTATACCATATGTTTTCTTGCGAACTACACTGTACAACTCTGTCGGACTCTATGGAACGCTCTTGTGAATGGGATATGACAGACCTTGAGCTCATAAACAAGAGGTGACCAATGCGACCTGCAATCAGCATCGGTCTCCAAAAACTTCTTCTTAGAGTAATCACTTTAGTAGTTTCGCTTTGGCATGCGCTCGTGCAGGTTCACGTTCATACACACACGGAAATTGGTCAAGCATGCGGCAGCATTTCATTAAAGCTCACTATCTTTTGAGAGCCCTCAAAAAATCTTCTCGCAAATGTCAGTGCACGTATTCGCCACATTCCGTTCATCACCTGTGCCGCAGGTTGGCCGTAGATGTTCAGGTTATTCGAAGCACGTCGTGACGATCGATCTGTTTTTCTGCATACAAAACCACCATCCTCCCGCTCGCCAGAACACGCTAAGCGCCTTGAGAACGGGACGTTCATCCAACGAGCCGAGCGAATACGGTTTTCAAATGTAAACGAGTTTTGCAGTCTGTCGTTTCCGTGTTTATCCGCACTGCTAGAAGAAAAAAAAATTCTTTTTTCTTTCTCGTATTACTTTTATGCAAAGGCGATGGCTTTCTTCTTTCCGCCTGCTTGACAGAGACAGTTTCTAAAGAGAGAACACAACAGTGACTTTGGGCATGGGGGTACAGTATGCAAATGAAATATCGCATCTGGAATAAAAAGAAAAAATGACAAAATATTTAGTTCTGAAATACTCTGCAACACATAGTCTGCTGAACATTCGTGTTGGTTACGCCTGGAAACAAGTTGGTATCAGTGTTACGGCAACTGTTTTAGCAAATTTGAGTTTACTGATGTACAGTTGTCAGGATTGGGGGCTCAGTCCCATCGCTCGTGATCCGTTGTCGAGATTGGAGTCCGGCATGAATTCGAAGGTAGCTAGCCCATGCCGTCGTCCAACTTATCCACGCTGAGGACGTTGATGAAGTGAAGGACTGCTTCTCATCGAGAACGAGGAATATGGCTTTATTTCCAGTATTTATATCAGTCTAACATGACTGTTTGAGAAAGTACATCAGTCTAACATGACTGCTTGAGAGAGAGTCTCAGTCCAACATGACTGCTTAAGAAAAGTGTGTCGAGCATCCGCACAACAGCAGTTTTTAAACACTCGGTCCTCCCGCGATACAAGGCGACGCGAACGTTCGTTTAGTCATCGCAAACTAGCCGCCTTCACCGTACAATATAGTCGCTTTTTTTTTTAGGAGTGCGAGTGTAGGCAATAGAATACTCTCCCTTGATATCAGACTACGCTAGGCGGTTTCACTGCACTACTTCTGAAAGTTCTTTAACCCTATCTTTGGCATTGTTGCTGGCGCAACGAACCACGATCGTAAGAGATTCCCTACTAAAGGGGCACCCACGATTGCATACAAACACTCGCGCAGTGAGGCTTCCAAGAGACTTCGTGTCAAACATAACTCTAGGCTAAGCAGAAACATTACTTTTACAGAAAAATAGCTGTTCTCAATTCGCATTTATCGAATGCACCTGAATTAACGAACATCCGTGATTAACGCCCGCTCTTACGGCTGGATCATTTAAAGCGTGTAATGCGCATATTGCGATCATAATTTCGCCATTTCCTCTTTATTATTTCCTAATTAAGTCAGCCCGTTAAACTTATTTGATGCTTGCATATTTATTTTTCGTTATTAAGCTGTTTCTTGGCATTGCGACTTCGTGCTCTTAACTGAAGAGACCCAAAACAACGCTAGAATAAAAGGCATATTACGGAGCGGTTTTTATTTAGTCTAGCACTCAGCATTTCGAGGAGTAATACGCTCATCCGGCCGACATGAGCGTTGGGAAACAAAAAGAGCATGGCTCTATTTTTACTACATTCGTTGCAAATGACATCTAAATGCAGCAGCATAGCTTTACAGCTGTGCACACTGAATGTACGGTAATGGCATTTCGCCGTACCAACACCACGACATTATATGTTTGGCTCTTGAGTTCCGAGTGGCATCCTTTCAACACGCGCCACTGACACCATCACATTCGTACCATGACATCAATTTTTGCTTGAATGTTTGTAAGCATAACGAAACCTTACTTCAGATGTTACAGCGCTATCCGCATGCGGGATGGTTCCGAGCATCTGCAGAATATCATGTGCGCTACAAAGAGCTCTCTCATTTTGTTTATAGCCGCAGGACTCCAACCGCTTGCGGGACTGTCTACACAAGTGCACGTACGTACAAGGTGCTGTAACCGCTAAGCCATCGAACAAAATTCTGACACCACTCCTTTCTGTATGACAAATCGCCACCTCAGCTAATATCCCATGCACACATTCCTGAAAAAGCGCTTCAACACGAGGGCTGGTATTAACGTCGGAGAGAGACTGTTCATCGTAAATGGGAAGTGTTTGAATGGGAATAATTATAACCTTCGGCTACTTCGCACTCGGCGCAAGTTGACGAATTCACACGAGAACCGGATCCTGACAAAGAATAGACATTATTTAAATTCTGCCTTGTACGCAGTGTCACCAGGGGCATTGAAGTTCAGTCTGCACTAAACTATACCGGCGTAGAGTAAGTTTTGAGAGAGCTGCGTGCGCAGTTAACAAAATCATTAACATATTGTAATAGTGTATCAACGGACCCAGCTGAAACCGAACTTCTTCCATATGACAATGCGTGTGGTGTTCGGTTTACTTTTACTCATTCATCGTGCTTATTTCAGTCTCTAATTATTCTCCTTTGGAATCTCTCCGTCATTGTGCAGCGTGCTGGGGTAAAGACCGCCCGGGATAACCAAAGCACCACATGCACGCACGCACGCACGCACGCATAAAAATTCGATTTTGGAGGATAGGAAAGGCGAAGTAACCCTCTCGTTCTCTGTGGGCACCTCAACCGTGCCGTGAGGGAAGGAAAGCGTGTGCACGTGACATTGAGACAGGAGCGGAACCACTGCTCGCGGTGGCCGCTAGGAGGAGCGATGACGTCAGCGCTAGGGCACAATGCGCCGGAGCGCGCGCTCGTAGTAATTCCGTAGTTATGTGACTCAAGACCATGGCAAGCGAATGAAAAGGCGATGCCAACGGGGCGCGATAACGTTATTGCGTTTTTACTCTTAAAGGCGAAGCTTAAACGTCCTCCAAGTTTTTCCTTTAATTTATATATTTAATACGTAACAAAATATCCTGCAGCGTAGTCAAGGAAGGATTCAGCTCTTTGATTCCACACAAACACGCCTCTTGTCCGATTGATTCACTCTCACCGTCTGCAAAAGAGAGATAGAGAGAGAAGGGAAGAAGGAAAGGCAGGGAGGTTAACCAGACTGAGTCCAGTTTGCTACCCTACACGTGGGGAGGGGAATGAGGAGTGAAAGAGAGAAGCAGCAGCAGCAGGCATAGCACCTCGACGTAGGCTGAAACAATGCGCACGCTGGTTATGTTTAAGTTTGAGTTCATTTGTCATAACCTGTTCAAGTACAAGTTCTGATGAGAAAGGTGGTAAAAAAACATGCATCAATACAGCTTGACTTGCATTCTCTGAACAGGTAAAAATCACACAGCCAAGGGGACTACTAATCGTCTGTTTGCTGAGTAAATTTTTTTCCTATACACTGTGAAAAATGTATGAATGAAATCCGTTCCAACCCTTGCGAATATTGAATATCAGCAGCCAGAAAATATGCGAATCAGTATTCACGCAGCACCGAACTCTTATCTGCCGTGTTGCAGACAACATACATTGTGTGATGCGTAATTGCCGCTACATGGACGCACAAGAAAACACAAACACGAATGAAAACATTTACAGCGACAGCTGCCCGTGTTGTCGTGATTGTTTTCCTTTCCAACTGTGCTCTCATGTGTGTCCATTTAGCGGCAGTTATGTCACGCAGCAAGTACAAACTAGGCAAAAAGCAAATACTTCTGAAGATACCATATTCGTTCGATGCATAATCGCCCGTCTCCAGCTCAATTTATCAGCTGCAGTGTTTATTTTCTTCGAGATACCGTGACGTTCTATTGAAATGTTCTCTCTTGCTTCAAGAAATCATTCACATACAGCTGATGTAAAAATTGACATACCATATAAGGTATGGTCTATTGATTGCCAATTGTCAGAATATGGAAGAACGTGCCAAGCTAACCAGCGACGAATCGTCCGCCAGCGCCGTTCCGGGGGGGTCACTCTACCATCGGAGCTACCCAGGACCCTCCCAGAGCGGCCGCTCCGGAAAGGCGTTGGTCGCGGGTTCGATTCCCGGACCAGGACGAATTTTTCTTCAACTGCGAAGCTTCCTTTCTTGGAAACCCTTGTCTGTTTCCGTTGTAGCTGCGCACTACAATTTGGGTGGACGACAATTTTCTCTTTCATGAACTTTCCTCCACCTTGCGGGCTTCCGCAAAACCGATTAGCAACAATGAGGCTGCGCCAGTTGTGTTACATTTTATGTTGGCGCGGTTTGCACGTGAGCTCATAAGAGTGGGCTCTATTGTGCGATGCTCAACGTATTATCAGGCATCAGAATGATATCCGAGGAGAAGTTAGAATGAACCAAGGATCGCAGAAAAAGCTTCCTTCTCCAGGGTGAAGAAAGGAGGTCTCTGCGTTCTCTCTTAGAGCGATATGAGTCGGCATTGGTTGGTTCTGCCTCATCCAGCTTGATATTGTTGCTGGCATACTAATTATGATGGTTATACTCTCATTGTTGTGCCTAAAAATGGACGTCCTTTACAACTGGTGTCGTTATAAGTGGGTTGACTGCATTGCGAAATCTTGGACATTTCGACGAGGCTTTATTGACGCCAGAATCTTTTCGCTCTCACTCTCTCTCTTTGTCGCTATCAGTCATTGAATTCATGTGTTGCTCTCAGTACGCGTCCCGTTTCGCCCACAAAATCGACACGTGTTGGTATGAGCGCATCACCTCAAAGAAAATGTACGCGACATCGGGAGTCCAGCGTGCAGCACTTTAATATTGTATGTACCTCATTAATAAATAGTCGCTTTATCCGACCCTTGCGCAATCTCTCGAGCACTTAACTGAAGGTTTCATGAGGCCTGACTTGATAATGCGGCAGCTTTTGAAATCCTAGTCCACGTGTCTTCTGCATTCGCTTCCATGCTTTTTCTTAATTTCTATCGTGATACTGGGCTGCAGCACCGTTGGTCGTCTAAATGTTTCAGGACATCACAGACCAAGAAAATCGGCTTAGGAGTAAAGAATATATGACGCCCTAGGGTGGCATTCGGTCGCCGCATTTGGGGCACTCGGTGGCGCAGATGCTGAAAGCAACTCACAGTATAGTCGACGCAGACAATGGGCGTCAGCCTCGGAATGCTACTCGGGGGCACCATAACGAGTGAGAACAGCTTTTCCTGCCGGCAGTTTTTGAGCGCTCGTCTACGTGCGCGCGGCTTTAAGCCTGGCGTAATCCAGTTTCTTGCTGCGCATATTTCATGTTTATTACATGACATCGCATCCAACGTCATTGCTTATGTGCGTAGGACGTCACTTTAATGCCGTGCATATTTTACGGGCAGCAGATGTGAGTTGAACGAGAGTGAACGAAAGGCCGCTGGTTGATGGTCATTAGGTCTTATGGGAAGGATCGTTGTGATGCGCCCGAAGGAATGCGGCCTGGTAAGATAAAGCAGGCTAGCAGGATGCTAACGAATGACAAAGCTAGAGAGCACACGCGACTTGTATTATCCGCTGTGACATTTATCAGCTACATGCTTACGCTATTTCCTTGCTAGAGCTAGGCAGAGCCGAAAGTATGGAGAGCGAGAGGCTTCCTGCCGGCATTTTTTCTCTAAATTATAATGCGGACGAGAGATATGAACAATTGAACTTTTCATTGCAACGCTCTGGTTCAGGTACTTTCAAACTTGCGTAAGTAACACGCATCATTAAAGAACTAAATGTTTATTTTGCTCAAGAGAGGGCAATGTAACTGGGGTTACGAGGAAGCTTTAGCTCGGGTGCTCCTGTCTAAATACACGTAAAAGGAGAATTCGTTTTTCTCGGCAACCACTGCACCAAATTTAGCGAGGTTTCTTGCATATAAAAGAAAGACTTAAAATCTCGTAACGGTTGTTCCGAATTTTTTATTTAGTTCGTCAAATTTTTATTAAGAATTGGCAAAAATCAAAAATTAAAAAAAGAACGAAACTGTCAAGTTTACAACTTTGTAAGTCAGCAACGAAAAATGATAATAAAATTCTATGAATTGCATCTAATAGCACATAAAAAGCGGCCAAAATTGGTATGTTACACGTGAATCTAAAAAACTTCAGTAATATGGAAATATAGCTTTTCCAGAACCCTTGTACACAACGTAACAAATTCACGTATAATATAAAATCACAAACCAAATTTTTCCGCTTTCAATGATCTAATAGATGCATTTACAGAACCGAAATATCTGTTCTTCATGCAGCGCTCTTAGTTTGTAAACTTCGTGTTTTTATTTTTTCAAGCTTTCGAATTTTTGAAAATCTTTTTAACAAAATACAGGACCTAAATCGAAATTCCGCTTCCAACTGTGACTAGAATTTAACTTTCTCTGTCTCCAATGCAGTAAATTTCATTAAAATCGGCCCAGGAGTTATCTCAGAAAAACGTTTTTGCGTTTTACATGTATTTGTATAGGCCGCGTCGGAATTGGGCCCGAGCTAAAGCTTCCTCTTAAGTGCTTTGATTGCATTGTTGGGGTCTCGGTGCTGGCGCCCGTTATTGCGAATGGGTCGCAAGCCCCAAGGGTAGCGTTGGCCTGGCGGCCTGGGGCACTGGAAGCATCCGAAGGTCCCGGCAAAGCATGAGAAGACTGGTAACAGAACAACTTGTTTATTCTAACATAGCAAAAGAGCGGCCGGTCAGGTCGACCGAAGTGGAGAGACGGGAGAGCACGTAACTCAACAGTACAAATCGGAGCCTCTCTCCTGGCGTCCGGGGGCAGCTGCTCTTATACTCTCGGCGTCGCGGGCCAGAAGGAAGGTCACGGGATGAGCCCACGACACGGCGGAGCATGAGCCCACGACGGCGCGCACGGTCGAGCCGAGAGACCTGCTGAACCGAGTGTAGTGACGCATCGCCAACCCGCCGACGGACAGACCGCCTGGCTCCTCACTTGGGGAGCTCCGCTCCCCGGCTGCCGCGCTTTGACAAGCGTGGGCACACACACACACACGCACACACGAAGACACGTGGCACTGAAACACGCCTGGACACGCTTGGCGGGGAGGCGTTGCGGCGGCGTCGAACGGGCCAAAATGTCCGCCGCTTTGAACGAAGCCCCGGCGTCCGTTGCATCCGCGCCGGCATTACCGCGCGTTGTAGGCGAAACGTAACAGACCGCCCCGCCGGGGGAAGGAGATCCCGATGGTCAGGGGACTGCATCCGCTGTCCGGAGGGATGTCGCTCGATGATGCTCATAACCGAAGTCGGGCGTCCTTTGGCGTTTCTTGAGCGCAGCGCACAGAGAAGGCCTCGTTCTCACGTTCAGGTGCACACAGGACACTGCAAAGTGACTTCGGGAGAGTTGACATTTTTGTTCTCGTTTCCGGCAAGCGTTAGAACTACGCCGAAAGTCAACCGCTCAGTCAGCAAGCACGGCACAACCCTCACTAAGCCCTGCCAGGCTCTTTCCCTTTTTATACTGCTGCCTAGTTCCTTACAGTAGTTTAGCAGCACTCAGAACGCGTCCACAAATCGGAAAATTGCACTAGAAAGCATATCATCACTTTGAAACACTACACAAAAGCAATAAGTTAAAAATCCTGCCTCAGGAAGAAAAACATCAGTAACAAGCAATTTTGAGGCTGATTCCCACGTTAGGGGCTTCGACTTAAGCCATCGGCGTTACCGTTGAGACTCCCCTTTTTGTAACGTACCTCAAAGGAATATTGTTGCAAAGCGAGGCTCCAGCGCAGGAGGCGGCCATTTTTGGGAGAGATGGTCTGCAGCCATTGGAGAGGGCAGTGATCCGTTTCAATGATAAACCTCGAGCCGGCTAGGTAACATGACAATTTCTGAACGGCCCACACGATACACGCACACTCTTTCTCGGTGGCGCTATACGCCTGCTCACGACTCGTCAGCTTACGACTAGCATACAGGACGGGGTGTTCTGCTTCTCCATTTTCCCGTTGGCACAGTACAACGCCCATGCCTCGCTCACTAGCATCACACTGAACAACGAACCCTTTTGTGTAGTCGGGCGATCGTAGCACAGGCTGGCTTGTTAGGGCGCTCTTTAGGGCGCTAAAAGCTCTTTCCTTTGTCTCATCCCAGACGACTGTTTGCGGCTCTGTCTTTCTTAGAGCATCCGTCAAGGGAGCCGCGATATCAGAGTACCTGGGGATGTACCTCTGATAGTAGCCGGCGACACCTAAGAACGACCGAATATCGGTCTTCGTGCGCGGTTGCGGGAAGTCTCGCACAGCGGCCACCTTTATTTCAGAGGGGCGGCGACGACCCCGACCAATCACGTGTCCGAGGTAGACAACCTCGGCCTGTGCTAACTGGCACTTGGGAGCCTTGACTGTCAAGCCCGCATCGCGCAGGCGGGTTAGCACTGCCCGCAAGTGCGCCATATGCTCAGGCCAGGATGCGGAGAATATCGCTACGTCGTCTAGATACGGTAAAGCGAATTCTTGCTGTCCCCGCAACACTTTATCCATGAGGCTTGAAAAGCAGTATGGCGCGTTCTTCAAACCAAAACTCAAAACTTTAGGACGGAATGTCCCCATTGGTGAAATGAACGCCGCATACCTACTAGCCTCTTCTGTAAGTGGAACCTGCCAATAACCCCTGACAAGATCTAGGGTGGAAATAAACTGAGCGCTACTCACTCTCTCAAGGCGCTCCTCGATGTTAGGGATCGGATAAATTTGATCCTTAGTGATGGAATTAAGCCTGCGGTAGTCGACGCAAGGACGAGGTTCCTTGCCCGGTACCTCAACTAAAATCAAAGGGGAGGTATAATCACTCTCACCCGCCTCAATAACACCGAGCTGTAGCATTTTCTTTACCTCAGCCTCCATAATATCGCTCTGGCGGCGTGACACCCGGTACGCCTTGGATCGTACTGGCTCTGGGGAGGTAAGTTCTATGTCATGAGTAAGGACAGAAGTCCTACCAGGCCTCTCAGAGAACAGACCTTGAAACTCTTGTAAGAGCTGGTGTAGTTCGGTTTTCTGCTCAGGCGACAGCGATGCTTTACTTATTAAGTCACTAATGACTTGATCGGTGTCTTTCCTGTTCGTCACTGAGCCTAGTCCCGGAAGCTCGACCGGAAGCTCTTCGGGCACGTTTACCATCATGCACACCACTGCTTCCCGTTGCTTATAGGGTTTGAGCAGATTACAGTGGTAAACTTGCTGTGCTTTCCGCTTTCCTGGCAGACTCACCACGTAGTTAACGTCCGACAGTTTTTGAACAATCCGTGCTGGGCCCTCCCACTGCACGTCGAGTTTGTTCTTTAGCGATGTGCGCAATATCATGACCTCATCGCCCACCTCAAAACGACGGGCCCTGGCTGTCCGATCATAATAAACCTTGGCCCTCTGCTGGGCCTCTGCCATTGCTTCCCCTGACAACTCCTGTGCCCTTCTTAAGCGTTCGAGGAGCTTAAGCACGTACTCTACCACGACTGGGTCGTCGCCCCTGCCTTCCCATGATTCTCGAAGCATGCGAAGCGGAGATCGCAGCGAGCGACCGTACACCAGCTCAGCTGGCGAAAACCCCGTAGCCGCATGCGGCGCGGTCCTTAATGCAAACATCACTCCAGGCAGACACAGCTCCCAGTCAGTTTGATGTTCAAAACACAATGCTCTCAACACGCGCTTCATGACGGAGTGGAGCTTCTCAACGGAATTCGACTGGGGGTGGTGCACTGAGCTGTGTAACAGCCTTACCCCGCACCTTTCGAGAAAGGCTGTCGTCAAAGCGCTAGTAAACACTGTACCCTGATCCGACTGGATTTCTGCAGGAAAACCAACTCGCGCAAATATGGACAGTAGTGCATTGACTATCTCCACTGAGCTGAGTTCTTTAAGCGGCACTGCTTCAGGGAACTTTGTCGCTGGGCAGATCACAGTCAAAATGTGTCGGTACCCCGTGGCTGTTACCGGCAGAGGTCCCACTGTATCAATAACGAGCCGTCTAAAAGGCTCCGTAATGATAGGTACCAACTTCAACGGCGCCCTCGATTTGTCCCCTGGCTTGCCCACCCGCTGACAGGTGTCGCATGTCTTCACAAAGTGGTCTGCGTCCCGAAAACACCCTGGCCAATAGTACTCTTGCAAGAGACGGTCCTTAGTTTTCTTAACTCCTAGGTGTCCGGACCACGAACCCCCATGCGACAAGCGCAACAGATCCTGACGATAGCATTGAGGCACGATCAGCTGATCGAACTCCACTCCCCTGCGGTCTAGATACTTCCGGTACAGGACCCCACCTCTTTCCACAAAGCGAGCATTTTTCTTGGCGATACCTTCCTTGATAATGCAGCGTATGTTTTCTAGGCTGCCATCCTTCTTTTGCTCGGCTATCAAAGCCGACCGGCTGACTTTTAGCAACCTGTTAAGTCCGTCTGACGTAGGCGCGATGAGCAAATCTGGAGACAGCTCTTCTAACTTTCCCGTGTCGGGATTTTCTTCTCCAGTATCTGGTGCCTTTAACGCTACAGGCTCAATTTTATTCAGTTCGGGCGTGCTCTGAATACCAGCTTGCTGCGCCTCTGACCCTTTCTCATCGTTCAACAACGTCGGCCCCGCAACTACCGCCTTTGCAGCGAGCTCCCGAACCTTCGATCTGGTTAAGGCCTGAACGCTAGCCTCACCAAACAAAAGCCCCTTCTCGCGCAGGAGGTGATCGGACCTGTTCGAAAATAGGTACGGGTACTGGGGGGGCAGCATAGATGACACTGCGGCCTCCGTCTCAAGTGCTCCGAAAGGTCCTTCAATAAGCACTTTTGCTACCGGCAGACACACGCTATGAGCTTCCACTGCTTGCTTGATCCATGCGCACTCGCCCGTGAACATATCGGGTTCTACGTAAGAGGGGTGAACTACATCCATTGTAGCTGCGGAATCGCGAAGCACTCGGCACTCTTTCCCGTTCACGAGGAGGTCTCGCATGTAAGGCTCGAGAAGCTTCATGTTCTCGTCAGTGCTGCATAAAGACAAAAACACGACTTTTGTTTTTGTTTCTGGACACTGCGCCGAAAAGTGACCCGGCTTCTGGCACGTATAACAAACGCGCGCTTGCCTCGTCTCGAACCGCTTTCTGCGTTCGGCTTCGGTTGCCGCCGTCTCCTTACGTTCGGTCGGACTGCTTTCACTTGCATCCGAACTACGTGTGTCCCCCTTTGCTCTCATGGGTGTGAACTTCGGCCTCTCAAACTTGGAGCCAAATTCACCCTTTTGACCGTCCTTAGCTCCGCGAGCCCGACGCGTCACAAACTCCTCGGCTAACTCAGCGGCTCTAGCCACCGTACTAACGTCTGGCCTATCCAAGACCCAGTACCGCACGTTCTCAGGTAACCGACTATAAAACTGTTCTAGCCCGAAACACTGCAGAACTTTCTCGTGGTCACCAAACGCTTTCTCTTCTTTGAGCCACTCCTGCATGTTTGACATAAGCCTGTACGCAAACTCTGTATATGACTCACTTCTGCCTTTCTCGTCTTCCCGAAACTTCCGACGGAACGCCTCCGCTGACAGCCGGTACTTTTTTAGCAGACTCGATTTCACTTTGTCGAAATCCTCTGCCTCCTCTCTCTCCAAGCGAGCGACTACGTCGGCCGCCTCGCCGGGTAGCAAAGTGAGCAAGCGCTGTGGCCACGTTTCCCGAGAGAACCCCTGCTTCTCGCACGTTCGCTCAAAGTTAACCAGGAACAAACCAATGTCCTCTCCAAGCTTAAACGGCCGCATCAGGTCAGTCATTTTGAACAATACTCGTTCTCCTGCACCGTGTGCCTGACTTCCATTACGAGCGCGTTCCATCTCTAACTCGAGACGCTTCATTTCCAAAGCGTGTTCACGCTCTTCTTTTTCTTTCTGTTCTATAAGTTCGCGCTCATGTCTTTTTGCCCGCTCCTCAATGGTCTCAAGGCAATCCGACAGCTCGTCATCCTCAGCTTCTAACTCAAGAATAGCCCTTAGCAGTTCTGGTTTTCTGAGTTTGTCTGAGACATCCAGACCCAACTCTCTTGCAAGCTCCAGCAATATCGGTTTGCGCAACGACTTCAAATCCATGGCTGCTCTGAATGCTGCTTTCTCTACTGCCTACTATTGTCTTGCCGCAAACTAACCCGGCAGCAACGACAACCACAATTACCAGCTCTGTTTCTAACACTAACAAAAGCCTGGCAAAACTCAGAAGAAGAAAGTCCCGCACTCACCAAACCTCGCAGCCAAGACTTCAGCGCAGTCGTTCCGCTGCAGGCAACCAGTCATCACACAGGGCTCGTTGCACTGCTCCCGGATGGTCGTTGTGCTGCTCAGCATACAGTCAACCGCATCTCTTCGCTGCTGGCCTCCGTTGTCGCGATCTCACCGCTGGCAACCAGATGTTGGGGTCTCGGTGCTGGCGCCCGTTATTGCGAATGGGTCGCAAGCCCCAAGGGTAGCGTTGGCCTGGCGGCCTGGGGCACTGGAAGCATCCGAAGGTCCCGGCAAAGCATGAGAAGACTGGTAACAGAACAACTTGTTTATTCTAACATAGCAAAAGAGCGGCCGGTCAGGTCGACCGAAGTGGAGAGACGGGAGAGCACGTAACTCAACAGTACAAATCGGAGCCTCTCTCCTGGCGTCCGGGGGCAGCTGCTCTTATACTCTCGGCGTCGCGGGCCAGAAGGAAGGTCACGGGATGAGCCCACGACACGGCGGAGCATGAGCCCACGACGGCGCGCACGGTCGAGCCGAGAGACCTGCTGAACCGAGTGTAGTGACGCATCGCCAACCCGCCGACGGACAGACCGCCTGGCTCCTCACTTGGGGAGCTCCGCTCCCCGGCTGCCGCGCTTTGACAAGCGTGGGCACACACACACACACGCACACACGAAGACACGTGGCACTGAAACACGCCTGGACACGCTTGGCGGGGAGGCGTTGCGGCGGCGTCGAACGGGCCAAAATGTCCGCCGCTTTGAACGAAGCCCCGGCGTCCGTTGCATCCGCGCCGGCATTACCGCGCGTTGTAGGCGAAACGTAACAGCATGGAGGAAATAGTTTCGTTCCTACGCATGACTGGTCGGCTCAGCTATGCAAGGTGGATTAGTGTATCAAGGTTACCAGTTCAAACTGACCAAAGGAGAAAAATAAACACATTAAAGCGAAAGTACTATTTTCATGACAACTTGATAAAAACGCACAAAAACGTACAAACAGATAAAAAGATTTGAACGGGAAGGAGGCGAACCAAGTTACTCAAGTATGTTGCGGGCACTACAAAAAAGACATCGCACCCAGCCTAGTATAACGCATGCATAATGTCTAGCCTGCACTTGCGTACAATGCAGCGACTATATGCTAGAAAATTTCTGACAACCAACGCCCACTCCTAATCGTTCCGTGACTGTGAGAAATACGCGAGTGCTATCGCATTGTGGGCGGATGTGATTCACTAAGCGACTTTGGCTTTGCTTTACACTCGGGATCGCTTTTCTGAAAATCGGAAACATGACATGGTACGGAAGAGAAATATAAGACGCAATGCAGAGAAGGGGCTTAACGCTCCTTGCGTACAAGGAACTAAGTACAAAGCAGATAAGGGATCGGGGGCAAGTGTTCAATATGGCCTGCAGCAACGCCTGCAAGCGTGAATTGAATAAAGTAAGAATCATCCCGACAAAACACATGAATTAGGAATTAGTACCCGTGAACAATGTGAATTAAAGAATAATGACATTAAACTTCTTCACTGCCTTGTAGCCTACGTCTTCAATTTTGTGTTGCCGATTTGTTGAATCATTGCCTCTTATTTTGCTAGACTGTTGCACATACCCATTCTGGGAGGTTGGCTAAGAATGCTCACATAGCCAGTGCCGCATGCCCAGTTAAGTATACCCAGTGACCCAAGATGTCTCCCAGAGACAAATCCATTAATACATGTGAAGTTACACATATGCAGTGGCCCAAATTGTCCATTGGGGCACAAGCGCCCCTAGTGGATGTATAATCGGCAAGGCAGCAGCAGCCAGTAGCCAGTACCCGCAAAGTGGTGGCAAGGGGGAAAGAAACTCCGCTTTAAAAAAAGGCGATGTGACGTTCTCTTATAATGCATTTGGCATCGTTTTGGCTAAGCCGTTTGCTTATAAAACATAAGAGTGTAGGACGGAGCACGCAGATTCGCTGCTTTCTATGCCCGAGGAAGGATATTAAGGAAGTAAATCACTATGAGGTCATCCCAACCGGACACGTGACCCCACTAGCGCCGCAAAAGAGTAAAAGAAAACTAATCAAAAACAGCAACCCCATGTAGAAATGCGATATCGCCGATTGAATAAGACATGCATCAATCGATTTTTTTTTTTTGTCTAGTGCACTTTGCACACTCTATCACGCGTATGAGTTGCGCACTTATGTGCGTTTTCATTTAGAATTGCCCCATATACAGCAGCCAATGCCCTTCATTTTCCAAAGTGCTTCTTGTTAAGAGTTCTCCCACAGCACCAATCGGAGAATCTTCTTATTTATATATTATATCAGTTAAAATTTATGGGCAGATCCATTACCTTTTTTTTCTTATGATTATAACGGCCATAGTGCCAAGAAGCGGTAGCTACTGTTTTAATCGTCACTATATATAGTGGAAGCACAAAACGAATGGTGTTGCACGACTTCTCACGTATCACGTTTTCTTCTCTTTTTTTCCCCCATGAAGTACAGGGAACAGACCATTCGCTATTCCAAGGTGGTCGTCGAATGACCTGCACAAATTGCATGTTTTGGGCATTCAAAGGGGAGGGGAGAGTATAACCAGAAAACTTGTCCCACGTTCTTCGCGACCTCCATTTCCGATTGGTCATTGCACGGCCAATAATCTCTATACTACGCATATCACTACCATGAGCGGCAGGCACCAAACCTTGACTAATGAGGAAACTTGCTTATTTAAGGTAAAGTTCATGACTCGGGGCTATCTTTTTTCTTTTTAAGCTTCTGTGTCGTTTTTTTTCTTTGTTCTTTTTTTCTTCTAGAAGCTGAGTTGTACTTATGCTTATGGCGGCGTCCTGGGGAGCGTGTGTGTGTGTGTGGGGGGGGGGGGGGGGGGAGCATCTGCGTCAAGAACCCCAATTGGTACCACCACGCCTTGTGGGGCAGTTTACAAATGGACTGTAACGAACACGGTAACTTCAGCAAACGTCAATGTGTATGCTGACTTCAATTATACTAAACGTGATTCTGCACGTCCTTCGCGGGTGGGCTTATTCGGTGATGTAGGCGTAACATGTACGAAAAAAAAATCAAATGAGGTAACTAACACGCGGCTCACTAATTAACAACTTAATTGGTACATTTATCGCAAGTTGCTACCGGAGTAGAAAGTTTCGTACAGCAGGCCGGATAGCAAGTGCCAAATGGTGCGGGACCACAAGAAAGACGTGGTTCCTTTCTTCGCACCGCACTTACTGCCGTTGATTCAACAGACTGGAGCGCGTTGGCTGGGCGTAAAGTATTCGCAACGTGGAATTGTAGAATACACGCCACTCCACCCCCCCCCCCCCCCCCCCCCTTCGGCGTACGTCATAACTTGTACCGCAAGTTATGACGTACGCCACCACGGCAGCCACCACGGCAGCTCTGCTGGCTGTGGTGGCTTCAGTGTGTCTGGTGGTTTATCGCACTTATTCGCGGATAACTTCAGCGGGGGAAGAAATTTAAACTGCTGGGAGAGGAATTCACTTGACTTGCGCTAAGTGCTTCAAGGTGGCGGCTCTACTGCCGACATCTAATACCGAGAGCCTTTTCAATAGTTGTTGCAGAGCAACCAATCTATAACAGAACAGAACGTAATATATCGGTTGCACGTACATTTTCTGTGGTCATTGAGCCAATGAGCATCACATTTAGTGTTGGTCGACGGCTTCTACCCGATCGTTTCTAGTGACCAGCGACACAGATGGTCGGAGTTCACGAATGGCCACTCAAATATCGCGCACCATATACACAAGCGTCGCGCTTTATAGAGTGACGACATGAACATGTACACGCTTAGAAATCTTAAGATAACGTGCAAGATCTTGGATAGCGCAAAAATTGCATTCTGTCGCAAGCCTTCGTATTGAATTTTTTCTATCAGAACGCAATCCGAACTCCGAAGACTTTCTAAATTTCAAACCAGTGTCCGCTCTTTTCACTTCCTTCTATTGAAGTGTTTCATTTTCATTTTCCTTAAATTCTCTTGAACTTTTGCTTTCGTGCTTTCGTTTGGCCAGTTTTCTGTTCCCTTTGTCCGTACCGTGACCGAAAATCCAGCACATAAACCGGGTCCCAAACAGGAAAATCGTGGAGCCTGCGATGACTGATGAGCCTGCGATGACTGGAAAACGTGCAGCTACATGAAGGCGTGAAAGCACGCCAACTCCGAAAGCGTCAAATGCAAAGTATCGTCCAACGACGTCGGGGTGATTCATAGCGTATCTCTGTAAAGGGTGCTGACACTTCGCACCGTACTGATCCAGCGTGGAGAAACTATCGCAGTGCCTCAAGAATAGCGTCGCTATAGTGGGAGGCCTGAATTATCACTAAGACGCATTTAGGTCGCCAAACTTTCCGTTTGTTCATTGTGAGCCTTTGCTCACGACGACGCATTGTCATTCAATCTGAGCTACGCAACGTCGTTTGGTTGAAACTTTGTTCGAGTACGGTGAAGGGCAAGCGTTGAACTACATTACATAGGCACTCGCAGATGGAGCCTACAATACCATAGCTGTTTGTGTGCAAGGGAGGATATTTAAATTACCTCCATTCCCGGTCTGGGTTCTTATTAAAGTTTGATGCTCCGAATGAAATATAGCGATGCATTTGCCGCTTTTTTATTCCAAGTGTTTATCATTTTTTGTTTACCGCATCTAACATAATCTAACCTAAGCGGAACTAGTCTATGACCATCGTTCTAAACGTAAATAAGTATTTCAGTAACCGTGATGCAAATTCCTTATTGCGAGCTAGTTGCTGACCCATAATGCAAATTCACAGTGCGGAAACAAGACAAGGACGAGAAGAACGTGAACAATCTCGAGGAACAAATATAATTTTGCTGCTGCTTGTGCTAAACGAAATTTACTTTCAATTTTGCTTTAAAGAAATAAAGAAGTAGTTGGTAGTCAGTGCTTGCCCTGGTTCGCGTTCTTCCCGTTCTTGTCTTGTTTCCATGCTGCAAATTCGCATCGCAGGTCGCCAACTAGCCCGCTCACACATTGGGCTTCAGCAACCATGGAAATTCACCATTTGGCACTGGCACACATGAACGAACCTCGAAAGTTTATTTTTCAACAAAGGCACTCAGACTCAGAATATCTCTAAGTGCGTGATATATCTCTGTAAAAAAATATTTCCTTAAAAAAACTGAAATTTCCTGGCAGCTGCTTTGCCAGAAAATTTCTGTGAAGCTCTGTTTTCTAATTTTGCTTCTCTTATTTAACAGGTTCTTTCGCTAATACATTAACATAAATTTAGTGGTCGAAGACAGTTATCTGTTTTGTATTGAAGAAAAATTTCAGTTTTCTGATTAAAATTTTTGTTATTTTAATAATACTTTCTTTTATATTTTACAAAAAATGTATGTGTAAAACAATTATCCATGTTGAGCCACAGGATAATTTCTGTTTTCTGTTTATACTTTTTTCTTCCAGTGTACAGAAATTAAATCCGTAAAGACAATTTTCTATCGTGATGAATAATGGGCGAACTAGGACTGTCACTGAAACCAACGCTTTGAAAGGGCATTTCTCTTCGTGAGCGCAGTTGCCGCCCTCACGAAGAGAATTTTCTTTGTCGAAACGTTGACTGCAGTCGATACTCCTTGTTCGACCACTGTTTAGCACTTCTTCCCTCCATTTTCATGTGAACGTCTGTCATGTTTGAGTTTTCTATCGCGCATCACATAATCATTAGGGAATAACAAATATCGTGTAAATATGCAGCTGGTCTCAAAACGAAAATTAAGCTGTCTGGTCAAAGCTAAAAATATTAACTGTAGCGCAAAAAGACAGGTCACACGTAGCGCTCGTGTGTGTCTCAGTTCTTACTTAGTTTTCTTGCGCTTCTGTTAAATATGGTCAACACTTTTGCTCTCAGTGGCTGTCAGAAATGATTTGTAATTTAGGACATTGTAGAAGAAAATGAATGTTTGCTTATTTTACATCAAAACATCACTGGACTGATAAATATGAAAACAGGTATATTAATAAAGGTGCTTATGCGCACTAGGTTCAGTAAACAAGCAGCATTGCTTTTCCTCCTCGTGTTATAACAGCTTAAAAGTCAATTTCCCAGGCTGTAGGTAAGCTTCCGCTTGCCATGGATCGCATGCCTACGTAAAAAAAGGAAGAACAGGAAAAAGTACACGCCCTTTCAAAGCAAGGCAAGCGAAGTAAATAAATACGCACATCTTTGTGCATAATAGGCAGTGATGGCCAAATTACGAAACTCCCACTACCCTGTCAGTAACTTGTTTTGAACTGGTCACGGCATGTATTCATGCACAAATTTGCGACTCACAACAGCATCAAGATGGGCGTGCAGTGCGTTTGAGGTATCATTGCAGGTGTGCGTTAGGTATTATGTCACAGTGTCCAGATATTGTGAAGTGCCCATTGAAGAGATGTATTTTCAGCATGCAGGTACAATCGAATGCTTTTTTGATGTAAAAAGGAACTGTTGTGGAAAGTCAGATATTGGTTGAACAATCGTAGCTGACTCAAAATAGCAAAACTGTTCTCAGCTGAACATTGTTTAACCAAATTTCACTACTTTTTTTTTTATACGAATGAATTCTGGGATGTTACGTGCCAAAACCACAATTTTATTATGAGGCACACCGTAGTGGAAGACTCCGGATTAAGTTTGATCACCAGGGGTTCTTTAACGTGCCCCTAATGCACCGGACAGAGGTGTTTTTGTATTTCGCGCCCATCAAAACGCGGTCGCCGCGGCCGGGATTTGAACCCACGACCTTGTGCTTAGCAGCGCAACACCATAGCCGCTTAGCCACTGCGGCGGGGGTGTGTGCGTGTGCGTGCGTTTTCCACAAACCAAGGAACCAGATATTTCATGGAGCCACGAGTGACAAAGAGCAGGTGGCAACGCTGAGACTGTGGCAAATAATGCTACAAAGAAGAGCCAGTCACGTGTTTGTTTCGTACAAAAATAGAAAAGTGTTTTATTTTAAAGCAAGGAAAACTGATGGCTAAATAAGCCACATGAAAACAAAACAGAAACAGCGAACTTCTTACTATACACAGTGCAGGAGAACCAGCTTATATATCAAACCATAATGGCGTTGAAAAAAAAAACTCGAAGTGGCCTCGGCATTACGTTGTTCAAGACTTTTGCTTTAAAACTCAATCGTGAAGACACCTGATTATGGAGACAACTTTTGGTGCGAAGCCGTGCTGCTTCCTTGGGCGCTGGGCCTTGGTTCCTCCCTCAGGGCGTCGTGCTGCGAGTGACCTGAAAAACGACAGGGCTGTTTCAATATCGGACAGTAGCATGATTGCACAGACTCAGTGAAGCCCTTTAGCATAAGTCTTCTTTTGGGGGAAGTTGGTCAACAAAGCCCTGCAGTGTGTGCGTATCTGAGCACCATATGGGAGGCCATTTCCAAATAATGCTTATACCAGCAAGACGACTATTTCGTTTCAAATAACTGCAGAATATTAGTACGTGGCCAGTCAGTGGCACCGTATACACTTTGAAACAAACAGCACTCACCATGGGACAAAATGTACACGCCACCCCCCCCCCCCACCCCATACACAACACACGCACACAACACGTACGCAGCACACGCATGCACACGCACACAACGCGCGCACACACACAACACGGACACAACACCATGTTGGTGATCGCTGTTTGTTTTAAAAATGTAGAAGCCTATACAGTACATTGCACTGACAAGCTTCATTTTATTGTTGCCAGTATGTACTAAGCTAGAGGATGTGTGAACCTCATGTTAATTGAGGCGCCTGCGGTTTTCTTTTTTTAAGTACAGTTAAGCATACAAAAAGAGACACATTCAGAATGACTATATATATTGCTTCATTTTAAGGAAACAACAGTCAATGAAGACAAAGAAAGAAAAAGAGCCCAGGTTGGGCTCCACCGGTTCAGCTACAAGTGTAATTACCACTCTCCCACTATCTTGGTTGTTTTGTATGTTATGTTTTTATTCGTGTCCCCTATCCATGACAATAATACCGTCTGTGCAACTGTGGTTGAAACATATTTAAACCATGCAGCCAATTATAACGTGATATCAAAAATGAATACGCATATTCTCTCATGACTTCCTATTTTGTAACTCTTCTGAACTAATCTTACTGTGCACTTTTGGGCACATGTTGAAATTGCGCGATTGAAGCTGATCAGTGGAGAAATGATGCAGTGACTTACTTACTTCTTGGCCTCAATTTGGGAATTTGTACATATGCTTCAAATAGAATACTTATGAAGTTATTAAGTGAATCGTTTTAATTAGCAACCTAAACACTGCAGTCTGTCGCTCAAGTCCACTTCATGTAATCCGTATCAATAGGCCGGATTGTGCGATATGCTCCATGCGCTTTTTTTTTATTTTTCGAACTAAAAAAAAGTAGCAGTTTCGCTCGAAATGTGAAGCAGCGATTGCAATAGCAAATTATTAGACAGCTATACGAAGTAAGGAAAATAGTTTTATCGGCAGTTTAAACTTGGCAACATTAGCTTACTGAGTGAATTAAAAAAACATGGTGTCACTGCGCACAAGCAAACAAGAACACATCACACTCTATGAGCGCAGACACTCGCTGTCAAAACGCTGGTGTGAGCAGGCGCAGCAGCAGCAGCGGGTGAAGTGACCTTCGTGCGATCTATCGGTTCAACGCAAGAGCGGCGAGAACACATAGCGCACAGAGGTATCAGCCGCCTGCCGATCCCTTCCCTTTCAATGTACGGCGCGTGCGACCGCGCGCGGCCGTGCGGAGCACGCACTTGGCGGAGTCGAAGCCGCCCTCGTCCCTCCCCCGCTACCTCCCTGCTTTCCTCCATGTATCGCGCCCGAGATTAAGTCGCGATGGTCAGTTCCCCTTGCACCCAGTCGCGAAATGCGCAGTTGCGGACGGAGCGCAACACCGCCCGCCTCCCTCCCTTGCTTCCTCCCACTGCCCCACGGTCTGTCGTGCGACGGAAGACGGCGCGTTTGCCCCCCCCCCCCCCCCCCGCTTTCTTCCTTCGCGCGCGCCAGATTGAGCCGCGATCGTCGGATTCCCTCGCGTGCTTTCACTCGCACGTACAGCATACGACGCGCGACGACGGTGTTATCACCCTTGGAACTCTATACGGAACATCGGCGACAGCAAAAAAAATCCGTCTGGCGTGTCCATATAATTGCTATCGCTAAAAAAGGAATCAGAGAACACTTTGTATCTTCTGCATAAACACGAAGCTGGCTCTTTCCTGCAATTGAAATATAATACCGAAAGCGAATGTTTTTTTCTGCGTTACGCAGGCTAGGTGCGGTCAAAGCATGTAGCCGTCGACAGGAAGACAGACGGGCTCCCCGGCATCACGGCTTCTGTGCGACGCGCGGCCACGCTGGGTGCATACACGTTCCTCAGAGTGCGGCAACATGCTAACGGCTTCACTCCTTGGATGGAGGAGACCATAGAGTCTACCATAAGGTCTCTTTCTCTATGGACGCCTGTGCTATCAGCGCTGAAAATGCCGCGCGGAAGCACAGGGCATGAAAGACAGAGCTATATTCACCGTGAGCCCCTAGTAATGCGAATTCCCGTGCGTCGTCTGCTCTACGTCTCGTCTGCGGTAACGTAGACCAGCAGAAACGGAAAAAAAATCGGAGTTTACTTCAGTGTCAGATATTTACAGCATTTGCTATATACAACACCGACACGACCCTTCGAGTGCACCGTACGCACGTCGCAAACAAATCACACGTCAGCTATTTTTATAGCTATGCCAAGCAGAATGGCATGTGCAAGGTAGAAAATAGTCCTGATAATCTAAAGCGGTGGACACATTACGTTATTTGTATAGTATTAGTTACGTGAAAGAATAACAGATGCTGTCTTTTTACTCTTTTTTACTAAACGTTTTGCTGCGGTTAAATTTATGCAAATTTTGACCATTTGTTTCTTATTTTTGCAGTCCACCATTCATACATTTAGTTTTTCTTTGTCAGAGTCAGGAAGTGAAGCTAGCAGACGACATGCGAGCAGTTCTTCGCGGCCACGAGCGTGATGACAGCATGGGCCATATAACGTAAAACTATTCCAATATGTTTCTATTCCAATTTCCTGACGTCAAATTTGCGTAACCACCAACGCAAGCACCGGGCGGTCACCCGCAGGGTTGTCTGAACCGACCAATCAAACGCTCTCCTCGTTCATAGGAGGTCACTTTCGTTTGCTTGAAAAACAAATAACATTGCCTACACTTAACGGCTTGTCGTATCTAATTGGCTGACAAGAGGCGAGGAAAACGCTCAAGTGGAGAGGGATTCACCGAGGCAGAGCCAGTGCACTGAAAATCGATAACCGGATGAAGAGGGTGGTGCCGGCGTCTGCGATTGGTCGGCTTTCCCTTACTTAGCTTGTGGTGGTTGGTCGAAAATCGCGGCGGCATGCAACGGAAGCTTAAGAATGACGCTAAAACTGACCCTCAGCAAAGAAGAGTGGGCAAAATGAGGTAGTAAACGTGTCGAAAGTGTTTGAAAACGTCACACGGCCATGCAAGAAGTTTTATTACACGCAAATACACCCATGCTCACCAGCAGGTGCGAGTAGCCAGCGTCTCAGTGATCGGCGGCAGCCATCTTTTATTCCTTTCGGAACGGGGCAGCCTGCGGCTATTCCGAGAAAAATTCAGTTTTGTTCGGCATATTAATCCATCTTCATCGCGTACACGTCACATTGACGCGGTGAGTTTGTGCGGTTTTGTGACGTCGCGTGACAGGCAGGTGAAGTAGGTGCAGCCCGAAAACGTTTTACCAATAGCCGAGGGCTAATGGCGAAAAGGGGTCAAATCATAAATAACAGTTTTTCCTTTTTCTGTCAAATCATGCATAATCAGTGTGTACACATCATATCAGATGGGGACGTATCGCGGTTTTCGTGACGTCGCGTGACAGACAGGTGAAGTGGGGAGTGGTATAAAAAAGTTTTTGACCAATCGTGGAGGGCTGATAGCAAAATCGGAATAGAAAAATTTGGAATAGTTTTACGTTATAGCGCCCCATATCTTCGCGGCTCGGGTACTAGCGCCTTCTGTACTGTGCTTTTAAAACGCGCCGATAGTGCACCAAGCCACTATCCAGTCCAGTCCAGTGTTCCCGCTATTTTCAACATGAAACAACGTAGTCGGTGGCCAGGCAAATCATTTCCCGACGGTAACGCACTAAAACACTCGAACCGCATGCTAACGAAGCAAGAAAATCAACGCTGGATGTCATTTACTCTCATACGCGGCGGGTTCATATGCCAGGATCAAAACAAATAAAATGTTACACAACAGAAAAAAAAGTCGCACTTTCCGGTCATTTCAATAAACTAAACGCTTGATCGTAGCTAAGAGCTAACGTCGCTGAGTGAGCTTTGTTGAGAACTCAGCATGCTTTTTTTTTTTTTTCTTTCTCGCTGCCACAGCAAAAACAAGTACATTACGAAAAGTCAAGAATAGACAATAATACATTTGTCCAAGCCCACTGGCTAGTCCATATAGGCGCTATAACAAAAAAACTAAAGCTAAATTTAATACCCATATATCACGTGGCCTCACAGAGCGCAACGTACGCTGAAATGTCGGAACGCGTAGTTGGTGAATTTTGTCACTGTCCGCCTGAATTTTCTTTGTGGGCTACATTGTAGTCCTGTTCTATGTCCCGAACACGCGGAGAATATTGGGTAAAAGAATACGTTGTGCACAGTTTGTAACGTACTTGAAAATAAAACTACGCACCTCTTACAATTTTTGAAAGAAGAAACGGAGCAGTGCCGACGTGCGTCGACTCGAAGAGCAGCCATCTTGATTATAGCATGGGGTATCAAAGCAGTACCGCAAACAGCGCGTCGTGCGTGGTATGTGCAAAAAACGGCGTGTACGAAAAGAAATGAACTCTAAAATTTTATTTTATAGTTGTTTGTGCAGTTAGAATAATTTAGAACGGTTATATTTTAGTTTTGGCTCGATTAGTAAGCTGGAGATCAAGAAGAAGAGAAAATTTCTTTTCGGGTACAAAAAATATATATGTAAGTTCTCTTTAAAGTAATAGCTTTTTTTCCAGTGTACGGTGACACACCAGAAGCAAACATAATGGAAAGCAAAGGAAAAAGAAGAAGAAACATTGTCTACACTGTGTCAAGAACATGAGACATAACATAATTATGCGGTGTTTAGGAAAGTTCACGGGCATTTAACACTTAGGCATTTAGGAAAGCGCTTTCCCACTCTAAGCATCTATACACATTATGTGTCCGTTTGGACCAGGAGGTATATTTTTCGGGAGATTCACCTGTAGGGTTCCAGGGAAAGACTCGATCGTGGAAGGATGCTTCCGATAAGCAGGTACGGTGGCGGCTGAAGTCAGCATTGGGGACGCGGCGCTAACATGCACAGGCCGGTGTCAGTGATGCATGCTGAAACGGTAGGCGAAAACAATCTGTCCGTTTAGCTATAGAGACTGCTGAATGGAACTTTAGAAAGCACTGCTGTGTTTTAGATGTCCTTGTGACCGATGTAAAAGGAGGGTGAATTTTGTTGCCTGACTGAAACTTCTGGGGTTCACTGAAGTACTCGTACCTCTGTAGGCGACCGCAGAGTTCTTTACACGAACGAAATCGCCGTAAACCTTCGTCACCTTTCATGCTCTTCGAGCGCCAGTATATCGCTTTTTCTGTGTTACTTTATTTTCACACTTTTGACGAGGAGATGGTTGCATAATAATGGTCGCGAAGGTTGCTCCACAAAGTCAAGGAGCGGTCATAGCACTCTTCCTTGTAACTACTACTAGCGCAACCCTAGTAGATCACGAAGCCTCTCGTATGCAACAGTGGTTGGTGAGGAAATTATGCTGGTCATGCAATAGTCATAGCGAAGGCGCCAACCGGCCATGCACGGGTCTTTGCCATGAAGACATTTCTGACTATGAATCCGGTTTAACAGCTTTCTCTCCTAAGAACAATATGTTATTGGCGAGTAGCATCCGCGATTGTGTTTATTTTTAAAATTGGCCGGTGCCTATATTCGGAAACTTATCTAGACTACAAATATATTTGTGAATGCGAGCCCTTGCACCTGGGACTGTGTGCAGAAAAAGTTCTTACGCAAGAACTGTTCGCAAAAACGGATTACAATCAATCATGATATCGGAGACATAATTAGCGAATGTGGCTGGCCAAAGCAAACAGCATTTACGAACGAAAGGCTTTGTAAGTTTGGCTCCTGAATCACAATTTGAACACAAATACGTGCTCGGAAAAAATAATGAAACGGCCTTGAGAATGTGTACGCTTCAAGAAGTATTTTAATGATTGGAAAATGTAGAGAGGTCGGCCGGATAATGGAGCATCTGGCCTGCTACTCTACGTAAGGGAAGGGGAAGAGGGGAAGAAAAAGGGTCACAATGGGGGATGATAATGGGAGGAACTGGGATACTGGGATACCGGGCCCAGCCAGACGCTCGTCACGTCCGCCTTAAAAGGCTGGATCCCGATATGAAATTTCCTATTCTGCGTGGAACTCCACGCCCTCATACATGCCTGATACACAGACTGCGATTAGGAGTCGCCTTCACGCGCAAATATTTGCACATTATTGGACGGACAGACTCCCCGGACTGTTCAGTGTGTGGCGCTGTAGAGACTATAGAACATGTGCTCGTGGTGTGTCCTGAGTATGCGCGCGAAAGACTGACAATGGCAGATACATTGAGACATTTACACAATGAACCACTGTCGGAGGACCTCTTGCCAGGCGCATGGCCACAGAATTGGCAGACGACAGAGACAATGCGTGCACTTTCACGTTTCCTAGGTGACACGGGCCTGGACTCACGCCTGTGATACCAGTTGTGTAATGTGTCCTTCACCTCGTTCGTGTACGCTTCAAACTTTCAGTATATACACAGTCTATTAGGTCTACACTTCCAGTGTTAACCAAAGATATGCTGAAGTGTATACTGTGCTTACTTGACCTATAAATGGAAATTGCGCCACGACTCGGCTCCAATTGCACTTCTAATTCATTTTCTTGTTTATTAACTGTATTCCTCGCTGTGCAAATTGCACGCAGTGTGATATACATTGTGCTTATGAATTTTATGTGAAATATATGCTTAAGCCCAGTCCAAGTTTTGTTTGCTTGTTGTCTTAGTGTCCTTTTGTTTCTTTCTATCTTTCTTTGAGCTTATCTATATTTGAAATTCCTTTTTTGGCTCAAACGAGAAAGGGTAGCCGGCATCACCTATGATGAAAACCTCTCTTAGACACGTACTTACAAAAAAGATATGTTAATTTTCAAATTTTGCACGGGCGTTTGTACCTTTTCTACATTTCCGCTAAGAAGACAAATTTTCGAATTGCTTGACCGGTAATTTGTGGGCTTTACTTTGACTCTGACGTAGGTGCGACAACAGTTATGTACAGTTCTTCGGTGCAGGTACGCTGCAACTAACAGTTTCGCTCCATTCTGTTCGTTTTGACAATACACTGCTCACAACCAGGTGAACCAGATCAGAGTATGCGGAACCTCCCTCAAATCACCGAAGAAGTGCGCGAAGGAAAAGAATTGGGAGAGAATCGTCACATTGCCTCTGCCCTTCATTCAAGAAGCAGCTCGTAATTGAGAATGGTTCGTATAAGAATACGGGGCGTTCATTCCTGACAGCGATCTTCTTAGCGAAGGCGGCGGGTCAGTGAAAAGAGTTCTTATAAGAGAAAATCTTTTAGGAATTCAACCATTGATTCTCACTGTACTTTCTTCGGTCATAATTTCAAGCCCGTGAGTGAACCGACCTTGTTTTGACAGAGCAAGCTTTTACCAGCCTGACTGACGTCAAGGTCGCCCGTTTCTGTGATAGCTTATGCTAGCTCATTATCCTGGCAAGACAGCAAGATCTCTTCGTTGGTAGACAGCTCCTGGAAGGTGTGCAGAACCAGGTTTTCCAAGACCATGTATCTACAAGGTACCCCGATTATGAAAAGGGCGTTTCCCTACGAACAGAGTTCGAGTGCAAACGGCAGACACTGTCAAGTCATGAACACCAGCTGGCCTATTTCATTGAAAAGAACAGTGTACGTTCCGTGCATTCTACCAGCACAAACTTATAGGGCTAAAACTTCGACGATAACAAAAAGGCTTGAGGAGAAGCTAAGGAACGGTCAACGAGCAATGTAACGGAAAACGGTAGTTGTAGCGTTAAGAGATGAAGACGGTAGTATGGATCGATAGCAAAGAGGCGTAGCTGATGGCTAGTTGAAGCGGGACAGGTAGAGTTAGGCAGGTCACGTAGTGCGTAGAGGATATAACCTGTGGTCCAGGGTATAGTAGAATGGTTGCCAAGGGAAAAGGAAACGCATCCACCGGCAATGATGAGATTAGGAGATTTCCAGACGTAGGATCGAGTCAGCTTGTGCAAGTCGCTGGGAGAGGTCTTCGTCTTGCAGTATTGACAAAGTGGTATAATGATTCCTGTTTTCGTTGCCTCTGAGAAACATCCGCAGATAATGTACCTCGGGGGCGCACGGCGCATACTGCGCACCGTGCTTGAAGTGGTGCGCTGTCAACTCAGGTGAGATCCCATTGCGGTTTGCGATCCCCGCTGGTGTGCAAAATTTACTATACCCTGTCGATCATTTGGTGTGTTGGACTCCACCTAATTATGTTGCCTTTTGTTTTATACTCGATAATTTTCCTTCAATAGTAACTTCTTTCTATGGTTTGTAACCAGGCTTTCAATGGAGTGAAGAAGCGTATTGAGATCACGGCTCGACGTTAGGGAAATAACAGATCCCCTGCATTGGCTTTCGCGTGACGTGAGATCTACGAGCAAATCGGACGCTTATAATGTGACTTGCTTTGTTTGGCAACTTCGCATACTTTTCGGTATGTCCATAGGTATCTACACTATTTCAGGACAATTCGGGCAGCTGGGCGTGTGCCGCTGGTTAGATGCCCGAATAGACAACTTTTGGCATTGGGTATGTGCAACTAGGAATGTGACACTTGGTATGTGAACATTATTGGCCGATCCTCCAGAATAGGTATGTGCTACTGGGTAGGTGTCAGGATAGACAATCAGAACAAAAAGACAGAAGTGATCGAAGTCGGCAATAGAAAATGGAAGAAGTCCGCCGCAGAGAAATGAACAAGCTGGAATCAAAAGTAGCCGAGTCTGGAGAAAGAAATGAAGTGAACAGAATGGGACCAGAGTGTGCATTGAGCGAGTAGCGTTGAGCTACCGAGAAGTGCAGAACGTGTTGATAGCAGAACATTCAAGAAGCCGGCTACACAGGAGTGAAGACTTTCGCAACACGGTGTGTCAATTGCGTATATGCTAATCGTCCTAGCGTGGGCATTCATTGTGAGATGGGTTCTGCATGAAATTTTTAATCTATATTTTTGCCTAAGTGGTGTCCCAGGAAATCAGCACCTATAGCTTAACTCGATTAGCGTGGTCTGTCTGCGCCGTCGTCGTACCATCGCCGATGCCGCGAGCGCCGAGAAAGTGGTGTATGCACAATGTTTCCGCCAACCGAGTGCTGCCGTCAGGCGGGTCGTAGCCGATGCGCCGCTGCTACATCCAAGGCTGAGACCCGCAGCACGTGCTGCTCGGGAAACCGGAGGAGGGGGATGTCCGATACTAATGGGACACCGTCAGAGACGAGCGCGCGGTGAGGGGGATCGAACCTTAATTAAAACGACTGGCAGCTTCGTTCGTCGTGCCGGCGGCTCACGTTCTCCACAACTGCGGGACGCGAGCAAAGCGCGAGATTAGTTCACCTATTAGCAGGGCTCACGCGAGACTTTGCCGAACACAAAATGGGAAGGGAAGGGCGGGGGACGACACACTGGCTCCTCTTCTTACGACGCACGCGCTCTCCTTGCGACACGAAATGCTCTGCTTAAAATGCGGGCCGTTGCTCAACACTTCTGAAACGCTCCGTAAAAAATAAGAATAACTGAAGGAAACTACGTTGGTCTTGCTGCCATTGGTACCATTGCTACCTTTGCTGCATTCATGCGACTATGAGTAAATACAAAAGTAGTCATATAAAGTAGTGGTGTTTTGAGACATTCAGCAGTCTGCTTGGAGCTCGAATAAGATTTACTATCGGCGAGAGTTCGGCAGGGAAGACGAGGTGATGTAAAAACGAATAACACAAATTTAATACATCATTACGGGTGAGCGGTGTGCTCCAAGACAAAAAATAGTGAAACGTTCAGCGTGCGTGACCTGCACGCAAGGACAGAGAAGATGTATCCACAAGTGGCTGCTCTTGGCTTTCGTATACACTCCACCATCCGGCAAACTTTATTATCTCTTGCTCCCTGGTAGAGGGCCTTGTCAGGAGACATCGGGTCAACCTACACAGAGGGTCATTGGAGGGAAACCACTCCTTGGCGTAGAGGGCGTGAACGTAGGCCACGTCGTACGTCGGGTCAACCCACTCAGAGGGTCATGGGAGGAAAACCACTCATCGGCGTAGAGGGGGGGGGGGGGGGGGGGACGTAGGCCACGTCGCACGTCGGGTCAACCCACACAGAGGGTCATCGCAGGGAAACCACTCCTTGGCAGAGAGGGGGTGAAGGTCGGCTACGTCGCACGTTGGGTCAACCCACACAGACGGTCATAGGAGGAAAACCACTCCTTGGCATAGAGGGGGTGAACGTAGACCCCGTCGCACGTCGGCTCAACGAACACAGAGGGTCATTGGAGGGAAACCATTCCTTGGCATAGAGGGGGTGAACGTAGGTCACGTCGCACGTCGGGTCAACCCCCACAGAGCGTCATGAGAGCAAAGCCATTCCTTCGCGTAGAGGGGGTGAACGTAGACCCCGTCGCACGTCGGCTCAACCCACTCAGAGGGTCATGGGAGGAAAACCACTCATTGGCGTAGAGGGGGTGAACGTAGCCCACGTCGCACGTCAGGTCAACCCACACAGAGAGTAAGTCAAGGGAGGAAAGCCACTCCTTGGCGTAGAGGGGGTGAACGTCGGCCACGTCGCACGTCGAGTCAACCCACACAGAGCATCATGGGAGCAAAACCACTCCTTCGCGTAGAGGGGGTGAACGTAGGCCACGTCGCACGTCGGGTCAACCCACACAGAGAGTAAGTCAAGGGAGGAAAGCCACTCCTTGGCGTAGAGGGGGTGAACGTCGGCCACGTCGCACGTCGAGTCAACCCACACAGAGCATCATGGGAGCAAAGCCACTCCTTGGCGTAGAGGGGGTGAACGTAGGCCACGTCGCACGTCGGGTCAACCCACACAGAGCATCATGGGAGCAAAGCCACTCCTTGGCGTAGAGGGGGTGAACGTAGGCCACGTCGCACGTCGGGTCAACCCACACAGAGCATCATGGGAGCAAAGCCACTCCTTGGCGTAGAGGGGGTGAACGTAGGCCACGTCGCACGTCGGGTCAACCGACACAGAGCATCATGGGAGCAAAGCCACTCCTTGGCGTAGAGGGGGTGAACGTAGGCCACGTCGCACGTCGGGTCAACCCACACAGAGCATCATGGGAGCAAAGCCACTCCTTGGCGTAGAGGGGTGAACGTAGGCCACGTCGCACGTCGGGTCAACCCACACAGAGCATCATGGGAGCAAAGCCACTCCTTGGCGTAGAGCGGGTGAACGTAGTCCACGTCGCACGTCGGGTCAACCCACACAGAGAGTAAGTCAAGGGAGGAAAGCCACTCCTCAGCGTAGAGGGGGTGAACGTAGGCCACGTCGCACGTCGGGTCAACCCACACAGAGCATCATGGGAGCAAAGCCACTCCTCGCCGTAGAGGGGGTGAACGTAGGCCACGTCGCACGTCGGGTCAACCCACACAGAGAGTAAATCAAGGGAGGAAAGCCACTCCTTGGCGTAGAGGGGGTGAACGTCGGGTCAACCCACACAGAGCATCATGGGAGCAAAGCCACTCCTTGGCGTAGAGGGGGTGAACGTAGTCCACGTCGCACGTCGGGTCAACCCACGCAGAGAGTAAGTCAAGGGAGGAAAGCCACTCCTTGGCGTAGAGGGGGTGAACGTCGGCCACGTCGCACGTCGGGTCAACTCACACAGAGGATCATGGGAGGAAAACCACTCTTTGGCGTAGAGGGGTGAACGTAGGCCACATCGCACGTCTGGCCAACCCACACAGAAGGTCATGGGAAGGAAACCACTCCTTGGCGTAGAGGGGTTGAACGTAGGACAGGGGAGAGTAGGAATTGCACATTCCGCGCATAATCTCGTCGCACACACCCGACGGACAAGTCTTTTCATGTTGATGAGCGTGACGATAAGGCTCGCCGTGTCCCAGGTGTTTGGCATCTGTTCCATACGCTGCCGCACAAACTGTAACAGGAGTTACTTTAGATCTCACTTACTGACTCGCGTGTTGCTCACTAACTCTCTGCCACATATTGTTTATTGTTTATTTTGTTTATTGTTTATTTGTTTATTTTTCGCATGTAGATGTGATCACCGCGGGGCGGTTTACGTTCGCGTCGGACTCCGAAGTCAAAAGCACTAGTGCTCACGAATATACGGTGGTAATCTGATCTGGCATTCACAAAAAGCGCTTGCGCTGGAATTGTTCGCAAGACAGAAATTTTTCCAATCCTGCTGTGAAAGTAAAGGCGGCTGGCCAATGGTGAAGAGAACTTACGAACGGGAATCTTTGTGGATCAGGCTTTTGATTTTTCTTTTCTTCTAGTTTGAAGAGATACACCCAGAAGGAAAGTGACGTATTTTTCTTCATCTATTCAGCGTTTTTAATTAAACGAACTTGTAAAATTTTTAATGTTATTCTGCTTTGTAGACGTGAGAGTTAGTGTGTGTAATATGTAGAGATAACAATGCAAACGTCGAATTGTGACATAGTTACAAAAATAGTTGCAAGCACGCACACATGTTCGCTAGTTTAGCATCATTGTGACAGGTTCAAACTTCTGAAGAAAAGAAGATACAAAACCGTATGTTAGTTTTCATTCTACCTGCCTTTAAACATTCTAAACGATGAGAAGAAAGTGAAAGTATGCCTAGTCACAAACATTGCATTTGTAACCCTACTGCACTTTTGTAGGAGATATATGTTGCTTCTTTATAGTCTTACCAACACCTCCTACAAATGTGGCAACTGCTTGCACTAAAGATGTCTGTGAACGCAATAATGATAATAATCGTTATTTTTTGGCGAAGTAGAAATAAACACATACGAACAAAAGAGGGGGGAAGAAAATGGAAAAGCTGACACACCACAGGAACTTAGCAAGACTTGGACGAAGAAGACAGCATGGCAGTAAGAACGGAGGTAAATAGAAAATTGTGGCCAGGTCTTGGAACATGAAAAAATGAAAACAAAAACGCGAAAAAGAAATTTCAGGTGGTCAGTTACCTCCTCAATGACTGCAATAATCAAAATAAATGTGTAGTTCAATAACATGCGCTTTTCTAGTGATACTGTAAACCTTACTTGTCACTTACTTGCTCTTTAGTGGCACGAGCAACGAGTGACACTCTTGTTTCTTGCGCAGCACTTCCGGTTCACCTCTTGAGATTACCGGGCAGGAAACTGAAAATAAATCACAAAGAGATAGAAAAAAATTGTACAGTACAAAATTCATGGGTTTCATTATAGATATGACATTAGAATATAAGTTGAGTTACAAGTTGAGTTACTGAAGAGTCTGGAATAATTAGAATTAATTAGAAATCACTCATTTTATCGCCAGAACGCAATGTGCGACACAATCAACATGTGCGTCTACAATACATAATTTGCAGTATGCAGAAGTCGCCACGCGAGCACAATAAAAAAATAAGCGCCCGTTGTTAATTTCTCCTTAAGATGCCCGGTTCCATACCGAGCCTTATAAAGGGTGATGACAGGCAACATCAATATGACCCAGCGTAGCGGGTAACCGTTAGTTCTCAGCTGCAGGAGCTCAGAACCACAGCTAAGTGCGCACTTACACGATCCACAGTTTCAGCTACTTTTATTAGAGTCCGCATATGTACTTGTCGGTGATCATCAGTCCTCTTGAGAAAACGCAATTTCAAGGTTTCTTTGCCTTAGTATGGCTTAGAGACCGCACTGATGCGATGGAAGGCTTCCTCCGTGGTTGAAAGGCCGTCAGCAGCTATTACGAAGGCACTACCGTCTAGGCACACAATTCTTAGATATTTGTCAAGGGTGACCCGAAAAAGAGGCAGCAACAACACTGTAGCCAAGATCGTCCGAAACGAGCGGAAGTCAGAGACATAAAGCTTCTGTGCAGTGTGCACCGTGCGCACGGCTTGCAACTCGAGAGTTTCGTACTTAACGCATCTGTTGGCGACGAGCGCCAGGCTTGTGAATTCCGCGTAGGCTCACTTGTTACTCGCAAACGCTTTGTGCATGCGATGTACCTACAAAGTTGCAAGTCAAGCTTCTTATCAAAGGCAGCAAAAAAAATGAGGGTCCATTTTTTTTGTTTACATAAGTCACGGAATGAGTACAGTCACACGTTTCAATAGTGTCAATGCAATAAGGCGGGCTACTTAGTTGGTAGAGCTTGTATTCATATTCGCAGCGCAATATTACAGCAGGCGCCGGTCCTGTCGTTTGTGTCCTTCGTCAGTCCTTGTCTTTTGCGCCTTGCCTTTACTCATTCATACATGAACCAACTAGCCCAAGGAAGAGTTTTACTTGATTACAGCAGACACGCACGTACAGAAAAAAAAACGAAACAGACGAGACGAGTGCTAGGCAAGAGGAGTGAAAAAGTGGTTGGCCCGAAATTCTAATAAATGTGAACCGAAGGCAGAAACAGGCCGTTTCAGGTCATCAGCAAGCAGGCGGTTTTGTTGGAGGCCTGTAGTGCATGGCCAAGTGGTAGATGGCTTTATTGAAGACAGTTCTATAAACTGGTCTAGAGCCAAGAGAGAAGCAGAAAGGATGAACCTTATTTGTTACGCAAGTCGCTGTACTGTGTAACGTCGATTCGAATCTTCCGACAAACTCTTAGGTAATAGTTCCCCAAAAGACATTTTCGCGAAGTCAATCTTTACAAAGACCGATTTCAGTAGCTTGCAGCAACAAATGACGCGCACAGCGGATACTAAGCAGCTTTGAACTTTAAACCCTATAGAGGCGAGCTCAGGTGCAGACTTAGAAAGTCTTTTGTAAGAAGCCATTAAAGAAGGCTTTTGATTTATTGTTTGGCCATCGACTATGTGGCCGTCGAAACCTCCATAAACAGTATATCACGGTTCCTTACCAGCTTCTCTCGTTGGTGATAGTGGTATAAACTTCTTTGCTTGAATCTTAGAGACGCTTTGGACACCACTGCTACGGAAGAAGTGAAGAGGTATGTTTTTGTATGAATAATTGAAGTATATTACTAAAATTAATGCGAACGGATAAGTGTCATTTCTGTTGGCCCGACTATAGCTTAAGTACAGAAGATACGTACAAGATGGCTGAATTCTTGCTTTATTTAGAAGTGCAAACCCTTCCTGCTCGGATTCTAGGAAAGGATGGCGTTTAAAAAAACTCTTTGCGAGTTGACTTGCACCTAGTGGGCACCCATATCCTGAAGGCTGGCGAAGATCGCAAAAGTACTTATCCAGCCATAGACTATGCGGAGCCACTTCGTTATCATCGTGGAGCTTTTTCTGCATTTTAACTGCTAAGGTTGGCAAAATAGTAGACAAATTAGTGTTGCAGACTCGTGGCGGCACTACTGACATTCGCCTCTGGAACGCTGCAAAGCTCGTCGCCATATATATTGCTTATCTCGCCTTTGCCTTTTGCTTTCTCTGATATCGGTGGTTTGGCTGCCCTCAGATATTGCTCTGCAGTCGAGATATTGTGGAGCGGAACATGCAGGCTGCAGTTACGAATCCTTGTCGCGCACACGGCGGGCCGCTTGTTCACTGAAGAAAAGCACGAAACGACTATTGTAGGAATGCTCCGATGCACATAGAAGAATGAAGGTCTACAAGCAATTGGAGCGACCGTCGTGTGACGCTAATTTTTCTCTTGTGATCCATCTTATTGCGCTACAGTCAACCGATGGTCAACCCATACCAACTAGCCCAGCTTTCTGGTTGTTGTGTATGTTTTCTTCTTTTTTTTGCCAAAGATATATAATGCGTTTCGTACAGCTGGTGAGCATGAGGGCTCGATTTGAACATCCTCAAAGGCCACGTTTTGATGAAAGAGGTACACGCAAGGGCGCAACTACTCGGATGTCGGTATGGCTAAACCTCAGCAAAACCCAAGTTGATTCGATCATTCAGATACAACCTGGCGTCAGTAGTAGCTTACATGTAGCTTTGCGCATTGGGATGAGTCAGCCACCCAACAGAGCAACCGCCCAATCTAGCAATAGTGATCGCCAGCGCGCTTCTTGCTGCAGGGATGGGACCCGATATTACATGTTCATCATCGGCCAACGCGCAATTATACTCCACTTCTTTTTTTCTTTACAGCGGAGCTGCATATGGCTAGGGTACCATAGACGTTTCGTGTCCGCACACAAACACTATCATGATCAATTGCTCGTACCCTCGTAAGCAAACAAAAAATGCAACGACTGATACCCACGTAAAGCAGAGGCTACAAGCCCTGAGGAAAGTGAAGCGAACAGCTCTGACATTCTTTCTAATCACACTTACAACATACACAACTGCATGTTGAAAACTGCCATCGTGAATTGTTCATACCCCCGTAAGCAAGCAAAAACTGCAATGGCTCATAGCCGCGTAAGCTTCACGGTTGCTCACTTTGCGTGGGTTAGTTGCGATGACACTACCCCTGTGGTCGCTGCCGGTGATTTCAATGTGGATGTGTCGGGACGAAAAAGGGAGTGGTTTACACGTTTGCTGTTGCAGACATACGTCTCTTGCGATGCCACACCAATCCGGCCTAACCGACCACGCAACGGCGTACGTGCATCGATTTGACATTATCAAAGAATGTGTTTGCATTTGCGAGTATGCCGATCAGTATATATCATAGCGACCACAAAGCTATTATGACCGTCGTTACTAAGTGAGAATGAGTGATGTCAATAAAGTCTTTACCACAAGTTTTCTTACCACGATATTTACAGCTCCGCTCGTCATACACCTTCGCAGGCCGAGATGGCCTTGAATGTTTTTCGCTCCCTTCACCACCCAAGCTTGTGAATGTGTCCTATATGCTCCCGCAAAAGGAAGCCGGCCAATGCTAACTTTTTCATTGACGCAGCAGAACCCATCTAGGCGAAACGCGAAACAGAAGTGAAAGGAACTGCGAAGGGCCGAAGCAGCATAGCGGCGTCTCAAATTCCCGGATAGTTATATAGAGGGTGATAATTTTTAAGTTATCTATAATATTGGAACACCGTCTGTTGCAGATAATATAATTCTAGTCCTTGAGTCGGACTATTCATACAGGCGGACATTACTTGCATGAGAAACCGAAACAAATATTCAACTAATTTAAAAAATTCACTCAGTATCTTCCTAATTAATTACTTTACGGCACGTATTCCAATTTACGAATTGTAGTGGATGAGTTTGCAAAGCGTATCCAATTGGAATGAATTTCCAGAATGACACCAATTTGGAGATATGCGCCATATAACTCGTCGTAAAAATTCATTGTTGTTCCACTTAGTTTTTCAACAAAACGCTCTTTCATGCATTTATGCACAAAAGTAACTGTAACACCCATGTATATTGTCCCACACTTCTGAAAATATCTGGGGGCTGCTGTCATCCTGGAAATTAATTTCAAGTGGATACGTCTTGCAAGTTCATCGGTTACAATTCGCAAATTGCAATATGTGCAGTAAATGCTGAATTAGGAAGTTAATTTGCAATATTTGTTAATTAGTTGAATATGTGTTTCGATTTCTCGTGCTGGTAATGTTCGCCTCTTCGAATAACCCAGCTCAAGGACAAGATTTATGCTATCTGCCACACACGGTTTTTGATAGTTGCGGAAAACTTAAAAATGATCACCCCGTGTACACATACATACATATGTATAAGCAGTGCCACCTAACATAGCCCTTGATATTACTTTTGGGACATGAATACCATGCAGGGTTTCTTTTGTCTCCTATGTTTCTTTTCGACTTCTTTTAGTCTACATGCCCCCCTCCCCTACTTGACCATTCTTAAGCATGCTGTCAATTAATTGCCAGATATAAAATAGTTACGTAACTCTATAAACAGCCAGTTAAAAGTGGCAAAAAGATTATATCTAGAACAAAAGCCTTACAAGCAAGCGATAATACCAAATTGAAATGGGACATCGTCAACTCCTTTCTAAACAGGAATTCTCGACCAAAACAGGTATCAAAAATTATGTACAATAACTCAGAGTATAACTACCCTATCCTAATAGCCAACACTTTCAGCTCCTATTTTTTTTTTTTTTTCATGACACACCCTCTCCTTCACAAGTCCCTCAACTTAATCGTCTCCCTCATTCATTTTTTTTCTCTTCCCCACAACACCAGAGGAAATATGTAAGGTTATGTGTCACCTAAAACCCACCAGTGCGGGAACTGTTGAAGCTCTGCCTGCTACTATTACAATGATTGCGCACCTATATTCTGATATCTTGCCTTATATTACGAATTTGATATTCAAGACTGGTCTGTTTCCTAACGAGCTTAAGCGCGGTAAAGTCATTCTAGTTCTTAAAAAAGGTGACACCACTCTAATACATGCCTACCGCCCTATATGTATATTACTTTTTTTCGGCGAAGTTCTCCAGAAATTAATCAAATTGCGTCTAAACGAATACCTCACTACATTTAATATTCTCTCTTCATGCCACTTTGGTTTTCGTAATGGATACTCCACTTATCTGGCACTCATACATATAACTGACCAATTAAAAAAGCAATAGACGAAAATCTATTTGCAGATTCAGTCTTCATCGATCTAACAAAGGCATTCGACTGCTTAAACCATAGTATCCCTTTTTCTAAGCTTGAGGCTATCGGTGTACGTGATCCTGCCTTCTCACTATTAAAAAGTTACTTATCTAACAGAGTTAAGGTTGTGTCTATGTCTAATGTCTATTCCAGACAACAAACCACTAACATTGGCGCCCCTCAAAGATCCATCATAGGAACGCTACTGTTGTTGATTTATATTAATGGTCTACCTAACTGTTTGTCGTCTACCAAGTGCATTCTGTACACTGATGATACTACCATGTTTGCCTCTGATAAAAACATGTCACTTATTATTAACGAGCTAAATACCGATGTAGAAGATGTTTTAAGTTGGTGTAATGCTAACCTATTATCTACTAATGCCACCAAGACTAAATTTGTTGTATTTTCCTCAAATCAACAACATTCGGCATCCTTCCCTTTAACTTTTGGCTCACATTCTATCTCTCCCAGTCCATGCTCATCTTTCCTTGGTATTTCTCTTGACTGCAATTGGAAATATAAAGATCACATTTCTCACATAAAAAATAAAATAACATACGGTATTCGCGTTCTAATTAAAACTCGTACCTACTTTACATACGGTACATTAATCTGGCTATACTACTCATTCGTTCACTCTCGTATTAACTACGACATAATATGCGGGGGTAGCACTTGTAACACTCACTTGGCATCCCTCCATGTAGTCCAGAACCAATCCATAAGGAATTATTATAAGTAGTTCACGTTTTTCAAATGAAAAATCACTACTACATGAAAACAACATCCTAACCATTTCAGAACTCACCAAATATAATCTAGGAATTTTATTCTACAAATATATGACTAAGAAACTACCATCGATCTGCTTCTCACCTTGTGACCTGATAGCTCATAGTCACACTAGATTTGCACTCAATAATAATTTCCGTCTACCTAAAGTGCATACTAACTATGGTAAACAGACTGCGGAATTTTCCTCGATATCGCTTTGGAATAATCTGCCACCTATAATCAAAATGCAAAAAATGCATACCAATTTAAAAGAGAACTAAAAGCATTCATAATAAGTACTTACTGATAGTGTCCGTTTTTTCTCATTTTATTCTGTTTTTTTATACTGTCATGCTGTTAACAAGTGTTGTTATTACTCATATGATATAAACACGTTTTGACATTACTCTTAGCTCTCATCTGTGCTACTGTTCTTGAAACATTGTATACCATCATAAGTGTCTTTAACAGGAGGTCCCGATACATTCTTCGACTACGGGACCTCCTTATGTGTTCTACACACACGTAATTAGAATTAAATAAATTCTTAACTTCTGAAACACCATCTTCCTAGGGTATAGCGCAATAGCCTGCCTGCAGGTCTACGAAGCACTGAAAGTTAGATATTTTTTGAACGGGTATATTGCAATGGCAGGCATGATTTTCAATCTTGTGGCCCCTAACACCACTACTTGATATTAACGAGCTGAACATCAAGCGTCACCTTTCATTATGCACAGAAAGCAGAAATAACACGACAAATAGAAATGCACTTCTATTTTTCAGAGTTACTCGGTGTAGGCGCATCTTCCCAAAATGGACGGTTTCTTTGGGAGGGATCGCAAAAAGAGAAAGACAAACGAGGTGCAGTTGAATTCTGAGCTCGAAGCCCATCTTGGTTGTTCATGTGGCTCTATTCACGAGCAGTTCTCAAACTTATCGGTTTCTATTCTAGCAAAAAATCGGCTAAACGTCCATTGTGATGTTAGATATCGTAGTGCTGGCCTAGTATTTCTTTTTTTTTTACATACCTTAGTTTGCACGAGCATTATATCTCTAAATTGTACATTTCATTTTCGAAGCGCTTCTTACTGGGTTTTTTTTTTCGACTTCTTACAGCAAACAGGCGAAGGTTCTGTCTCATTCATACGTTCGAGGAGTCGTAAATTATCGTGCAATTACTAACGGTTTGACGATAGGTGCACATGAGAAGTGTTGTTCTTTAAGAGAAAAAAAGGAGGACATGACGCAGGAGAAAGAGGACGAGAAAAGAAGAATAAGAAAGCGCAAGCAGTATTTCTGTTTTTTTTTTTTTTTTTTTTGGTATCAGGTTGTCAATCAGAAACCCAAATTTAGCGCTCACACTCCTAAAGAAAATGGCCTTCAGTATGGCAGAAACTCCACTTTAGTGGTTTCACGCAAACGTTAAAATTTCTCGTAAGATTTCGGAAGAGTAAACAAAATTAGTTGCAGTGTGGCTACGTTTCTTTCTGGCGCCACAATCTGTCCCCTAGCACTGGAAAGCTTTATAGGTGCGGCTTCACCATATAATCTTCTGTGATAAAAAATTTAGACGTGCACCGGCAGCTACGTGTGTGATGTGCAACCAGTCGTATCAGATTTCGCAGCTCTTCGCAGAGTTCGCTACCAATTTTCTCCTGGTCCTCCCCCAGAGGAATAGTCTGTGGTGGTAAAGAAAAAAAAAAGAACTGGAATAAAAGAAGATGAAACATTAAAAGGGTCTGTCGCAATTGCGAATCTGCGGGCGTGACAACAACACCGCAGTAACCCACCTTCATTTTCTACGGACACCGGAGAATTGCGTAACTTGCGTGGCTCCTGAATCGTAGCGTTGAGCACGAAAATGACAAAAGCAGCGATACCGAAAATCCCTCGTGGCGTCCTTTCCATCTTTTTCGGTTTCTTCCCCTCGAAACTCCGAGATTTTGCAACACATTCTCCCCTCCCCCTTCCGCATGCACATGCTTGCGACATCAATATTGCGCGGTTGCAATAACGGTGCTTGTATTGTCGATGCAATTTTTGGATGCAAGTTTCGGTAATGGATAAGTCAACCCCTTGGTTAAGAAATACACACAGACAGGTAACCCAGAGAGCGTTACAATACGTGAAAAGACGCCGAATCCGTAAAAAATAATGCAATGCAGTTATGCAGCAGCTGGTAGACGGCAAAATTCGTTGCTCTACGGCAAATTAATCGCAAGCTTCCTTTCCTTTGCCGCAATTAAGGTTGGCTATAGCTCAAATGAGAAAAGGCTCTTGCTGATGAGAATACTATTCGCAGTGTTCTCTTTTATGTGCTTGACGGCAAAGTAATCTGCGCAGTACCGTAGCGGACTTCACGTTTCCCTAAAATATGTAGACAATCTCTTAGAATGGAGGCTAGCTGTTAACGGAGTGCAGTCTAATCTCATGCTCATTATTGGCACCGTTCATTCATATACGAGGAAACTTACCCAGGAACTATACTTCACCGAGCGATAGTTTAGCTTCGTTAGTTTGTTTCGTACCTTTGTAGATGAAATCTTTCGTTCCCGTATTTCTTTCCTTATGCCACCGAGAGTTTATTTCTGTTGTTCCCACCGCGTTAGCTACAGGCATGCAAAGCATGAGCGTCCTATTTCACTGTGTGTCTGTACAATACTGTGCTCTGAGCAAAGTGGGCATGACGAGGTATTGTAGAGTTTGACGACTTCGCTGACGGTGTCATACTGCGGTGCGTGGTTAAGACATTCGCCCGGAGCGATTAAATTATTTTAAAGCGTCATTTCTTCGACTAGGCGACCTCACTGCGTGCTACATCATAGCCGGCTGCGTTTTCACAGACGCGCATAATGACTCAGAAGGGTTTGGGTGCGAGCTAGTTGGTACGGATCATGAATGATCCGTACCAACCATATGAATGCGCATAATGGCGCACCATATGACGTGCCATACGAATGACGTATGACGCACCAATGACGTACCATATGAATGCGCATAATGACACACAGAATGCGAGACAGCGTGCTCACAGCAAAGGATATAGTTCGAGGAGCCATGAGAGACGCAGAGACGTTCTGTGAGTCCGCACGTGGTGAGCTCCTTGTTTGTTTTTCAGGGCCGCCGAAGTTCGATGTCAAGTTTCGAGCGCACGCCGTCAAGAGAGGCGAGAAGGCCCGACTCCAGTGTACGGCCATGGGAGACCTGCCGATCGCCATGACCTGGTCGAAGAACAACGACCGGGTCCCCGAAAAGAGCAAGTACAAGTGCGTGTCGCTTGCCTACGTCACTTTCTGTATCTTTGTATTCTCGCGCTGAATGCGTGCACACATAACTCGGATATGATGGCGGCGACGTTGTCCTGCGTTGTTAACTTGCAAGTGGTTTTGCGTGCTGCGCGTATTCTTCGTTTCAAAGGCATGGACTCTTCTTCGAAGGGGAAAGCTGTCTCAGTCTTGGGCAGCTAAGTTGTGAAAGCGCCATTAGCAGCTTTCACCTGGGATTTACCTCGCACAAACAGTAACTTTCTGACGTAATAGTCCTGCGGAAACCCGCAAGGTGGAGAGAAGTAATTAATAAAGGGAAAGTGAGACATCCACCCAAACGGAGCTAAGTGCTACAAAGGAAACGCATGCGGGTTCCTCGAAAGAAAAGCTTCGCAGCTGAAGAAAAATTCGTCCCGGACCAGGACGAATTTTTCTTCAACTGCGAAGCTTTTCTTTCGAGGAACCCGCATGCGTTTCCTTTGTAGCACTTAGCTCCGTTTGGGTGGATGTCTCACTTTCCCTTTATTAATAACTTTGTGCAGCGTCATTTGCTATCTCGTTCGGCACATTTCCATCCCGCATACGGTGGCAGAACTCAACTGTACCTTCTCGGTTCAAAGTGTTGTGAAGGCTTTGCAGTGATTCCTGCAAAGAGAACTAAAGATAAAATCATCGTGTCGCTGTCATCATTATTGTGCCGTGGTCGCCACCATGCCGCCGCCATCGTCGTTGCTGTTGTCGTCATGCCGGGCGCTTGTCGGCGTCGTCTTCGCTGCTGTCATCATTTCACTATTTGCTTCTTTGCTATCGTTGTCTCATGCCGAGGGCGCATACATAGGGTGCCTTCTTTTTTTTTAGCTGCACCAAAGATTTAAAAATGGCCTGTTGCAAATGGCACAATTCTAATCCTTGATCTAAGTTACTCGATGAGGCAGCCATTATTTCTGCGAGAAATCAAAATGCCTAATTAACTGATGAGCATAATTACACTAACAAAATTTTAATTAATTATGTTACGACACATATTTTAATCTACGAATTGTAGCTAATGAGTTCGCAAGAAATATCTACTTGCGACGAATTCTCAGGACTGCACCAGTTTCGAGATAATAATTTTCAAAGTGTGCGACGAAATGCAAGGACGTTCCAGTTACCTTTCGTTAGAGAAAATGCTATTTCATGCATTGAAGCATAGAAGTAACTGGAACACCAATGCATTTCATCGGACACGGTGAAAATAATATATGGGAACTGGTGCAGTCGAGAGGATTCCTTCCAAGTGGATACGCCTTGAGAACTCACTGGCTACAATTCGTAGGTTAAAATATGTACCATAACATAGTTAATGAAAAAGCGGATTAGTGTAGTTATGTTAATTATTTATTTCACATTTTGATTTCTCGTTGATTTATGGCTGCCTCATTTAGTAATTTAAATCAAGGGTTAGAACTGTGCTATCTGCCAGAGGCGGTTTTCGAAAATTCGGCGGTGCTAAAAAATAACTATATATATTGTAAGTAGAGGTGTGCGAACATTCGGAACTTTCGGATAATTAATCGAATAGTGCCCTTTTAAATTCGGTCTTCGAATCAAATAGTCCATATTTGTAAATGCGAATGTTTTGCGAATAATTTTTGAATATTTCAAAGTGTCAGCTGTGCCAAATAAAGATAAAATTAGAGCAGCAGTGCAGTAAGTTTTCACCACTGCAGGCGTAGTCGATGACCTCGGACATAGTCGATGACGTCAGGCGTCAGTCGAAGTTGTCTGTCGATGACGACAGACTACTCCAAGCATGCGCTGCAAAACACAAGGTCGTGGGATCAAATCCCGGCCGTTGCGGCCGAATTTCGATGGGGGTGAAATGCAAAAACGCCCGTGCTACCGCGCACTGGGTGCACGTTAAAGAGCCCCAGGTGGTCAAAATTAACGCGGAGTCCCCCACTACGGCGTGCCTCATAATCATATTGCGCTTTCGGGACGTAAAACCCCAGAATTCAATTGATTACTTCAAGCAATACAGAATATTTGAATCCCTTCATGTAGCCACCGTTTCTTATTTCTACCTTTCTCATATTTCGATGAAAACTTGTGGTCCCTCCCACAAGGGTCGAATTAGTGGGAATCGAATGCATTCGGAAGTTTCGGGACCTCATTTTTCTCTCATTTCGTCAGCAAGCAAAAATAATACTAATAATTAATAAGAACACACACACACACACACACACACACACACACACACACACACACACACACACACACACACACACACACACACACACACACACACACACACACACACACACACACACACACACACACACACACACACGCACACGCACGCACGCACGCACGCACGCACACGCACACACACGCACATATATATATATATATATATGCGTATGTGTTGTCTCCAACGAAAAATTGCTTTTACAGCCAAGGGGGGCTTCCGTAAAAACAGAAGATAAACGAAACGTTTTTCCTCCTTTTTCTTTGTTTCGAAGCGGCCTCTGGTACTGCGTACACATAAGTTGAGATGACGCCAAGTAGTCTTCACAAGTGTAAGTATTGGCGTCCGTCACAAAAAGGAACGGTATGATCGACCCAAGCCCGTTTTTCGGCAGGTAGCATCGACGCAGTTCGTCGAAGCCCTCGCGCTTAACGCATTTGCGTGCCGCACGTATACGTGTGCCGAGGCGCACCTGTTTGTAGCGTCCTACCGACGCGCCATCTGCGGGACATGAGGTTGGGTCTCCTAAATCTATACACATTGAACCCCCTATTCATTTCGATATCACGGCGTGGCAGTAATCGAAGGAAAGAGAGAAATGGCGACATGTACGACGTTTGTAGCCCGCCTGATTGATTCGCGATCGAAGGACGCCTACTTGAATCCCCGTGCACGGAAAGTCCGTTTCTCCGTTCCGCTTTATCCGTGCATCGCACTTGTGGGCCGCGTTTGCCTGCAGATTGTAGGTGTCTCAAGCCAGCCGTGCAGTCCCCTCCGAGTGACAACTAAACCAACTCAAAATGTCGCAGCGATTGCTTCGTGGAGCTTGCAGTGCGTGCTTGTGCCGTGAACCGTTCTAGAAACTTCGAATGGCATCGAAAGCTGTCAGTTTGTCGTAACTATAGTGCGAGCTCTCGGCTGCACTAGCTTCTGATTATCATTACTACTTGGAGCACCAACTTGGAATGAGGGCACCGTGATATTATTATAGAGTCGTAGGCGTGTCACGTTTCCCGGTCGGGCGTACGGTGACACTAGAATCGTCTGCCCTGTACCTGCTGCCTTTTGCCAGACCGATTTATCGTATGCGATCATGTGCTTTTCCGTGTACGATGATGTTGCGTGGCCAAAAGTCTCGATTTCTATGCTAACACTGCCGGCGGCGAACAAACTTTTTTTGGTGTCGAGCTTGTAGCTTTTCCTGTCTGTAGATCCAAGATTCGGTACCTGCCTTTTATGCACAGTGGCTGAGCCGGAGTGAATGCCTCACGTAGACCCGATCAGTAAGCTATCTCACTCTTTTTTCTGCTTAGTTGGAGTTATTCTTCCGAACAATTGCTCGCATCTTTCTCAAATACGACTAGGAAAAGTTAGTTACTAAGGTTTTCGACACACGGTGAGGAAACATCACATTGAGGACCTTTACTGCCTTTTATAAGCGCCTATAGATGCTAAAATCTCGCATATCGTATGCTTGAAAATATTTTGGTTACGACACGTTGCGCAGATGATTGGCTGCCGCGCTACGAGTTATCTCAAAAGGCACTGCTATAAATATACCTTACCAAGTGACATATCGATCTATTTGGTGTTTTATTACCAAAATTCTTTAGCGCGCAGAAACTACAGACACAAGAAAAAATGAGACACACCATAGCCCTTGTACCTATCTCATCCCTTTTGTGTCCGTGAGTTCTGCGCGCTAAAGAAGCTTGGTTTTAAATCTCTGCTCCGAACATAACATTTTTATCTCGAAAGCAACAATGAATGAAATGAGCAAGAAAAAAGGAAAGAAAAAGATCTGCTGTCGGGAAGTAATTTTAATTATGGGGTTTTACGTGCCAAAACCACTTTCTGATTATGAGGCACGCCGTAGTGGAGGACTCCGGAAATTTCGACCACCTGGGGTTCTTTTAACGTGCACCTAAATCTAAGTACACGGGTGTTTTCGCATTTCGCCCCCATCGAAATGCGGCCGCCGTGGCCGGGATTCGATCCCGCGACCTCGTGCTGCAGCAGCCTAACACCATAGCCACTGAGCAACCACGACGGGTTCTGCTGTCGGGAAGTAAACATCAGATTGCTTAAATAAAAAAAAAAAAGAATTCTGGGGTGCTGTGTCTTCTTTTTTTTTTTTCGATATGCTTCGACTCGCTAAATACAGAACATCGCGGCAGTAGTCTACATCGTTTCACAGAAACAACTACTTTCCTCATAAATCGATTGTAAATCACCAGCCATTTGTGTAAATTATCGGCGACTATAGAGTGCGCAGGACATATGAATGATTTGAATGAAGCTGAAGATAAATTCCTCGCGTATCATCGTTCCCGCCATTTATCCTGCGGACAGGTGACTCAGACCCTATGGTTATATTATTACTGTTATTATTTCACAACAGCTGCCTATTCCTTAAGAAGGAGGGGATAGAAACAGAAAACAGGAAGCAGGGAAGTGAAGAGGAAAAATGGAACAAGATGACAGGCCACGCAGACCGAAGCAAAGCAACGACTCCATGCCTAACACGCATGCCGAGGACGCAGTCCCGAGTTCGTTTCCTATCCAAAGCAACTATGGTCCAATGGAAGCAGAATGCACAGGTGCCCGTGCACATATATTTCGCTATTCATTAAACAACTCCAATAATTCCAAGCCCCCAAGTTCGGCGTCGTTCATTACACACTCTGCAGTTTTGGGGCATCAAACATACCTTTGCGACAAAAGGATACACCAAGCGCATTCAATCAACAAAAGAAACGGCATGTCTGTTGGTCAGGCTTCGGTGTTGTCAATTAAGTGCGTACAAGTTACGTTAATGCTGCATTTCTATGCATTAGCATTTTTAAGGTACTTCACGGGCTTTCCGGGGCGGTTTATCTATATCTCTATCTATGTTTGTATCTATGTATCTATGTTTGTATGTTTATATCTAACCGCTTTCCCACCTATCTGGGTCACTGAGTAGTCAGCGGGCTGCTGTGCTGAGGTAACAGAGTTCGAAACCAACCGTCGGCTTGGGTCACTGAGTACGTGGCAATGTGTACGTACGCGCCTCTTTTCAACGAACCTCGCTCACGCCGACATGGGTCAATGCATAGACTCGACACCGGGTAGCTACCGCGGTTCGAAGATGCTCGCCGACCCGGAGTACTGGCCGTGTGCCACTCGGTCTGTGCTGGTCTCTGATGAATATCTCTGATGCCAACTGGGGTCACTGGGTGTGTCCCAGTAGGTGTGCACCGCTCTTCAATGAGCGTCTTTGATGCGAGCTGGGGTAATTAGGTCTGTGTCGCTGGAAATATGCCGCTCTGCATTGACAAAAAAGATGCCTTAAATTTGTCCGATGATTAGCGAAATCGCACCAACGTTACAAGGGTTTCTTAAGGACAGCAACCGGACGCATTATCAATCAGACTGCGCCACAAATGAACTGGGTCGCTTTTCAGTTAACGTATTTCCAACCAACGCTTTAGCCAGCTGCGCATGCAGCGAGGCCAGCCGAGCAGCTCACTCGGCATGTGCCACTGAGTGCGCGGCAAGCGAGGCAACAATTCTCAGCGATAAGTATGGACAGCTGGGCTAGTTGGTTGTGATTAGCATTATGAAACATCGTTCCAGCGCTGGAACGATGTTTCATAATTCTCAGCCTTCGCAGGTACCGGTGCGCCACGCTTCTCCTCTCGAAGGCAGCCCACGGACTTGTCGGCAGCGGCACTAGATGGCGCGGTGTGCCCAGAAAGAAGCGCGAGAGATAAGTCCAATTGACGCATGACGCGTTTCTCGGCGTTCGCACGCGTCGGCGCGCCGTGCATTTCGGAGGCCACGCGTAGCCTTCGTGGCGACGGCGATAGTTTGCGCCAAGTGTTCCTAGAAGCGCGAAATAGGAGCCCCGCTGCAGTACACGCCTCATGCAAAACTCCTCTCTATGGTAGCAGCGTGTTGTGTCGCTATATTGACTCAATGCTAACGCATTACCGCCGACAGTCATCGTGAGATGGGTTTTGCAGTAATTTCTTAATCTCCTACACGCATGTGGTTTACCTTTATTCGCAGCACTTCGCTATTTCGGCAAGCAATGCACCCGAAAAGGGGATTTTTTTTTTTACAATAAGTCAGAATGAACACTGGAAAGGCAGGACCCTAAAGCTCTAACTTTGTAACGTATTAATAAAACCAGCTGCAAGCAGGCCTAGTTCACAATAACCAGGGCCGGCAGTCCGTGGTATAGCGAGTGAAATTGCAGCAGAGCCGCTGTAGCCCCGGAGAGAGAAACATGATGCGCGAAAAACCCCTATAGTTCCCCTATAGTTCACGGTACTGTCAAAGTGGCTGTGGCTATTTTTCAGCAGAGTACGAGGTCGAGGCTTCGAGTCCCGGCCACGGAGATGCCACTTCGACGAGGGCGAAATGCAAAAACGCTCGTGTACTTGGATTTACGCGCACGTTAAAGAAACTCAGGTGGTTTATATTAATCCGGAATCCCCCATTACCGCGTGCTTCACAATAATAACGTAGTTTTAGCACGTAAAACCCCAGAATTTCTTTTTAACCCCAGGTGGTCTAAAATAATCCGAAGCGCCCCACTAAGGCGTCTCCATAGCCTGTGCGTTGCTTTGGGAAGTTAAACCCCATCTGTGCACATAATTTGATGTTTGATGTTATCCATCTGCAGCAACATGCCATGCAATCCGCCAAACCTCTCGAGGATCCATTAAAGATCCTCTCTCTCTCTCTCTCTCTCTCTCTCTCTCTCTCTCTCTCTCTCTCTCTCTCTCTCTCTCTCTCTCAGCTCCATGATTTGATTTTTTTCTTGTACGAGTGCATAGAACTGATTTCCGGTTCCGGTAAAGCATTTTTAGCAATTCTCTATCGATGACCTCAACGGCTCCATGCTATCAGTAGAAAAGATTTTAGCAGTCGTCGTCAGACATAACCCGAAGAACGAATGTAGCCGATTGGCGCAGGCCATAAGGAGCAAACACCAAATGATTTGGAAGGAAGACCCATTAAGCTAGCAGTTTGAGGCACCCCAACCAGGAAGCTCTAGCGCCATCTACTGTAAAAATTAAAATTTGTTTAAAACATGTTCATGTTAAGTATAAGGGAGACTGTAGAGATTCACATTTCACCTCTATTCGGAGTGGAATAACATCAAAAGAATGAAAATAAGTAGTTGGCACAAACCGGCTTCAAACACTTTTAATATATATTAATATTTCACGTCAAAATGCACTGTAAGAGATACCGCCAGCTTGATTTTACGGCTTTTACGCAGCAGGTGTGTGCTATGCTGTCCAAATCGTTCAATTTATCGACGGTGATGGTTTGATATAAATTCGTTGCGAAATGGACTTCACTTAGGCATGCACTTAGTAAATCGATAAACGAGTGTTTTCACAAAAGCACGCTCAGTTTTCAGGACTTGTCGCTTTGGGAACTCGATCGAGTGAACGTACTTTAGTACCAGGAATCTTCACTTTAGAAAGGCATTGTTCATTAGGCTACATTCTTTAGCGGAATGGAATTAATCGCGATGTTTGCGAACCACAAGAAACACTAACTACTTGCTTATGTCAATGCGAAATTTCCAGCATGAGGGCCTCTATCGTGCGCCCGCAATTAATGTACTAGTACCGGGCTCCGCGCCGCCTTCCACAACGTAAACTGGGTTCTATTTGGAGAAAGGCGTACAAAAATAAAACACCACGACTCCATTCATTTGCCACACAAGTATATTATTTTTCTGGGCTCCTAAAACGTCCAAAACAGGGATGCGTGTAGCCTCGTCTTCTACCGTTCTCGGCTGGATAATATATCCGATTTATAATGAAGCTCACATCTCTATATATTATAAAACGAAATTATGAGCACATGACGCCGATATCATAGCTAAGAGAGCGTTAAGATGAAACCGCTCGTTTTACTTGAGGGAATTTTCGAAAAGGATGTTAAGACGATCTCGTTCGTTTTAATCTAGAAAAATTTAAACCCCTGATTTTAAATTAAAATTTATCTTCTGGTAAAGAAAAATAAAGGTGGTGGGGAGGTCGAGAAAGAAAAAAAAATGTTATCGAAAGGCCGCACGCCCACCTTGCACAAACTGCCGACAGACAAGGGAGTGAATGTCACGGCATAGGTCTTCCTGTGTACATTTCCTGTCTCATCGAGGTTCTATGTTATTCGGAAGGACTCGGAAGTTGTCTTTGATCAGCAAGAACGCTGGAAAGAAACATTTATCAGCGCCAACCAGGTGGCGCTGCCTTCCTCCGTCCGAGACATGGCAGCTCGACTTCTCATCGCTGCTCATCCATATTCGAACCGCGAAACGAGAATGGAATACGATGGCGAGCTATTTCATGGCGTGCCTGTGGCTCAGACTCGTAGGCTGAAAATTTTATGAAAGAGATATGAATGCACATCCGTCTGAGTTCTGGATCAGGATACGAGACACCGTCCGTTCGCTTGCGGGGAGGACTGTTCCAGCTTGCTTTTTATTTTCTTTCCTGCCTTTTTTTTTCTTTGGACAGAAACTGTATTTAATTATGCAACCGCTATTCGTCACGCACCTTTGCTGTAGATGTTATTCTTTGAACCTTAGTAACCCTCACGTTTTAGTGCGACGACGATTCAACGAAAGTGAAATCTCGTAGGAAAGTCCACCTTTCTTCAGCTCTCCTCCGTCTCATCGTAGGATAAGTAACGGCACATCTGGCAAGTAGGCGCGAGGAACGCCCACTGAATCGTTTCGCTCAGCATGCCCCGTATCGGCGCGGGGCGCCCAGCGATCATTCGGCGGTGTTGCCCGGTCAATATCCATCGACGTTCCCAACGTTTGTTAAAGCTCGCAACTGGCAATACTGGAGTGATCTTTTTTTTTTATTTTTCCCCCTCTTGCTCTGCATTTCAGACGAGCACGCCTGTGGCAAGCTGAGTACCCACTGGCAAAAGCTCGAAGCATTCGAATCGAGCAAGTCGTCCTCTTTGGGGTGAAATTCATCGCACGCTATGGCAACCGTTTGTCTTGGCAGCAACTATGCACAAACAATATTTCCTTCACCTTCGCATTGCTGCTTTTATTATCGCGAAATACGGTAACTTTTCTGTAAGAACAAACGGGAGTTTTGTCGTTATTTATGTATTGCTGCGGCTTAGGGTGGCGTTAGAGCAAAGAATCCACCGAGCCCGTCGACTGCTACGTCAGGTTGTAGAAAATGAAGGAAAGGGATTTATTAGCTTAGTTACACGCCAATTTACTACCTTTCACTGCAGTAGGAAATGAAGAGCAGATTGGACAGATTGGAAAGTCGTAGTTATTTTTTCCTCGTTATAAAGAAAACGCGCGACACATGAAAATAGCCGCATGATTACTCGTCCGTGCGCAGCGATACCAAGCGTAATTAGGAAGAATTAATAACTCTGCCCAATGCCTGGCTCGGCGGCCACGTGAAAGTGGCGAGGCATTGGCATCGGCGTTGGTCACCGCGAACTGCGAGCTCCCTTTGGCGCGTGAAGCGCGAAGACAATGCTGTGCGCAGAGCCATTGGGGAGGAGAGCAAAGGCATTGACTTAATTATTCCGAGTAACGCCTGGACGTACGGACACCGGGCTCCCTTGCGGGACGTGCGCAACGGAGCCCGGTGTCAGCCTTATTCACACGTAGCCGCAGGGCAAGGAGCTGCGTGAAGCTTGGCTGGCGAAACTTAGAACCGGCAGACAGCCATCGGCTACAACTCATGCATGCAGCAAGCGCACACGAGAGGAAGATTTCTGCTACGGCGCCGGGATTACGCGATGTTCGGTGAGTAGCAGAAAACGCGCACTGAGACGCCCGCCCACGCCCGCTGCCCGGCTAATGTGTAGGACGGCTTGGTCTATGAACTTGTTGATGCTAGATACTGGTAAGTTCACTGGAACGGAAAGGGAGCGGTAAGACGCACATTAAAGAAAGGCATGTCATAGGGTCATGTTTGTCTTAAGAATTAATGCACTGGATTACAAAAAAGAAGCAGAGGGAAATCGCACGCTGAGAAGACCGATAAATATACTATGCGACGCAACTTGAGAAACAATATTGAAATGTCCAAGAACTTAGAAGCCAAAAAAAGATTGAATCGTCGCGACGGCGCATCACAGTCGCCGTAGACGTCGAAGTCTCTATAACGAAATTATTTTTGGACAGTTCTGATAGCGTCCACGCAACAATGGTTGCTAGTGTACTGTCAAATGCTCATATGCTGCGGCCTGAAGCTCAGGGCACGCACACATACACACGGTGCGAAAACGCGCTCATAGCGAAAGCAAAACATTGTGCGCGGACATGCATGCAGACGCGCAGTCGGTCGCTGCGAACCCGTGCGATCGCCACATTGAGGCTTCATTCTGTTATGCCCCATTTGTTTATACAGACAGCCTACTATAAGAACATATTTCACATAGTTTACTTTCAGCGTTTGCCTACCTTTCACGCAAGAAGCCGGTTCGGGAGACTCCTTCGCGGCGACCGCGCGTACGGAGTGGCCTTCGCTGTACGTATTCGGTAAAGAGATGGCGTCTGTAAACGATTCTGTGTTTTAAGTTTGCCCAAGATTATTATATCGACAGTCAAAAACTTCCATCGTTTTGAGAGTACCTACCTAAATGTCCAGGAGAACTGCCGCGTGGTGTTTTTATTGAGCGCCGTAAGCGAAACCTATGAGGAGCGCGCCGCGTGATCCCTCATACTAGGCAAGGGAGGCGCTTCCGACAGATGGCGACTCCGTAACTCCTCGCCCCCAATATGATATATTTTAATTTTAAGAGCGTGGGTAGCGTTAGCTGGGACACCCAGTACAATCCAGCTTTACGTAACATAAGATTGCTGTGATTGGTACTTACTAACAAATTCTGGTGGCGCCAAACACTTGGTTGGTTTTTACTTGAATGTTGGGGTTACATAGAATGCCTTGCGGCGTATTTCAGCGCTGAAAAAGAGCGTTTCATTCGCAATTACGGCTGGTTATATTTGACTGCAATTTTAGGTCGATACGTTTATGTTGATCGCTGCAGACAAAGAAGTCCTCAGTTTTCGTTCAATTTGTCTCCATTTCTGGGAATTAGATTTATAGTCGGTACTTCAGCGCGATACCCTCAATATCAGGGAATTCGACAAATTTCTCAATTCGTGGTCTTTTGGACGCTTTGTGAGAGTTCTCATTCGACGACGATAGCGTACCATAGGAACTATAATTCAGTATTAATACAGTAGAGATGTTCACTGTAGAAGGCGGTGTCGTTCGTCGTGATTATATGAAGCCTGCCGCTCACTTGGATCCTCTGCAAGAAAGTTTCGAGGAATTTCCCGTAACGCTCCCAGCTGATATGTGATAGATTTCATGGTTCGTATTCACAAAACTTCTCTTCGTGAGTGCCGTCCGCCACCGGTCATCGTGGCGACGATAGTCTTGTCGTGACACCTATTGCTGTCGTCAGTGGCTGGTGCCGGGTGCCCGAACTCCGGCAATTGAACAAGAGCACTTACGTAATATTTCCGTGAATAATGGCCCATGTTTTCTCCTTCCTGTATCATGCCTGTTTCCCACGTGCAGTACTTGGTTCGCAAAATTTGTCACACATCTATATAAAAGAAAAGGCAGAGCAAGGAGGTACTATCTTGGCAGGTCGATAGCATGACACTTGCTCTATTTTATCTTCGCTCCTGTAAGAGAAAATAAGCGAAAGAACAGCATAGCTTTCGCTGGTGAAGCGCTCACGGAGGGGGCTTTTCACATCCCGTTCAGTTTTCTCTCCTCTCATCTCGTTCATCCGATCGGCCTCGTCAATTGCGGGGGGGTGGGGTTAGGCTGGTGTTGTGGGAAGGCGAGGCGGGGTCACCTCGGGCCTCGACCTCTGTCGGCCGACAATCACTCTCATCGGGAGAAACGGGCTGCTGGCGGGGGTGCCCCGTGGCCCCACGGTATTCCCACGTGACCTCTTTACCGAACGACGTCCGAGGATCTGGTCGTTTATCGGAAGGCTCTTTGTTCGCTCCTTGTTGAACGTTTATTTCTGTTCGTTTCTTGTCCTTCTGTTTTGGACCCTCCTTCCTATTTCCTTCTTGTTGCCCCTTTAACGCTTCCCTCTATTGGTGAACCTATCGTATACTTCTCGATAGCAATGCCCACCACGCCTGTTTAACATTTTTCTTGTCGCCTAGCTGCAAGCATACTTCGGAAGAGTGAGAAAAAAGATTAAACCAGCTACGTTTCACGTTTTTCTTGATGTGTTGCTGTGCGACCGCTCTCATGCTTCGCGCAGTCATGCTATACAGGAGCGTATCGCCAGCTGCATTTTCGCCAGGTTGTAGGCATCGCTTATCCCCCCTGACCCCATTCCCGCGCATCAAGGAAGGCGTCGGCCATCCAGGCAGAACGCGCGTCGGGGAGTAAGCCCGCTGGTTTGGATGCATATTAGGCGCGTAGCAGCGTACAACACGCTCGAGAGGAGCGCTCGTATCGCATCCCTCCTGCTTACGAGGCTCGTTCCGCCAACCTCATCTTCACCCAGCCTGGAACTTTCGTCCAATTTTGTTCTTGCGTTTGTTTGTTTTTTCTACACGTATTTCTGTCGTCGGTGACGGCGTCTTCTTTTTGCGTCGCAGCATTTCTGCTTAGGTGTAAACGCCGATTCGCCCGCTGTGTGTGCTTGCGAGCGTGTGTGTGTGTGTGCGTAGGAGAAACGGCTGCTCCACATTGCAATATTGCACTCTTAAACACAAAGGATCTTGGGTTGATATGAACGGTAACCACGGTAAACAATACAACAAGCCAGCAAGTATGTATATGACAATAAAAACAGACATGCAATTTTGGTCTATAGCGGAGAAAAAAAATTTGTACATTTGGCGCTGATTATTCAGTAACTGTGTCGTACAATCTGAGTGATTCGTCAAAATTTGAGTACTTCGCTGCCTCCTCTTCTGCGTGTTTACCAAAAGGAATGGTCGAAAGTGAGACACATTTTTTTCGGAATTTACGAATATTGAAATTGTTGAACTGAATAAGAACATTTCAGACTAACTGTCCTTGAATATTGCGACCACTAAATGCAAACAGAAATGAAAAGCGGAAACTGTACTGCAAAGGTAAACAAAGCTTATCTGTGTATGACAATCATGTATGAAGCTTCTCTCTGCGATAGCTGACCTATGTAGGAAGATGGGCTAGTTATATACCTCTAAAAGACTAAAGATTAATGTTATATGTCTCCGTAAGGAAACTACGCTATATAACTCTGAAGCATATGGGACATCGCGGTAGAAACGGAAACATTCTTAGGTATAACAAAACTCGACATAACATTTGCAGAGATTCTAAATTTACATGGAGCTTAAAGTATTGACGTCGCCGTTTCAATGCGAGCTGTCGTACAAAGAAATTCACTGCTGCAAATGTTTGCCCCGTAAGTGCTCCCCCTGTTCACATATAATTCATACAGCAATGGAATATAATCTTTAATTTGAATCAAGGACAGCCAAGAATAGCTAAGTATTAGCTAACTAGACAGAAACGGCCAATTAATTTAGACATATTCCTCTCGAAATAGCCTCAGCGGCGCGTAGGTAAAGTCGCCGTACATAGCCAGTAATGGAATTACATGACCGCTCTCTAAATTATAATTCCGCACACCAGCGCATTCGCGAACATTGTATAAACTAAAATAGCAGATCATCTCTTTGAATACTAATTGGTATTCAATGAGATGATTTGCTATTTCTTGTTATTCGATTAATCGATTAAACGAATGGTAATCGCTTAAACGAAAACAAACTATTTAATCCGAACTCGAGACCTCAGACATATGCACACCTTAGCGTTAAAACACAAGTCGTGACTTGCAGAGTCACGCCCCGTGAGACACTGCGTACACAAAAAAGACTTATTAAGCACACGAACTCTACACGTGGTGTGAGGCAGCATTGCCACTTCGACAAGAAAGAAATAAAGACTATGTGCTTTTAAAAGGTCATAAGGGGCATCATAGTTTAAATTTCGGAGCTCAGAGTTGCAGATACAACTGTTCTTTTTTTTCTTTTATTTATTTATACGAGTCTTAGTTAAAGATTGTGAAATAAATAGATAACCACGAGGTCGTAAGCGAGCGTCATTAACGCCACGTTCGTTTACGTCCCAACCGTTCGCGACCCTCACAAAGTGCGCTGCAGTCTTCTCCATTTCGAAGACAAGCGTAGCTCTCTCACTCCCCATCTATTCGACAGCTGGCGACAGTGCGCTGTGGCCAGTACGCGATATTCACGTCCACGCACCAGTGGATTCGTCATTCTCATTATAGGGCGGTCGCATTCTTCGCTGCCAGCATAGGTCATATGCCCAACCTTGTACCCTTCGAGTACCATGCTTTTGGGTGGTTTTGTGGCGAACGCTGTTGCGTTGAGTGCGCAGGTCGACCTACTTCCCTCCGCCACGGTCTTTCAGCACCGGAACACATATTGCTTCCTCGGTGATGCCATGCGGCGTTTTCTATTTTGTTTTTATCTATTTTTTTCCCCTATGTTTAGTTCGTTTAGAAGTCTTTACCGAACCGTGCGCCTACTCTTTCGCGAGAACGCTTTCTTCATTTTCTTTTCCGCAATACTCCGAGCTGCAGCCGTAGTGCTCCACGTTGCAGTGGAAGTGAGGGACCCGCGGTTCACTGCGCCCCCCCCCCCCCCCCCCCCCCCGTGCCCCACCGCCGCCCAGCCTTTTCCCCCGAGTGCCGCATGCAGGCGTCGAGCGCCGCGCCGCGAATCAATCGCCCACATGACTGATGCACGCACTTCTGCTTTGTCCGGGCAACGAAATTCCGCCATTGCTTGCACGTACATTTTGTGTCCCTTCTCTCCTTTTTTTTAACTGCGTATTTGCTTTCTGGAGCGTTGTGCAAATAGAGCCGAATTCATTTTAACCACTTTGCATTCGAGCCGCTCCAGACACTTTTGCCCTTTCGTCTACTTTTTTTTCAGTTTATTTATTTTCCCTGTCATTGTGTCGCTCGAAATGTTTTGCGAAGTTTCACGAACTCGATCAGCACGGGCGTACAATAATGGCGTGATATAACCAACCGCTCTTTGTTTCTTTCCTTCCTTATTTTTTTTTTCTTTTTCTTCTCTTGCCGTTTCACTTCCTATCCAAAAGAATGTAACGAAAGAAGGGCGGTGCTGCTCGTCACACATTGCTTTCTTTTCTCTCTAGACACGCGGAGTGTGATCAATGTGCGAGAATATATCAGCGGTTCGGTTAAGCAAACAACGCGACAATAACCACCACTATCACCTATGACAAGAATGTCTGTTTGGTTCTCTCTGGGTTCTTATTCGCTTTCCTTGAATTCGGTTAGAGGTTGATTCTGTGCTGAACTTCTTGTGTGGTTTAGAAGGCAGTCTGAGCTGCCTTATGAATAGAAATAAATTTCCCGTCAATACATTTTCTTTCTTTTTTTTCTTTTTCCAGTCGAGGCAAGCGATGCAGATTCCTTAACGTTCCAGCATCACCGTTAACTCATTTCTTTCAGAATTTTATTCGTTGCCCCTTATTCCTACATATAACGTAAAGGTTTTTTCTTGCATAACACAGCCTTGTGGACTTTGAGGTTGCCTGCTCCACCACTAAGCGACGCACCGCAACCTTCACTACCGTGCCTAAGACTCCCGCCGAATTCTAAATAACCAGGTTGACAAACACTGCAACAACGTATGACTGGGCTAGTTGGCGTTTCGTTGGCAAAAACAGTGACATAGCATGACTGTGCGTGGTCAATCGGGCAACAGGTTAGGGACACGGTGATGTAGTAATACGGCAATGCTTAATCAGACCAGCTAACTGACCTTCGCCTTCTCACAAAATTACAAAACCAGTAGTTCCTCGCCATCGCGGGTGTTCCTTGGCCCGGTCAGCTTTACATGTGCACTTTCGCTATATGTATTTTTCAGACTGCGTTTCTATGAATGCGGCTCTGGAATTGCGATTATGTACTTAATGCGCCGATAATGAGCACCACAAGATTAGCGAAAGGCGAAAAAGCGCTCAGTGCAAAGAAAAAAAAGGGCTGGAACGTTTCATGGAATAAATGGTCTCATACATTCATCATGTTTAGTTCTATAGACGATAAATGATATGGTGACTTTAGGAAGTCGTTTTTCCAGACGGCAATGCATTCATAATAAAGGAAGTATGGAAATTATCTTGTAACAATGAGTCGGTGGTTTGTCAGTGTTTGAAAGTGCGCACATTTGCACTGTGCAGTAACGCTGTCGTTTCGGGAATACTTCGAATAAGCAAAGCGAAAGGCTTTGTCTTGAATCCCTTCGAAACGTTTTCTGAGATACTGTTGATATGAGTCTGTGAAAATACTGCCATATTCGAGGGTTGGCCGCAAAACAGATATTTAGCTTAACATTTAACGTTGGGGGCCGCTTCTGCAAGTTTCCTGCAATTTAAACAGGCTTAATATAGGTAACTATAATGCCACCGCCCCGTTTCAAAGGGGATGCAAATAAATCAGCATTATCTCCATGCGAAGAAAACCTCTCTACATACCTTTCGAAGGATCTTGATAATGCGAATGTCCAATTCGATGGGCTCGCGATTGTTACATCCAAGTATTTCAATAACTCTGCCCGAAATGCTGCAGGTAAAGTTGCAACGCCTTTCTTTTCGCGACTTTTTTTAGTGTTATTTTCATACATGCAGTCTTCCCTGTATTTATTTCCATCCCCATTGTCGACACCAGTTGTCAATTTTAACTAAGGTAGAGTTTAACCTTATCTGGTTATCAGGTGTGCGGACTCATCCTGTTTAAGCAGGTGAACAGGTGAATATATGTTTATAAGTTTTCGTCGTGGATCACAATACCCCGCAAATTTTGTAACACTGAAAATATTATAATTCCGCAGCTTTGACGGCTTGTAGGTGCAGTGCGACGGTGTCTCTGTTAAGCAAGACATCGGGAAATGGTATTTCCGTCGTTATTGTTTTAAGATATAGAGCGAAACGTGGAGTTTTCCTGAACCTTTGGTATATTGCGTTGAATCCAGCGTTGCAGTATAACTCTGCATACATTTAGTACTTCTCTTGGTTCCCCTCTTGATTTTCTCATTTTCTATCGCTCTCAGCAGCTCAGCATTGGCGCCTGTTACGTGCAGTTTCATGTTGTAACTTGCTTCCAACTGCTAGTGAATTGTACTAGTGGCCGATGTGCTTCCAGTCTGCTCATGCAATCTTCCACTGAACCGTATAGCCCATACGCTCATTTCATACACTACCGCGATTTGACCTGGACCTAGCTAATTTGACCACTGTTGCTGATACTGTTTTCTGAAAACTGGGATAGTTGGTCACCAGCATTATGAAACATAACTGCGCCACAGAAGACAAAGACATTGACCCGAAATGCATATGTAGGACGGGCGCTGGCACAGGTTGGCAGCTGACGCCGCCTGAACAAGTTATTTGCTTATTTATGAGCACACCTCTTCCGATTAATTTTTAAGAAACATGGAAGCTGCATACAAGAGAAGTGGCTCGCCTGCTCAAAGAACATTCACGGTCACCTCCTATCCAGCACCTTCAACTGAAGCTCCATGTCTACATGGCCGCTTTACAGTGAAACGCCGCGTTCAGCGGCTAGGGCTTAAAATTTCCGGGTTACACGAGTCAGCCAGGCGGTGGTCCTCAATGCTTTCTTTCTTTCCTTCTTTCTTTTTATTTTTTTTAACAATAAGGGGATTACGTATCTGCGTCAAGACCGGTGGTGTCCATGTCCACGCTTGATGCCTCCGTCACACGAGCACCGGGCGCGAAGGTCGGCATCCTCTATGGAATTTTGACAAGCGCGGTTTCCGGTGTGTTCCGGGCACCTTTCGACATGCAGGGTATCTATAACGGGCCTTTCATCGTGCATTCTACCCAGATAGACGGACACACGGCGTGCTCGTTAAAACTTCATAATGGCGGACGCTTCAAGACTGAGCCGTAGTTGAGCTCTCCGTGACACTTCCCCCTTCCTTCCCGCGCCCAGTGAACCGGGATCTGAACTAGCCGCGTCGTCGCTCACTGTCGGCTCTTCGCTCCCAGCCGAGATCAGCTGCTCCTGGCGAAGGCGCTCGCGCGCTCGCTCGGCACCGCCGTAGGCCTATATCGGCTAATGGACGCCGTCGCTCGCCCGCCCGCGCATCCCGGCTGCTGCGGGGAAGCGACCGAGAGATGCGAGGCGATTGAATTAGTCAAGCCACAGCGAGCTGTCGCGCGCAGCGGACACATCGCTCCCCGCCGCCCGCCCCCATACCTACTCGAAGCTCTCTGCTTTAGCCGCCGGGCTCTTGCTTCTTCCTCTCTCTCTCTTCACCGTTGGCGGGTTCTGCGAGCACGTTAGCACTGCCTCCCCTTCACATCTCTCTCCTTCCCGACCACTTCCCGCACGCTTGGTCGCGCGGCGCTGACGACTCACCTGCACCGCGGGTGTCTGCGGCCCCTTTCCTCCCGCTCACGGACCGCGGCGCGGAACGCCAGTCTGACCCCCCCCCCTGTTCTCGCCGTTCTTCGGATGAGTCGCATTTAGAGCAGCTCTGTCTATTGGTTCGTCGTCCTCCCGCCGTCGCCGTCTTACTGTCTGCTCAGCGCCCAAAGTTTGTCTCTGCATTGGGCAGCGTGAAAAAGTTACCAGCCGACGAGGCAAATGAAACCGCCATATACGTGCCTATGCGTTCGCGTGCGCCCAGGGTCCCTTTTGAAGAAAATTTTTGAAGAAAACTTTTGAAGAAAACAAAAGTTCGGTGCTCTATGATGTCACGTTTTTACTGCGAAAATTATCTTTGTGCGCACAGCGTTACGTGCTCGGTACAATAAACGGCGTGTGAGTTAACTGAGATTGAATGGCAGGGCATCGCAAAGACAAGAACGTCGCATGCATCTATGTGAAATGGTGATGAGGCATGTTTTACGCAGCGGCTGCGCAGACTAGGTGTATTAACTCCTTTCTTGTGTAGCTTCTCAATTAAAAAGAAGTCAATTTTATGACAAACGCTGGCGATTATTCGCGAAATAACGAAGGCGTAAGGAGCAAATGATTCCGTTTCGAGAATTACGGAGATCCCTACTTTCGCCTGCAATAACACGTTCAGTCTACCTAACGGATCTCAGCCCGTTGAATGAACGTGGGAGAGAGGAAGCGAGAGCGCGCTCTTTGTTGAAAAGCATAGAAGTTTGCCGGCGTAGAAATGTTGCCTACATGATACTCTGTAAGGGAACCGGAGAAGGATGAAAAAGGCCCTAGTAGAAGGAGCGGAAAAGGAAGTGAAAGAATATATAAAATAAGATCACATCATATCTTCACCCGCCGTGGTTGCTCAGTGGCTATGGTGTTGGGCTGCTGAGCACGAGGTCGCGGGATCGAATCCCGGCCACGGCGGCCGCATTTCGATGGGGACGAAATGCGAAAACACCCGTGTACTTAGATTTAGGTGCACGTTAAAGAACCCCAGGTGGTCGAAATTTCCGGAGTCCTCCATTACGTCGTGCCTCATAAACAGAAAGTGGTTTTGGCACGTAAAATCTCATAATTTAATTTAACATCATACCTTCATTTCGCTTTTGAGTTCTTGCTTATCAGAATATGTGATTGGTGTTGGCTTCACTGCTGACTTTTCCTACAATCTAATAGTCCGAATAACAGCTAACGTTAAACTGACGTTCTTCTGAAGCAGTCCATTCGTTATGCACTCTTACCAAGTTTATTCGTAGCACTGAAAAAAGACGTACGCCGCGAATACGCGTTTTATTGACCCCTGTCCAGAAAGCTCATAGCCTTATTGTTTTTCACTTATCGCTTATGTTTGTTACATACATGTGGATCCCTAAGCTCGAGATATATCGAATCGTGCATATCGACTTTATAATCCGCATGTGTCCTCATCGTACTCGTCCCTAACCCTTACCCTTTTCCACTTCCCTCCGGTGCAGATTACCTAGCAGAGTAGGCAGGCTGCCATTTTCCGAGACAGTTTTGCCAACAGTCCTCGCCGTCACCACATTGACGTATGGCACTGCTATACGCCTCTCAATTTAGTGTACAGCTACGCTTGCCCTCACCTCATCTCATCGTACGTGGCTCAGCGTCGTATGCCAGTGAGCGCATCTAATTACAGGAAATTTTCCCCTTGAGCTATGGCGTAAAATACGCAAGAGATGTCGCGTGCGTGAACAGCTTGAAACATCATGTGCGCTGCTAGTGTTTTAAATAACAGTAACACAGAGTGGGGGTGAAATGCGAAAACAGCCGTGTACTTAGATTTGGGTGCACGTTAAAGATCCCTAGGTGGTCGAAATTTCCGGAGTCCTCCGCTACGGCGTGCCTCATAATCAGAAAGCAGTTTTGGCACGTAAAGCCCCATAATTTAATTTAATTTATCAGGAACACAGAAGGCAAGGCAGCGCGCTTGTTCTATAGAAATGTCCAGTGACAGTGATGTGTGCCGCCTCAGAATGTTGGGCGCCTATTTTCATTTTCCTATTCTTCTTTCCTATCTCTTTAAGATTCCTTTCCTCTTCTCTCCTCTCACGTGCAAAGTAGCAAATCGGACCTTTTTTCCTGGTTGACCACACTGCCTTGCCTGTCTTTTTATCCCTCTCTCTCCAGAGCCCCACGTTCGGGAACCTGGTGTCGTAAAAAAGAAAGGGAGGGGTTAGTGATTGTCATTATGGTAATTACAATCATGACTAATGCAAATAATAAATAAAAAAATCAGGGAACTTTATTGACGCAAAGCCTGGATACTCTCAATAAAGCCGCACGCCGATATATCTGTTCCGTAATGAATGCAATACTAGACTTTGAGATCGCTTATGTTACAGTATTGGCTCTCTTTCTCTTCCCTGCAGAGTGACGACGGTGGCGAACCAGTCCTTGTCAAGCGTGTCTTCGATTCTCGTCGTGTCCACGGAGACAGTGGAGGATTCGGGCATCTACAGCTGCTTTGCCAAGAACCACTACGGATCCGACGAGACCAGCATGCGCCTCCTCGTGCAAGGTGACTTAAAACCAATGGTTGAAATGAAACAAATAGTGCAGCGAGATCAAGAGGATATGATGTTGGAAAAGGAGGGGGAGGCGAGGGGGGGATGAAGGCACAGTTGTCAACGGAATATTTTCGTTTCATTAAGTATGTGGTAGTGAGTCGTCAAATCCTCGCTTCGTTTTTTAAAGTCAACAGATAGGCTTCGACTTCTGACCTCGTACTGTGACGTCTTCGATCTCTGTAACCGTCCGCTCGGCCAGACCGGTGTCGTCAAGCACAGCATCAACACCGGCGATGTACATCCCGTCCACCGACGGTCGTGCCACGTATCTACAACATATAGCACCCCATCATTCAAAAAGGCGTCGACAAGCAAATAGTCTTGCAGCCCATGGGCTTCCGCTGTGGTTCACATTAAGCGAACTGCAACGAATTTTCACTTGAGATCAATTTGCTAAAAGCATATATTAGATGTCACTAAAGTAACTGCGGCAAAGCCGTGAGGCTAACAACAACATAATATACTTTACAAAAACAACTTTCAGATTGCCCTGTACCAGTTACAAATACCCTTTCCGACTGTCTTTCCCCCTTACCCTTCTCTAGTGCAGCGTAGCAAACGAAAATTTCCCCCCTTCCGGTTAAGCTCCCAAAAATAGTGGGGAAGATAGCATGCATTTCTTTAAAGCTTCCATATGCACTGGTCTTTTCAGGAAATGATACGTACTATATAACGAGGACTTTAGACGCGGCACACTGAGCAGCTAAAAACTTGGAACAGCAAATAACAACAAGCAACAAACTGTTTCTAGATCACAGTGACATTTTCAGCGACTTAACTGTTCTGAATTTCACCTGCTTGAAGAACGTGTATAAACTCGCTCAAAGTATCTATTCCTCTTGCATCCCTTCGCCGCCAGAAGACTTGAAACGGAAGGTACGGGGACCGATGTGCGAACATTTCCTCAAACAAAATTACTTTTTTGGTAAGACTTGACGCAACATTTTGCAAAATCGTAATACGGGCCCAAATTCGTAAACATTACGAAAAATTTGGGAGAGTTGGAAGGTATGGACTGTAAAGGCGTACCCTTCGGTTCTTGCAATGTCCCTTCACACCTTTGTGCGCTTGGTGGACACCATTCTTACTTGACTTCAAATAGTCCATTTGCTTCAGTTATCTTAACGACACCATTGTCTTCGGCATTTGCAACACGTCTCGGAAGCCTTTCCTAAATTTATTTATTTAATTTATTTATTTATTTATTTATTTATTTTCGGTACGCTCAATCGCCGAGTCATTGCATAGAGGAGTGGGTGACAACATATGAACGAAGAAAAGAACAGAATAACACGTGCAGCGTTATACAGTATTAGCGACAAATTGTAGAAGTGAAATGAAATATAACAGAATGGCACTAAAACAAATACAACTGAAGTGAACAAAAATAAACATAGCATGTCATACAATACTAGTGGCAAAATATGAGCTTAAGAGAAATTGTGAAAGGGTAAAAAATAGGAGAAAGAAAAAAACATGAAAAGGCAAAAGAAATTGCAGGCATCGCGACACATGTAAAAAGAAAAAGAAAGGAGTGGGAAGGAGAGATACACGAGATGATTAAGCAGGGCTATCGCAATGCAGGTGTGCAGATAAAGAATGGGAAAAAAGAGCATGATCAGAAATGGAAACAATTTCGTCAGGTAGGTGGTTCCAATCGTTTGATGTGTGTGGTATGAAGGAAAAATAAAATGTGCTTGTGTTGCAAAAAATGCCTTTAACTTTGTGTTTACGGTCGATCCGTGATAAGCGATAAGTGGGTGGCGTGATAAGCTCGGTACGTAGTGAAGAATGATGGAAAACCTTATGAAAGAGGCAAAGGCGCAAATACTTACGACGCAGTGACAGAAATGGCAGTGATAGAGCTTGTTTATTTGCTGTTATCCCTGTTGTACGATGGTAATTAGAAATATTGAAACGTGTGGCGTTATTCTGAATTAATTCTAGGGACCTAATTACATTTGCGTGATGGGGTTCCATATTGCAGTGGTGCATTCTAACTTCGAGCGGACTACAGTTTTATAGAAGCATTTTGAGGGGAGGTGGCGCTTTGTTGAAGTTACGTCGTGAGTATCCTAATGTATGCTAGCATTGTTACTAATCATATTAATATGTGTATTCCATGTTATATTGTAGGTAATAGTAATCCCCAAGTACCGGTATGATGATACATGGTCGAGTTCGATGTCACCTAGATTGTACGTTGAGGAGCTACCAAGCTGCTGAGAAACAGTCATTAGTTTGCATTTGTTAGGATTTAAATTCATCAGCCAGTTATCACACCAACTTGCAATGTGATTTAAGTCTGTCTGCAAGATATTCTTATCGTCATTGTTACGTATTTTCCTGTAAAGTACACAGTCGTCGGCATACAAATGCACAGAAGAAGAAACGCAGTTTGGCAAATCGTTAATATATAATAAAAACAAAAGTGGGCCTAAAACTGAACTCTGTGGTACTCCCGATGTTACATTTATTTCAGGTGAGTTATTACCATTAATTGTGACGTACTGCGGTGGAGGCGGTTTGTTAGAAAGCATTCGAGCCGAGACAGTATGTTACAGTCGAGATTGAGTGAGGAGAGTTTAAACATTAGTAAGGCGTGATTAACTTTTTCAAAGGCCCGATTTATTCCTTCTGTTCTTGGTAAAAGTGGCCTATAGCTGAATTCGTAGAAATGCTTCAGACGTCGCCAACTTATGATGCCGGCAACTTACGTCGACTCGTCTAACGTCCACTCCAATCCTGACAACAGCCAGTTCAGGCCTTCTGTCTTCCAACTTCTACCTAGGGCATTCGCAGCATCCTAAGGGTGTGCTCATACTTTTATCACTTCGTCAGCGATTCCGTGGACGTTGCACGCCCTCTGACGTACCTTTGAAAAGAAGGTGCTAGTCTTTGTGGGACGCTGCACAGGCTCCAGCCCCAGAACACCGTGAATTCAAAGCGCACCGCCATATTGATGAGCGCTGGTCGCGCCATCTATCCCAAGCGCCACGAAGTAGCAGGTCTGGGCTGCCACGCCGGGATATGCGACCCGGCGCAAAAGCGAAACTTGGGCTTTTTAGCTGGGCGGAAGGCGTGTTTCGCGTTTTTTCTAACCTGTCATTTTCGCTGTCTCGATCCAATCAAACTTCAAGACCTCATGCAAGTCCGCAATGGCCACATTGAGTGCTGTGCAGACTGCAGAAGCGAATACATCGGGCAAGTACGCTATTACGTTTGTACAAACCGCACGCTATATGCTAGAACACGTGTGAGCTGTAGTATCTCCGCATTTTTGGCACGTAACCTGTGAAGCAATATAGAGCACTGTGTTGGTGCCATATATTATTAAAGCACGCAGAACATTGTCCTCTGCACTTTCAGTTTGGTCTTGTTTGTCATGGTCACTACTGGGTTGGCCGCGTTTGGCAACCAACTGGCGAGGTCGTTTGACTGGGCTTATAGCCTGCCTGATTAGCAGACGCCTGCCCTTCACCACCTGCACGTTGAAAACAAAATATATGTTATAGTAAGAAGGGCTGTAGTTCTTTCCCATGCCATCACTGTTGCGAAGATATAAAGTCCTCTGAAATGAAATAGAAAATACACCAGGCCAATTGTATCGTGCAATTTATCGTACAACATTCAGAACACAAGCCTACAGCGCTCGAACAAGCAGCATATGATGCTAAACCTGCACTCATTGGAAAATGAGGAACTACAGTAGTTATAATGTGAAACTACGTGTGCAGTCAAAGCTCGTATAACAGGGTGAGCATGACAGGTGCAGGTGTTGTACAGTTGTTGCACAAGCCATGACAGGGAACATAAAATTACCATCCCTACTTAAAGCTGCATCATCAGGGACCCCTTTGGTACAAGACAACAACCGCACCTGCATTCCAAGAAATTAGCCCCACCAACTGCTGCTACCTGGTATCAGACCTGTTTCGCTTGTGCGAGGCCATATCGGATTGTTGGCGCTCCCTTAGAAAAGAAAACAGTAAAAAAAAAAAAAACTGGCGAGAACGAGCAAAATTTTGTTACAAAATACAACAATTAACCACCTTATTTTCCTCGCTATAAGAACGGGAAAATCTTGCGCTTTGCCCCGCATAACAGCCCGCACGCAGTTTAGAGCTCAGGAGGCTCAAATGAATTCGTTACGAATGACACCTGCAACACCAGCTCGAAAAGACAGGCGCGCTGCAAGAACACCTTCGGCGACGAGCAGTTTACGTTTTTGTGGACGCATGCTACGTGACGAGCAGACTTCGGTTTACTTTCATTAGCAATAACGCTCACCAGCAGGGCAACATTCTATTGTCTACAACTTGTCGTTCACGCTTAATGGTCGTGCCGTGCACCAGCTGCAAGTATCGCTAACCGCAAACTCAACTGTTCCGCTTAACCGTCGGGAGCTCTGATGACTGAAAACACGAAAAGGCTTGCCTTTTTGTTATAGCCAAGGCGAAGCACCGATACGGGATTCTTCTCTGTAGGCTTGTTGTTCAGAAAGTGCTCGGAGCAAACCTGCGTGCTACACATATTACGTTCGTAGGGCGCGAAGTTGAACGTGGCACCAAAATATACACAGATCGAATACTCACTCGTGCATTTTCACTGGGTTGGTAGTTCTTCCTATTCACTGCAGCTATCCACCGGTGGCGCAGCTTGGCATTCTTCGTTGCGGATGGAAATCGGTGCAGGCTGAAAACACCGCACCGGCAGGATTCCCTACGTGTGTTGTGCTCTTCGCAAACAGCGCTAAGCAACCTGCTCCTTTTGCGCTGGTTGTTTTGGCATCCTAACACGACGCAATGATGCCCAGATGACTTCTTGTACTTTGGATCCGCGTGAACGGGCACATTTCCGCACTTTGGAGTCCTAGAGCTGACGCTTGCCATGTCTACCGGTCGCCGGCGAACACACTTTGGCAGCCTAGTACAAAATGGCGCCGGTCGACCGGGTAACCCGGGTGCGAGAGTATGCGTTCGGTTAGTCTGGGTGCGAGGCTATCGTGTTCTGGTCTATACCCTTGTCACATTGTTGAGGAGTCCGCCGATTCTGGTCCATTCTTATGCCTCCGTTCTCACGGAATTCAGGTACCATCCCAGTGGTTGAAAAAATCGGCGCTGTTTTGGCCCAACATCTACATGGGCTTGGTCGTATTATCTTCTATGCTAGCAGTCTGGTCTCCCACGTCGGAACGCAGTTGCTCCATCACCGAGAGGGAGAGCCTTGCAGTTGTCTGGGCGATGAACCAGTTCGGTTCCTTTATGCGTGGCGGACCTTTTACCGTCGTTACCGACAAGGTGGTATTCTACCAGCACCCACTCAGCTGGCTTTCGTCCGGGAAGGATCCCCCTGGTTGCCGTGACTAATACATGTCACTTCATGAGTATACTCTAAGAGCTCTCACGCGTCCTTTTGGGACAAAGGAACGACAACACAGTAGTGCAGGCAATCACAAGGGCATTTATTGCACCTTTCCTACACCAATGCCAGCTATCCAAATCAATACCAATAGAACATGCCGATGGGCGCTGATGAATCGAGGAAGTTCGACTCAACGCGACCGGATAGCGAGCGAATATGTTCGCCTCCATGCTGGACCCCAACGCCTAATCGTTCGCGTGTATGGTCACGCGAACGGTTGCGTGTTCGAACGATCGTGTTCTATTCCGGTGTCCTGTTCCTATGCCTTTCGCAGAACGGGCCCGCGAACGGCAGGCGAGTGCGCAAAATATCCGCGCAGCCCGCCGACCACAAGCCAAAGAGGAACGGGCTACTCCCTTTTGCGCTCCAGTAACCCCGCCGTTAGCTGGCGTTAGCAGCGCAACACTCACGCCATCTCTCATACTAATCTGCAGCCGCACCGACCGCCGCCAGAGCAAGGCCACGCGGCGAAGCCAGATTACAAGGGACGCGAGCTATGCGGGAAAACAATATCAGGGGACGCGTGAAAGTCGAACGTCCCCACAACTCCTGCTTTATTGCCTGGAAGTCCTGCCGGTCATACCTTGACGTAGTCGATGAGGCCCCTACCGGCGGAAAAAGTTCTTTTTTTTTTGTCCTTTTCCTTTTGCTTCATTACTTAAGAATATGAAGCTTACCGTAAAGTGAACTCTCATCGATAAATTCATTCTACGATTAAATAAAAATAAATGTCTCCCTACGCCTTCCTTGAATTCACTGTCTATTGACTTCATATACTATATACGCAGTAGGTTTTGCTATTATACCTATAAAAACGTCACTGTTTACGCTGCTATTGGCTTCATCAAGAATCTGTTGGGCCGCTAAGCACGAGGTCGCGGGATCAAATCTCGGCCACGGCGGCCAAATTTCGATGGGGGCGAAATGCGAAAACACCCGTGTCCCTTGATTTAGGTGCACATTAAAGAACACCAAGTGGTCCAAAAAACCCAGCGCTATGAACATGTCATAGGGAGGACCGTCCGTAACCTTAACTGGTTGAAGCATAGAAGTTTAGAAGCATAAAACTGAATATGGAGTGTCCTTCCTAAGCGTCGGTTGGAGAATGTCCCCCCAAAAATGCAGCATCCCTACAATCTATGAAACAGTGATCTATGGTCTCGGCGCGTGGACAGAGTCGATAGTTTGTTGATCACGGCACGAAGCAGCTCTCGAATTTAACCAGCCTTTAACAGGCAGTGTTTCCGAATGTAACTTAAAGAAAAATGATTTTACTCCAGGAGGTACATGCATTTTTTCTATTGATAAAAAGAGTGTAAAGACTGCTCTTGCAATTACAGAAGATTTTTGAGCGGCTTCTGGTGCAAGCGTTAACTTTGAAAAAAGTTCAGGTTTTTGGTTTGGATTATGGGCCACAATGCCATCACATTACGCACGCATTCAATGGAAAAAAGATCTGCGTTATTTAGGTGGACCTTCCTCACAGCATAGAAAAAGCAACACTCATTGGTCGGGAGAACTTAGAAAAATTCAGCGTAAATTCATGGCGAGGGCATAATTTGTCAATGTTCAGTCATGCTGAAGTGTGCAACGTGTTCTTAGCTTCCCGTCTTACGTATGTGCCGCAAGTACTGTACTGCTCACGACTTCGCATTCAGGCACTGCATCGCGTATTTGCAACATTTATTTGGAGTTCGAGCCACGGCTGCTCCAAGGTTTTGTCTTACCAAAGGTGTGCCTAGTGCGTGCCTGATTGCCCACGTCACGTCACAGCCATCTCGCTGACTAGTGCGTGCGTCATTGGGCGGCACACGTGACGGTGCGCAGGAGGTGGCGCCACGTCATGACTGTATACAATGAGCGCGTTCATGAGGTTCCTAAGTCTACGAACGGTATGGTGCTTTCGCATTCCCACACGTAAGCAGCCTTAAGTGTCTGCCGAATTTTAAGTTTAGTTTAGGTCTGCTCATTGACGTCACAGTCGGAGCAGCAGCGGCGGCGGTTGGCGGCGAGCGATGAAGGAACGTGCACGCTCTAGTGAGGACGGCCGCGCAAGTACGCGACTGCGGAAGAAGCGCGTGCCGCTGCGCCTTAGTGAGGAGGTCGCCTTAGTGCCACACGTGTGGTTCGCACTGCTGCTCGTTATGTCATGCAAGAAGTCTTGCCCCGATTGTTAACTTAATGTATTACCAATATGTCTTCCTTCACGTATTACAAAATGTGCAGCAAGCTTTCGCCTTCTTGTGTTACGAGAGTGTAACACCTGCCGAACTTTTTTGTTCTGTATGGCGCAGTTTATTTCAAAGGAAAAGAAAGTGGAGTAAAGGTTGTGGCTGTCATATCAATAAAAAAATTTGCAAATGATGAAAGATATTGCCACGTCTGTAGTGCGGCAAGGACGATGGCGATAAGAAGATACATCGTCATTTAAAGGAAGCATAGCGAACAAGAAGTGACTAGCGTGCATTATTGAACAGACCAGATTACAGACTTTCAGCGTTTCCCTGGAATGTCCGGTCGTGTCCCTCTCGGCAATGCGAAGTTTCGATTACCCCATTATGATGTCAAATACCGCAATTAAATCTGAGACATCAGCAGGGGTGGGTTCGCACCATCGAACTTTTGCGCGTCATGTGGGTATATAGAATCACTGAACAATTTGCTCCTCTATTGCCGAAAATATAATTCTGGAAGAAAGACCTAATTAGAGCAGCCTCTACTGCGTATGGGCCTTCCTCTCTCGGTGATCAATATTTTTATCTTCTGGTGCAAATACCCTTGGTCGAGCCCGAAAGTAAGTGTGTCAGACTGTGCGTGAGCACGTCATGAGACTCTCAGGTTAAACGCATTTTACGCATTATTAACATTAAATCGCGTTATTTTCATAATCTAGCATCCTTGTCAATTAAGAAAAAAACTTACAATCACTGTTATTTAACTATAGGTAGTACTGACCAATAAGTTACCAGGAGGCAAGGACTTAATGTGTTTCCATTGCGAACCATGGCTAATAACCCCCCCCCCCCGCCCCCCGCCTCTAATGGGGACGTCGCATACGTTCAAGATGACAGCATCAAAAAGTCCGCTCTTGTTACTGTTCCTACTGACTAGTGCGTTGTCCCTCGAGTTTCCGACGCCGCGACACTGGTGGAGGTGCTGGGTACTGCGACTATATGCTCGGGTCTCCTACCAAGATACATACACGCAGTCCATGGTATTAACCTTTCGTAACTACTGCAGTGCACCAATTCAGCCGCCGCCTGCCAGGCCTGAGCTCAGAATTCACGACCGTTCCAGCTGCGACTAGCATGGAAATTCATACATCGGCGAATCTCCCTCTTTCACAGATGGCGACAAGCCTTTCCCAGGTGACTTTTCAGCATCCTCGCGTTCCGGACATCTTTCGTGGCGATTCATTTGAAGACGTTGAGGACTGTCTTGATCAGCATGAAATGGTTGCTAAGGCCAACGACTGGAGGGCAGAAGAAAAACTTGTGTACGCTTATTTCACACTAGAAGACAGCGCTCGCACGTGCTTCCATAACAGGGAAGCGTGCTTCCAAACGTGGGACGACTTCCGACGCCAGTTCCTGGATGAAGTCTCCAGTTCCGACCGGCGGGATTGCTCGCAACAACTTATCGAAGCGCGCTTCCATAAACCCAACGAAAGCGTCGCCATGAATGCTGAGGATATGGCCCGTTCATTTCGCCGACCTGACCCCGATATGCCCGATACTAAGTAAGTGCGCCATCTCATGCGAGGAAATAACGACTAATTGTTTACAGGTCTGGTACGAAACCCACCAATCATGGTAGACGAATTCATCTAGGAGGCCACTATCGAGCGGGCCCTTCAGCAACGATGCCGGCACTTTGACCGCCTTCCCAATAACACACCGTTTGCCGTCGTCGCTCGGAATGCCACTACTAGTGAAAGCTTTTACAAACCCTGGTTGCTCTTTCTACCGAGCCAGCAGTCGCTTCTGTCGGCGAAGTCGTGCGCCAGGAGCTGTGGCAAGCCTTTTCATCGCCCGCGCCGTATACCCCGAAATGCGCCTGTTGAGCTATGCCGATGTATGCAGTTCATCATCCTTCACCTACACGGCCGACAAGGCCGTTCCATCCGCGACCTGTTGCCACTGCCTCCTGGCAGCGGGAGCCTGGTAGACGACAACCAGCTTGCCAAACTGACTTGTGGCGCACTGCCGACCGTCGACCACTCTGCTTCTATTGCGGGGAACCAGGCAACATTGCCCGTGCCCTCATCGAGAAATCGCCTTTGGAGGCTTTCCACGTCCAGCTTGCCGTCGCTTTGAATACTATCGTGCCCAGGACCAAGGTCACTTGTCGACCAACCAAGCCGCTTCGCCACGTCGTCGCTGGTAGACTCTGTCACCTCAACGTTACTATTCCCCCATCCGCCAAAGTTTCGCCGACATCGTCAGGGGCCGTTTCCCCAGTCCTTGCTGGGAAAACTAACGGCCCCGACCTCCGGGGGGAAATGTTACCAACTGTCGAAACGCTGAAAAGACCCCCCAACCGCCGCAAAAAGACAATATGACCACGACGAGTAATGCCGACGAAGGTGTTCGCGCCGACCTAAGCCTTTTTATTGGCGGACATTCCGCGACATCCCTTGTGGGTACCGGTGCCGATTTCTCGATTATGCGTCAAGAGGTGGTTGACCGTCTTAGAAAAGTGAAAGCACCAGGGACACTGCCACACATCAGAAGTGCTGGTGGTCAGTTAATGACGCCAACAGGTAAATTTACCGTCAGACTCCGCATCCGTGACTCGAGCTTTGTTGCCACTTTCGTTATCTTGCTCAAGTGCTGCAAAGAACTCATCTTGAGGATGGATTTTCTGCAGGATAGCGGCGCAATTATAAACAACCCGGAGCGTTTGGTCACATATTCTGCGAGCCCAGATTTAGATTGGAACAATGATGGACAGCGCGAGCACTTACGACTAGCCGACGACGTCACGGCTACCGCTGCGAACCTGCTGCCTTGTGTCTGTCTCTAGTGAGAGACCGTACTATTCATAGTGATGCAATAGCGGAACAGTTGCTCGCACAAGGCTTTTCGATTGCAAAAGGCATTCTGGCATTAAATCATGGGCATGCAGAAGACCTCCTTACGAATTTTAGCAACTAATGCTGTGACATCCCGAATGACACTGCAATTGCGTACTGTGATGTCATTGCACGGGTAAAGGACTGTTTTGCTGTGCAGCATCACGAAATGAGTGAAACGGCCATTCTGGCCCCGGCAACGTTGGCTATCGACGTTAGCTCCACCCTGTTACCCACTGAGAGGCCGCGCCTATACTGGAACTAATGCAGCAGTTTGAGAGTTGCTTTTCGTACACGTCCAAGGTCCAGCAAACAACGCTGACCAAGCATCGGATAATTACGGAAGACTACTTCGACAGAACCCCTATCGTGTGGCCCCGAAGGAACGCGAAGAAAAATAAAAGCAGGTGAAGAAAATGCTGGAGAATGACGTGATACAGCCTTCGAAAGAGTCCTTAGGCTTCCCTCGTGGTGTTGGACAAGGAAAAAGCCGGCAGCTTACGCTTCTGTATTGACTGCCGCTAGTTCAATCAGGCAAAAAAAAAAAGACTCTACCCGTTACCATGCGTAGACGATTCACTAGACACGTTGCGCTCGCAAATTATTTTTCTTCCATGGACCTGCGCAGCGGGTATCGGCAGATATAAGTCGGCGATAGAGATCGTGAGAAAACCGTCTTCGTGACACTCGACGGTCTTTACGAATTTAAGGTGCTCCCTTTCGGTTTGTGTACAGCGCCAGCCATTTTTCAGCGTCTAATGGACGCCGTGCTTTCAAGTCTAAAGTGGCAAACATGCTTGGTACTCCTGGATGATGTGATCGTGTTTTCAGCTACATTTGAAGAGCAACTAAACCGGCTACTGGCCGTTTTTCAAGCCATACGTTCAGCTGGCCTCACGTAAAGCCAGAAAAATTTCATTTTGACATTAACGAACTCCAATTCCTAGGCCCCGTGTTCAGTAACGAAGGTGTCCAGCCTGACCCAGGCAAAATACACGCTGTCACAAAGTTCCCCACACCATCTGACAAGAAGGCAGTTAGACGCTTCTTAGGCCTGTGTGCCTATTACCGACGGCTTATTGCGGACTTTTCATGTATTGCTTCACCGTTGACGCGACTAACACGAGAGGATGTTGCCTTTATGTGGGGTGAAATAGAGCAAATTACATTTGACGAGTTACGTCAACATCTGCAAACGTCCCCAGTTCCTGCACACTTTGACTACGAAGTCCCGACAGCACTTCATACCGACGCGAGCAATGTAGGTGTGGATGCCGTGCTGGTGCCATGGCAAGACGGCTCCAAAAAAGTGATAGGCTACACCAGCAGAACTCTCTCGCGCACTGAGGCAAACTACTCCTCTGCGCAGAAGGAATGCCTCGTTAAAGTATGGGCTTTTATCATATTTTGTCCTTATCTGCGCGGCCGCTCATTCGCCTTCGTCAGCAGCCACCATTCTCTCTGTTGGCTGACCAACTTAAAATATCCACCTCGCCGATTGGTGCGCTGGAGCCTCAGGCTTCAGGAGTTATACATGGCCGTCGTATACAAGTTTTTTGCAAGAAGACTGTCCTCATTTTGTTTGAAGCACAATGTTCTCTATTAGAACTTTCCTCCGACGGGCAGCGCCTACTTACTGGTCGTGCCTGCTTCGCTTCGCAGTGAAATTCTCGCAGCGTGTCATGATGAGGCCACCTCAGGTCATCTAGGTTGCACACGAACATTGTCCCGACTGCGGCGCATGTGTTATTGGCCGAAGCTCCCAGCCGCTGGTAAACATCGCATACGCACTTCTCCTTACTGCCAAAGACGCAAAGCGCCACCCGTCAAGAGAGCTGGTCTCATACACCCTGTAGAGGTGCCGGGAACTACATCCGCCAAAATTGGCGTGCATTTTGTTGGACAATCCCCAACTTCTACTACAAGGAACAGGTGGATTATTGTTGCCACCGATTACCTTACCCGGTATGCGGAGACAATCGCTACCCAGTGGGACAGAGCAACTGAAGGTGCTCGATTTTTAGTCGAATATGTCGTCCTTAGGCACGGTGCCCCAACTGTAGTAATTATTGGCAGGGGAACCGCGTTCGCGGCCGAACTTCTAGATGCATTTCTCAAATTTAGCAGCACAGCCCACTGGAAAACGACAGCCTATCATCCCCTGACGAATATACTAACGGAGCGTTTGAACAAGACACTCGCAGACATGCTTTGCATGTACGTCGATATGGAACATAAGAACTGGGACGAGCTTTTGCCTTATGTAACCTTAGCATATAACACCGCTTGACAGGAAACGATTCGTATGACACCATTCAGCTTGGTACATGGTCCCGATGGCAGGGTAACGTTGGATGGAAGGCTGCCGCACGAGTGTATCCATGGAGATGCTGAAGAATTTGCTCAACGTGCTGAAGAAGCCAGACAGCTTGCACGTGGGCGCATCCGCAAGCAGCAGGACAAGGACGCAACGCGGTACAAATTTCAGCACAAATCTGTCGCCTACAAACCTGGCGAGAGAGCGTGGATTCAGATGCCCATACAGTGTCTCGGACTTTCTGAAAAACTGCTAAGGCGATATTTTGGGCCATACATAGGGATCCGACGCCTGAACGACGTGAGCTACGAGATCGTGCCAGATAATAAAACCTGTTCGCGGCGCCGCAAGCACCTACGCCAAGTGGTGCATGTGATGCGCATGAAGCCGTACTTATCCAAGTGACTCACGTTTTAATGTTTCGTGCATGCGCAAGCTTAAGTTGCGTATCGGGATGATGCCGTCCTTGCAAGGGGGACAAATTCCGCGTCTGTAGTGCGGCAATGACGATGACGATAAGATATATCGGCATTTAAAGCAAACGTAGCGAACAAGAAGAAGAAGTGACTAGCGCGCGGTGTTAAACAGTCCGTTCTTTTTATTGTTCCTGCAGACTAGTGCGTTTGTCGCTCGAGTTTCTGATGCCGTGACAAAATGAAAGGACACCGGCACGTCTTTATATAAAAGATCACACAAAAAATTACTTGCCATTTTCAGTTAGCTTTAAACATAAGAACCAATAATCGTGAATGCATCACTTTTGTTCCTGCGTTAGCAGTCCTGAAAGTTTGGGCGAGCAATCGGAATACAAAAGTATGACTTGCAAGACTTGATGTAAACTCCACACATGCTATCAACTGTGAAACTTAATTGAGCTCCTTCTGGATCGTCCGCAGCATGACTTTCTTTACTGCACTCAGCCAACGCCTCCTAGATAACAGGCTTCTGCACTCTGCTTTATAACGTCATGCTACTTGAACCAAATTTTCCATTGCCAAGCCCGACGTGACAAAAGCAGTGACGTCAAAATCACCACAGCTTACTAGGGAGTGCCCCCATTAGATTCTGTGGCAGTCGGGCAAGGTAGCACGACGTCATGAATCGAAGTGCTCCGGCATCGTGCTATCTAGGAGGCGTTGGCTCAGCATATAGCGGTAGTTATCACCAGGACTTTTCAGTGGTACTTATCACCAGGACTTTCGCTATATAAGGTGCGGCGGCCTCGCTTTTTTTTTTTATTGGTTTGTCGCTGCCCACCATTTTTGTAGGTAAGCACCGATCACGTATGGACCAGTCTTGTATTCAATAATTTTGTTCGCAGAATAATGCTGAAAGGCGAATGCATGCATGTAGCAGAATAATCAGCGAAGAGGTATACTCTCATGGTCATAGGTTACGCCACTCATTCTGAACCTTTGTCATAGGGAACCCCTCTCCCAGACACCTGCTTAGCCTCCCTGTCTTTATTTCTCCCTCTCTCTTCCGGATAAAGTATTATAGAGGTACGGGGTGAAATGGAAATGAACTCACCATTTCTTTTATTCATTCCAATTTTTTTTAATAATTACGTAAATTTCTAACGCAGCTGTAGTTGATTCGCTTTCCAACGACGGCATTTCGTACTTTTCTAAAAATAATTAACTTTATCTGGATCGGGATTCCGTCTACATTTCGGAACATCGATTATACAAATGCCATGGCACGTAACGAAAAATTATATCCATCCTGTTGCATGACCCATCGCACTGTTATTTGCATGAAAGTCCGTACGTGTAACTAAATATAAATCCTTGAAGAGGTATAGCTACTAACACCTGGCTAACTCAGCATCCACCCATCAACTAGTTGAGTGCGTACCAATTTCCACCTTGCTTTTTAGTCAGGAAATAACTTGCGTGTTTCTAGTGTCGAAACGTTGCTATTCAGCATACTTCATAACTTTGTTTGCTTGTTTTAGTTATTGCTGTCAGGAGTGCGAAATTAATTTGTTTTTCCGTCCTGCTGCGACCCCATCCAGAAGCCCGAAAATAACTTCCGTTTCTCAAAGCGCGAAAATCTTGCTAGTGACATAACCTTGCGTATTCTTTGGCAACTGCGCCGTTCTACGTTATAAACAGGCGCGCTATAAAACATGAGGAGTGGGCCCATCATCACAACTGTTTTCTACTCTCACAGATACCGCTTGTTTTTATAGATCTACAACGCGCCCCTGTTCGTTTGTAACCTGCAGCAACGCAGTAGCACTAGAAATTTTAGTGACATGAATATTACGGTTGTGCTCACTGCCTACGCAGAGGTACCCGGGCCGCCAGTGAACGTCACAGTGGCCAACGCAACAGGGAACAGCCTCTTCCTGACTTGGGGCGAGCCTTTCCGGGGAAACAGCGCCATCACCCGCTACCTCGTACAGTTCCGCGAAGCTGGTTCAGGTGAGCATCGTTACTGGTCGGAGGAAGAGATTCTGGAACATTGGCCCAGACTCACATCTTCACGTATGGATCTGAAAGCCTTATTGCGATTCTTTAGTACATGCGCACTGCATAACAAGTTACAGGTATATATATGTATATATATATATATATATATATATATATGCAATGACGTGGGATCGTTCCCCACCAGCGGCAAGTTGTTTTTTCATGCAGTTTAATTACCAATAGTTTCTCATTTCGCTGATTCATTTAGTAACTACAAATACTTTTCCCTATGTTGTCTATCGTGTCACTGTTAGTTGGCTTCTTATGATATGAGCAATATATATATATATATATATATATATATATATATATATATATATATATATATAGATATATATATATATATATATATATATATGTATGTATGTATCGAGACTTTCTCATGTTGCTCTACAGTTTTCTCAGTGACGCATTTCATCTACCTATAATATTTGAAAAATTGACTAATTAATTATGACGTTATCTAATTAGGCTTAATGAAAAAATAATCTGAGTATGTCCAAACGACGGCAAACAACATTACCTTGGTCCTGTCCAGAGAAGCGGCATTTCCACATTTTTAATGTATGTTCGGCTCAAATTACGTTGGACACCCCGTATAGTCTGTCCACAGACGTTTGGGTCGGAACGCAGAAAAGAATTTCTCTTAAAGATGTACTGACCAAAAAAATTGTTTGCGGATGAAAGAGGTTTGGGCCGCTCTCATGGCAGCCATTTCCCATGTGGCGCCCCAACTACACCTATTGAGGTGGGGTACCTTCGGGTTGGAGACGAGCACCCTTTTTCCAAGAGCATAACGGCCGAGTACCAGGGCGAGAGAGCGCTTGTGACTATTCTAGCGGTAGGTCCCCAGCGGCAGCACTTGCCTTACACAGCCGCGGCGGATGCTCTCGAACAAGGCCGTCTGTGGTTGGACAAGGGGCGCCCGGAAGCCACGCATGAAATCTCTATCGGGCCCCCTTTCGAGATGCGAACCCCCATGAGAAGCCGAGCACCACGCCAGGGGACATCACTGTCCACTAGAAAAAACGAGTGGGTTTCCGGCGGCACCTCACCACTTCATTTATTCGTTTCCCGCACATCAAGGTCAGATAAAGAGTGCTCCTTCCAACCTCAACGAGCCGGCTCACGGGGCCGCGCGCGAACTTGACCAACGCGCTAGCCCCGACCAGTCGGAAGCCGACTCCCTAGAGAGCAGGGACACGCCCTCCACCTACAACGAGACACTACTATCTCAGCCGTAGAACCAACTTGCTTCCTCATCCGTAGCTGAATAGAGCTCGAGCACTAACGCTCCGTCTACTACAAACGAATACGTATCTTCTTACATAAAATATATCCGGATACTTACACCGATGTTACTTGCCGCGATTGGGGAGAAATAGCCACGTCAGAACACATGCTCTGGCGGTGTGCCCGGTCACGCTCTATCATCGTTAACAGCTCGGCCAGATGGGAGGCGGTTCTCCGCAACCCTCTTCTGGCTGACGAACTCTGGGCGGTCCAGCAGGCCCACGATGCTGCCGGGAGGCTCGGTCTTCCGGTTCCCACGTGGGAGCGGCCTGCTTCGTGAAGACTCACGGTCTGCAGGACTTCTATAAAGTTTTACCATACCATACCATACCATATCATACCAGGATTTCAGCTCAGTACCTCCCGCATACGAGGCAGATGCTCTACCGCTGGGCCACTCAGTAATTACTCTGTGGAGTCCTCATTGCTCGATAGCGCAACAAATAATTATGTTACCTTTCAATGCGACCAGTTCGAAACGCACTCCCAAGTGCTAGTGCGGCTTCGGACGTGATAAAAAAATAGACTATTCACGTCACAGAAACCTGATGTGGCAATAAAAGATGGTGTAATAAATTATTGGTTGCGCTCTCGAGGAATATAAGCTTCGTACCATAATTATAGATTCGACAGCTACCTAAAAACACTGTGAAGGAGGTTGGCAAACGAAGCTGTAAACGACAACTAGAACGAGTAACCATTGCAACGTAGACTGCAATTTTTCACATAGCAACATTCACATGTACTTTACCTAATTATTAGCCTAAGACGTTTCGACGACCTGCGACTTGGCTTACTCCATTACTTCGCGTACCTGTATACAAAGAGTGGACGAGAGAGAACAGAGATTCACCGCGCCTCGTATGCACGCTGCTTTTTCAGGAGTCCTCACTATACGTGACCTTCCCATAGCATTGTCACAACACAGATCAGTTTCTAGGCGGGTTCTTCTTTTACGTGCGAAAGTGTACTTACGTCACTCCGTGCTTCGTATGCTACAGTCAAGCTGTCATCGCCGCGGCAGCTTGCGCAGTGGTAATCTTTACCGAGAAACGTATGCGGGGAGCGCTTCGTGCTTCGTATTGCATGAAGGCGCCGGAGCGCCTTATTATGTGGTTCGGATGCTTGTTTTGAGCCTGTTATTTATAGAAATGTAGGCTTTTCTTTATGTTGTATACGTGATTGCAAAGAATGTATGCTCTGTTCGCTTCACTTTGCTGAGTGCTTGTAGCCTCTGCCCTACAGGGGCGTGAGCCATAGGCGATGATAGTTTTCTGGCGACGTTATGCTACCAAGAAATCCCGGGATCGTAGTCATAGACAGCGTCGCTGTAAAAAAAATCGAGTAAAAATCTGGACGGAAAATGTTCGTGTTTAGCACTTAATCTTGTGTAAAGTGCACGTGAGCCGAGAGATCGGCAGTTCTACGCACCATTTTTTAGGATCCACTCCGCGCTTACGCTTTTTGGCGTCAGCGCAAGGGCACCATCCTATATCAATTTGGTGACACAAAATAAACTTGTCCATTGTCCATTATAAAATGGTTTCAAGCGGTTTGCAGAGGAGAACATATATACGATGACTGCTCCGTTCCCATCGTTCCGTACGTCTGAAGGTGCCCACAAGTTTGAACTAGTTCTGTGGATGGCGAAACCGCAACATGAAATTGACCACGTAGCGAACACACTGCATTTACAGTATGGCAAACTAAAGTACCGGAGCCGTGCACACGGTACACCAGCATCCCTTCCCCAATATAGACTAAAAGTGCGGAGTCGTCGTTAGGTGAGAATTCTGAATGCTACCAAGAATTTCCGACTGTTCAAAAAGTTTTATTTTCTACAGAACGTCAACACATTCTGTCATAACTTTTGAAAACATGCATTCAGACGCACTCCCGTATGTCGTTATTTTTACTTCCTATGCTAAGAAATGTTAGGATAATCGGCATTTGGGCAAGTTGGTACTGGCTCAACATCCTGAAGGGGCAGTGCAAGACGACAAAGACAGACAGCGCTGTTCTGTGAGTTTCCTGCCTTCTGTCTTTCTCATCTGGCGCTGCCCCTTCAAGGTGTTCGAATATCTTTCAAGTGTTATCGAAATGTCCGTGAAACGACCCTATCTTTTTCTCTGCTTTTTGCACACCTTTGAAATTTCCGCAAATTTTACATTTCGATTTAGGGGTCTGAGGGGAGCCTGGCAATACAGACAACGCAGCGGCCGATCTCATATGTGGAAAAATAGTTTGGGTGTTCGTGCGCGTGGGCAACTTCTAGCCAAGTCACATTAATTAGTCTTTCAGGGTGAAAATGTGCCTCCAGCACATGTGTTCTGTGGTATTTTTTGTAACTGTCTCAGCACTGAGCGAGCAATAGGCTCTAACAACGCGCGCTAAAAGCAGCTGTCGCGCTGTGACAAGGCGTCGGGGCGCCGTCGAGTTATGCGACGTGTTAGCAGGGCAGACAACGGCTACCAAAGATAAAATGGCGCAGGACAGGTGCTCCCCTGTGAATTTGTTTCTTGCACATTATTTGCGCCGGTGCACGCCGCATCAAGCAAGATAAATGAAACGCGGAGAGCTACAACATCAGGCACAATTAAAAAAGAAGGAAGCGACAACTTGCACTGGCGTTCTTATCGTGCTTTGTTTTGTGTCGCTGCACACGTGTTTGTATAATAGAGACCTCGACGGAAGCCCGTGTGGTCGGGGCGAAACATGAGAAAATAAAAAAAAATGCTCACTGACCGCATAAAACTTTAAACGGCAAGTCGCTACGCCTTCCATATGGAAGCCTTGTTCACATGCAGTGGGACAAAAAAGTGTAAGTGCCTCTTTAAGCAGGTTTTAGCATGTGACGCAAGCACCGCGCGTAAGATGGGGAGCGTGTGCCTCGTTGATACACGGCCCACGCTCAATCGAAACGAAGCAACCCTCGCCCCGTCTTAGGCGCGGGCCTCGCGTCACATGCTAAAACCTACTTAAACAGGCACTTCTACTTTTTACTCCATTGTGAACAAGGCTTCCACATGGAAGCCGAAACGCCTTGCCTTTTAAAGGTTTATTTGGCCCGCGCGCGTTTTTCTTTTCTTTTTTCACGCGTGTTTTTCATGCGTTCCCAATCATAGCCCAGCAGTCTATCCTTCTCAAATAGCCCAGATTTCTACGCTATCGCATTTGAGTCTTGTCCTTGACGTTGTCGCACTAGCCGCTGCGCAAACAAAAAATTGGAGGACGCTTAAGCTTCGCCTTCAAGAGTGGAACACGTTATCGCACCCCGTTCGCACCGCCTACTCAAACGCGCTCCGCCAGCCAAACGTCGCGATCGGCACAGATAGCCGGGCCCCGACGCGCCATGAAGGCGGACGCGGTCATGGGGCGAGTGGCGCGCCACGTGTCGGGGCAGCGCCGTACATTGTGAGGAGGGGGTCTTCTGTGTTTGCCGCAAAATGGTTCTGCGTGTGCGCAGAGCGCAGAAGAAATGTAGCGGAAACGTACTTCGCTACTCGTGAAACTTAGACTTCTGTAAGTTGCATGGTCATAATTACCGATATACACCGCAGTATAACTTTCTACGGCACGTTTCTAAGGCAACACTGCATTCACTAGAGGCGATTTTGTCCCGTTTTGGAGGAACGAACTCGTGGCTGAGTGGTAGCGTCTCCGTTTCACACTCCGGAGACCCTGGTTCGATTCCCACCAGCCCATCTTGCAAGATTTTCTTATTTATGAAGTGCCTTCTTGTATTTATCGCTCACGGCCAACGCCGCTGACGCCGACGACACCGGCTTTTCTGCGACACGAGCTCCTTAAAGGGAAGCTGAAAGGTTTTCCAGAAAAAATGAGTGAACATCTGTACATAATGGTTTTCAACCCTCCGAATTCGAATATCGTATCGAAATTGAGCGAAAGAAAGCGCAAATATATTTTATTTCGACGAAAAGTGCAGCAGCGGACACGCCCAGCTCGCGCGTCTCGTTTCCGCCTGTGAATGGTCGGGCGCCTCGTGACGTCAACTCTAGTAACCGACCGCTGCCGCTACACATGAAGCGCGATGCCGGGTAGTTTGGTACTGTTTTTCTGAGACGGTAATGGAAAATTTAGAGACACTGCGTTTTTCTGAGGAGTTCGGCGTTACTCCCTACATGTACGAGCCGATTGCGAAGAGCCGGCCTCTCGAAGAAGCAAACGATGCTGGTGCGAGCAGTGCTTTCGACGCGAACGAAAGCAAAGTCTTGGGATCTCCTCGTGTTGGAAATGCTCTTTGGTGAGTATGTTTTTTGCAAAGCGATCTAGTGATCTCGCCGATCTTTCGCCGATCTAGTGAGCTCGTTTCCGGTCAAACAACTGTAGTGTTGTGTTCCTGCATGCCTCCTCGTGGAACGTAAGCGGGGATGCGATCGTCGGCATTTGTGCGCTGTCCAAAGCTGTCGGCAATCTACAAAGCTGGTTTAAACGCGTGAAAAGCTTCCCGGTTCATGCAGTACGTGTAGTGACCTTCATCTGTTGACTACCACGTTGACTACCACTCACGTTGATTACCACTCACGTTGACTACCACGCACGTTGACTACCACTCTACATACACGCAGACGCACCAACAAAGGAATGCAGGGTCGATCGAAGCAGATTACGATGGCACGCACGCAGAAACAAGCGCAGTCAGGCACTGTCGCGGACGCTGCGAAGGAACGAAACACTAGAGTTGACGTCACAACACCGCGGTTTCCGGTCTCCGCTCGCATCGTCAGCGTCAGCAGCAGCGCGCGGCATCCGACGGGGGGCGGAGCTACAGCGCAATTTCAACCCACGATTACGTCGCTCCTAATGGAAAAAAAACCCAAATTTTACCTACATGGCTTATAAGGTTCCCGCATCCGTATATGAGCGTCTTATTGAATTCGACAGACTCTTCAGCTTCCCTTTAACGCTGTCGTGTTAACACGTGACCTCGGTCTGCCTCCAGCCACTCGTTCCACCCCTGTAACACATCCGCTGTAGTGTAAATGAAGGATTCGCAGAGCGGCTCATAGATTTTAAAACGCGCGTTTTTAGGTTATCCGCAATAGGAATAGACGCGTACGCGGCAGTCCGCTTCTTCAGCATCCGTCGCTGATAGTCATCGGGAAAATACTTGCCTTTAGACAATACTCGCATAAATCTATTCTGTTGTTCCTCCGCTAATTGCGCCCGGCAAGCTCATTGCAGAGTTCTTCACGCAACGTCTTATCTCTTTTCACCACAGCTGCAGTGACGGCCAGCGCCACGGCGCTTCTTCGTGACGTCCAGTTTCGCGGCTTACAAAGGGATATCTCAAGAGGGTCCGCATAGGAGTCGTTCTGCAGACTGATGCGTCGCTACGCGCAGGCGCAGTGTATACCTGCACGTGCGCCTGGCTCTTTGCTCGCCTTCCCTTCGCCGTTGTCGGCGTGCTTCTCCAGTTCCCTTAGATATTTACGAGTCGGCTAGAGAGCTCGCGTCCGGACGCATCTGTCTTCTACGTTGACGACGGGAAAGCGCATACAAGAGCCGCAGTCTCCGTACACAACGTCTTGCATGCCGAATAACGCGTATCTTGTAACTTTTATGAGAGCTCGTCGTTTGGAATGTCGCCTAAATTATGAACCTAAACGAATTCCCTCCCCGGTCACCCTTTCTTTTTTCTCCTGTCTGTCTGCGATATCATTATTTCTTGAAAATACAAGCAGACAGGGAAGAACGTTCATTTAGCAAAATGAAACAACGCACAAAACAAGAAAACAAGGATGGAGAAAATGGGAAGGAAGCAGCAGCAGAATATTAACAACGCCGAGTCGGTTCCCGCGCATGCATGTTTTATTCGGCGTAATGGGAAATGCGGACGGCACCGCCAAGGCACTCAGTGGCTTTAAATTAGCTTTCGCTACATAATGAATCATAGCAGCAGGCGCACCACCGCGACGAGCAACAAATTCGCACGCCTCCCCCGCGCCACCTCTCGCACCGCCCCACTCGTCCCGGCGCCCGTTTCGGCCCAGCTCTCGTCGCAGTTCGGTCTACATCATTGTTTATGGACGGCTGCCGGGAAGGGGTGTGTGTGGAGCGGAAACAACGGCGGAGGCCATGTCTCCCCGCGCCGGCAAGCCGACCAGAAACGTGCCTGTTAGCGCGGCGCGCTAAGCAGGCAGCCACTGAGCAGGGGCCGAGCAAACTTCGGCAGAGGCCCGAATGACAGCGAGAGGTATGGGCAAAGTGACGGGGAGGACGAGAAACAAAAGAAAATGAAAAGAAGAAAAGCCAATTGGGGCCGAGCTTTATTTCTTTGTTCTATTGTGTGTTTGCGTTCCGTTCGAGTTAACCTTGTCACTTATTGGAATTGGTCTGCCGAAGACGGATTATAGTATTCGCTGTACTTCGGTGCGTGGACGAATAAACTAATAAAATTAATAACTATCCAGAGCGTCTCTCTCGCTAATATATTTAAATATCGCTTTCTGTGTTAATCCACAAGGCTATCCCCTGTATTTCTAGAACGTTCCTACACTCAAAACTCCACCTCGACTCCATGATGATGATGATGATTTATTGTCATCCTTTTTGAAACGGGGCGGTGGCAAACAGTCACCAAGCCTGCTTGAGCTCATCAAGTAATCCAATAATTATGGTGGTGATCATAATATCTATTGGTGTCCCCTTTATAACAGGCTGGCGACCGACAAACAGTCGCCTAGCTTGCTTGATCTAATCAGGTTCTACTACATCTATTGCCCTCTAGCATTTTGCCTGTATTTATTCTCGATTTTTTCTCTCTCCATTAAGCCTCCATTTCTACATTGTACAGTTACCTATGCCTGTAACGACTCCTGCTCTATCGGTCTGTTCCCTGCTTTCCACCAGTACACTAACGTATCTTGCTGATCTCGACCGCTGACCAGTTGATACTCCGGATAACCAGTTAATTCTGACCAGTGTTGGGACTCGGGGTAGCGCTTAGGCCAGGAATCCTCCATGTTAACGCTGCTGCTGCTCATGATGATGAAGTTTAGTGAGATCCCTTTTGAGATGTGGCGGGGACGAATTGTCCCCCAGCCTGCCTGATTTAATCAGGCTTTACTGCGTCTATCAGTACCTAGCGTTTTATCTATCTGATCTCGATCTTAACTATCCTATTTAAAACCTTTATCACTATACTGTACCGTTACCTACATCTGCAAGAACTCCGGTTCTATCAATCTCTTTTCTGCTTTTTTCCCCAACAGACTAATCGGCTCTTACTTGACTGCTGACCAGTTAATCCTTTTATTTTCTTTGAATCCCGACGCTTCTGCAAGGTGAACACTCCCTACGGCTCTCGATCGATCCATATCTTGGCATTCCATTACGATGTGGATGAAAGTAAATGGCAGCGCGGCCCGTCGACAGAAGTGGTCACTGCGCTTCACTGATACCCTACAACTTTATAGACCTGTAGCGCCATCTTCAGCCGAGGGTTGGCGCTGTGCTCAGCTCAGTGGATAACACAAAGGGCATGGCCCTTCTATCTGAAGTTCGAGCTGGTCGCCTGAGGATAAAGACATACAGGAGCAAATATTTGCAAACAGATGAGGCACGTGTCTGCTGCAGCAAAGATCCGGAGACAACTCAGCACATCCTAATAGAATGCCAAGGTATTCACCCAGCAAGACCCGTAGATAACGTAGACCTTTCATACGCGCTGAGATTTGAAGTGTATGGGAACACTACCCGTGAGCAGTCGAGATGAGCAAGATACCTTAGTAGAATCGTTGGAAAAGAAGCAGGGAAGATGATAGAACCGGATCCGTTACAGGTGTAGGTAAGGGTACAATGTAGATATAGATATTTAAGGAAAAGAGAAAAGATTAAAGAGATATGGACAAATATTAAAATGAAAAGCATGTATAGCATACCTGATTATATCGAGCAGGCTTGGTGACTTTTTATCGCTGCCCCGTTTCAAAAGGGATGCCAATAAACCATCATCATCATTGAATGGAGGAAGACCTTGAGTCGAGGATCGTTTTAGAATACGGGGGTAAGTCTCATGCGAGTTCATAATGGGAAAATAATTCACAGACGATTACGATACTCTCTAATGCGAAATTTGAGCGCAGCTCTGTACGTGTTTTCACTTCGCGATATATTGGCTGTCGCGGACAATCTGTCTTGTGCGGCACGTTGGAAACGGAGAGAAGTGTGACGCGACTGCCTCGCTCATCGGGAGATTGCAAGTGACAGCGCGTGGGTGACGCGCTGGCGCGATTCACAGCAGCAGCCGCAACCATACCTCGGCTAATGCACCGCTTTTACATATATAGCATCGTTGGACGCGCTCGCCGCATCCCATGGGCAATCAACCATTGATTACTGTCTGATGACAGAAGGAATTCATGATAAGTTGAGAGAAATGGTCATTGATGAGGAAGGGTATACAGCATATAGGGAGTGACCATAAACGCATCATTTTGAAAATGGGATATGTAGTTGAGAAAGAGAGCAAGGAGTGCAAAATGGAACAGTCCAAAGTTGAACGCTGAACAAATAACAAATGTAGTCACTTGAGTTGAGGAAGAACTTGGCAAATGGCCAAATAAAGAGTGGGAATATAGTGAGCTTCTAAGTGTAATAACGACAGAAATACGGAACGAGAAACAACATGTTCGTTAGAAAGGAAAAAAGAAACCGAAAAGCTAGTGGGACAGGGAGATACGAGAAGCGATCGCCGAACGACAGAAAGCATCCCGAGAGCACAGGCAGGCAAAGATGGCGCAGTTGCCGCAGGATGAAGTAACCAGTAAATGGGAAATATACCGCGAGAAAAAGTCTATGGTTCAAATACTGGTGCAAGCAAAATTAAAAGGTGAAAGTGAACGTTGGTTGTCAGAATACGTGAGAAAAAGAAGGCCACACCTAGAATATTTTGGAACCACATAAAATTATTAGGCAGGAAGTCAACAACAATACAACAACATATCCTAGACGAAGATGAAAACAGACTGGAAGGAGAAGCGGCAATAAATTACATCCAAAAAATAACAGCCGAATCTTTCCAAGGCAATGACGAGGTTGTATTTGAAGAAAAAAAGAGCATGAAAGAGACCCAGGTGGAAAAGGAGCTGGGGCTGACAAATTTCAACTGGAAGAAAGCCGAAGACAAAATTCCTAAGCGCACAGCCACAGGGCAAGACGAGGTTCCCGTTAGGCTGATTAATTAACTAGGACCAAAAAGTAAGGAAGCTCTGGTGAAAGCAGGGGAAAAAGCTTTAAAAAATAGACGAATACCAGACAGTTGGCGACAAAGTAGAATGAATTTAATTTATAAAGGTAAGGGGGAGAAAGATAGAATTCACTCGTATAGACCGTTCACCCTTACATCGGTAATATACAGGTTAGCAATGCAGGCGATCAAATTAAAGCTTCAAGCATGGGCAGAGAATAATGGCATTTTGGGAGAACTTGAGAATGGCTTCAGAATATGTAGGCGTTTGGATGATGACTTATTTGTTCATACTCAGTGCATTGAAATATCAAGAGTAGAAAGGAGACTGTTATATGTGGCCCTTTTAGACATTACAAGAGTCTGACAACGTAGACCGCAACATTTTGTGGGATATTCGGGAAGGGGAAGGCTTAGGTAACGATTGTCTACAGCTATTGAGAGAGATTTACCTAGAAAATACCGTTTGCGCTGAATGGGAAGGGATGAAAAGCAAGGAGAAAGTTGACATCGACAAGGGATTGAGGCAGGGGTGCCCTTTATCCCCGCTGCTGTTTATGATGTACATGGTGAGGATGGAGAGGGCGATAGAAGGAAGTAATATCGGGTTTAATCTCTCATACAAGCAGGCTGGTACAGTAGTAGGGCAGCAACTTTCCAAGTTTATTTTATGCGGACGATAGTGTGTTGCTAGCTAACAAGCAAACTCATTTGCAACGTCTGGCGAATATCTGTGGACAGGAAGGGAACAATTTAGGCTTGAAATTTAGTGTTAGAAAATCAGATGTTATGGTATTCAATGAAAACAGTGAACAGACAGTGGCGATACAGGGCCAGGAAATACCTCAGGTAACAGAATATAAATACCTTGGTATATGGATAAACGAAGGCAATAGATATATGGAAGCTCAGCAAAAACAATAACAGTGAAGGGGAAGAAATGCAGCCACAATGAAGCACAGAGCGCTATGGGGATACAATAGGTACGAGGTGCTTCGAGGTATGTCGAAAGGTGTAATGGTTCCAGGACTTACTTTTGGAAATGCGGTTGTTTGCTTTAAGTCAGGGGTCCAATCAGGACTCGATGGGAAACAAAGGTGAGTGGGTCGCCTCGCATTGGGCGCTGACGGGAAGACTACAAATGAAGCTGTGCAGTGTGATATGGGCTGGACTAGTTTGGAAGTGAGGGAAGCTCGCAGTAAAATTGAGTATGAAGAACGACTGAGGAATATGGAAGAAAGTGAATGGGCTGGGAGAGTGTTCAGGTACCTGTACAAGAAAAACATTGATTCACAGTGGAGGAAAAGGACTAGGAAGCTTACCAGCATGTGGCCTGTAGGGTGGGCAACACAGCAACAAAGAACGTCAAGGCCGAAATAATCTCATGGGTGAAGGCAATGAAAAAGAAACCGGACATGAGTAACTACTTAAGAGGAAAAAACGAAATCAAGAAAGAAACAATTTATGATAACTCAAAGGGAAGCTCATTACTTTTCAAAGCGAGATCGGGATGCCTTAGAACACGCCTCTATAAAGCGAGATATAAGAAGGAAGAAGAAGCATGTGCTTGCTGCGGTAAAGCTTGGGAAACTATGGAGCATGTTTTATTAGAATATGAAGACGTCTACCTAGCGGTCAATTTAGGCCCCACTGGCCTCCTTGAAGCCCTTGGGTTCAGCGAGAGCAGGGGAAAAGTAAAGATGTCCGCAATAGGCATTAGTGGAAGAAATAGGCATTAGTAAGAGGCGATTGGAGGACTGGTGGAAGAAAAGTAGGGTAACGACAAAAAACGGAGACGTACAAAAGCACAGTTCGCAATAGGGGATCAGAAAATTTGGTTGTGGGAGTTCATAGTTCTCTTTTTTTATTGTTTAACCTAGGTAGGACATTAAGCAGTATAATAGCAAGAGCTTGGTGGCGCAACCCACCACCCCTTTCCAAAGGGGGCGCTTGTAACATCCATCCATCCGGTGAACAGACGACGCGCGCTACTCCGGCGCCATCTCGTAGGCATTTTCGCCACAGAGCGGCGCTACACCTCTCACGCTTTCGCCATACCCTCCTCCTCCACTTTCTGCCCCATGCTTTGACTGTACCCTCCTGCTCCGCTTTCCTCCTCGCGCTCTCTTCGCTTTTCATTCCCCGCTGCACTCCGCGTTCGCTCGGTTACGACGCCGACGCCGAGGCACGCCTGCGCTCAACGCAGGGAAGGCGCTTAAGAGCTGTGCTCTAAGGAGACGCGCCCTTAGCTCGTATAGCCGATGCTTGTTTTTCTCCAATGCATCTTTTCTTTTTTCTACAGACAACAAATTTACCTTGTCGACAGAGTCACGAAGCCAGAGATGCGTAAATGCTGAAAAATATTCTTTCATCCATTCGAATATGCTAGCTCATTTCGCTTTCTAAAGCGAAGTTTTCTTTGCCTACCATGCCGTGTCTTCGCCTGGGTCAGTCGCTCGGTCGCTGGTCGCGTTCTCAAATGAATATACACATACCTGATAGTGCGCTACGCACGTAAAAATACAAGGTGTGAAAGCAGGCTACACCATAAAAACTGCACACAGATTAAGATTATGCATATACAACATAGTAGACACAAATACAAATGGTAAAAGTGGTATAAAATATACTATGTACAAACAGATCAAGATTATACGCCCACAAGATAGTAGACGCATACACATCATCATCATCATCATCATCATCATCATCATCATCAGCCCATTTTAAGTCGATTGCAGGACGAAGGCCTATCCCTGCGATCTCCAATTACCCCTGTGCTGCGCCAACCGATTCCAACTAGAGCCCGCAAATTTCCTCATTTCATCGCCCCACCTAGTCTTCTGCCGGCCTCGACTGCGCTTCCTTTCTCTTGGTACCCATTCTGTAACTCTAATGGTCCAACGGTTACCTAACCTGCGCATTACACGACCTACCCAGCTCCATTCTTTTTCTCTTAATCTCAATTAGAATATCGACTATACCCGTTTGCTCTCTGATCCAAACCGCTCTCTTTCTGTCTCTTAGCGTTATGCCAGCATTCTTCGTTCCATCGCTCTTTGCGCGGTCCTTAACTTGTTCTCAAGCTTCTTTGTCAGTCTCCAAGTCTCTGCCCCATATGTCAGCACCGGTAAAATGCAGATTGTACACCTTCCATTTGAATGATAATGGTAAGCTTCCAGTCAGGAGCTGACAATGTCAGCAGTATGCAATCCAACCCACTTTTATTCTTCTATGAATTTCCTTCTCATGATCAGGGTTGCCTGTGATTTATTGACCTAGGTAAATGTACTCCTTCACACACTCTAGAGGCTGACTGGCGATCCTGAACTCTTGTTCCTTTGCCCGGCTATTCATCATTATCTTTGTCTTCTGCATATTAACCTTCAGCCCCACTCTTGCACACTCTCTGTTAAGGACCTCAATTATTTGTTCTAACTCGTCTGCAGTATTGCTGAACAGAACAATGTCATCAGCAAACCGAAGCTTGCTGAGATATTCGCCGTCGATCCTTACTTCTAAGCCTTCCCAGTTTGATAGCTTGAATACTTCTTCCAAGCACACATTGAATAGCATTGGAGGGAGTGTGTGTCCTTGTCTGACCCCTTTCTTTATAGGTATCTCTGTAGATATTTTCCAAGATATTTCAAGGGTTAAGGGGGATAAAAAGAGAAAGAGAGTGGAAGGGGGAGATAACGAGAGAGAGACTAACACAAACAAATCGCGTACACTATGGAGTGGTATGTGGCGGCATTTTTAAAGCCTATCGTGAAGCCCCGTTGACCGCAGGAACCTTAGTAATGCTAGTAAGACTTTCAGCGCGGATGTTCTTTGGAAGCTGTAAGGTCATTGCGAATGTTCGCCTTGGTTAACTCATGTATGCATTCTCGTTGTTTGGTTGAAGTGTGTGCTTGCTCGCCTTCTCTGGGGTTCTCTCTGTGTTTGTGTATCTGTTGCCTTGCAATGTTGTGCTGTTGGCTCGCACCCTGGCCACTTCCTGAGAACGCCTGCTTTGGGAAGACGGTGGCCGGACGCGGTTCGGCGAAAAAGAGAGCGGCAGGGGCTCTCGCGCACTGGTTCTGGCGAGTGCCATAAATCGCGCAGATTGCCGCGAAGGTTTTTAGCGTGTTTGGGTCGGGCCAAGGCGGCGCGGGCGAGTCGGGTGGTACGAGTGGCGGCCACCGCCGGTGTCAGTTATTCAGCCCGCAGACACATGGTCCCGCGGCTGGGGGTCAGAATGTGCGTGGCTGAGCGGGCAGTGTGGTCTGAGACTTGAGAGACAAGTGACCGATCTCGTCAAGTGCCCGATCGGAGCGACGGACTGCCCCGAGGCCTTCGCTCAGCCGCATTCGTTAATGTGAACTCGCTTTCCTTGTTTACTACATACTCAGTGTAACCGCTAATGTCTGTCTGTAAATAAATTCAGTTCAAATTATTGACATCCAACATTTTTAGTCCCGGAATACCGAAGCAGAGAAGGGCGCAACAGTTTAGGAAAACCCGAGAACGTATGAAAACACCAAGAAGGAAGAACCCGGCGGAGGAAGAGACAAGAAAAACTTACTGAAGCAATGACCTGAAGCTTTTAGTTCTGATAGTGGACGATTGTCCAATTGGTCTAGCACTCTGCACATCACTTCGCTTTGGGCACTATATCGCGGGCAGACACGGATATTGTGTGGGAGCGTCTTATCGCTGCTGCATGTGTCGCACGTGGGGCTGTTGGTCATTCCAATAAGGAAGGCATATGAGTTCGTAAATGCAACGACTGACTGCCAGAACTCCGGTAACTTAATAGCAGCGATGATAGGGTCTGGTATTATTGGGTTCGGCATTGTCTTTTTTATTTTTGTTCTTTAACTTGGGCTCCACAATCTGCAGGAAATGGCAGGCCTCAAGGCTTGTCTGGGTGGCTAGGCAGCAGCGACAAACCCCTTGGAAGTCTGAAGGGAGCGTCGGTACGCAGGAGGAGGTGGCGCTTTGTTGTCCGGCGTCCGGAAGTCACCACTTTTGGGATGACGTGAGGCGCACTCAGTCCCACATAATTATCAGCCGTTGCTGCCGAGACACCCGGATGTTCTCGCTCCTGCCACGCTGTCTCTAGCGTGTGGAGCACGCTGAACTGCATCTTCGCCGTCGTCGACCTGGCAGCGCTGTTGTTTATCGGCGACTTCGTTTGTCAGGTGATCGCCTTGCGCTGGCACTGTATGCACTCATGTGCCCAGCCCCAAACATCTGAGTAAACGCTCGACCACACGAAGCGCGAGGTCACAAGGCGCTGTGTGGAACGAACTCCGTGGTGGCTGGCGCTGTACAATTTCTCGGTGGACGAAGGCGCAGTGGAATGAATGGGTGCTCGCATCCAGACGACTCGTCGCGTACGATGGTGGTCGAGGATAACGAGAACGGCATGTCACACAGTGTTAGCGATGTAGACGCAGAGCGCTGCTCGGCCAGCTCACTGTCACAAAGTTGTACTGTTGTACTCGAAGTCCATCATGCTGTCGACAAGGATTTGACGCGTGAGAAGGCATTTGTGGTAAAGTTCACGGGACCCTCGATCTAACGCAAATCAACCGTGTACTCAGAGTAAAATTCAGGTGGCGAATCTCTCGAGAAATATACGAGTACGGTTTCCCCGAAAACTAATGTCAAGGGTTCATTGTCTGTTGGGACGGGAAAAGTTATGCCATTGAGGCACGAATCTCAAGTGCCATACGGCCAGGTATGCAGTCAAAAGTTCACGGCCATAACGTGCTGTAGCGCGTTTCCTGGAGCTTGAGTTGTTGAGCGAAAAAAACGAGCAAGCATCAAGAGCCGTGTTGGTACTGCTAGAGAATGACGCCAACATCAATGGAAGAAACACCGGTGGCCAGACGTGTCGGCGCTTCTGTCAGCGTGTGCCTGAGTGTTCTTAGCAGCTGTGGATTCCTCATTGGCACCAGGCGTTCCCTTAAGTGAGGCTGAAGGAGACGCCTGCACTTCAAAAAGTTGGAAAGTTGAAGGATTATCGGCACTATCTTGGGCAGAAAACTATGATGGAAATTCAAAAGATCGAGAAACTCTCGCAACCTTAGAATCGACGTCGGACGAGATAAGTCCCGCAGCGCCTGTAAATTTTTTTTTCCAACGTACAGATGCCATCATATGTCCAATGGTGGCCAAGTAAAATGTCATCAACACCGAAGGCGCAGTTGGCTGGAATGACGATGAAGCGGTGTTTCTGAAGTCGTGCAAATAGCGTGCGCAGGTGGGAAGCATGTTGGTCATGAGAAGAACTTGCTACCCGCAGGTCATCTGTTGTAGAATGAACAAAATTAAGCACTTTGAATGACATCTTTGGGGAACCGCTGGAATCCCTTTGCACCGAGTTCCTCAGTCGAAACAGCACGCGCAGATACCCGAAAATGCCAAACGGTGTAACAATGTCAGTAGAGATATTGTCTATTTTTATACCGCCACTGGACAAGCTGTTGACCATGAACTCATCTGTGCTTGCGTGTTTTCGAACTGGCTATATAGTGCTGCTTACCGAAAGGCGCGAAGCACCGTCGCATAGCATAGTAGTACACCTACAAAATGAGAAGTTTGAGGCGATTGTTGATCACTTGATGATCACTTGACTAGGAGGTATTTAGAAAGGCGGAATAATGTTGGCTAAAGGTAGAGTAAATGGGCCGGCTACACGTAAAAAACCAGCCCGCGATGCCATCGAGCACCTTCAATAGACCCATCGGTACCAACGCATCAGCCTTTGTAGAAAAAAAAAAAAATGTTTTCTCACACATGACTATGGGTGACTTCAGTACACGGCCACCCAACTTGCTTAGAAGAGGAAGGCGAACTCACAGCCTTGTCCTCTAGAGCTTTCTTGTGTCATTAGTTTACTGGCTCAAAATGACGCGGGTAGGACTAAGTTACACTCATGCTATTATAGGGGCTTCGATTCTTTTGGCAGCAGAGCTATACTTCCGGATACGGTGGCACAGACGATCATTCATTCAACGTAAATATGCTAAATGCGCAAACTAGAAACCAGTTTTTGTCTCAATCTCCTGCACAAGCACAAAGGACCTAATAAGAAACATGTGATTTGTTTCTAACCATGGAAATGAGTAAACAGTACGTGCTGATTGTGCTCTGTTTGCGTTCTCTTCTCCACTCGATGCTTTCCTCCGTGGTAATATCGGCACGCTAAAAGGGTTTCCAGCATGCCATGGCTAATTCAGTGCGTTCTGCCTAGGGGAACTGCTATTTTTGCGTAACGCGTCGCCCACGACAGACGCAAAAATAATTACTCGCGTGTGAACAAAAGTGAATAACACAGCCTCGCGTGGCCGCTGTCTTTCCGTCGCCTATCGCGGAGCAGTGAAAACAAAAGGGTACCGGAGGCCTACAGGCTTAGTATTGTTATCTCCGAGTTCCAGACACCGAAGCCGTATATTGAGCGCGTACGCCACCCGTCAATCTCAACCATATCCTCTAGATAAGCGTTTGTAAGGTACACAGGAGCGTCTGTTCGCGATGAACACAATATAAGCTAAGAACTGCAGGTTAATTCAAAGAGACGCTTTGGCACTTTCGTACCTGAAGTTCCTACCTCTATTTAGGCTTTTGCTTCTGGCGCGAGCTGGCAGTGTTGTTGCTCTTTCTCTTCTATTGGTATTTTTTATTTCTGTCGCTCTCTGGGTACACGTGGGAACCATGGAACGAAAGTGTGACAAAACCGCTTCCGGAGATGACGCGCTCCTTCGGCTTGCCTAACGTTCCTTTTTTTTTCATCGTTATACCCCATCTAGTGGACGTTTTAATCTGGTAGAATGGCCATAGTTTCATTAATTCCATGGGTACGTTCTTTGCTTTTCTGCATCGATGTCTTTTGTTTCCTTCAATTTTTCTTTTTTATTCTCTTTCTGCTTCCCTGCGCGATCTTGGGTGGGCCTTCATTCCACGAGGAACGCCTTCGCAGTGCTGCTGCATGCGATGTCGTTAACGATCGAGCCGCGCTGGTTAATTAATTTGAGTGGAATGTGTGGTCGGTATGCTCCGTTTGGAATTCAAGCTCTGTTCAATAGCTTCGGCATTCCTGGAACCGCACTGTCTTGACAAACGTGTAAAGCGCGCTCTGTGCCATCCACTTTCTTCTCAGTCTCTCATTTCGGCTTTCCTTTTTCATGTACGCCAGCCACATCTTGTGCTTTCGATTTGTCATTGCAATAAGCTCTGTAAATATTTAAGTTCATTCTTCTTTTCTTTTTTTTTTTCCAGATTGTCCGCTTTTTTTTCTTTTTATCCCTCTTCACCTTTTCTTACAGGCGCCGTTGCCAAAACGATCGCAGGAAGTGTAAAGTGTAGAATTCTACAAATGAACTATCGCGAGTGTTTCTGCATAATTCATATAACATTCTCCGGTTATTTGTTGTTGTTTTTTTTCATGACTGCCTTCTGCATAAAATTAACGCCCCACTTCTGGCTATTTACATTTGTCCAGATTTCTATCAAATAATATCAATATTTAGAAGAAAAAAATAAGACAAAAAGTGAGGTTCCTTTACAGATTGCACAACTTAATTGGAGCAGACAATAGGCTGAGCTACTCCGAAATCCTGCCGCATTTCCGACAGTGCTCTAATTTGAGTGCTTTCCTACTCGCCTATAGAGTTCCGCGTAGCCACCTTTCCGCCTAAGACCACGGTTTGAATCCCCGCTGCTCCAATTTTTTGCGCTCACACTTCGTAGGCATTCTCTCTTGTTAAGTAGGTGACCTAACCGACTGTTAGGAAGACGTGAGCTCATAATCGCTGTTTTGCGATCAGAGAACGCTGCCAACTGGCGGTTGCCCGTACGTCTTATCTAAGCTCGTTGAACGCATGCGCTCTTCTATCCACTGCTCGATAGTGTGCGGTAACGTTCTTTACGCAAGTCCCTATACGTTGCGTGCCGGCCGACATGCCTCTCCCTTTCTCTCCCTCTATCCCTCTTTCCTCCCTCTACATGTTGTACCTAAAGCCCCTGGATATGATTACTTCTGTGCTAATTAGTGGCCCCTCCGTCCTGCTTCTGGCAGCCACTGTCGTCCAACATGTTCTTCGTAACTCGCCTGCGCAGAGCGTCGGAGTATACAACTACGGGTCGTACACGGCCGTTTCTACATCACAATAAATAACGCTAAGCAAGAAAGAAAGAAAGGTAAACTGGAAGAAGCTGAGCATCGTGCTGGCTACGACCGAGGACCAATTTCTGCGCTAGCGGTTGTCAGCAAAGTGCACCATTCGTGTCCGATCTGGCGGCACCATTTTCAGCGATCTGTACTTGAAACGCGTTGTTAACCTGACCGTGCACTTCGTTGCCAACAGCGTCGGACTACGTTAGGAAGAACATGGCGAACGGAAACAGCTTCCAACCAGAAATCCAACGTTAATAGGATGCGATGGCGGCATTTCAAAGGTTATCGCTCCATAGCTTTCTTTTATTCTTTTTTTTTAAGAACGTATACAGAAACATTAGCCGTCCCCTTCTCCAGGTGGCAGTCGTCGCTCACACATCTGGTAAGTGTGATTCGAACGCAGTTTCTTCGGTTCTAAACGCCGATGCCGCAACGGGCATAAACGCAGTTTTATGCTCCGAACGTTGGTGGTGCTTGTGCGCTTAGCATGCCGCATATATTGTAAACCGAAGTGAGCAGTATCACGCGCTCTTATGCCTGTGTGCTTGTGCACCTTTTATCTCAATGGAAAAAATATATTCGCAAGAAAATGTTTGAATGGCTCATTCTGCTAGCAACAACTAGGGAACAAGAGTACTGTGGCGAAATGAATACAAAAAATAAAAACACACATCTTCAAATGACTTATATTCTACTCTATGCGCACGAGAAATCATATTGTGTTCGTTAACAGCATCACTGAGAATAACGAGAGAGCAGCATGTTTGTATTTCATCGCATCAGTGAGCTGGGCCGTGCCAAGGAGATGCATAATTCCCCCAACCTTGTCTTTGTACTTACTTGCTTTGCATGTGTTAGGTTCTTTTCAGCGTTCAACTGCTTTGCATATTTCTATGAATGCCCAGCGTCCCATACTTTCTCAGTGATTCAGCGCACTATCATCATCATCATCAGCCTATATTTATGTCCACTGCATGGCGAAGGCCACTCCGTGCGATCTAAAATTACCCTTGTCCTGCGCCAATTGATTCCAACTTACTCCTGCAAATTTACTAATTTCATCAACCCCCACCTAGTTTTCTGCCGACCTCGACTGCGCTTCCCTTCTCTTGGCCCCCATTCTTTAACTCTAATGCTCCACCGGTTATCCATCCTACGCGCTACATGGTCTTCATTGTATGGTTCCTAACAGCACAACACAGGACGCCCTCAAAAGGAAGGTAAAAATGACAACACGGCGCCATGTTGTCGTTTTTACCTTCCTTTTGTCCCTGTCTTATGTTGCGCTCTTACGAACCTTACAATGAATCCTAACCAAATGGCCCAACTTGCCGTCACATGGCCTGCCCAGCACCATATTTTTTTCCTCTAAATGTCAATTATAATCTCGGCTATCCCCGTTTTCTCTCTGATCCACACCGCTCTCTTCCTTTCTCCTTAACGTGACGCCTTTTCGTTCCGTCGCTTTTTGCGCGGTCCTTAACTTGTTCTCGAGCTTCATTGTCAACCTCCAAGTTTCTGCCCCATATGTTAACACCGGTAGGATGTGGTCATTGCACACCTTTCTTTTCAATGATAGTCACGGGTACGCTCTCAGTCAAGATCTGGCGATACCTGCCGTATACACTCCAACCCATTTTTATTCTTCTGTAAATTTATTTCTCATGATTACGGTCAACTGTGAGCAATTGACCTAAATAAACGTATTTATTTCTTTACAGAGTCTAGAGGCTGACTTGCGATCCTGAACTCTTGTTCTCTTGCAGGCTGTTGAACATATCTTTCTCTTCCACATATTAATATTTAACCCCACTCTTACGCTTTCTCCGTTAAGGTCCTTAATCATTTGTTGTAACTCGTCCCCACTGTTGCTGAACAGGACAATGTAATCTGCAAACCGAAGATTGGCGAAATATTCGCCGTTTATTCTCACTTTTAAGCCTTCCCAGTTTAACAGCTTGAATACTTCTTCCAAACATGCAGTGAATAGCATTGGAGAGATTGTCTCCTTGCCTGGCCCCTTTCTTGATAGGTGACCTTTTTCTTTTCTTGTGGAGAACCAAGGCAGCTGTGAAATCTTTGGAGATATTTCCCTAGATATTCACGTATGCCTGCTGTACTCTTTGATTACGTAATGTCTTTGATTACTGGTATCTCTACTGAATCGAGTGCCTTTTCATAATTTATGAAAGCCATATAGATAGGTTGATTGTACTCTGCAGATTTCTCGATTACCTGATTCATGACATGAATGTGATACATCGTAGAATATCTATTCCTTTAGCCGGCCTGTTCTGTTGGTCGACTGAAGTGTTGCCCTTTTATTCTATTAGAAATACTGAAAGCAAGCTAATGGGCGTATAATTTTTCAATTCGTTAATGTTTCACTTCTTCTGGATTAGTATAACCTTGGCATTCTTCCAGTTCTCTAGTACCCTTGAAGCGGACTATACCAGTGGCTAACTCCAGCATGGGCGCGCACACTGCTAGAGCAATAATATCAGTAGCCGCGTGAAGCGAAGCCGCTGTACTTGCGTCATAACCATGCCAGTGCTTCATCTTGATTTTTGGGACTCCTGCAATGATCATTTCGAGCGCTAGCACTAGCCGCGCGAGCATTTATAACGTCTATAGGGTACAAGCGAAATTCTTCAAGGGTGCTTCCCACACCTCTCGTTGGCGAAAAGACGATGGCGGACGTTGCCCTCGAAAAGGAAATAAAGCTTGAGCGCGCGAGCTGGTGAAGGTATCCTTGCCCCCATCTCTCTCTCTCTCTCTCTCTCTCTCTCTCTCTTCGAGTCACACGGTCAGGGCTCTGGGAGACATTCATGTCCCGGAGGCTCATGACGCCGGCAGCCCGGCCTGTGGCGATGGCTTGCTTGGCCGGGTCCTCGGAGCGCAGTAGGGTCTCCCAAACCTCCCAAGTAGTAAGGTGCTCCAGGCCCCGCGGGGGAGGATCCGCCGGGCAGAGGAAAAGGGTTCTCCACGATGTTCCTCAGGACCATCATTAAAGTTCTTTGTCTGTCTGTCTGTCTGTCTCTCTCTCTCTCTCTCTCTCTCTCTCTATATATATATATATATATATATATATATATATATATATATATATATATATATATATATATATATATATATATACACATATGCCGTCCGCAGGACGTCAGTCATCTTGTGTAGGGCAACCTAAGAATGTGGAAAAGCCTACTTCCAGGTCTTCGGATATGCCCTATTACATTCGAATTGTGTCGTTTCAACTTCATCCATCGCCGCTACAGCCTGTATCACGACAACATCACCTACATTTGCACTTATTTAAAAACAACGAAAACAGAAGGTCAAAGCTGTCGAATAACTTTTTCGGTAAGGTCGTATTCGACTCTGAACGATACTGGCGCTACAGAACGCAGCTTATGTTTTCTGCTTCCCGTGCTTATCCTTTACGCTTTGCTGTCATGTCTCCTTCGAGGTACTCCGAGAAGTGCTAAATGAACCGTCGGTCATTTTTCTCACCCTTCTACCTTTGCCTCTTCTCACGCAGACGACGACGCGGCGCTTCGCAACATAACCACCAACAGCTCCCTCACGTCGGCGACCATTGGCCCGTTGCGTCCAGCCCGAGTCTTCAGCCTGCGAGTTAAAGCTGAGAACGGCATCGGATGGGGTCGCTTCAGCAACTGGGTCACGGCCAACACCGAGGAACACAGTGAGTGCGCACCTGCCAGTGCTGCTGTGCACTGTCCCACTTGCCGTCTAGATAAGCCTACACAGGCGTTCGACTTCTGGCGCCGTGTTGATAGCGGCTGCCGACAGGGTGCGACTAATGAACCGTGAGCGCCAATCGCAGAGTAAGCGCGAGCTTCAGGGACCATGTACTGTCCTCGGCACAGCTCCCGAGATCCGCGCCGAAAAAGTCGTAGTAATTTCGCGAAAAAAATTCTTTTTTTTTATGTTTACAAACGGCAGAGCTTCGGCCCGTGAGAGCCCTTTCTTTAGTTTGCTTCTTTTTTGTTTTTTGTTTCTCTAACGCGGAAGATTCCGCACAACTCCACAGCGGTGTGTACCGTTTTCTGGAAACGTATCGTCAAAATCCTCGATTAGGCTCTTCAGTCAGGCCCGCAGGGGTCCGCACACTTGCCCAGCGCAGGACGCCTCGCAACTTGGCGGCGCGCTTTCAGGACAAGGACCGGCGATTGCCACGGGCCACTCTTTCCTTTTCTGCTCTCTCCCCGTGCCTCCTCTTCGGTGCCAAATGCGCTCGAGAATTCGAGGCACGGGGCGGCAGCCGCGCGATGGCTTTTTCATTTCGGCTGCTTCATCGTTAAGCGCCCTCGCAGCTCGCCAGGGGCATTTTGTCGCTCGCGGAGACAAAAACGAATTCCGAAGCGTCGCACAATTACGTTTTCGTCGATTAACATCTCCTGCCGCGCGGAGGCTGCGCGTGACGAGGAGCGAGAGGCGCGTGCCGCCGCCGTCCCATTGTTGCGTTTCGAAAAACCCAGGCCGGCGGATGCATCAAAAGAAGCGGCGGCGGCGGCGGAGCGATAGCGCCCAAGGAGCCGACGCGAAAAAGGAAGCTCCGGGAGGCGTCATTCGAGACGAAGCGCCAACGCTTTGAAGGAATCCTTGCGGAAGGAGCCGGCGACAAGAATGAGCGGCCCCGATTTTCGGCAAAAAAAAAAAAAAAAGGCGGGGAAGCGCCGGCATCCCCACTACACCCAGTCTCCCTTATATATATATATATATATATATAAATATTCTTTTTTTTACCTCGCGCAGGAGATCCGCTCGAAACGCGCGCGGACAACAAAAGTAAAAAAAAAAAAAAACGGCTCCGTTGGTAACGAAGACTGAAAGGGTGTGAGAAAAAGGAAATCTTTTGTTTCACCTCTCAGCGAGCCCTCCTTTGTTTTCTGGCCTCGTAGCTATCCCTCTTCCCTCTTTTTCCCCCACACTGTTGTTTTTCAATATTATTTCTTTTTTCGGCCTGAGCTCTCTCTTTCTCTCTCTCTCTCTATAACGCCTTTACATCGTCCTTGCCTTTGTCGGCTCTATATGAAGCCTTGTTCTTTATTTCCTTACTTTCTTTTCGTTTTTTTTCCTTCTTTTTTGCCTTCACGACATTATACCTATTTCTCTCCCCTGTTCTCTACACTGTTTGCTACTCCACTGGACGACGCCTCCTCTTTGTTTTTGTTTACGCCAGCTTTCCTCCGCGTGGTATTGAGTGCGTGTGTATGCCAGTAAATGAGCAAGTTTCTGCAGCGGCGTTTCGTGCGCTGTCGCATTTGTAAACATTTTCATTTTTTTCTTTCTTTCATCGCCTTTCACCGTCGCCTGCGCTCCCTCATCTCTATCTTTACGTCCTCTTTCTCCTTTGCCAACAGCGTGCAAGAAGCTGGACGCTGTGCCCGCCTCTTATATATCTTCCTCTGGTTCTTTTCATCTGGCGCCCTCTAGCCGACAGTTTTGTTTCCCACCACGTTATCGCTCTTTTGCCTTAATCTAAAGTGAGCATCCTTGAAAGCTCCGGTGCCTCTTCTCTTTTATTTTTCTTCTACTCTTTCGCGGTCACTTCCTGCTAAATATCGTTGTTCACTCGTGGGTGGTTCGCACCCTTCTTTCGGCCGACCAGTGAACCGCTTCGTCTCACTGCGTATACAGCACGTCCCCCGCAGTTAGACACGTGCATCCCTTTCCCGGATGCTTTATTTCGAGCGTTCGTAGGACCTCCGCTACTCTCCCTGTTGTTTTTCACCCAACAGCCCTTCCTTCCTTTTCTTCTTCTCCTTCCACTTCTTCTTTATCACATCTCCGGGGCATTTTCGGCGCGCGCGACTGGCCTCCTCTTCGGGAGCATGCAGTTACATTCGGTTCCTCCGCCGGCGATATCCCGTCGTCCTTGCGCGAGAAATGCTGGCAAGTTCTCCATCATACCGAGTAGTAGGCCGAGAGAGAATGTAACGAAGCGGAAGGCAGCCAGCTCAGCCAATCGATGCACAACGTACACTACCAAAGCCGCGACAGAAATGCGAGAAGAAAACAAAAGAAAAAAGAAAGCGCGAAGAAGCTTGCGAAGGCGGCGTGCGCGCAGAGAAACGAGTGTAGCAGGCAGCCTGTGAGTAAAAGTTGAGGGTAGAGAGAAGACAAAAAAATGCATAGGAAGCACTCGGAACATGGACCGTCGATCGGAACCGTGTTTTCGGCGCGAACACAGGAGGAGCCGCCGATGGAAGGATGGCCGTATTCACGCGACGTTGTAAAAGGAAAGCAAGAAAACATGAGCATATGTCAATGAACTTTTTCTCCTCGTGGCCGACGTTTCTGGTGTAGTGAAAAGAACAAGCAATTGCGGCATAAAGAACGAAAGAACGTATGAAGACCATAGTGCCCTCAAAAGGACTTTAAAACAAATTCGGGCTCGTGTGAAGTCTCAGGTGTGAGTTGGCTACAGCAGATTTTCGATGCGAAAAACTTTCGTTGCAGTCAGTCGGACTCGAAGACTTCGATGACGTGCACAAGTATCGCGCATCACGAGCCTAAAAAATAATACGAAAATAAATGTGCGCTCATAACTGCATAGTAAAATCGCGCAGGTGTGCGAACTAGAAATAGTGTGAAACAAACTGAAAAGCCCACTTTTTTTTTCTTGATGCGGGGTTTGTGTGCGTGTGTGTGTGTGTATGGGGGGGGGGGGGGGGTCTTTAACGAAAGGAACAAGGAATACGGATGGAGTTTTGACAAAACAACGCGAGCAGAATAGGAGAAGCTTAATAATGAGGAGAAAGAAGCGGGGTTGGGGAGTGGGGGGGGGGGGGGGGGACAGGATACGCGATACAAAAGTTATCGACGAGCAGGGTGGTCCGAACGCTCGAGAAAAAAAAACAAGAAAAAGAGGCGATCTACCATTTTCTCTCGCGTCGCGTTTTTCCAATTACGCTCCGCTCGAGCGCGCTCTTGTCTTCTGTCTGGCTGCCGAGCGCCGCGCGCGAGATAGTCATCGCGGGGCGTCGTCGGAGTCGGCGAGCCGTTGTCTTGAGGCCCCACTTCGATCGCGACGGCGGGCCTCGGGTGCATCAAATGCGCATACGTGATGGATTTGCACTACTTATACATGCATCAGCGTGTACGGCCGAGCATGTTGTTGCCCGATACAAAGTACCGCCGTCACCCTTCCTTTTCCCAAGGCTATTCGTTTTTTTCTCTTCTTCTTTGTGAACATCACGCCGACGATGTTGCGAACTCGGGCGTCTCGCGGCGGCCGTGTCGACGATGTTCGCGCAACGGGCTACGCACTGCACCGGTGAGAGGAGAAGCGGTTCAGTGGCTCCGGTGCTGTGCGCGTCCGGGCGCGCGTTGCTTTCCGCTCGCGCTCGCGCGAGCTGCATCGGAGCGAAGCGCTGTGAGCGCCAGGTGGCTGCGTTAAGACTCTTCTAGCGCGGGCTGTTCGATGGCGTGTGAGAAGAGAGCTATGTTTCCTGCACGCCGGAACGAATCTTTGAGTGCACGGTGCAGGAAAAAAAAAACGAAACGGTGCGACAAGGGAAGAACAGAAAATAGGAAAGCCTCTATAGCGTGTGTTCGGATGTACTGGAATCTCGCCCGATAATTCCGCGTTTCATCCCTATTGTAATGTAACCTAACACTGAATGTTACGACCAAAGGAAGAAAAAAACTCTATTTGGTGTTCTACTTCCGGTTTGAAAAAAAGAATTCGTTACTTAACGTACACCCTAATATATGACAGTACTTTATTTCCTTCTTTCTTTTTTCTTTTTTAGCTATAGCTGCACTCTTTCAGAGTAGGCTTCCGGCCGTATAACGTTTGTCGGCTTCCGACGGCTTCCGACGGCTTCCGACGGCTTCTGAGATTGCGGGTTCTGTCAAACTTACTGTCTTCATTGTAGTATTTCTTCCGTGCAAAAAAATAAAAAAATAGGTAAGAGAGAAAAATTCAGGTAGAATTCATCCACGATGATTGTCTAATTAATTTGGGAGTGTTCGCATAGCGCGCACACTCTATTCCACTTCTACTGCAGCCGAGTGAGTGGAGCGTGACGGTGCGTCCGCTGGGCTTCGTCTCTTTTGCAGCCAACCGCACCGCGCCTCCCTGGAGACCTTGCAACCCTCCAGGCGCGAGCCGCTCACCTGCTTCCATATCGGGACGGCATGACGGCGGCGTTGCTCAATTTATTCCCCATCATTATCGCGATTCAGCATCATCCCCTGATACCTTGCAGGTATCAGGGGATGGTGCGGTCTGAAGCTTGATCCGTATGTAAGCGCTTTAAATGGCGCCGTGCCATATGCGAGTGACGTTAACGATCGCGCTATGCGAGCGATGGTCGGACCATCTGTGCTTGGCGCTGTGACTCCTAACGAGCGTCGGAACGACGGCTCGTGTCGAGAGCTTCGGTTGGCCTTGCGAGGCTTCCCGCTCTGTTGTCCCGCGTATTCCGCGCCCCTTCTCTACTGTTGGCGTACCACCGAGGATGTGTACTTGCTTACCGTGTTGGATGCAGGCCCGGTTTCGATTCCTCGTAGGGGGTCAGATTTTCTTTATTCCTTTTACGCGGACATCTATATCGAGGCCATATAGACAGATAGTACAGGGTATGGTAGCCGAATAAATGCTGTCGCCTTCGCAAGACAAGGCCAGAAACGCTGAGAAAACTGAGGGTATCTTATGGTCAACAGTTGCCGAACAAGGGAAGCGTTCCGACAAAGGGTCTTGCCCACTTCGTCAGGGGCAAAAACGACTTTTCTCGTTTAGTGGCTGTTGATCACTTCCATTCTCCACTTTCCTCTGAACTCTTTGTCTTGTTTGGTGGCATTCTTTGTTTCATTATCTTTGCTTAAAAAAATTTACTCATTGAATTAATATTAGAGCACAAAACGTTTTCCATGGCTGCTTGCGTTATTTAATTAGAGCTTGTGATGTCACTTTTATTGGGTGCTCTTGTTCGTTTCCTTTTGCATCTTGCTGCTGTTAATTTTTGGTATGCCGTATAAAAATTAGAAAAAAACAACTTTTCTTTTTTGTAGGTCCTGCAAGCCCGCCACTGAATATAACAGCTCGCCCGACCGGTCCGAACTCCATCAAGATATCTTGGGAGGTGAGATTTTTCCGACCTCACTTTCGCAGAAGTAATGTGATCTCCAAACCTTCAACAGCGTTGTATATTCATGTCATGTGGGCTCGCAACTATTTATTTATGTGTTTTTTTTCGTTCACATGTGCTAAACCTACCACTTATTCAGTGCTGTCACGCATTTTCGGCGCCTAAATAGCATTGGCGTTGTGCTAAGTAGGAATATCTATTTCAGTCACAATCAGTTAAGCTGGGTCCTTGTGTACGAGTGACAGCGGTCTTTGTGTTGTTTTTGGTGCCGAAAGGTTGACGTAACGTCACAACACATTTATCGATTTCTGTTGAGTCCGTGGCTAAGTGTCAGCGAAAAAATTACAGGGTCTCTTAAGATCTCTCTTTAGAGGTGAACGGCGAAAGCCTACTTTTCCTCCTCTTATCATTCTCACCTTTATCTTTACCTCTTCTCCTTCTCTTCTTTCTTTTAGTCATTACTGCTCACTACTAAGCATTTTTAGTCATTTGTAATCAATTGTGGTCATTAGAAGCCGTTGTTAGACATCTTGGTCATATCCTAGTCATTAGTAGTCATTACAAGTCATTTCCGTCATTATAAACCATTACCGGCCCTTACTAAGCATTTTTAGTCATTTCTAATGAATTGTAGTCGTTACAAGTTGTTGTGAGACATATTGGTCATTTCGTAGCCATTACTACTCATTGCAAGTCATTTCAGTCATTATTAGTCATCACTGCTCACTACTAAGCATTTTTGGTCATTTATAATCAATTGTAGTCGTTACAAGTTGTCGTTAGACAGATTGGTCATTTCATAGTCATGACTAGTCATTACAAGTCACTTGAGTCATTATTAGTCATTACTGTTCACTAATAAGCATTTTACGCATTTGTAATCAATTGTGGTCATTACAAGCCGTCGTTAGACAAAGTGGTCATTTCGTAGTTATTAGCAGTCATTACAAGTCATTAGTAGTAATTTTAGTCATTGTTACTCATTACTAGATATTTCTAGTCATTTCTAATCAATTGGGGTAATTACAAGCCGTCGTTAGACATATTGTCATTTCGGAGTCATTAGTAGTCATTACAAGTCATTAGTATTCATTATTAGTCATTACTAGTCATTATTAACCTCTATCAATCTCTATTATGACGTGATCATTCACTATCACTATCAGTGATTTTTCATTCTTGAATCTGTCTTTAATCTGTCTCAATATGGCATGATGACGTTTCGGCGGGCACTCCGGCGGTCAGGTATGCTGACACAAACTTCACCATGAGCCTAGAAAGGCTTTCGCCTCCAAATAGGACCCATACTTGAGTGACTCCTGTAGCTGTAAACACTCCTCAACAATGGTTTACCACGAAGCAAATAGATGCATATGCTTTCTTTTTAACGTAGAAAAATATTTTTCAGCTTAACAAATTCAAGGGACTGACAACCGGCCAGCATATGTTGTGAGACGTTCATGGAAATGAAATGACCATGATTTATAGTGACAGAATCCAGCACGCTTTTCCTAATTTAAGTAGGATTTATAATTTTATAATCATAATCCGGACAGGCCGCCATTGGAATCTGAACCTGGCAACGTTTAACGCTAGAACGTTATCTAGTGAGGCGAGTCTAGCAGTGCACAGGAATTAGAGGGCAGTAAATGGGATATAATAGGACTCAGTGAAGTTAGGTGGTGGTGGTGGTAAACATTTATTTCACTTATTTACAGAGAGAGTTGAGGACGGGGAGGACAAAAGGAGCATATACAGTGCTAAAAAGCGGGCACTTCCAGTGCTACCGGGGCTTAGCGGAGAGACGAGAACTAGGAGTCGGATTCCTGATTAATAAGGATATAGCTGGTAACATACAGGAATTCTATAGCATTAACGAGAGGGTGGCAGGCCTTCTGGTGAAACTTAACAAGAGGTACAAATTGAAGGTCGTACAGGTCTACGCCCCTACATCCAGTCATGATGACCAAGAAGTCGAAAGCTTCTATGAAGACGTGGAATCGGTGATGGGTAAAGTCAAAACAAAATACACTATACTGATGGGCGACTTCAATGCCAGGGTAGGCAAGAAGCAGGCTGGAGACAAGTCAGTGGGGGGATATGGCATAGGCTCTAGGAATAGCAGGGGAGAGTTATTAGTGGAGTTTGCAGAACATAATAATATACGGATAATGAATACCTTCTTCCGCAAGCGGTATAGCCGAAAATGGACGTGGAGGAGCCCGAATGGCGAGACTAGAAATGAAATAGACTTTATACTCTGCGCTAACCTTGGCATCATACAAGATGTGGACGTGCTCGGCAAAGTGTGCTGCAGTGACAATAGGATGGTAAGAACTCGAATTAGCCTAGACTTGACGAGGGAACGGAAGAAACTGGTACATAAGAAGCCGATCAATGAGTTAGCGGTAAGAGGGAAAATAGAGGAATTCCAGATCAAGCTACAAAACAGGTATTCGGCTTTGACTCAGGAAGAGGACCTTAGTGTTGAAGCAATGAACGACAATCTTGTGGGCATTATTAAGGAGTGTGCAATAGAAGTCGGTGGTAACTCCGTTAGACAGGATACCGGCAAGCTATCGCAGGAGACGAAAGATCTGATCAAGAAACGCCAATGTATGAAAGCCTCTAACCCTACAGCTAGAATAGAACTGGCAGAACTTTCGAAGTTAATCAACAAGCGTAAGACAGCTGACATGAGGAAGTATAATATGGATAGAATTAAACATGCTCTCAGGAACGGAGGAAGCCTAAAAGCAGTGAAGAAGAAACTAGGAATTGGCAAGAATCAGATGTATGCGTTAAGAGACAAAGCAGGCAATATCATTACTAATATGGATGAGATAGTTCAAGTGGCTGAGGAGTTCTATAGAGATTTGTACAGTACCAGTGGCACCCACGACGATAATGGAAGAGAGAATAGTCTAGATGACTTTGAAATCCCACAAGTAACGCCGGAAGAAGTAAAGAAAGCCTTGGGAGCTATGCAAAGGGGGAAGGCAGCTGGGGAGGATCGGGTAACAGCAGATTTGTTGAAGGATGGTGGGCAGATTCTTCTAGAGAAACTGGCCACCCTGTATACGCAATGCCTCATGACTTCGAGCGTACTGGAATCTTGGAAGAACGCTAACATAATCCTAATCCATAAGAAAGAGGACGCCAAAGACTTGAAAAATTATAGATCGATCAGCTTACGGTCCGTTGCTTACAAAGTATTTACTAAGGGAATCGCAAATAGAATCAGGAACACCTTAGACTTCTGTCAACCAAGGGACCAGGCAGGATTCCGTAAAGGCTACTCAACAATAGACCATATTCACACTATCAATCAGGTGATAGAGAAATGTACTGAATATAACCAACCCTTATATGTAGCTTTCATTGATTACGAGAATGCGTTTGATTCTGTCGAAAGCGCAGCAGTCATGGAGGCATTACGGAATCAGGGTGTAGACGAGCCGTATGTAAAAATAATGAAAGATATCTATAGCGGCTCCACAGCCACCGTAGTCCTCCATAAAGAAAGCAACAAAATCCCAATAAAGAAAGGCGTCAGGCAGAGAGATACAATCTCTCCAATGCTATTCACAGCGTGTTTACAGGAGGTATTCAGAGACATGGATTGGGAAGAATTTGGGATAAAAGTTAATGGAGAATACCTTAGTAACTTGCGATTCGCTGATGATATTGCCTTGCTTAGTAACTCAGGGGACCAATTGCAATGCATGCTCACTGACCTGGAGAGGCAAAGCAGAAGGGTGGGTCTAAAAATTAATCTGCAGAAAACTAAAGTAATGTTTAACAGTCTCGGAAGAGAACAGCAGTTTACGATAGGTAGCGAGGCACTGGAAGTGGTAAGGGAATACATGTACTTAGGACAGGTAGTGACCGCGGATCCGGATCATGAGACTGAAATAATCTTGAAGAATAAGAATGGGCTGGGGTGCGTTTGGCAGGCATTCTCAGATCATGAACAGCAGGTTGCCATTATCCCTCAAGAGAAAAGTGTATCACAGCTGTGTCTTACCAGTACTCACCTACGGGGCAGAAACCTGGAGGCTTACGAAAAAGGTTCTACTTAAATTGAGGACGACGCAACGAGCTATGGAAAGAAGACTGATAGATGTAACGTTAAGGGATAAGAAAAGAGCAGATTGGGGGAGGGAACAAACGCGAGTTAATGACATCTTATGTTGAATTCCAATGGCGGAGTCGGAGCAGCCGACGGACTCCGCGAGCGAGCACTCGACTCTGGCGCAGAGCAACGCCTCCAGATCCGCGAATGGAACACAACCTGCGCCGCCGGAGCAAGGCGGAAGCGGAAGTTCTATCACCGAGTTACCCAGGATACCTTGCGTGTTGTCATTTTCTTCCGCTGTTTGCTTCCAGCACCGCCGCACCGGTCACTTGTCTCTTCAGCGCCGTTCACCTGTTGTTTATTTAAAAGTGCGGAATGGATATCTCGCCAAGCGTGCAACAGCTTTTGCTTCCTCGCGAGTCGTGACCGGTGGCGCCTCCCAGCGGACAAACGTGGTAAAGGAAATGGGTCACGCAGAGTTCCGGTCCACTCCGCCGATTTTGGCGGAGCAGCTTTTTCTGCTCCACGGAGTGACTCCCGCTCTGAATCCCCTCCGACTCTCTCATTGGAACACCTTACTCCCGCCCTCACTCTGCCATTGGAACAAACTTGCTCCGAAATGAGCAGAAAAACTTGCTCCGACTCCGCCATTGGAATTCAACATATAGTTGAAATCAAGAAAAAGAAATGGGCATGGGCAGGACATGTAATGACGAGGTTACGGACTGGATTCCAAGGGAAGGGAAGCGTAGCAGGGGACGGCAAAAAGTTAGGTAGGCGGATTAGATTAAGAAGTTTGCAGAGACAACATGGCCACGATTAGTACATGACCGGGGTAGTTGGAGCAGTATGGGAGAGGCCTTTGCCCTGCAGTGGGCGTAACCAGGCTGATGACGATGATGATGATGATATAATTTTTAATCAGCAAAGAAAGTGTCATGATGATGATGATGATGATGATTTATTAACATGTCCTTTGAAACGAGGCGGTCGGAAATAGTTACCCAGCCTGCCTGAGTTACTCAGGTACGCTATACATGCTTTTCATTCTAGCATTTTTGTATACATCTGTTTCATCTTTTTTCCCTTCCTCAAAACATCGCTGTCTACCTTCTAGCGCTACCTATGCCTGTAACGGTACGGTCGTATCAATTCCTTCCCTGCTTTTTTTCCACCAATACTCCGAACGTACCTTGCTTATCTCGACTGCTGACCGGTTGATGCTTCCGTACACTTTAAATCCAAGCGCTTCTGGAAGGTGTACGTTACCTACGGGTCTCACTGAGGGAATGCCTTCGCATTGCGTTAGGATGTGCTGAGTGGTCCCTGATTTTTGCTGCAGCATACGCATGTCTCATATAGTTGCGAATATTTGCTCCGGTATGTTTTTGTCCTTAGGCAACCAGCTCGAGCCTCAAATAGTAAGGCACTCCCCTTCGTGTTATCGTACAGATTTTTCCTTCTAATTTCTTCATATTCTTGTAAATCCCCACCGTCTTTTTTGTTTCCATTCTTTGTATCCAATTCATGGTATATGTTTCTCGCACTTTCTTTATGATGACTCCTGGTTGTCTACTTACACTTTCAATTACACCCTGTGCTTGGTTGCCAACTTTCTTGGCCTCTTCTGCCATTCTGTGTCCACGTTTTTCAGGGGAGATACTTCTGCACTTTAGCCGCCCATTTATTTTCATCCAAGTTCCTGATTTTGCTAGCTAATTTTGCTCCGCAATTCTGTTACTTCAGACGTGGCCCAACGCATGTCACCCTGCACTGCCTCATCTGTAGTTTTGCCGTGGGCTCCCAAAGCCAGCCGGCATACCCATCTTTGCTTAACTTCCAGCCCCGACAAGATATTCGACTTGAAGTACAGAATGGCATTTGCGAGCGCTGTCCCTGGCACCATTACTCCTTTCTAAATTCCATGCACGACCTCATACTTATTGTGGTCTCAAAGTGATCTATGTTTCATTATTGCTGCATTCCGCTTCCCCTTTATTTTGAGATTATCTTGGTGGGTGCTTGAGTAAGGCTTTCTTTCGTTTATGTATACGCCGAGGTATTTATATTGCTTGACTATGTGTATGACTTGCTGGTGAATCGACACCACGTAATTACTCATCTCTGGATTGAAGATCATAATTCCCGATTTCTCTGTGCTAAACTTAAGGCCTAGATTTGTCGCTGCGTTTCCATACGTATTCTCAAGTGTCTGTGAATATTTTGCATTGTCCGCATGCATCGGTCCGGGGACCTTCTCTTGTACCATTTTTCCATTACGTATGTATGATCAATCAAACGCTGACTGACTGTTTTCCAGTCGTCTTTCTATACCCTTAACATAAAGCGTGAACGACAATGGAGACAGAGGACATCCTTGCTTCAATCCTTGATGAATTCCCACCAGTTCATTACATTTTCGGCGTTCCCACACAATTTGTACTCGGTGTCCATATGTATATCTGTATCCCTCAGAAACTCCACAAAATCGTCATCTATGCCATCGTGCTTGAGAATATACCTTAATATTAAGAAATGCTATTCATAAAGTTATATTCTGAGCTACTGAAATCTCTATGCACTGAGTTAGTACAAACATATTATCCTCTAAGTGTCTTCCTAGTCTGAACCCATTCTATAGTTGCCCCAGTAAAAAAAGACCTCAAAATGAGTAAAAAAACAGTCAGTGGCGCGACCTGGCGGTGAAATCTTGGCACTCCAGATGTACTATATGAAATAACTGTGCGTAAGTCAGCTGTTATTAAGTTCAGCGCACTTATTGCTTAAAATTGCAATTCGTATATTATTAGATGATTGCGTTCTATTCTATGCGTATTACGAAATAAAATAAGTGCACGCTTACGAGCGGCACATGTGTCCCACAATGCATGGCGGCACACATGCTGTTGTACCCGCGCGAGCTAGGGAGTAAGTACCTAGAGTGGTGGGGTCTCCCTGTGAGACACAAGATGCAATCGAATAGTTGTGCCGTAAATGAGTGGCGGCACTTCAATATTAGCACACGCCTGGCTACGGCAACACGCTGAACTGCGTATCACGTGGAAAAGCGTCGATTCGCATTCGAGAAATTAAATTCGCTTGGCTAAAAAACACCCTTGACTGGTTAATAACCAAAGCAGTTGAACAGGAGACCACGAAAATACGTAGCAATTATTGTAGAAATATTAACACTTGGGAAAACCTGAGTCGCAGGAACATCGGCTTGATAAACAAAATATTACTTTCTCACAGCTACGGCAGCACTTGTCGTCTGCCTCCGAAAAATGCCGGCGTATAGTCGCTATCGCGCTCACCTACCACTGTTTTCAGCATGCCTTCAGCGAACGACTGCATCCTCACAGCAGGTCGAAAGATTCTGATAAAAAATGTCCCACGGCGTTTTCCGCGTTACGACTTCATGATTAGACACTCTGACTGGTAAGCTTTCCTTTGCACTAAACAAAAAAGAAAGAAATTGGTGCCATGAAAATTGTTTATCATTCCCTTTAAGCCTCAAATGTATATGAAGGTTGGAAAGCACGCGAAAACAGAAAAAATCGCAGGGTCGATATAACGGCCTCAAGCTGTGCAATTGCCGCAATTCTCTACTAACAGCGGTATACCAACTTTTTGCACTGTCACCACAGGAGCAACAGCGAATCCATTTTACTTTTCGCAGCTTGCATTGATTCTGTTGTAAATGAAGTTCTTGCCTCTTCTCCACAAAATGTTCACGGTGAGGATGGTAGCATCTAGGGAACTAGGGAACAAATAAAATGAGGACTACAAAACGCATAACAACAGCACGAGAGGAGCGTCGTTACGTCGTCTTTCGTGCCCTATTCCCCAAAACAGCACGAGGCTGACCAACTGTCTGACCAAACCATGCCTGGCGCTGTGTCGCACAAGGGATCGAAAGAGCCCCATCTGCTTGGCAATTATGTGCTCCCCTCATGACTTTGGCGTGATGCTATACTACGACAGCATCGTACGCTGATCGCCATAGACACGACAGTACCCGCGTTGGTTAGTTTTAAACTTATATAAAGCATAGAACGGAATGTTAGAGCGGAAGGGTGTTTCGAATGTCCTGATGACAGCGTCGCGGAAGGCACAGGGTCCTCAACCAAGAAGAGGGTCATTTGCGGCCTAATATCTGGACTTTTTGGAAACTTTCTCGCACATAAACTCCTGTAGAGAGCGAGTGAAGAAGTCGAGTGCTGAAATTTTGAAACTGAAAGCGGCCTCACAAGTTTTCTTACAACATCAACGTCTGGGGTTTATCAAGCCTTGAATTGAATAAACGTCGTCTTTTTGTACCTCTGGTTAAGGTTTGCAAGCACAAAATCAACGTTGACTGGCCCCTATCGGCCTTTCTCCTTTGCTTGGAGCAAACGCGCATGAGAGAGAGAGAGAGAGAGAGAGAGAGATGCAAGAACGGAAGTCCAGAAATTGAAAGACATCGTACGGACTTGGGCCGATTTCTTCCCGTTTTGTCACGAACTGTTGTCGCAAAGTCTCTACTTCTGTCATTTCTTTTTTTTACTTTTTGCTTCTGCTTTCAAGATACTGCATGTGTTAACGAACAAGTTTTTTGGGAACGTTCTTATTTTGTAGACCCGCGATAAAAGCTGTAGGACTTTCCATCAACGTTTTCCCTTGTTTTCTTCGCCGTTCTTCCTGATTCTTTTTTTTTTTTTCTGAAGAGTTGGCATTATAAGCATTCCGCTGCACAGTCTACTGTGCCATCACGAAAAGACGGCGTTGAAAAGAAAAAAAATGGGCCTCCTCGATTTGAGCGCGGCGCTGCCAGGTGAAATTTTTATGCTGGCGGATACATCACAATATTTTGATATTCGAAAGAACAACGCAGCCTTTGATTATTTTGAATGCTGACTAATAGAATATAGGACTTAGGGTAGTGCCGTTTTAGACGTATCCATACAACCTTGGAAAAGAGCCACGTTTCTTCTCATTTTAATGCGACAGTTGTTAAGCGTTCGAAAAACAGGGTTTGCTCCGTCCATCCGTCCATTCCGCCGCATTACGGGGTTCGTTCTTGTGCCGCGATCCGTGCGTCGTGTATTTAGCGTAGGGTACCGATAACGCGCGCAAGATTTTACTGCGACACCACTCGAGTCATCCCGCCGAAGCTGCGCCGTCGTCTGGTCGCTGTCGTCGTCAACATGTCGCTGCCGTCGTAGTCATAATATCATCGTCGTCGTAGTCGTCGTATACCATCGTCATTGTTACGTCCTCGCCATCATCTTTCTTCTCATGCCGTCATCACCGCTGTCCTTTTTTCGTCGTGTAGGATACAGCTAAAAGAGGGTTGCAGGAGCTTTGAAAACATTTCTAGGCGTTGGCTGAGATTGGAGGAGCAAGTAAATGAGTTCAGATACAGAGGAAGCGCTGGATTCTGCTGGCTTTATTATTGTTGTTGTTTTTTTCGTTGAAAACGGAAATCGAACCAGCGTCGAAAGAGAAGTCGAACCAAAGACGCTACATCAACGTCCATTCTTGTTTTGTAGGAAAACAGACTCGACATTTAAAGATATCTGCTTCTGCTGCTACATTTGACAGCTCATAAACTGTGCTTAGAGGCCCGATTTGTGACGCCGTCGCGAAGCAAACAATGAAGCTTTCCGTCGCGCAATAGGAGGCACCAATTCGCGCACGCGGGAAAAGAAAATAGTAAAACAGTTGTTGGAACTTCGTAACCATGGAAATGCGAAAGTGCCAAGAGTGAGCATACCCGTCGCATCAAGATTGTATGCGACGTATCTTGTTCTCTTCGCTCGGACTCCTTCGGCAATCTTCCTTATTTTTGTTACACTAATTTTCCAAGACTTGCAACGGAATTCTTGAAGCACTCTTTCATCGCACCCATTTTAGTTTGCTTTCCGGGAAGTAAAATCGTTCGGTGGTCGCTTAAAGTGCGAAAGAATCAATGGCATTTCTTTTCGCATGCCTCGCATCGATGGTTCCGCTCCTAATTGAAAGCGCTAATTAGTGTACGCTGAAACGCCATGATCGATAGCAGGAACGCGGCTTTTAGCCAACCGAGCGTAAGTTGGCCGAATAGGTTCTTATATCTTTAATCATACTCGTTAACTTTTCCGTTTCTAGATTGGCGACTGTTAGAAAATTTTAGCTATAGGCAATGTATCGACTCCAGATGCTCGCCGCTTGGCAACATTATAGTGAAACGAAAGTTAACGAAGCAAAAAGATTATCATTTTAAATATTATGCTACACACGAAGAAAACGAGAATGTGAGAATATTGTTCTGTGAGACGTATTAAGTTGGCGCAGAGAGATATCATAATGCAGGAACTTCAGCGGCAATTTGTCTATTCTTTCATTTTCTTTTCCTTTTCAGTTCACTACGAACATGAAGCTTATCGCAAATTTAACCCTGATTCATAATGAATTCTAATTTCAAATAGCAATAAGGCCGTAATGTTTCCATGATTTTCTTGGTTTCCCTGTCGGTTCACTTCATATGGTTGTTACTAAAGATGAAGCTCCTCTCTGTTCCTCTTATTCTTCTGGCTCACTGCATAGCGACGGTTTGGATTCTGACTGCCTTGATAATTTGAGCCAACCTACAACGGTTTATCCGCCAGTTACCTGCTTCTAGGATCACGTAGTTTATGGCATCTACGTATGAAATTACCATCCGCTCGCACGTTAGTCAGTGGCACTGGCTAACATTCAAGGAGTATCGCCACGCACCGCGCGATATAAGCTTCTTCACAATCACTGGTTGCTGGGTATGCATAACGATGATGATGATGATGATGATGATGATGATGATGATGATGATGATGATGATGATGATGATGATGATGATGATGATGATGATGATCTTAAAGTCTTTGGCATATACCAACTCAGGGGCTGAAAGCTTGCTTGCTTGTTTCTTACTTGTGCCTCACTTGTGGCTCACTTGTGCCGCCTACCCATTACGGGGGATTGGCCAAGAAGCCGGCGGTTAAAGCTTAAAGGGAAGGGGAAGCGAGAAAACCCTAAACGAAAAAGCAAGTCATGGTCAGGTATACTGTTTATGATAATTAGGAAATAGATTTACCTGGCAGATACAGAAATAAAAATAATTGTAATGGTATATAAACAACAATTTTCTGGGCTTTTTTTGGTATTAGAATAATTTCGAACACACAGTCAGTGATTTAATGAGCTATCCAATTATTGATTTTGAAAATTAACATGGTAGCCTTCTTCTGTCACAGAGATAGTCGCAAATGGCCACGCAGATGTTTTTGTGGCTAAAGCCAAATGAAGAAGCTCCGAAGGAGAGGATATTTGGAATAGCTAAAGAAACGCCCAATTTTCAGAATGAAAATTCGGATTTATTCCTCTGATTTCTAAATCTCCGACACGCTAGTGGAAAGCGCTCAATATTTTCAGGTTCCTGGCAGGTAGGACACAGAAAGGACGGACCGGGCCGTATAGGTGAAAGTTTAATTGTGGGGTGCGGCAGCGTAACCTTATTATGGAGATTTCCAATTTACGTGTGGGACGCCATCAGGGCCCCACAAATGCTTTCTTCTTCTTCGCAGGGCTAGGTTTGGCATGCGTCAGCAAATAAACTGAACGAAGCCGTCGCGGTGGCTTAGTGGATACGACCTTCTGAGCACGTGGCCGTGGGTCCGATACCCAGCCGCGGCGACCGCATTTCGCAAAAATGCAAGAACGCTTGCTTATTTATATTTAGGTGCACGTTCAACAACCCCGTGCGATGTTAGAAGCTAAGCCTGGGCACCCCACTGCAGTGTCTATGACAGACCTAGTCTTGCTTCGGGACGTTAGGCCTCCTGAAATAATCGACCAAAGCGCACGAAGGGACAGCCGCCACACACGGTAGCTCAGTAGTGTCGAACGCGCCATGCGGAGATTGTGAGTTCGGCTCCCAGGTGTTGTCTTCCGCCTTTATTTTCGTTTTCCTTTATTAAGACTATGCATCTTACTGCAAATTTTACCTACATTTCTAATACAGTACATATAACAGTAAGAAAAAAAATTAATTTCTCGTATGCTTCCCTTGGCTTCACTGTTTGTTAGGTTTGTTGATACATATGTCAGAACATCAGAGCCACGAATTAAAAAATAAAATGTTCTGGCAGTCGAGGCATGCATGCCTGAAGTGATACACGACCCTGTGCCAGCGACTGCGGCAGTGGACCTTTCAAATTTAACCTGAAGGCGCAGAATTGAAGTTGCTTTTAGCACAAACGCCGGTGCTTTACAACCATGTATGGTACGTTGGTACATAGAGTGCACGAAAAGAAATTGATTTTCATATAATGAATACCTTCCTCCACAACTGCAGTAGCAGGAACTGAACCCGCATAAGCCCCCGCGGGGAAACGACAAATGAAATAGTTTCCATACTGTATGCCGGCACCAGCATTGTGCAGGATGTTGACAGGTTAGGTAGGCTGAAGGGTAGTTATCGCAGGTTAGAGGCCCTGGATTGCTCTCAGTTTGAAGAAAAAAGAAGAGTAAAGTTAGTCGGGAAGAAAACAGGTCAACCTAGCAGCATTATGCGGCAAAGCAGGTGAATTCAGTCTGGCGCTCGCGAACAAATATGGTGGTTTAGAATAGAGGGATTAGCATATCATGCAGTTAATGAATGAGACCTTAACGAAAATAATTTAAGATGTCACTTTGATGTTAAAGGTAAAGCACTAAGACACTAACCAGGCGATCCCTTCCACGCAACAAAGAACGTAATAAGAAAATGGCAGAACACGCAAGTCTAAACTCAGGGATAAGGTCGGATTGGCTGAACTGTCAAAATATAACGGCAAGCCGAAAATAAGTGACATTCGAAATTATAACACTGGAAACACTACCAAAAAGCAAATGACGGTGCAAGCAAGAAGGAACGATATAAATGCAATGAAGGATAAACAGGGCAACATTATTAGTAATTTTCGTGTCGTAATTAAGGCGCCAGAGTAATTAAATACTTTAATGTCGAGTGCCCAAAACAGCCACGTCTGTACGTGGTTTCAAAGAAGCAACTCAAGTTCCGTGTCTGACCAGGGTTGATGCTTGAAAGACTTTGCAAGATATGTCCAGTGGAATAACGACGGAACAAAATGAATCAACAGTCGATCGGATAAAGCGATGGCGAGAATAATGTACTCGAAAAACTTGGGATGCTTTATGCACGATGCCTCATTGACTTCAAGTGTACCAGGCAATTCAAGGAATGCCAACATATATAATTTATAAGAGAGGAGATATTAAAGAACTGAAAAAAAATTTTAAGCCCAGTAGCTGCCTTTCGCTAATATACAATGCATGCCCATACTAAGGTAATTTTGAATTTGATCACGGCAGGAACAGGATTGCTTTAGAAAGGGAGATTCAACGATTGATAATGTCCATGTCATCGATCAGGTAATTGAGGTCTGTGGAACATAACCAACCTATTACCTTCATAGATTACAAGAAGGCACTTCATTCAGATACCAGCTGTCCGAACGGATTACACAAGTCAAGAAGTAAAGAAAGAATAGGCGAAAACCTTACAAGGAAATTAAATTTCAACCTTAATAATTGCAGTGAATCCCGAAAATACGGTGCGTCAGTGGCTTTCTGGATGTTAAACAAAACTTAGGAACCTTACCAAGTACAGCGCCACTTAATGCATTCCGCAGAACACGTCACTGTCGCCGTCGCTGAGACAGAGACGGTTGCCGCCGCGCATTCAGAAGACTGCGTTTATCGTGAATGGCCATCGAACAAAGCCGCAGACAAATTGAATGCCTTGAGTAGATGGTTTTGGAGATGGTGGGCATTGTATTGCCAAACCATATCCATAAATTATTCGCAGCGCTTTTTTACAACGTAGTTCATCCTGGGCCCCTATAACGTAAAACTATTCCAATATGTTTTTATTCCAATCTCCTGTCGTCAAACTTGTGTAACCGCCGAAGCAAGCATCGGGCAGTGACCCGCAGGGTTGTCTGAGCAGACCAATCAAACGCTCTCCTCGTTTATAGGAGGTCACTTTTCTTTGCTTTAAAAACAAATAACATTGCCTACACTGAGCGGCTTGTCTTATCTAATTGGCTGACAAGAGGCGAGGAGCACGTTCAAGGGGAGAGGCATTCGATGGGGCCGAGCCAGTGCACTGAAAATCGATAACCGGATGAAGAGGGGGGTGCCGGCGTCTGTGATTGGTCCGCTTTCCCTTACTTAGCTTGCGGTGGCTGGTCGAAAATCGCGACGGCAAGGAATGGAAAGTTAAGAATGCCGCTAAAACGAATCCTCATCAAAGAAAAGCTGGCAGAACGAGGTCGTAAACATGGCGAAAGTGCTAGAAAACGTTACACGGCCACGAAAAAAGCTTTATTGTATGCAAATAAACCCATGCTCTCCGGCAGGTGCGAGTTGCCAGTGCCTGAGCTATCGGCGGCAGCCATCTTTTATTGCTTTCGGAACGGGGCAGTCTACCGCTATTCAGAACAAAATCCAGTTTTGTTCGGCATATTAATGCATCTTTAACGCGTACACGTCACTTTGACGTGTGAGTTTTCGCGGTTTTGTGACACCGCGTGACAGGCAGGTGAAGTGGGGGTCCCCGAAAACTTTTGACGAATAGCTGAGGGCTAACGGTGATAAAGCGTCCTATCATAAATAACTATTTTTCTTTTGTTCTTTCCAATCTTGCATAATCAGTGTGCTCACGTCATATAAGATGGGGAGCTATCGCGGTTTTCGTGACATCGCGTGACAGGCAGGCGAAGTAGGGGTGGTCCAGAAAAGTTTTTGACCAATCGCGGAGGACTGATTGCGGAATTGGAATAGAAAAGTTTGGAATAGCTTTATATTATAGCGCCCCAGTCCTGATCTCGATTTCCTAGAAGCCCAGCAGACTACTGTATTACCTTCTTCTTTATGTCGTTATGTCTAGCTGCTTACCTAAAGCAAAATGAATAAATCAGTAAAAAGAATCTCATTGGTCTGCAGATAGTAGGTGCGTAACTTTTTCCGCAAAACCACAACTCCAATCTTGCAATGTCATAACGTGACGCTCTGTTTCTTGTTCGAATCACTTACCGGTAAGCAAATTATTATAATATATGCTCGAGTCGGCAGACAATTCGGGCAGAACCGTCGAGTAAAACATAAATCATCAGAACGAATGTGGCGATGCACTTACCGTCCAACCCGAGAAGCTCGGCAAATGCTTATTTCCTTCAACGGCCCATTCATACGTTAGTGCAGAGGAATCGGGGATAAAGAAGTGGCCGCTAAGACGGGGGGGCGTTGACATGTTGCGTGTTATCAGAACGCCGACGAAGCAACATTTGTTTAATGCCGAGTTAAAATGTGCAACCCCCACCTCCCCCTTTTGTTTGCGCCGTTTCGCGGTAGCCAGGAGGGAGGTACCCTGAGGGCACGTGGCACGTATTGAGGCTCTGCGCACTATCATTACAGTGGCGTGCTCGCGACGCCGCCGCGCTTGCGTGATGCATTGTGAGTTATCCGCGTGCCTCTGCTGGTGCCCCGAAAGCGGAGTGTTCACGCTCTTCCCCCCCAAAAAAACAAACCCTGCACCGTGCCAGGCAGCGCTCGGCTATCGATTTATTGAACGCTCGGACGAGTGTTCATGACTTCTCGTACCGCACTGGTTTGCTGGTCCCCTTGCCTCGCGCTTTCCTCGCTCCCGCGGTCGTGTGTACTACACACGGTCCACTGGTCTTTCGCCCTGCGTTTACAGAGGACTTTAAAGAGACGGTGGTTGAGTGTTTTAACAATGGATATTTCTTTTTATCAAAACTGACTTCATCGAATCTGACCTTCTTCAATCCTGATTGAAGGCATTTCTGATGCATGCTGGCATTTCATCTGACTGCATGAACAGTTCCCCCGCGTGAGTCGCGACACAGCGCATACAGGCTCTGCGTTTGGGTGAATCTTGTAGCGTTTCTGCCAACGAGGGGGTACACATACTCCGTTGGCACCATTTTGCTTGAATCACGATGACAATTGAGCACTGGCAGAACGCCTCTTCAGAAACAGATTTTGCTTTTTGGTGTATCTGTTTACGTGACCACCATGAAAATGGCACGTGTATGTGCACGTGTCGTGAACGTTAGCGCCAGTGTTTTCTCCGAATCTGCATGTTTTAGCTCCCGTGCCACCACAAAGACCATGCGTTACAAGCAGAACTGTCAGTGAGTGCGGTGTACTTTGTCCTACAGCAATATTCCTTTGAAACGACCATCACGGTGAATGGTGTGCGCGTTCTTGTGTTCTATAGGCTGCCACCGGCATCAGTAGGTCGGACATTCTATTCTTGCATTAGCCAAGATAGTATGACTTGCAAACATGCCAAATACTTGAAGCATGCAGAATTAACTCATTGGCAGGCTTCTGTCGCAAGATCATCAACCTTCTCAGATCAGTTTTGCCCCTAGCCCTTATAGCGTTTTTTTTTTTTTTTTTAATCGAAGACCAGTCTTTATTCGCCGCTCCCAACGGCAAGGTGACAAGAACTAAATTAAGCAAGAGAAGGTCTGACCAAGGAGATGTAAAGACAGCACAGCAAAAGAACCGTGATGATCCTTTGCCTCTCATCCAAAGTACTATACAATATGTGACTAGCATTTTTGCGCTAATATTCCGGAAGCACGTGGGTTTGATGGGGCACTAAAGAGCAGCGCTAGAGCATTTAGAAATCGTGAAGTATTCTTTCGATATTCTCTTTTTATTTACCTCGCGGAAAAATGGTTCGCTACTAGCCGAGAAAATGAAGAGCAATTTTTTCCTCATGTATATATATAGCGCAAGAACCGCAGAGCCGGTACGTCAGTGTCACGGCAATAATTTCAAATTACTTTCCCGTGTTTCAACCTTCTCTGTGCAATTTTCAAAACTCGCTAGGTTGATTGGTTTCTTTGCTATGCGATATAGTAATCTATGACACTCACTCCAGAGCAGACGCTGTCCGAATGCACGACATCAGGGAAAGTTGATGTGAGAGCTTCAAGGTACATTGCCGTATATCGCCACCTCGCCACAACAGCGCTCGTCCTGTTGTGTGTGTTTTCGATTGTTGTCTTCGTCTTCTTCGTGCTGCTTGAAGTTTTACTCAATATGAACCAACTCGCCCAAATCAAGTTGTTGCTATTGTTTTCTTGCAATAGCCATTATACGAATACTCCAGTCGAATTTCGCCGTTGTTGTCGCCGTGATGTTTCGTATTAAGTTCAAGTGCGATAAGACCCTATTGTGTCCCGCGCGCCGTATGCTGTGGCTGCTAGAGAATGCGTGCCAGGGTGAATATGCGCACTTGAGGCGCGCTTGCAGTGCCTTGTCTTGCCGCAGGCCCAGTGTTGGAGTTCATGTGATCACGCGTGCTTTAGAGGAGGAGAACGTGCGCCTCCTGCTTTGGCCCGGTCACCACTGCCCATGGCCCTCCGCGCGACTGAGCGCAAACGCGGCCCGCGCGCCATACGTTGAAGTTGTCTGCGGCGGGTGCAAAGTTTGAGCGCGAACCAAGATGGCTGGTGGCCTAATGAGGGCTGTGTTCTCGCGCGCCTAGTATTGGAGGTCGCGTAATTTCAAGTTTCCGAGACGCGGTAAAGTGAGAGGCTGTACGAAGCGTTCGCTCCCCGCTGCCGGCGCCCTTCGCATGTTGTGACGGCAAGTGATGGTGGTCACCGAGTGAGATCTGTTCACGTTTGCCTGCGCGTGCGTGTCACCCTGCTTAATTTGCTTATTAAGAGAATATCTACTGCAATTTATACGGCCGATAAAACTACGAACATTACCTTGTATAATTGTCGAATGCCTTGCTATCACTATCTTTCGCCTTTCGTTATTGCTCCTTTTCTAGGCTACTAACTCCGCGCGCACGGTAAAACGGACGTTATCGGTGTCCCTACAAAAGCGTAATATACAAATCTTTAACTTAGCTTTCCTCTATAGTGTTCCTATAAAAATATTTCAGGATTATTTATTTATGCAAAATTCAGTTTAATCGTTGCTACCCTCGTTTCCCTCTCTCTACTCCGAGACATTCATGAGGCACACCTACCCTCAATGATAACTTATGTTCTTCCGGAATTGTGCCCATGGTTCGTCAAAGCGCCGCTGGGCACTTAGAGAGCCCGCGGCTGATATTGTGTTTTCTTGTTATTTTGCTTCATTTCATGACACTGAGGGAGCGCGTTTGGGCGGTGCCAGATCTGCATGCTATATCTAGTAAAGGTAAGGCTACAACGAAGTCGAGGCCCCAGAGTTTTCTCAGCGACCACCCAATGCGTCGCTCATCACTTAGTATCCCCCATTTTCTGTCGCAACCACGAAGCACTTGTTTCTTATCATACATTCCTTTTTCCCTGCATACAACATGCCACCACCGTATATTGCCTGCGTTTACATGACACGTACCTCACATATTCGCATTTAGTCTTTTATCACGCGTATAACGTATTTCTGTCACACTCCTAGAGCTTCGCTATAAACATTTAGCAGCTAGCGCATCTGGTACTTGCTTATGAATCGGTCATCGTGACGGCGAATTGTAATTCGCTGTTGCCAAATCGAACGGTGTTAGACAAAGTTTTCAGGAACACGTAATGGATGAAACTGAGGCTCTGTACCCAATATATATCATCGCATCTAATAAATAAATTTTTGGCTTGTCAAGTTAGGTGCAAAGGCTCCATTGCTGACCGCTCAACATGACGCGCTTTGATCGGGTCGAGGAGTAACAGTTGTGCAGCTAGCGGTCGACGACATAAAACCTCCAGTACAATTTTTTTAAGTATTTAAGGTAGCCTCCAGAAAGTACAGCGGGGCATAATAATGCATGCAGAGTCTGGAGGGAGGGGCAAGGGGCTAGCTGCACGCTAAACACCGTCAATCGGCATGTCTCACAGAGGAGGGGGGCAGACCTTCCTACCCCCGTTTGGACCCACCAATGGAAAGGGCTTAGAATTTGGTTTTCGCGGACGTATACAGGCGCCTGAGGATTATCTCGGAACATCATTCGCACGACCTTGTCATCGCGAGTGGTCGTGACATTATAGTACAGCGCTGCAGATTCTCAACGACACGGCAGATTCGTTCTTCGTGTATGAGTGACGACGGGGAACTCTGTTTACAGCCGCCTAAAGAGGAGGACTGGAACGGCCACCTGAAGGGCTACTACATCACGTACCGGCCGGCCGGCTCGAACGAGCAGCATTACCACAAAACGGTGGAGGTGCACAACCCGCACCAGCGCCAGGAGATACACCTAACCAACCTGCGGCTCTCCATGTCCTACAGTGTGGCCATCCAGGCCTTCACTGGCAAGGGCACCGGTCCCATGTCACGCGAGGTGCTCGTCAAGACCCTCGACGATGGTGAGTAAGCCTCGCATAGCTGCTGCTGCTCAAGTTTCCTGCTATCGCTCTCAGTGCAAAAGCACACTCTGACACTTAAATCAGTTCTAGCTGCTTATTTTACTTGAGCAACTGCTTCTCCTATATTAATCTCAATCTTCAACACTTCACGTGCTGTTCAGTAGAGTGCGTTTACTCTGCTGAGAATCAACGCACTGCATTGGGGCCGCAGTGAGGATCCAATAGAAAACCTTTAAAATGGATTTTATAAAAGCAGTCTGTTTCTCCCGTAAATGAAACTTCAAACACGTCATTTCTACCTATACTATACACACGCACAGTTCCACTACGAGTAAGTGTTTACGCGAACGCGCGTACTTCGTTCCTCTGAGATACCTAAATAAATTTGATTGTACAAATGTGCACGTCGTACAGAACTATGCGGATATAAGCACACGTTTTGTGCTAAACGTAAAACGCGAAATCACCCTTACAAAATTTTTATAGAAAATCTATAGACAAAAAAAATAAAATTATGGGGTTTTACGTGCCAAAACCACTTTCTGATTATGAGGCACGCCGTAGTGGAGGACTCCGGAAATTTCGACCACCTGGGGTTCTTTAACGTGCACCTAAATCTAAGTACACGGGTGTTTTCGCATTTCGCCCCCATCGAAATGCGGCCGCCGTGGCCGGGATTCGATCCCGCGACCTCGTGCTCAGCAGCCTAACACCATAGCCACTGAGCAACCACGGCGGGTGATCTATAGACAGTCTATAGACATTTGTCTATGAAGTCTATAGACTGTCTATAGATATTTCTTTAGACTAGTCTATAGACTTATGACCATACACTTTTTATAGACTAGTCTATAAAAAAAAGTCTGGGTCTATAGACTTTCTATAGACTTTCTGTAGATTAATGAAAACACGTTTGCAGACAAATGTCTGCAGAATGCCTATAGACAATAGTGTATAGGCTTATAAAGCTCTACTTTTGTAAAATGAAGTCTATAGAATGTCTATAGATAAATATCTATAAACTGTCTATGGAGAAATGTCTGTAGACTGTCTATAGACATTTGTTTAGACTTGTCTATAGACAGTCTGGCCATAAGTCTATAGACTTGTGGCCATACACTTTTATATACTTGTCTATAAAATGTCTGAGTCTACAGGTGCTCTATAGACTGTCTATACACTAATGAAAATTCACGTTTGTAGACAAGTGTCTGCAGAATGTCTACAGACAAAAGTGTATAGGGTTATACAGTTCTACTTTTGTCGACTGAAGTCTATGGAATGTCTATAGACAAGTGTCTGTAGATAGTCTAAAGACATTTGCTTATAGACATTGTATAGACTTCAGTCAACAAAAATAGAACTTTATACAGCAGTTCTACTTTTGTAGACTGAAATCTATAAAATGTATATAAGCAAATGTCTAGAGACCATCTATAGACATTTGTCAATAGACATTCCATAGACTTCAGTCTATAAAAGTAGAACTATATACAGTTTTGCTTTCGCAGACTCAAGTCTATAAAATGTCTAGACTATCTATAGACATTTGTCTATAGACATCCCATATACCAGTCTACAAAAATAGAACTGTTCACAGCAGTTCTACTTTTCTAGACTGAAATCTATAAAATGTCTATAAGCAAATGTCTAGAGACTATCTATAGACATTTGTCAATAGACATTCCATAGACTTCAGTCTATGAAAGTAGAACTACAGTTTTACTTTTGCAGACTGAAGTCTATAAATGTCTATAGACTATCTATAGAAATTTGTCTATAGACATTCTATAGACTTCAGTCTACAAAAGTAGAACTGTATATTCCTATACACTTTTCTCTATAGACATTCTGCAGACATCTGTCTACAAACATTAATTTCTATTATTCTATAGACAGTTTAGAGAGTGTCTATAGACTCACACATTTTTTAGACTACTCTACAAAAAGTTTTAGGTCATAATTCATAGACTGTCTGTAGACAATTCCTGCAGATCAGTCTATAACTAATCCATAGATTTTAGCCTTACACTATTTGTTGATTATTGCGATACGCGGTGTCCGAGCTAACATAATTTCAGTGAAGCTGTTCAACGAAGAATAATGTAAAGAAAGACGGCGCAGTAAGATCCGAACTTAAGACTTATGGTGTTCAGCCGTCAGGGATCTGACCTGTAGGTCTTTTTATAATAGTATATATTGCACCGTGTTCTTTTTAAATCTTTGATTTTCATTGTTCAGATTGGCTAAAATAGCCAGGACCGACACGCTATATACTAGCTATATAAACCACATTTTGCTATGTTTCGATTATATATAAACACTCGCTGCTGGGGTTGTTAATAAGCAGTCTATTAGAAATGTCTATAAATATGTACTGCATCCAGCATGCAATGGGAACATACCCAGGGAACTGTACATAGAAAACCATGCATGCGGATGGAAGCAGTCGAAAAATCTAAAATGCATGTAGCCATGAATCTTTATGCAAGACTGCATGAGTATTTGTGCAGAAGCACATGTAAGAAATATTACATTTACATGCAATGGATCCGCTTGAACGAAATCTGCTAGCTATCTGCTATCTACAAGTTAGCTTACATTTTTGTTTACATAAGCCGGCAAACAATTTTTGAATGTATATTATGTATGTTCACGTCTCATCTGTACTTATGCATTAATGTCGACAGCTTAATAATGCTCCTGAACCAGCTGCACTCTCATATGTTGCATGAACAGAAAAAAAATGAAGCAGTTACACTAGTGCTGAATCATGCAATGCAAAAAAGAAAACAAGTGCACCGGCATTGAATTAACTCTTTTTATTGCGCGATATATTATTTTCTTAAAGTGCACGTCTTACGCTATGATCAAAAGAGACTATTTACCGATTTACAGACTACTTCCCCTTAGCAAGCTAGGCCACGAGGCCGGCCTTGACCCTCGTGTCACATGTTCCGAAGATGCTGCAAGTGTATGCTGCAAATAAGTAGATGCAACAATGTCAGGAAAAAATAATTGTGTATTCTTTGTATGTTCATTAAGCAGCTTAATATATTTATTCAAACTGTGTAAGTCAATACTCAGTGCGGTTTAAGTATGAGTAATGGCTGCTTGTGAATACAAATCAGTACTAGAATGAAATGTTTCATTTCATGGCATGATGAGCAATTAAACAGTCCCAACTGCTGCTGGTGCTACAGCAACAGTATGTTGCTTTTAAGACAAGTTCATATATGACACATTATTGTAATTATCCCAAATGTCCTCTATATCAATTGCTGAAATAAGGTTACCGAGTTGGACTGTCTGCATTTTTTGGCTGGTAATTAAATATACCCCCGCCGAGGGATATGCTCAGAAGTGTGACTGGAGTATTCACAGTATCATGCCAAATATTGTAATTTATTTTCCTTAATACACATTTAAACGTCTTTCTCATACTCTTAAATGAATGGGTCATTGGCCATAACTTCAACAGAAGGCAGCTCGATTGATTGTATAGATATGGTCACTTAGTTTCTTACAGATAATGAGGCCTCTTGGGCATGCTAACATAGCTGCAAGTTGCGTATACCACATGAGCACCCGAAATACCACGCGAGCACTTTCTTTCATGCCACGACAGATATGCACCTTCTGGGAAACAAAACTGAAACTATAGTGCTATCAATGCTATCCCAGTAAATATTTAAGGTGCTCTCCAACATGAGTAATTTTTCTAGGGTTTCGAGGTTCAGGACTTTTACTTAACGCAAAAAATGGAGTAATAAATGTCATGTCAGTGTGCTTGACATTCATATTTTTTTCAATAAATGGGACCAATTTGCCTCAATTTTTTATGAGGTGAAACGTTTCAAAAATATATTTAATAGAGACATTCTCTGTAAACCTTGTATTACATATAACAAGACAGCATACCTATGATGACCTTTTCAAATTCCAAGCCTTCCCTGGCTGTTTTCATGAAAATTCCCCGGCAATCTATGACACCCGCAGCTTAAGTGCAATAAAAAGATATTGTGGTTTAATGTTTGCCAAGTACTGCCAGTCCATAATAGTTAGATAAAACGAATAACACATCAGTCACTTCACATGCAGTATTAGATTCAACTGATTTGAATCCCTTGTTGAATAAAGCGGACAAGGGCTTGGGCAAGTTCGTAATGCATGGCAACACGAGCACAGCACGGAAGACACGGACACAGAGAGACACACACGTAAAGCAAATGCAACAATGTGATGGAAAACTATTCAATGAGTTATTTTTACGGTTCAATAGTTGCTTTAGATATAATTTTCTCTCATCACTTATGTCTCTAGTTAACTCGGTTTACCGCTCACTAAAGACTACATGGTAATAGGAATCAGTACCATTATGTTTCATTACGTTATACTATGATGAGCAGTTAGACAACCGAATGGTCGCCCGTGCCAGCAACGGTACATATCGTTTCAAGACAGGTTCATGTGATACATAGTGTACTTATCAAAATAAAAAACACATGCGAGAATCCCAAACGATTCCTATAATAGTAATTGCTGAAACAAAGATACCCGGCTGGACTGTGCACATTTTTCGGGTGTTAATGCAATATGTCCGTGCCGAACGAACATGCTCATAATAGTGACTGCAGTTTCGAGCAGGCACGTTAAGAATTGCAATTTATTTCCGCTTAGAACAGTCTGCAATGTCTCTTTCCTCATACTGCAAGATGAATACATTTGCCACACTTTGAGTAGAACGCACATGAATGGGGGGTATTCATAAGGTTACTTATCGGCTACAATATGTTACGATTGCTTAGGTGTGTTGATAAGGGTAGAACAAGGGCAATGTCAACTGAATTATTTGAATATTCTGTGCGTTATCTACTAAGACAAGACCACCAAATGGATAATCTGGCTCTTTTTTTCTTTTGTACAGCGCATGTAGTATACAGTCTGTCCAAGACGACGGCACTAAATGCAACAGTAATGAAAACCGGAACACCTATTACGCACGACATTTTAATTTAATTAATTATGGGGTTTTACGTGCAAAAACCACTTTTTGATTATGAGGCACGCCGTAGTGGAGGACTCCGGAAATTTCGACCACCTGGGGTTCTTTAACGTAATCTGAATCTAAGTACACGGGTGTTTTCGCCTTTCGCCCCCATCGAAATGCGGCCCGCATGGCCGGGATTCGATCCCGCAACCTCGTGCTCAGCAGCCCAACACCAACACACGACAAGGGCTTCATACCATGCACGGTTGACAAAATGCGAATCTTCGCCAGCAGCTGCCTAAGGATTAACAACACGTAAACTTCATAACGCGGAAGCATCGAAAGGCGCTTAACGCTTTTCAAATAGCCCGAAAAATAACTTTTTCTGCTAAACTGTTTAAAATAAAAGAAACCAAAAAGAAATCGTCCAACTATCATCAAACGCGATGCCTTCAGTTTGAAACGTATAAAGGTGCTTCACCGAGCGGCTAATTTATTGTTCTCTAATTTCTTCGGCAAAGTTGCGAAGCTGCGAGTGACTGAGCTTATCGCAGATTTCATACTCCAAAAGCTTTTGCGGTTGCATATATTTAGATTGGGTGAATCTAGATATTTCTTCAAGTGTCGTGTTTTGCTTGCGGTAACTTCCCAAAATTATTTAGATTGGTTGCCAGGAACCTAAAAACACTGCTACTTTTACCCTATACGAAAACAGCAGCGCACTCACTGCTGATGCAGGCCCCGCAAACACGGCCTTTCATCCGAGTATGCTAGCGTTTATTCAACGTAATGTAATGTAATGTAATGTAATGTAATGTAATGTATGTAATGTATGAAATGTATGTAATGTATGTAATGTAATGCCTGCTGGGCCTTTAGGGTATTTGAATAAATAAATAAACTATATGTCTCTGTTTGAAAATTCCTCATGCTAACACAATTTCGAGATGTATACGTAAAGCGTGTCACGAGAATTTCACTACACGGCGCACCATTCATGGCGGCTTGATCGAGCGCCACGAAACGAGATCTACCACACTGGCTGCTCAACACACACAATCCACTTAGTGGCAGCTCAGTATCAAGGTAAAACATGGTGTATCTTTTATTTACGCACATCAACTATGACGCTAAAATCAACAAGCGTGAGCAATCGCTTGGCGTAAAACATTCCATGTAGTAGAAGAGAGAACAGGAGCGCGTTATCAAATCATGTAAACGACAAACCGACACTATGCCCGAGTCGCCTGTGCTACATGCGGCCGGTTCGCGCTGCGAAATGCGTCCTCCTAATCATGAGCTATTCACGGAAAACATCCTTGCTAAAGCTTACCGCTCAGCGTAGTTAACGTGTGATGCCACAAAAAAGACACACATACACAGACACCAAGGTTCAGGCGGACACCACCACAAGCGTTTAGGTGCCTGGCGCACTCGTTGAGAATTCAAATTGACGCGGACAGATGGCACACCGCCGTCGCTGCCATTGCGCATGCGCAGGAGCTCAGGGCGCCGAGGGTGTGCGCACTCCGAGAAGTCCGAGCGCCTTTTCCTTCGTAATTTTTTTTTTTGTCGCTTTCTCTCTCCCTGCGCGGCATGCATGCGCGCGGAACGGGTTGCTTTTCTTATCCATTTTTTTTTTATGGATGAAGGAAATGCGCTGTCAAGTTGTATTACAAACACTGTGGACTATCGTATGGAACTGGAACGCACACTGGATGAATGCGCTGTTTGTAAAAACCATTACAGGGCCCGTCAGGCGCTTGCATTATCGCCAGCGACGATGAGTAATACAGTGCATTTCTAGCATATCTTCCAGCGTACCGTCAAATGTGATACCCGCCCATTTGTTAGTGTAAATTTTATGTTCCCATGATAGGTCAAAGCAACCAGTACAGCAATGATGTACTCATATGAGTGGCCGCGCAGGCATATACCACCTGCGAAATACTGGGTGGGCTCAGAGGATTTGGCACATATTTTAAGTGAATCAGAAACTTCTATGAGCTTATAGTGCAGGATATCACTCAACAAAAAACCACCCGATGCTAGTGATGCAGCCGAGATATGAGGACAACGTGAAAAGTATTTGAGAATCGGACAACAAACAACACGCACACCACATGCACTACATCGGTTCATCGCTCGCTCACAAAGTCCGCGTTGTCAGCTACAAACATTACGAGTCTCTGTGCTGTTTGCTTGATGCCTGTTTGGAATACGCTTGTAGCTAAAGTTGGCGTTCATACCATCTATTATCACAATTGGATCGGCGTTTTGCTTTCTTTATTCTACTGCCGCAAAACTCATGCTATGACAACTGTGAAGACTGGCTTGGGATTGCCGAGAGTGACTACGTAGATCATATCATATGGTCAACAAATGCGGAGGTATACACTATGTGTATACTAAAGTCTACAAATAGGCTCTACAGCAATCTCAGCAGTAAACAACTTCAGTGGCTTATATCAAACGCAGCTCCGTATTATCCGCGCTTGGTTACAGCGTACACGGGTTGGGCCCAGATTAACGATTTTTGTCTATTGTCAATCATAGACGGCATGTAAACCTGAAGCAATAAGAATTTTACAGTATCGGCTGTTTTCTACTTCACCTCACGAATTACCACAATCGGTATACGGGCTGTTCGCACATGTTAACATGACCTTTGGTGACGTCCCACCCTATGGCCTTCATCGGCGGTGATATAAGAATCCGTGAAGAATAATTGGAATTGCATAGAAGTATACGGGGTGTTTCACTTAATTTGAGCCAGACCTTACAATGTGCAAATGCTACGTAGCTGGAGAGAACCAAGGTAATGTAGTTTGCCGTCGCTTGGAGATACTAAGATTTTTTTTTGCATTCCCCTGGTTAGATAATTAGTGTTAATTAATTTCTCAGTTATTATAATTATATGAAAATTCTGAATGGGCAAATCGTAGAACAACATGAGAAACTCTCGATACAGCTTTCTCTTGCTCAACACGTGCTCCATAGAAGTTTTTCCGAGCGTGAAGAAGCCCGCGATTACACACCGTGTGCCTCGAGCGGCAAGTCGCGCAGCAGTGTGTGTGTGTGTGTGTGTGTGTGTGTGTGTGTGTGTGTGTGTGTGTGTGTGTGTGTGTGTGTGTGTGTGTGTGTGTGTGTGTGTGTGTGTGTGTGTGTGTGTGTGTGTGTGTGTGTGTGTGTGTGTGTGTGTGTGTGTGTGTGTGTGTGTGTGTGTGTGTGTGTGTGTGTGTGTGTGTGTGTGTGTGTGTGTGTGTGTGTGTGTGTGTGTGTGTGTGTGTGTGAAGAACTACGTAGACTGGGAATAGAGAAAAAGAAATGTACACCTTATCAACTTTTGTCTATAGACGATCTATAAACTGGGAGAAGACAAAATTAATCAACACCTTATCGACTCTCGTCCGTAGACAGTCTAATGACAAAGAGTCAATAAGGATAAATGGAGACTGTATCGAATTTTGTGCACAGGTAATCTATAGGGCGGAAATAGACAAAAAGGAACACGCATCGATCGACTTTTTTATATAGACCGACTATAGAATGGGAGTAGTCAAAAAGAAGTAGAAACTTTATCGACTCTCGCCTATAGACAGTCTACAGACAAAGAATAGACAAAAGTAAATAGAGACTGTATCGACTTTCCTCTATAGGTAGTCTATAGAGGGAAAGTAGACAAAAAGAAACAAACGCTTTATCGACTTTTTTCTATAGACCGTCTATAGAATGCGAGTAGACAAAAAGAAATAGAAATCTTATCGACTTTCGTCTATAGACAGTCTGTAGAGAAACAAAGGACTAAAGTAAACGGAGTCTGTATTGACTTTCGTCTATAGAAGCCTATTGAGGGGACATCGACAAAAAGAAACAAACATCTTATCGACTTTTTTTCTATAGACCGTCTATAGTATGTCAGTAGACAAAAAGAAATAGAAACCTTATGGACTTTCGTCTATAAACAGTCTATAGCCTTTGTATCAACAAAATACCAAATCTATAGAAAGGCAGGAACGTCTATAAAAGTCTATAGACTATCTATAAAAAATCTAAACTCATTTTTGTAAGGGCAGGATAGCGTGCCTCCACGTTCACACACTTGTGATTGTATAGCTCGAATGCGCAGTTCTGAAGCAGCAGGTTGTTTAAATAATCAGCTATCTAGCGGCGCATCGTCGCTCCCTTAAATTCAATCACCCGTTCGTCTATATTTCCGTTCGTTCTTCAACCGGCGCTATAGTTGCTCATGGTTTAAGTTAGGTGCAAAACTTCATTACCACCATGTTATAGCATGCAGTGCAGTGTAAAGACCCATCTCAAACAGAGTCTACCCTGACTCCTATTTCGTTTTTTTTTTTCACTCTCACAGCTCATAGCTATTAATTTACCCATCGCTCAGAAGGAGCCTCATTTGAGTCTCCGTTCCCGGTCGTTGCGCCTAAGCGCGTAACTGGTGTCGCCGCCGTCGGCGGCTTCGAATTCCTGAAATAGCCGGCACCTTGGTCGTCAATCCAAATTTTACACTTCGGGCCAAACATTTCGCGCTCCATTCTGCCCACGGCCAAATGACCTTTGTACACGCTGCTGCGCAAAACCTGTTGCGCGTGGGCGCAGGCAGTATGCATTAATTTTCCAGGGCTCAATGAGTGTTCGATTTTCGCTTAGGTACGTTCTTCCTGGCGAAAGACTAACATGGGCGGCTTGCACAAGCAGTAGTATTGACGCGCAGAATAATAAATCAAATCTCGGGAAAGAAGGTGGGCGTGGACTTTTAGCATCAATTTATTACGAACGTCTAAAGCATAAGAGCTTCATCTGATGGGAGCACTGTTAGCTTCTTCAATTAATATTAAAAACTCGCTTTGCGTCTAATGAGAAAAGGGAATCATTAGTTAGAGAGTGCGAGAGAGAAACTGCTTGCGTGGATTTGTGTGGATCCGTATATATGTGTAACAATACTCGATGGCCAACAGGTGTTTAGGATTCATCATCATCATCATCATCAGCCTGGTTATGCCCACTGCAGGGCAAAGGCCTCTCCCATACTTCTCTAACTACCTCGGTCATGTGCTAATTGTGGCCATGTTGTCCCTGCAAACTTCTTAATCTCATCCGCCCACCTAACTTTCTGCCGCCCTCTGCTACGCTTTCCTTCCCTTGGAATCCATTCCGTAACTCTTAATGACCATCGGTTATCTTCCCTCCTCATTACGCGTCCTGTCCATGTCCATTTCTTTTTCTTGATTTCAACTAAGATATCATTAACTCGCGTTTGCTCCCTCACCCAATCTGCTCTTTTCTTATCCCTTAACGTTACACCTATCATTCTTCTTTCCATAGTTCGTTGCGTCGTCCTCAATTTAAGTAGAACCCTTTTCGTAAGCCTCCAGGTTTCTGCCCCGTACGTGAGTACTGGTAAGACACAGCTGTTATAAACTTTTCTCTTGAGGGATAATGGCAACCTGCTGTTCATGATCTGAGAGTGCCTGCCAAACGCACCCCAGCCCATTCTTATTCTTCTGATTATTTCAGTCTCATGATCCGGATCCACAGTCACTACCTGTCCTAAGTAGATCTATTCTCTTACCACTTCCAGTGCCTCACTACCTATTGTAAACTGCTGTTCCCTTCCGAGACTGTTAAACATTACTTTAGTTTTCTGCAGATTAATTTTTAGACCCACCCTTCGGCTTTGCCTCTCCAGGTCAGTAAGCATGCATTGCAGTTGGTCCCCTGAGTTACTAAGCAAGGCAATATCGTCAGCGAATCGCAAGTTACTAAGGTATTCTCCATTAACTATTATCCCCAATTCTTCCCAATCCAGGTCTCTGAATACCTCCTGTAAACACGCTGTGAATAGCATCGGAGAGATCGTATCCCCCTGCCTGACACCTTTCTTTATTGGGATTTTGGTGCTTTCTTTATGGAGGACTACGGTGGCTGTGGAGCCGCTATAGATGTCATTCAGTATTTTTACATACGGCTCGTCTACACCCTGATTCCGCAATGCCTCCATGACTGCTGAGGTTTCGACTGAATCAAACGCTTTCTCGTAATCAATGAAAGCTATATATAAAGGTTGGTTATATTCCGCAGATTTTTCTATCACCTGATTGATAGTGTGAATATGGTCTATTGTTGAGTAACCTTTACGGAATCCTGCCTGGTCCTTTGGTTGACGGAAGTCTAAGGTGTTCCTGATTCTATTTGCAATTACCTTAGTAAATACTTTGTAGGCAACGGGCAGTAAACTGTTCGGTCTATAATTTTTCAAGTCTTTGGCGTCCCCTTTCTTATGGATTAGGATTATGTTAGCGTTTTTCCAAGATTCCGGTACGCTCGAAGTGATGAGGCATTGCGTATACAGGGTGGCCAGTTTCTCTAGAAGAATCTGCCCACCATCCTTCAACAAATCTGCTGTTACCTGATCCTCCCCAGCTGCCTTCCCCCTTTGCATAGCTCCCAAGGCATTCTTTACCTCTTCCGGTGTTACCTGTGGGATTTCAAATTCCTCTAGACTATTCTCTCTTCCATTATCGTCGTGGGTGCCACTGGTACTGTATAAATCTCTATAGAACTCCTCAGCCACTTGAACTATCTCATCCATATTAGTACTGATATTGCCTGCTTTGTCTCTTAACGCATACATCTGATTCTTGCCAATTCCTAGTTTCTTCTTCACTGCTTTTAGGCTTCCTCCGTTCCTGAGAGCATGTTCAATTCTATCCATATTATACTTCCTCATGTCAGCTGTCTTACGCTTGTTGATTAACTTCGAAAGTTCTGCCAGTTCTATTCTAGCTGTAGGGTTACAGGCTTTCATACATTGGCGTTTCTTGATCAGATCTTTCGTCTCCTGCGATAGCTTGCCGGTATCCTGTCTAACGGAGTTACCACCGACTTCTATTGCACACTCCTTAATGATGCCCACAAGATTGTCGTTCATTGCTTCAACACTAAGGTCCTCTTCCTGAGTCAAAGCCGAATACCTGTTTTGTAGCTTGATCTGGAATTCCTCTATTTTCCCTCTTACCGAGAGGCCGCTAGGGGGCCGTGACGAGCGGACGTGTATCACGTCGGCTCTGTCTTCCTGCAGTGATTTCTAGCGGCAAATGTTGACGGATCGACCAGAGCTGGTTAAAATCATCAATCGGAAGCTGCGAGGACTCTGCGGACACCAGCGTTTGGTCCGTAAGTGGATTTTTCGCCACCTTAGAGCCACACGTCTGCCAGCCGTGGTGCCGACGCGCTAACACGAACGCCGGCCACTGGGCCTAACGTGGGCTAAGGCTTACCGAAGCCCCCGGTGCCGCCGCGTCAGCTGTGCGGCAGCCAACAGAAGGAATGAATATCACCGTGGAAGGTCGCAGCGCCGAACAGGGCGAGCTCGACGCCCCGGATTGGATCACAGTACTCAACAAATGCAACCTCGAGGAGAAATGGGCACGGAACGCCAAGCGCGTCTCAGAAGACACCCCACCACCATCAGCGAAGCGCGACGGCAAACAGCACGCGGAGAAATCGATCGCCTCGAACCAAGTCAAGCTTCCCGAAAATGGATGGAGAATCATTTTCCGCCCCAAGGGAGGCATGGTAGTCAAACAGTACGATGGACCAACCCTGACCGAAGCCATACATGTAGCTGCGCAGATTGAATGGAACAAGGCGTGCCAGCTTGTAAAGAACGAGAAGCAAGGAATTTTGGTCTTCTTCACCCCCAGCACGGAGGCAAGAGACAAGCTCCTACGCCTCACAAACCTGGAGATTGAAGGAAAAGTGCACGAAGTCACCGTTCACCTGGCAGTACCCGACGACTTCTCGAGAGGCGTCATCCACGGCATAGGACTACAGACCTCACTGCAAAAGATCACGCAGGGGATAGCAGAACATGAGGAGAACCCCAAGGTGCTGGCGATCAGGCGACTAGGACAGAGCAAGACCATCATGCTCACATTCGCCACCAAGGAGGTACCGAGGAAAATCAAATGTCTAGGTGCCATCCTGAACTGTTATTTGTACAAAAAAAAGTACGACGTATGCTATAAGTGCGGAGCCCTGGGACACCGTTCCGACGTTTGCGAGAGCAAGGAAGAGAAATGCAGAGGCTGCGGCATCCCCAACCCAAGCGAGGGACACGACTGCAACCCCACCTGCAAGCTGTGCGGCCAACCGCACCCCACTGGCGCCAGACTCTGCAAGGGGATCTTCAGAACGCCATACATCGTTAAGAAACGACAATGGGAGAAGCTGCAGCAACAGGAGGAGGCGGAGAAGAAACTACCAGAGCATCGCAGCCGGCGGGACGCTAGCAAGACGCGGGCCACGAGCAAGGAGCGCCGCCGGTCAGCATCCTTTCCGAGGCTACCACAGCAGGCCACCCCCACCCCGCCAAAGAAGCAAGGGACAACAACCATCAAAAAGGTAGGCTGGGAAGCGGGGAATTCCCATGACTCTGACATAGTGAGGGAGCTCAAAGAGCAAATGCAACAACAACACGAAATGATGAAACAGCAACAGGAACAATGGAAACTTTACCAGGAGCAAACAGTGGCTCAGATGCAGGAGCTCCGTAATCACGTTATCGAGTTGCAAAGGGAGAACACTGAGCTCAAGGCTCAACTCATTAGACAACCGGCAGCGCGTCAGGATGCCATGGCCGATACGTCGTCCGAATCAGAGCAAGAGGTATCTGCACCACCAAAGAAAAAGCGAGTTAAAAATACCGCTTCGGGCCTTGAAATCGCAGAGGGCAGGGCAGAAAAACTTGAGGTAGACATGCAGCAACTCAAAGAGATAGTACAGCAGGCGGCCATAGCTACCCAGCGTAACGCGGAGAGGATAGACCAACTCTCAGCCCAGCTCAGCCAACTAGTCATCCCAATGGGAACTCGCCTTGATCAACTAGCAGAACAGCAAAACCAACTCTTTCTGCGGTTGAACCATGGCCAGACTCAACACTAGGGCAAACACAATATGGCAATGGAACTGTAGGGGCTTTATAAAAAAAAGAAACGTTCTCCAAGCCTACCTTGCGGGATGCGATGGTCCCGACATCATCGCGCTGCAAGAGTGTGGGAAAAACGCTAAACTCAGCGGATACAAAACATACCCAGGCCAGTCGCCAAACACTCAGACTGCTACCCTGGTGAAGAGAAATATCACCGTCATACAGCATGAGGTAGGATGCACGCAGATTGACTATGTGTTAACGGAGATTCTACCGCAGAGGCGGAAAGAACGCAGCCTGCTAGTCATAAACGTCTACAGCTCTCCTAAGCTAAGGAAAGGCTGTGGCTTCAGGGAGCTCTTTGCCAAAGCGCAAGCATTAGCACGGGGTAAGCAGCGTCTCGTAATCGTAGGGGATTTTAATGCTCCCCACCAAGCATGGGGCTACCACTACTCCCAGATAAAGGGAAGGGAATTATGGGACGCTATGATGAAATGCAATTTAACACTCCTCAACGATCCACTCGCACCGACAAGGCAGGGGAACAGCGTGTCATTCGACACCTCCCCCGACCTGGCCATGGTCGGAGCGGACGTTGAGGCTACTTGGCACAACACGAGAGAGAACCTGGGCAGTGACCACAGAATCATAGAGATCGTTGTCCAAAACGGAGTAAACATCAAACGGGAGAGAAAAATCCTAAAATCTATCAACTGGCAGTCCTTCCGAACCAATGGAGCGGATTGTGGGGCGATCACCGACATAGTTGAATGGACCAATGGCATTAAGCGGGCGTGCAAAGAGGCTGAGGAAGAAGTAGAATTAGATGAGGAACAAAACTGGGTTGATAGCCACATGAGACAGCTGTGGCGGAAAAAAAACGAAGCAGAAACCGAGCTAGCCCAAAAAAGGGGCAACCGTAACCTGAGAAGAAGAATAGCAGCTCTCAACAAGGAAATTGAGAGCCATGCCCAAACCCTAAATAGACAACACTGGAACGACATCTGCGATAGACTAGACGGTCAATTAAGCTCCGTCACCACCTGGAAACTATTGAGACACCTCTTAGACCCAGACAACACCAAAGCTGAGACCAGGAGACAAATGCAACGACTAACCCACAATTTCCAGGGGTCGGAGGAGGATATGATAAACCAGATCAAAGACAGGTACATAGGAGAAACAAACACCGAAACATTGCCCGACTACAGTGGCGAAAACAACGAAGAGCTGGACCAACCAATCACCTTAAGAGAGGTCCAAGCTGCCTTAAACAGGCTCAGCGGAAAAACCGCGGCTGGCCCAGATGGGGTCACCAATAAGATGCTTCGAAACCTCGATGACCACTCCCTCCAGCAACTGACAGCATTCTTTCAAAAGTGTTGGGAACGGGGGGAGATACCCGGGGAGTGGAAGACAGCAAATCTAGTCCTCATCCCCAAATCAGGAAAGGAACTCAAACTTGAGAACCTTAGGCCAATCTCGTTAACCTCCTGTGTAGCCAAGCTCATGGAACACGTCATACAGACTAGGCTCAACGATTACTTGGAAAGTAAGGAACTCTACCCAGACAGCATGATTGGTTTCAGACAACAACTGTCCACAACTGACGTCATGCTACAACTCAAAGAACAAGTATTGGAACGGAAGACTAGCGACTCGAGAGTCATAGTCGGACTGGACGTCAGCAAAGCATTTGACAACGTCAAACACAGAGCGATCCTGTCACACCTCAGTCACCTAAATGTTGGAAGCAAGCTATACAACTATATCAAAAGCTTCCTCACGGACCGAACGGTGAACATAGAAATCGGGGGCACAATAAGAAAAAACATTAAGCTAGGCAACAAGGGAACACCGCAGGGATCAGTGCTCTCCCCTACCTTGTTCAATATTGCAATGATCGGGCTGCCAGCACGACTCAGAAAGATAGAAGGCCTCTGCCACACACTCTATGCTGACGACCTCACCCTTTGGGTCGACAGAGGGGGGAGCGATGGCCAAATAGAAGGCACCCTACAAAGGGCAATATGGGAAACGGAATGCTATCTGAGACCCATAGGGCTAAAATGCTCGCCGGAAAAATCGGAGATGCTCATCATGGGCAAGCAGCAGGTCAATATCCAGCTCCTGGTCAACAACACCCCGGTACCAAGGGTGGACAAGATCAGGATACTGGGTATGTGGATACAACAAAATGGGAAAAACACCGAAACAATTAACCGACTAGCCGCCACGACCAACCAAACATGCAGGCTTCTCAAGAGGATAGCAAACAAACACGCGGGGATGAAAGAGGCAAACCTACTTCGGCTCGTTCATTCTTTCATCATTAGCAGAATCACCTACGCTATCCCGTACTTAAAAACAACTAAAGCAGAGAGAGACAAGGTAGACATTCTCATCAGGAAAGGTGTCAAAACAGCACTAGGTTTACCAGCATGCACATCAACCGAGATGATTCTGAACCTAGGAGTGTCGAACACCCTAGAGGAAATGTGCGAGGCGAAACTCACGGCACAATATATCAGACTAACTGGCAGCAAAACGGGCCGATCCATCCTCAGAAACCTGGGCTATCAAAACCCAGAATCACGTGATAGGATAACCGTCATCCCCAAAGAAATTGCTAACAAGTTAAGAATAACCCCTATCCCAAGAAACATGCACCCCATACACAACAAGGAACGCAGGAGAAGCAGGGTCCAAAGACTCCAAGGCTCCCTCCTCCAAACACAAGGGGTAGTGTACACCGATGCGGCAGAATACCCAGAGGGGCATTATGCTGCAGTAGTAGTGAGCGACAAAGGCGCGCTAGTCTCTAGCTGTAGCGTACGACACTCTTCACCAGATGAGGCAGAGATGGCGGCGATTGCCCTGGCAATCACACACCCATCAACTAGAATAGTCATCACCGATTCTAAAACTGCAATCAAAGCCTATGACAAAGGTAAGGTTTCCAAAGAGGCCGGCAAAATCCTGCAAGCAGGCAAGGAGAACGTACCTAACGACCTAATTAGGATAATATGGGCACCCGCTCATAGTGGACTCACAGGGAACGAGATCGCCAATGAGGTCGCCCGAGGACTCACACACCGGGCCCCAGCGCAGGCGGATTACTTCCTGTCCAAAAAGCGAGAGTTAACCACATACAGAGAAATTCTAGAACACTACAGAATGGGGAGGAGAACTCTGCCTCCCCCCCATAGATCTCTCACAAAGCAGGAAGAGGTAATATGGCGAAAACTGCAGACAGGTACCTTCCCAAACCCGTATATTCTGCACAAATGGCATCCTGAGGTGCACTCTCCAAAATGTAAAAACTGTGAAGGCACAGCAACGCTAAATCACATGCTTTGGGCTTGCCCAGCACTAAACGGCCTACATGGAAACAGAGAGTCATGGGAATCCTCGTTCCATAGCCAGGAAGAGCAAGCCCAAAAACAGGCCATCCGTCAAGCCCAGGCCGCCGCCGGAAGCCAACTGATTCCGGCCGACGTCTAGGGGGGAGGTAGACGGTGATAGGGAGAGCTGCGTCTCACCCGATCACCCATACTCTCTGACGGGTGTAAATAAAGTGCTATCTCTCTCTCTCTCTCTCCCTCTTACCGCTAACTCATTGATCGGCTTCTTATGTACCAGTTTCTTCCGTTCCCTCCTCAGGTCTAGGCTAATTCGAGTTCTTACCATCCTATGGTCACTGCAGCGCACCTTGCTGAGCACGTCCACATCTTGTATCATGCCAGGGTTAGCGCAGACTATGAGGTCTATTTCATTTCTAGTCTCGCCGTTCGGGCTCCTCCACGTCCACTTTCGGCTATCCCGCTTGCGGAAGAAGGTATTCATTATCCGTATATTATTCTGTTCGGCAAACTCTACTAATAACTCTCCTCTGCTATTCCTAGTGCCTATGCCATATTCTCCCACTGCCTTGTCTCCAGCCTGCTTCTTGCCTACCCTGGCATTGAAGTCTCCCATCAGTATACTGTATTTTGTTTTGACTTTACCCATCGCCGATCCCACGTCTTCATAGAAGCTTTCGACTTCCTGGTCATCATGACTGGATGTAGGGGCGTAGACCTGTACAACCTTCATTTTGTACCTCTTATTTAGTTTCACAAGACCTGCCACCCTCTCGTTAATGCTATAGAATTCCTGTATGTTACCAGCTATGTTCTTATTAATCAGCAATCCGACTCCTAGTTCTCGTCTCTCCGCTAAGCCCCGGTAGCACAGGACGTGCCAGCTTTTTAGCACTGTATATGCTTCTTTTGGCCTCCTAACCTCACTGAGCCCTATTATATCCAATTTACTGCCCTCTAATTCCTCCAATAGCACTGCTAGACTCGCCTCACTGGATAACGTTCTAGCGTTAAACGTTGCCAGGTTCCTATTCCAATGGCGGCCTGTCCGGAGCCAGGGATTCTTACCACCCTCTGCAGCGTCGCAGGTCTGACCGCCACCGTGGTCAGTTGCTTCGCAGCTGCTGGGGACTGAGGGCCGGGGTTTGATTGTTGTCTTCATATAGGAGGTTGTGGCCAAGTACTGCACCAGGGTGGCCAATCCTGCTCTGGTGAGGGAGTGCGTTGCCGGTTCTGGTCACCGCGATCAGGCCACACTCCAGGCCTGTTTATGCAATTTTATGGACACGCGGATTTTTTTTTTATCCGGTGGAAAATTGCGCGGCACCGGGATTCGAACCACGGACCTCTTGCACGCGAGGAAGGTGTTCTACCTCTACACCACCGCTGCACCGAACATTGAATTGAACATTGATTAAACGGCTTTGGTCACCGTGGGTTGTACAAAATATTGCAAGGCACTTTACAGGCGCGACCATGTATGTCTCTTTGAGGTTCATTGCTGACAGCCACTCATTTATCATATAAAGCCAGTGAGATGCGGGACAGGTACGTGGAACGGGCTTTTCCATTCTTCGTTCACATGTGCTGGCAGAACTATGAGCGTCCTATAGTCTTCAGTTTTACTGTGTTCTCGCTTGTTCCACGCTGTGTCTTAGCTTTTGGTAGTTTAAGTGTTTGGAAGAATAGTTTTGACGGCGGAGAACAGATGGCAACGTACACAGAAGCTCACACGCTTTAGCAGTCATAATAATTTTGCCAGAATATTTGAAGAGCTTTCCCCCCCCCCCCTTTTTTTTTGTGCTTCAGATTATGCGAATGGTCCCAGCCTTCGCGTTTTGATTGCGTTGCAAAATCGCAGCTTCCACTAAATTCATGGTTCGGTCGTTGCACCACGTCTCTGCAGTAGGTATGCGTGCGTTCAAAGAATAAGACGAGCGACTTCATTTCGCACCTGACGATAGGAAAAGAGAGAAGTGGATTGGAAGCTTAAAGGGGCTGACAACCAATTTTCATGGTACCCACTTTTTTTAGTGCAATAGAAAGCGTACCGGTCAGAGTGTCTAACGATGAAGTGCTAACACGGAAAACGCCGTCGTACGATTTCTGTCGGAATTTTTTTAATCTGCAGTGAAGACGTAGTCATTCACTGGAAGCATGCTGAAAACGGTGATAGGCATAGAGGAATGAAAGCGTAGGAGAAGCCCCGGTCAGCATGGACGTGTTGGAGAAAGTGTGGCGGAGGTCGCGTGTTTTTTTTTTTTTTTTTTTTCCACAAAGGAGCATTGGGTCTGGTACCCCAAACGTCAACGTTGCGATATAGCAACCGCTCTCCTGAAGCTCTCGCTGCTGCTTTCAGCCTCTTAAAAGTGAAATAAGATTTTTCGGCCCGCGTCTTCCTCGCAGCACATTCTGTTCGTGAGACAGACTGACTTTGGAGCGTGGTGTGTAAGCTTGAAAGTTGTGTTTAGGGCCTATGAGTGTGAGTGTCAGCCAACAACAGAGACACTCAAGTAATCACGTCGCGGGTCTCCGTCGCCTTCTTCAACGTGCCACGGAAAAGCACAAGAGCGCGTCTGCTCCAATAAAAGTGTTACAGAAGTTTCGCAGGCTGTGTTCTCACGCGCGTCGGCAGCCCACACTTCCGGCGGCTCGTAGCAATACAATTCCAAAGCTCTCGCCTATCTGCTCCGGCGAGCTCATTGGAGGCGCAGACGGAGATGGCACACCAACGTGGCTGCTATTGCGGCTTCATAAACGTAACGTCAGGGCATCGTCAGGGCTATGGCTTCTCCTGTTTTGTTTCTTTTCGAGTGTACTAGAATACGGTTGAGTGGGACGAGCGGCGGGGCGGCACACACTTTGCTACGAGGCGCGCGACGACGAAAAACACTGTGGCGGCGCTGCGATCGAGGTGGTGTGGGTCGCATCAAGGGCGCGCCGTTGGAAACTGCAGGCGGTACTCTTCGGACGGGCCCATTCGTAATACTTCGGGCACTGTTATATGCGTATGTATTTATGCCTTAGGAATAGATGTCTTTCTTTTTCTTCTTTACTTCATCTTTTTTTAATGCCGCTCGGTGATTGCGCGTGCATTGCAGCCGCAGTGTCGGCTTTCATTCTGCCATGTTATTGCACGGTTCCCTTAGGAGAACAAATATTTTGCTTGTTCTTCAAGCAGCATGTATCCATGGTGTGTATTTTTGTGCATATAGTTTTCCAGTAGTAGGTATTGTGAAGCGCAAACGGAAAAACATATGTAAACTTCCTGCTTGCCGCTTCAAACAAATAAAACATATCTGCCCCATCCGGCGCCCTGTACTCAGATTTACGGGAAGTATTCTTATAGAGAAAGAAAGAATACTGCAGCGCAACATTTCATTCATCCTCGCGTAATTAACAGAACGCGGACTAATTGGTACGGGTTTTTTTATACCGGTCGGACCTCGGGCGCCGAAAATAGCTTTAGGTAGCCATTATATCTGCTAATCTTTGGCCCGTAAGACGTGTGAATTTTTTGTCTAGTCCATGCTTTAAAAAAAGAAAAAAACAAGAGCTGCGTGTTAGTCTAATTAGTGACTATACATAGTGGATATGGCGTTGCTAAACTCGAGCTCACGGGTTCAAACCATGCATGGTCGCGGAATTCGATAGGAACAAAATGGAAAAACACTCGTGTACTTCCGTTTAGGTGCAAGTTACAGAAACCCAGGCGATGAGAACTGAACAGGGTGCTTCATAATCATATCGCCAGACGTAAAAAGGCCGAATTTGTTTAATTAAAAAAGAACAAAAAAGGAAGGTAGCTCCGTCCTGCGGCTTTTTTGTAGGGGTGTAAACGAAAGAAAGTACTCGAGTCTGATTTCTGATAAAAAGATGTTACGATTATCTTATATTGCACACCTAATGTAATGCCGTTCCCACTTGTACGTCCGCTCAACTAAGCAGCTTCTGTGTTATAATTGGCTGCTTTCAGTTATACGGTGCACTATCATAAGGACAATAATGAAGCGATTAAAGCAACGGCATACCTCATATACACGTAGAGATATTTGTAGATCTGTTGTGTTATTTGAAGAAGATAAGTGTTGTGCCACACTGGGCACCCAGTATAAATGGGTTGCAGACATGGTGAGACTGTCAAAAAAATGCTTTCCTTGCCTGAATCAAGTTAGCAGATATACAGGCTGCCCCAAGATGGGACGTTTATATTGAATGACAGCTAGGAACTTGTTCAGCAGAACCGATTGGCAACCGTGCGTTAATACTCTCAGGAACTGGTGCGCCTCTGCGCGACAGCCATGACTCTGCCGCAGCACAATCATTCGAAATAAGAGCCCGGATTTACATCGGTCCCTCACATTCAAGACTTTAAAAATGCTGTTACGCGTTCATTCGAACCGAAACGGCTATTTGAGAATTTTTTAATAATGTATTCCGAAGTCAAATACGATCTGAATAGCAAATACCATTCGATCAGACTACATGCTTCTACTTCATTTTGTCTATTGGCACGTTGAAGGAGATCGACAGACAAGCCACCGAGGTTTCATTGGTAAAGACGTCGCGGTCTCTCCAATTCAGTTTGAGTACGTAGGCAATATACGCACAGATTTTGGCCTCCCACGATGCACGTCAACCAATAGAACAATAGCGGAAGCTCGTGCTGGTCCTATTGGTGCATACTTGCTCTGCGAGCCTCTTCGAATGTACCTTCGCGTGTTGACCCGACATAGGCACCCTTCTCTGTCATCGCTCCCTGCCACCCACACAGGTTCCAGCTTTTCAAGGTATCTATCGCGTCATCAGAGTATTATGCCGTCAACATCTTCTCCCGCTGGTTTTCCGAGAATACCCACATGGGTTCTGCCTGAACCTTTCGTTACATTGCAGATCCCTGGAATTACCAAAAAGTCATCCGTTGCATCCACTGGCCTCAAGCAACTTCTGCAGAGTACGGAGATCACATTTCTGCAGAGTACGGAGATACTGTACAGGTGTATACCGATGGCTCTGTTACACCATATGCCTCCACTGCAGCGTTCGTCATCCCACATATTATCATCGCTCGGCGGTTTAAGCTAGACCATAGGTCAACATCAACTGCCACAGAAGTTGTTGCTATCCGGGAGGCACTTCGATTTCTCTCCGAGGAGCCTCCTCAAGCATGGATGATATTCTGCGATTCCAAGCCAGCTCTTCAAACGATTGACTGTGTCCTCAGACAGGGCCCGCATTATTCAATGGCTATAGAAATTACAGGGCATCTCGGCCACGCAAATAGAAATGGCCACAATGCATCGCCTTCCTGTGGACACCTTCATACTGTGGCGTGATAGGGAACGAACAGGCAGACGCTGAAGCGAAAATTGCTTTAAATAATGCTTCTGAAGTACGCATTCCGTTCTCACGAACAGGCACAAACGGCCTACTTCGTCGCGTAATACGCAACCGTACGTTGCAACACTGGACTCAACCTGACCGACGACACAAGCGAGTACACAAATGGGACGAAGAAATGAAATTTCGTATGCTTCACAAGCTCAAAAGAAGCCAAACTAGCATGGTGCACCGGATTAGCCTTGGTGTCGCTTTCACCAACCGTTATAGACATATGATAGGTGACAGTGGTACTAGCCCAAATTGTGAATACTGTGAGGTGCCAGAAACACTTGATCACATATTTTGCGTGTGTCCCGCGTACGCGCGAGAACGACAGCAACTGGTCTCTTCCGTTGCAAAAATCCATAAGAGGCCGCTATCAGACGAGTTTCTTTGAGGTCCTTGGCCTAATACAAACAGCGCAGCCCTGATAACAAATGCCGCTACAGCCTTTCTCCAAGCCACTGGGCTGGACGCATGGCTTTAGAGATGCCACAACACTGTGAACGTGTACATACGCATCTCTTCCTCCTACAATCATCATCATTCATCAGCCCTTTTCCCCCTTGTCCCTTCTCCCCAGTGTAGAGCATAGCAGGCCAGAGCAAGTTATAGCTCAAGCCGACCTCTCTGCCTTTCTGTAAATCTCTCTCTCTCTCTTTCTCTCTCTCTCTCGCTCTCTCTCATAGGCAATATATTTTCCCTGACACTGTTCATATTAACGTTCAATAATTGCTTTAATTCCTTTTTTCGGCAAGTCGATTGGTTCATCTGGGGCTGGTGCAACTTTTAAAAGAAACGCGCTTATTCCGGTCAGGAGTTTTCACTTTTTCAATCAGTGCATTTAGAATATTTGATAATTTTCTCCTACATATATGTTGTGGATATATATATCTAAGTATACCCCTTAGATTTACCTAGAAATGCATTGGTCATCTCCATCTCTTCACGCCACGCAGTTAATAAACCTGTTTGTTTTTTCACTATAATGTTATCTTTGATCATTGTCCCTGATCAATATTCCACCAACAAGAAGTGCGCGTAAAATGACACGATATCAATAATACTTTCTTACGCAGCTTCATGTTGCAGATAGGCGGCTTCTGTGGCAAAAATCACGTGTTGCTTTTAGAAAACGGTGTTAAAAATAGCATTTCACCTGGCTAAAACTGCAATGGATAGCAGCCGACAAGAGTCGCGGGTGCACCAAAGCAAGTAAAACCATAAGACATTTTACTGCACAGACTTTTTGCGACAAAAACTGGGCGTCCGCCAGCGTTCGCGCGACGAACGCGCGCTCGCTAGCAGACGACGCACTTGACAACGACAACAATATTGAAGACGTCACGTTGTATAACCCATGGCTCAAATATGCATACGTAGCAACAAGGTGTCAATATGAATTTTCAGTTGAAATAAATCACCATTATCAGAGCGTGCGCGCGCGATCGGTCTCAGCGCCCGCAGCGATATTACTTTGGATCTGCCGTCTTCACCCCAATCCAGTTCGCTCGCAGCGCCCTCGCACAATTTTTTCACGCGCGGCGGCTTAGCGGAAGAGCCTCGTTCGGCCCACTCGACCATTGTCTAGTACGTTCTATTTTCTTTCCTCCACGGTAATACGCGCCGTGCACGCCGACGGACGCGCCACTGGTGGCGGCCTTGCGCAGAACACGCGGGAGGGGAGCCTGGCGCGCGCCGTGGTTTGTTGTGCCGTTGATCGTGCTTCTCTGTCTTATTCACGTTTTCAGAGCAAGATAGGCGACACCATTCGCACGTGTCGGGTGGCCAAAGCTTCAGGGAATGTCGAAGAAGAATTGTTGCAGGGTGGGGGGCTCAAATGCCGGTGAAAACGTGCCGGCGATACGGTTCTAATCATTCCCGGCAAAGCCTCATCAGCGGGAGCAACGGTAGCAAAAATGGATCGTCGCTTCGAAGGGAAATTTCTTGTTCTCATCCTTTCCTTTGTCTCGTCGGTGTTTTTTTCCACTCGATCATAGTTAGACGCGTGAGCAACGAAGTTCGTCTGCAGTGCAGCATGAGGTTTAAAGGCATTTCGCGAAAGTTCGGAATGCTGTTTGCCGCCTATATTGTTTTCCGCTTCTTTACCGCGTTGCGCTAGCTAGGCAGCACGATTGCACAAGCGCATTGCGTTGTATGTTAAAGCCACTGAAGTTTGCAAGAACTGAAATTGTTGGTTTCATGTGGCGCGGTAAATCCTCGCACAAGCTGTCGCGCACTTCATGCTTTTACATCTATTTTATGCGTGGCTTCGCACATGTTTAACTGTTGCTAGTTGCTCCATGCATAACTCTTGTCGATTCTTTTGAGTTGCGAAGTTTTCACCCTGCCTTGTTTGTAAAGGGTATAAATCACGCTGTGTCTTATCGGAATGATACCAAAGAAGTGCTTCTTTAACAGCTTTATTCTTTTCGCCCGAGGGCATCTTAGATATTGTTTGCATTTGTGGAAATGTGTTTAGAAAATAGGTAGTTCAGGGCTAGAATTGCTAATAGCTGCTGCATATGGTATTTTTGTTCCATTTCTCGCTGAAAAGTTCGCGTCCCGTTTAGGAAGTCATCACACCTCGATGCTGCCTGAGCAAACTTAACACGCCGAGTGATTTGTTTGTTTCACAACGTAGTTCCTTCTTGCATGTGAGTGTTGTACTCAACTGAATTCTTTCTTATACTTACGCTGCAGACGACTAAACCGGGCCTTGCCGCCAGCGCTCATCTACTTTGACTGGCGCTGCTCTGCCTTTAAATACATCATGTGGCACCTCTCTCTAGTAATATAAAAAAGTACTGAAAAGTTAGTCAGTCTTTAGCTTTCTACGTTTCCAAGCAGCTCCCTTGGGGAATTTAAAATTGCACAAACTGCAGCGGGAACGGTAGTTCATCGGCGTATGCAGCAGAATTGCATCGGCGGTACAGCACTAACACGCGCTTTTATTAACCCGTGTGTTCGGTGACTTCGTTGGCTAGTGTACGCGTTTCCATCAATAAATTGGCAATTACTCTTCTTGAGGCGACTTCGACTGCACTTATTCGGCGATGTCACCTGTATTCATCGGCAGAAAAATCGCAAAGGCATGCAGAGATTGCACCATGCGGATTTGTTTGATATTAGTCTGCACTAACGACGGGTGCTTATTATTGAGGTACAGAATCAGCATTGCGGCAAGGGTAGAATAAAAAAAAAACCATCGAGAGATCGCATCACTCAACAAAATTTATCGGCTAGTGAACTTGAGCTCCACGTCATGTAAATGGGGTTCATGGCGTTTGTCTGCGGGGCACACATTGCACGTATGTGGACCATGTTGTCCCAAACACCGGTAACATCGTGTTCATACCCGCTCGCACAGAGGTCGGCATCTTCCCTACATCTGTCACCGCAGAAGAAGCAGCCTGGCACCCGAACAAAGGAGAAATCGCAGCCGCGAACTTCAGCCATCCTTGCTGCAAAGGGTTGTCCTCTGCTACTGCTCCCGCGTGTACTGTTGGAAGCGTCCGCTAGGTGGCTTTCAGTGACGCCTCTATAGGCGGTGCACGAGGCGTATAGGTGAGCGCGACAGCTATTACACACCAGCATTAGTGGGAGGCAGACTAGTGCGGCCGTAGCTGTGAGAAAGTATTATTTTGTTTATCAGGTTAATGTTTCTGCGATTCATGTTTTCCGAAGTGTTGAATTATATCTGCAATAATAGCTACGCGGTCCCGTGGTTTCCTGTCCAACTGCTTTCCTATTTAACAACTCAAAACGCAACCAATCAAATCGAAAACGAAACGACGTTTTTACACGTGATCCGCAGTTCAGCGTGTTGCCGTAGCCGTGCGTGCGATTTTGACATCCGAAGCATAGTATAAAGCGCGAGTGTCTAATAATATATCACCTGCAATGTTAAGCAGTAATTATGCTGTACTTAATAACAGTCGACTTACGCACAGTAATCTCATCCGAATACACCCGAAGTACCAAGATTTCATCGCCAGGCCTTGCCACTTACTGGTTTTTGAGACTTTCTTTGTCAATTTAAAATTATAATTGCTACTTAAATCGCGAACAGTATGCTGTATTCTATCACTGTAAATCATGGTCATTTCATTTCGATCGACGTCTCACAGCACATTCTGGCCACTTATCAGTCCATTTAATAATATCTGTCTCACAGAGAAAAAAAAGGTAAATTTTGTTTAAGCATCGTCCAGCGAATTCTACGTCAGGCGGCTACGGCGGCCAGTTCTTTATACGCTTTATACAAAGATCGAATAAGATTTATGGGAGTACAGCTAAACAAAAACAGCCCAGCACTTTGCTAGAGGAGAAAGTAACGCGGCATTTGCTAATATTATGTGTTTCTGGCGAATTGTGATCTCTGCATGCTCGGTGATTTCGCCTAATGCGGCATTTGACGCTGGGGCGTACTTCCCACTTTGCAGTTCCACCGAGCCCTCCCACCCTCGAGGTTGTCTCTGTGTCAACGAGCTCGGTCACTTTGGGTTGGTCGCTGAAGACGTCGTTCGGGAACCCCGTCACAGGTAATGCCCACACGAGCCACGATGGGCGGCGTTGTTTTCCTCTTACTATGGCGCACGAACGCGACGTTACTCACTGCAGCAGGAGCTTCGCGGAACGGGCTGTCTCTCCGTTCTTCTTTCTTTTTTTTTTTCTTTTTGCAGCAACGTAGGGAGTCTTTGCGGGGGTTGGGGTGGTGTGATGTTGGCTGCGTTTGACGCAGACCATCCCTTGACCTACGTTAGAAATACAGAAAGCAAATGAACTGCCATAGCGTGCAAGGTTCAAGCCAGCAGGCTGGAAATTGCAATGCCGTAAGCGCTATGACACTAACACAGAGTATTTTTTGTGTCTCATAAAGAAACTGCGCCTATAGTGTCTCGTGGATTCCATGAGATTTGTTAGTCAGACCTGTTTGCAAGAAAGCAGCCAACTGCGTGCATTCTCGCCGCGCCACATTGAAATATTAGACAGTTTAAGTTTTTAAGGGAAATAGCGTTACCGTTCCGCAAACGAACTTTGCAGAAAGCGTGATAGCGTAGTTTACGTGCAGGACGCTATTCGATTACGCTTTGAATTTCGCATACAACGTCCACCTAAGTGATTCTATCTACTCACCAATCTTTGCGTGTGCATCCGAAAAATGCGAGAGGTAGCGCCATGAAAGCCGGGAGCACACTGAGCAGCAGGGTTGCCAGGTCTAAAATGTGAAAAGTAGCCAAAAAATCTCGGAAAGTAGCCAGAAAAGTAGCCATTTTTGGCCACACACAGAAATGTAGCCAAAAAAGTAGCCACGTTATGCAAAAACGTTGCATGTTCATTTATTATGCAACTCTGAAGACATTATCACAGCCAAAACTTAAAGCTGCTTTTAGTAAATGTAGGAACGTGCAAAAATATTATGAAACGTGGATAAATGACTACATGTAGCTAAGAGCGCTTTGATCAGCATGCAATATGACTAGAATATCACAAATCAGAATCACAGTTCCAGTTCAGGTGTAAATGTTTGAGTTAATCTTGGCACACATTTCTCGAAGAATGTCGAAGATCGAGGCATCCTCGAGCGATCGCTTTCGCGATTATTTATGTGCGATTTTGCGTCTTGACATCGGACGCGTCGCAGGCCCTTTGTTACGCTCTGCAAAGTGAGATGTCCAGTCGCGCGAAATCTTGCAAAAGTGATCGTATTCCAGAATACAGCTGTATATCTTCAAGCTGGGAACGCAGAAATGGACCGACTACGCCGAGAGCGCGCACGCCAGACCGGCCGCTGACATGCTGGTAGCATGTTTACGTTTATCCCGTGGCCAGCTGTCCAAGCGTTCGATTTTGCAAACTTCGGGCAGCTTCGGGTTGTATTAGGATACCACCTCACGTTGACTTCCCATCAGGACCAGCACTAGCTGGCTGCCGTCTGGCTGCCAGCGGGCTGCCAGAACTGTGAAAATCGGAAGAAGCCCAATGTGCGGAAGGCCTGACGTGGAACGTCAATGCGAATATGGAACACGCTGTGAGGTCACCAGTGCGAATTCCTTTGCATGAAATGAAAGCGCCCAAGTCAGATTGACAATGATGATGGACCAGTCTGAAGATTTGAAGTGTCGTCGTCGTGCGTTAGCCTAAATATTTGCTTATGTTGCTGCATAATATGAGCTACACAAGTTTCTATCCAATTTTTACAATAGTCAAGCTATTTCAAAAGTAGCCAAAAAAGTAGCCAAGTAGCCAAGGCATTTTTTTCCCCGCCAACAGCCTCAAAAAGTAGCCAATTTGGCGCAAAGTAGCCAAATCTGGCAACCCTGCTGAGCAGTGTACTTTCCCTGTCTGCCGATCTGCGGCGAAATCAGTACAAGCAGGCGACTATAGTCTACGAGGTCCCCCCCATCTCAGGGGCCATATGCCGACGCGTCTATCTCGCGACTTCGCTGATACGTGGCGCTACCATCCCAGACGTTTTTCTTGTTAGGCCTCGACGCGTCCGAAATGAGAAGCTATCTCGAAAACTTACGCATGTTTATCCACACAACTCTGTCGTCGAAGAGGCCTGAGACTAAGTTAAAACAGTTTACACAGTAATTTGCGACGAACGAAGTGAATTCTAATAAATCAACGCCAAATTCAGCTTGAAGCGGGCGGCGGGGACTTCCGCCATGTTTTACATAAACTACGTAATGCACGCGGTAACGTTAAATCTGAGAAACAGCGTGCGTACGCATAACGCTATGCGACGTATAGCGCTCCTGCGCACTTCAATCCCACTATTACGCTGAGCCCGCTATTACACTACGCTAAAACTGTCTATTATTTCTAAGCAACTAAGAGGAAAGTGAAAAAGACCACAGCGGTGCAAAGCATGGCACATTCGAATGGTCGTTTTAGAGCACTCCGGCAGCGCTTCAAAGGTTGACAGAGCAACCAAGATTTGCTGCGAGCATATGTGGGCTTAGATGTGAATAAAGAGGATAGTTTAGCGCTATTTCAATCGCTCATTCTCGTAATGCAGCTTTAAAACTGCATTTCGTTATCTTAATAGCTCTACCAGATTGCTCTGAAACAAGTCGATTGTGTAAACAGCGGCAGTAGTTGACAAAGTGCTATAGCATGGTAACAGCCTTTCTTAAGGTAAGTGAAACGCAGGAAAATAAATTGGAAGCGATTCAAACGTAAGAATTCCGCTAGCTATGCTACTGTAGCTATTTCATGCTATGCTATTGTATGCTATGCTTTGCTATTCCAAAGTTACGCTGGCTATGCACGATTGATATTCCAATTATTTTCCTTTTCGCGCTTTGTCAGTAGTATGGGCGACTCTCCGCCTACGCTATCACCGAGATCACCCACAAGGAATAAAATTGGGGAAAAGAAATCCTTATTATGCTGCTCGCGATTTTTCAACTTGAATTAAAATGCACTCGCGAGCAATTTTTTTTTTTTTTTCGTACATATCATCTGCATTGGAGGAACCGCCTTTCCGAAATGATGCATTTATTTCACCTGCGCGTCGTTCTTCTCTAATCATCCGATAGCCTGTCGTTGTGGAGAGGCAGGCGTCATTAGTACGTGCTGCCAACATATTCAGTCAATCAATCGAACGCATCTCTTGTGAACCTCCTCGTCTCTATTTTCTGCGCGCAGAGTACGTGCTTCACCAGCGCAAGGAGGCCGACCACTGGCAGGAGACGCCCATCTCGACGATGCAGCCCGTGTACACGGTGCGAGATCTCGAGTGCGGCACCACGTACCAGTTCTACATGACGGCGCACAACTCGCTCGGCCGCAGCGAGCCCAGCGACGTCATCCGCGCAAAGACCGATGGCGCCGGTACGCAACGCTGCCCTCACGGCGCGCGCGCCTGACGCGCACGTAAGGTGTGCGCGAGGGGAGGACACGGCCGAAGGGTGCAAGGGCCGCTCGGTTGGCGTCGCGGGGGGCACCGCTAGTGTGGGGCTGCTGCACTCGGTATATAGTGAATCCCATGGCGCGCACAGCAAAGAGAACTTATCGAAGCGACATCGAGGGGGTGCGATTTTGAGTGGTATATACGCTGTCGGGTTGTGTATATTCAACTTTATCCATCAACGATGTCAGCTTTACAAATAATTGTATGCAAAATTAGCACTACACAGGGAGTCCCAAAGTTAGAAACTTGTCAGGGGGACTCCCATACATGAATAAAATGAAAAAAAAAAAAGAACGAGATACAGATCAAGCATTGGTTACGGCGGCGTTACAGGCAATCTGATAAAATAAGGAACAGTGCGAAGAAACAAGAAAGTATAAAGCTGTTTACTGAGAGAAAAATTGCGAAAAAAGCTTCTGCAGTGAACAAGCAATGCAAATTTACAGTGCAATAAAAATAGGAGTAATATAACATGTAGTATGATAGCTAAGTCAGTTATGATTACAATCACAAAAGTCAGTTGTTAGGATGAAGAGAGTTGCTGCATAAAATATTTCTTAACTTGATTCTTGAATATATGCTCTGTGGGGGATGATTTAATGGTATGTGGAATAGAATTCCATAGTTTTGTTCCCGCAAATGTGGTAGTGAACTTGCGTTTGTGCGCACTTTAGATAAAAGACGATTATCGAGTTCAGAGAACCTAGTAGTGTTAGTATTTACAAAAGTTTCACTAACAAAGCCATCTGTGTGTGCAATATTACGAAATAACTTATAGATCACGATTGTTAACTTTAACTGAAAGAGCTGATGAAGAGGATGAATGTTTAAACTGCAATAAAGTGGCGTTGCATTGGATAGGAAATGGCTGAAAGTCATGAGGCGAAGCGCGTGATTCTGCAGGCGTTGAAGTTGGCTGAGGTGAGCGAGGTATGTTTTCCCAGGCTGATATGCAGTAAGAATGTAAGTAAGTAAGAATGTAAGTAAGAATGTAATTAAGAATGTAAGTAAGTAAGAATGTAAGTAAGATATGCAGTGTGAATGTGTGCATGATAAAGGGAATGTATAATGTGTGGCTGAAAATATTAGCGGGTTTTGATTATGGCGCGTAATCCAAACGAAATCGTACGGACAAGTGACTGCGCAGGAAGATCGAATTTCAGATGCCTGTCTAAAACTACGTCAGATGCCTGTCTTTCAGATGCCTGTGTAAACTACACAGTATATACACTCCTATATAACGTCAAAATTTTCTCTTAGTTTGGTGCAACCTATTTGGAACGAAATTACGATGTTCCACTTACTTATTGAAACCTATTCGGAACGGCATTAAGCGTGTATTCGCTTAGCTGCTGTTAGTTTTCCAAAACGAAAAAAAAAAGTTCGTAATACCGATGCGCGAGCTGATGGCGACGTCAAAACCCTCACGCTATCACGCAGACGTCGCAAAATTCCGGTGCACGGTTCTCGTGCCTTCGATATAACCAGTAGGGGAAAAAAAGTGTGGCGACTATTCGTAATTTGAAAGCGGGCGTTCCAGGTCTGAATATCGCAATCCGTGCGCCTAATTAACAGGCAATAACATCGGTCGTCGTCACGAGACTGTGCGCAGAAAAGTATGACGTGCACGACTCCGTATGTAGCTAGCAGTCGCGAAGTCTGGACGCCCTCACAATTAATAGACGTATTTCTGGGTCCGTGTTCACAAAGCTTCTCTTGCGTAAGTGCATTTCCACACTGGTCGACGTCGTTCCGTCGCTAGCCGCCCGAGCCGATCGCCGCAGCGGTGAACAATTGCAGACGGCACTTACGTAAGGGAACTTTTCTGAATTTGGGACCTGAAGGCGCAGAGAGACGCATCGCGGACGACTAGTGTAATTCGACCCTTTCAGTGCAGTAAGAATATAGTGGCGATGTGGAACCGAAAATTTTAGCCATCGGCAGCGCGCCGGAAGCTATATAACGACAGAAATGGTGCGCTCACGTAGCATTTCCACTCCATAGCCTTTATTTACCAGCTATGTACAACACATAGGATGAAAGAAGTCGCAGTTTCGCCCGAAAGGCGAAGCATGGATTGCGGTAACAAATTAGTAGACAGCTATACGAAGTAAGGCTAGTAGTTTTATCGGCCGCATAAATTTGTAAACATTCGCTTACTAACTAAATTAACAAAGACGTTGTCACGCGCGCACAAGCAAGCATGAACACATCTCGCGCGATGACCGCAGAAACTCGCTGTCAAAACGCTGGAGTGAGGAAGCGCGGCAGGAGCAGCGAGCGCATTGACCTCCGTGCTGCCTCTCCCTTCAACGCGAACTAAGCGGCGAGAAACCAGCGCACACGAAGCTATCAGCCGTCGTCGAACCTAGACTCTGTCCCCCTCGCAGAGCGCGCTTTCAACATAGGGCCCGCGCGGCCGCGCCATACGCGGCAGCCACCGGAGTAAAACACCCTCCTCCCTCCCCTCCCCCCTGTGCCTTTCACGCGATGGAAGAGGGCGCACTTCCTCCCCGCCTTCCTCCCTTGCGGGTACGCCTTTGATCGCATGGTTTGAATGCGTGCACTTCCTGTCTCTCTCTCATCCTTCTATTCCGTTTTTCCCTACCCCAGATTAAGCTAGCCAACCAGATGCTTTTCTAGTTAACGCCCCTGCCTTCTCCCATTTCTTTATCTTTTCTTTTTGTGTGTGCCTGACTGCTTCACTCTCTAACCATTACAGAACTCTAACTGGCAAGTGTCGCCGGCTATATGGGAGCATTGAATTAAGCGGTTACGCCTTGTGACTCCTCGGGCACTCGCTTAATAACGTGCATTCAGCCGGTTGCAACGCTAATCGCCGTTCATTTTACCCAAGCAGTACGTTCTCCTTTCTTTCGCGCATTCTCTGTTCTTTCTCCTCTAAACTTCGTTCGCTAGCACCATACAAGTGCTACACGGAACAACTAATTCACTGCACTAGCACTAAAAAATAAAGCAAGGCTATGTTTAAGGCGTGCGAAATGGGCAAACATATAGATGAAGCGTACTAGGTGCACTGTATTGCGCGCTGTTTTTCTTGCACTCCGGTGAGTAAAGACTGGAACCGCGCTCCAGGCCTTAAGCGTGTGCGTGCGTCTTTCTGAGTTACGATGTCGCCGTGCCAGATGTCCCTCGGCGACCTTACAGAAATCCAAACTTTGGACAACCTTTCAGATGACTTTCGAGGAAGAGGAGAAAAATGTGGGGCACACGTGGAAAAGGAACGAAAGAAAAAATAACAGACGAGCTTCGCAAATGGAAAGGGCCGATGAAAAGCGACGCGCAGTCAATAATACAGTGCCGCCGGGATAAAACGAAAAAGGCAGACGCCGCGGCGCCTGTGTCGTGTGTTCTGCCCGGAGCCACACACACGCACTCGACTCAACTGCCAACACCGGACCTAGTCGCCGCGAGTCCCAGTGCGGCGGCATACGGCACGTCACCCGCCACTGTGCGCGCCAACCAATCTGGACGGTTTGGGTCGATGCTCCCTCGCCGCTCGCGTCGCGAATTGCTCCGGGGACGACGGGCAGAAATAAAGAAAAACAAATGCTGAAACTACGCCCAGTTTATTATTATTATTATTATTATTATTTGTACTTACGTTTATTGTATAATTATTCGCTTACTCCGCATTTGCTTCTCTCCGAGCGAGACAGGCCCGCGTTGGAAGAGGGTGCAGCCATGAATGAAGGTATATGCGCACCCGCGGTTACACGTAGAAGAAAAAGACGAGTAATGTTTTGGCGAGAGATGATTCGGCCTGTTTCTGGCGGCGATTCGATTCCACGTATTCGCACCTTAATTTCGCTCGGCAATGAAAGCGCGCTTGGTCGAACAGCATCTGATAGAAGCGCAGAGGAGACAGCGATCGATGCAGCTTTAAGATTGTTATTTGCGTTGCTCCTTTCGCTACGTGTTGCACTGATTTGTTTAATCCTTTCGTGCGCGGCCGTGGCCTGTTGTCGCTTTTTGTTTTATTCGCTCGCGAAGACTCAAGATTTCTGAAGATCCTTCCACGCCTCACGTCCCGCACCTGCTGTAATAATAATGTAACGATATGGCAGGAAGGGCAATAAAAAAGACATAGTTTCGGTTGGCTTAGATGTACATGGGGAAAGTTTTTTTTTCTCTCTCTCTTCTTCTTCTTCTCATTTTTTTTTTTTTTTTTTTGAGTCATGGAGTTTAACGTCTCAGAGAAGCACACGGTCTGTGAGAGACGCGGTAGTGTGGAGGAGTCCGGTTTAATTTCGACCATCTGGGGTTCTTGTACACGTGCGCAACGTTCCTTGAAGTTGAAAAGGGTGAAATAAGAATTTTTATAAATCGCTAGATTTTGGCAATTCTTCTGGCTTTCAACTCATCTGTTGCGACAGCAGTCCCTCCCCTGACTATACCTCCAACGCTCCCAGCTCTGTACAAAGCTCCTGCAATCCCGCGCGGGATTCCGCGACGCGTGTGTGCAACAACGACGACATCACCACAACCCCTGAGACGGCGTGACGGCAACGCCGATGGCGACGCCATGATGATGATATACAACGAAAAGAAGACAGGCATACTTTGTTGACTGATACTTTGTTGACTGGCGTCCGGTACAGCGAAGAACTGTACTTGCAAGATGGACGTCGAGGATGACTGCGGCGCTTGAAGCCGCGCTGGAAGCGACTGCTACTTGTCGCACACTTCATTCATTCATTCATTCATTCATTCATTCGGGCTGCGTGGGCCGACTGCCTGCTGTTGCCTCCGATGCGCATTCACCGACGCCAACACCCTCCGAGTCGGCGTCGCACACGCTATGCAAACCACGCACAATGTTGCGCATTCGCTCAATGCTTAGCACGTCCGGCTCTCACATGCGCATTGCTGTAATGGCACGATCTCGATCGCCAGTGGTGGTGGTGTGCAAGGTTTCCTTTCGCCGTAAACGGTGAGAAGGTTGAAATGGCGTAACGGAACGGACCGAAATAAAAAAAAAAACTCAGTTTCGAACTCTTAACGACTGTCGTCAAAGTTAAAATGGATGTAGGAATTTGCACACAATATCGAGGAAGCGTGCAGCTTACTGTATTCTGCCAGGGGTGTGCCTGCAGAATAAAGGTGAGAAATCGTACAAAGACAAAAGCATAAACGGATCGGAGGTTTAGGTTTGTCGCTATGCTTTCAAATTCCTGTCGTTGCAGTCTACAGTGTTTCAGCATTAAGCCGATGTCGTCGTTTCCTTTTTTTTTCTTAGTATGGATACAGTAATTGAAATTTATGCCTCCACGTCGCTGCGTGGCTGCTCATCCAAGTTAGCCCTCGGACAATACCTGTGCACGACACGTAGTGCGCCGGCCCTTTTATGTGCAAGGATTTTCAATGTTAGCTCGACAACGCGTCCTCGCTTACTTTTAATGGAGAAATATTGCTGGAGGGAGAGTGGCAAGGGAATGATAAATATGCGGTAATTACACGTAACTAGGAGCGAACTTGGTATACGTCCAAATATGTAGGCCACAGCCAAGATATATATATATATATATATATATATATATATATATATATATATATATATATATATATATATATATATATATATATATATGTTCACATTTGCGAATAATGACTATTCGATTCGAGGACCGAGTCAAATAGGTCAATACTCGATTCGTTATTAGAAAGTATCGAATATTTTCGCACCCTTAAAATTATGCCACAAAACGAGGTTCACGGCCACATCAGTTGCTGAAGTATCATTCCTCCCGTTAATAGAGCAAACCCCACGTAGACAGATATATATATATATATATATATATATATATATATATATATATATATATATATATATATATATATATATATATATATATATATATATATATATATATATATATATATATATATATATATAAAGTTAGAGCTAGATAAGCTCTTTGGCTATGTGCTCCGCGAGTTGCCCTTTCATGCGATTTCACCCAGAGCAAAACTTAGAACCTTCTGATGGCCTAATGGTACAGAAGATGCATCATTCGGCTTTTTTATGCATTGTACGACGTGGGATTTGCTCTATTAACGGGAGGAATGATACTTGAGCAACTGATGTGGTCGTGAACCTCGTTTTGTGGCATAATTTTAAGGGTGCGAAAATATTCGATACTTTCTAATAACGAATTGAGTATTGACCTATTTGACTCGGTCCTCGAATCGAATAGGCATTATTCGCAAATGTGAATATTTTTCGAACAGTTTTTGAATAGTTATGATTGCCAGGTGTGGACGATCAATCATGAATCTAAAGAAAAATGAAGCAAATTTCACCATTACCTGCCAGAGAGGACTTAATGAGCCGGAAGATACGTGAGCAGGCTACGTCGCTCTGGTACCGTGACTGCTTCAGCTGAACCGCAATCAATGGCGCTGGAATTTCGCTCAGACATGACATTTGGCAATGGGTATTGTTTGGTACTCATCATCGGTGATGCAACTGTGTGCTCTCTTGAGAATAATCCTGAATGTGCTCGACTGCAACACTATTTGGCGCGAGAGTGGCACCGTCTCCAGCGACAATATAACTAGAATATAGACGCTACCATTTAAAACTTCCTTCTGATAATGCGCAACCATAACCATTTTAAACAAATAACCGAAGAAACTTGATTATTTGTTTAAAATGCTCCATTGGAGCTTTTGATAAGGCGTACTTGGTAATTTTGCAGGGCAATGATAGAAACTTGATAATGTAGCGACTACTGGGACGCCAACATTAATGGTAAGAGGGCTGTTCAACATTAGAATATTATTCAATATTCGATACGATTCTTTTTCGCCATTATTCGATTCGTATTCGTTTCGGTCTCAAAAATTGATATTCGCACACTCATAATAATTTGCTACCTGCTTCCTTTCTTGACAAAAAGGTAGTTCATTAGGTTGTCCATCTCTAGAAAAGCTGCACTGGCCCAGTCCCAGCTGCTTTGAGCCAGGTAAACGTATACAGCTGAATGCCCCAGTTGTTCTGACAACGCATCTCCATCGCTTTGAATAAAGAGGCAGTCTTGATGACAGAAATGTGTCATCGCTTAGACATTGTCGTCGATGCTGCTGGTGAGACACAGCGCAACCCTGTTGCACCACTCATTCGTGAACGTGACGCACAGAGCGAGAACGAAGGAGAATTTGAAAATCAACGAATGTCTCCCGTTTCCAAGGGCGCCGTCATGTTCACTGACGCTGCCAACCTTACGCGGTAAAATTCCTTTTCGTTTCGTACTGTTTGTGTCAAGCGTGAACCCAAACAGAGTGAAAGAGAGAGAGAGACAAATAAGATGCGAAAGGCAGGGAGGTTAACCGGAAGGTAGATATTCAATTCGCATTATATATATATATATATATATATATATATATATATATATATATATATATATATATATATATATATATATATATGTCGCTCGTGTTTGTCCTTCTTTCGCTAACCCTTCGTTCTTTTCTTTGCGCACTTCGTGGACTTCGCGCTGCAAACATAAAGTCAGTTTGCTACCCTGCACTGGGGAAGGGGTTAGGGTAGACAGAAAGATAAAGAAGAGCACAAACCAGGAGAAAGAGAGGTAGAAAAATAAACGCGTGGCCTCAAAGTGCCAAATGCGGTTTCGGTTCTGCTCCTCCGTGCTGGTTACCCCGTGTTCGTTTCTTTGATTTGTAAAGAACATGGATGCGGATTTCTAGAACTCTCTAGTTCCTTCGGCTCTAGGTGAATCGCTTATCTTCTATGTGTAGTATCATAATACCTATGCAAAAGGCGCAACAACAATGTAATCATTATGACCACTTGCATTGATATGATATCAGTTGAACTATTTTATCTTATCTTATCAGGTTAATACTGTATAAGCTGGTTGATATCACTTCAGAATTTTACCCTGTAAGACACGAATGTGTTTTCCATATCGACGCTTTATTCCTCGACGTTAAAGGGGCGTATGACAACGTTACGCATGAAGCCATCCTCTCTGCTCTCGCAGAGGTAGGAGTGGGTGGTCGGATGTTTAAATGGATACGGAGTTATTTATCCATGCGATACTTTTTTGTAAGCACCGAAGAAGGCCATACTTGTCTACATTATAGCTACCGCGGCGTCCCCCAGGGCGGTGTACCTAGCCCTGTGTTATTTAATCTAACACTAATTGCTCTCCTTGAGCACGTGCCAACTACAGCCAGGCTATCAATGTACGCGGATGACATCTGCATATGGACGTCTGCAGTAACACGCCTGCAGTTGCGAGCGAGAATTCAGAGAGCCGCCACACAAACTGCAATCTACCTCCGTAATCGAGGCCTGGAAATTTCCTCAGAGAAATGCGCACTAGTGCCATTTACGCGCAAACCCATGGCCAACTACAGTGTAATGATAAATGGCCAAATAATACGACGGGTCCGATCGTACAAGTTCCTAGGTGTCATAATCGACAGGGACTTGTCATGGAGCCCACACGTATCATACATGAAAAAACGGTTGACAGGCATCTGTCACCTCCTCAAGTTTTTCGCTGGCAAGACCTGGGGAATGTCGCCAAGTGCGATGTTGCAACTGTACAGGGTGCTTTTCCTCGGATTTCTGCGATACAGCTTGCCAGCAATAAACAACACAGGTAAAACAAATCTACGCACAATACAAAGTCTTCAGGGTCAAGTGCTCCGGATCTGTCTAGGCCTGCCTCAAAGTGCTTCAACAGTGGCTACGATAGCAATCGCTGGAGATCACCTTGTCAGGACCCACATTGAAATTGAAGTACTCAGGACCCATATAAGGCATCTGACCAGGACTCCTCGTCACCACTTGGCCTCCCTAACAGCGGACAGACCACACACATCTTTCAGCCGGACGATAACCGCATATGATGAATCATTGCCAGCTTGTTTCACCCCGGCTGCGAGACCTTCGATTCCTCCATGGTGCCTCGCTCAGCCAAAAATCAGCCTCACAATACCTGGTATCTCGAAAAAAGCTGATCTATCATCGCCAGCCCTTAGACAGCTCACGCTACTACATTTGTACGAGAACTACCGTGATTCTACGCATATTTACACTGATGGATCTGTCCTTCCAAGTAGCTCCGCGGCGGCAATCGTCATACCAGCGAAAGCTACAACAATTAAATTTAAGACGACCCACGCGACAACATCGACGGCAGCAGAGCTCGCAGCGCTCTTTACTGCCCTTCATCACATTGGTGATGAACCACATAAACGGGCAATATTCTGCGATGCGAAGGCGGCACTGCAGTTTCTACTGTCACCTTCTACTGTCACCTTACCACACGAACAACTAATATTCCATATTACAGAGACGTTGCAACATATAAGTGAAGCAGGCCATGAGATAACCTTTCAGTGGCTTCCAAGTCACTGCGGGATTATCGGCAATGAACGGGCGGATCACGCTGCCCGCTCAGCCCATACTGAGGAGCGCCACGTCCCAATTCCTCATTCTAGAACTGACGCAGCACGGAAGCTCCGCATACTTGCTCGGCAGTGCACCGCGTCGCAATGGAATGAGCCACATTTAAGAAACACGCGACTGTACTCACTTGATCCAACACTAAGTCTTCGAGCGCCATCACAGCTTCGCCGTAGAGGCGGCACGCTTTTATATCGACTTTGGTTGGGCGTTGCCTTTACTAAAGCCTATGCATTCCGCATAGGGATGACCGACAGCCCAACCTGTGACCACTGCGGCCATGAAGAATCAATTGGCCATATTTTGTGTGCCTGCCCGCAGTACAGTACACAGAGGGCATGCCTTCGCCACGAACTTGACCAACTGGACGACCAAGCGCTATCCGAAAAAAGAATTCTACAACATCGAAAGGACCTACCGTCACAGAAGAAGGCCGTGCAAGCGCTATTGCGCTTTTTGCGATGTACCATCCTGTGTGAACGACTTTAATTGGAACGCCTTTTGTGTGTGTGCCTCCATGTGTGCGTGTTTTTCTTTCCTTTTTTTTAGCGTTTCCCTCTCTCTCATCTTTCTAACCCCTATCCCCCATCCCCAGTGTAGGGTAGCAAACCGGAGACTCATATCTGGTTAACCTCCCTGCCTTTCCTCTTCATTCTCTCTCTCTCTCTCTCCATATCGAGGTGATAAAACAAAACATGGTAAATTTAGTGGTTGTGCACGTTGTTGGTTATGTTGCATTTTTTTTTCGTAGTGCATTTTTTTTTCGAGGAGCAGAGCAGTCAGCTGCGATTTGCGCGCTAGCTGACTGTAGGTGGGATTCCTTTCCTTCCCAGCGCGTTGTAAAATCCTTGTTGAAACTCTGAGCCGACTTTTGTTTCTTCCTTGCGCTTTCTTTTCATCTCATTCATTTTTAAAGCGGCCGGGTGTTTGCACATTTGGCACCGGGAGTTCTCAGAACACGACAAGAAGTTATTCTTCGTGGTCTAGTCGATTTGCCGCAAGGTACATTGAAGGAGAACGTGTCAGAATAAAACACTACAGGCCCTGGTGCGCATGAATGGATTTCTTTCATTTCATTCACTGCGTGTCGTCCTCTGGCAGATGGGGACTTACAACTGATTCTAATTCGGAACTTAGATGATTGCATCAGTATCAGTCGCCGGTGTGTATTAATCTCGCTTCTGCATAGTAAATTTCTGTGTAGTAAAGGTTCTTGAAAGGGGACGTGGCGCGCTATCGTATCGGCTTGTTTGGTCAGCTGCTTCACCAGTGCGGCGAAGTTAATGTTCACGTGCCCCCATGCAGCGCCGCTGTCGCCGAGCAAGGAGGAGTTCATCCAGGCCTCTCAGCGGCACGCCAGCCTGAGCCTGCGCAGCTGGAAGAGCGGTGGTTGCGAGCTGCTCGACTTCACGGTGAAGCTGCGCCAGGGCGCGGCGCAGGCCTGGGCCACGGTGGCCGAAGGGTTGCCGGCCAACCAGACCCAGCTGCTGCTGCGCAACTTGACGCCCGGCGCCACGTACCACGTGCACGTGGTGGCCCGTTCCACGGCGGGCGCCACCGAGGCCCAATACGAGTTCGCCACTCCCAATGGCACCGCGCGTGAGTATATATATATATCCACGAGGAGATTCTCTCTGCCGTGACAGACACGACAAATGTGTGACTCATGGCGAGAGTAGGAAACGATGGCCGCTCACACATGCGCGGTCCCCTTTGCAGACGTGGCCTCGGTGGAGGCCACCTCGTCGCAGCCCAAGCGTTCGTCACTGCCTAGCATGACCGACCTGGAGATCTTGGTGCCCATCCTCGTCTCCAGCTGCGTGGTGCTCATCGTCATCGTCGTTGGCTGCATCCTCTGCTCCAGGGAGTCCCTCTGCGCCGACAGGCACTGTGAGCAAAGATCGCTGTCTTCTCGCCTCGCCGCAGATCGTTGTTGTTCCGCGGCGTCCATTGCACTGCCGTCATGAAAGCTGTGGGTGGTAGTGGAGTGATTTCCGAGTAGACGGCGCCAATTTTACCTGCTATAGCGCAACATAAGACGTGTCTGCACGGTTGTTGAGGCGGTGTTCTAACCGGCCCTAAACATTATACGTGTTGGCAGTAGTAGGACAAATCGGAACACGGGGTGTTTGACTTTGTGGCGCTACTTTCGTATTGTGTCACAATATGATGACGTTTTGTTGCATCTGAGAAAAAAAGATTCTCGCATTGGATGGCTCGCATTTGCTAAGAGAAAAGGTTCAGCATTTCGTCGACGTAGATTTTTTTTTTCAATTCATTTTTCTTTCTGGCCGTACGCTGCCGGTAGGTGATGCCACTTTATTCGTGATAAGAAGTCATTTATTGCACAGAGAAGCAATTAGAAAAATAAACAATCTGATAAATTTGATTGAGGGAGAACTTCTGGCATAATGATTCACCTAGAACCTTGTGTTGAATCAGCGCCGTCACTTTTTCCACCACAATATGAATGCAAGAGAGTATCCATCCCTTTCCTACATCTCTCTCTCTCTCTCTCTTTCTCTCTTTTGTGAACGAGCAGATGCATATTGATCATGATTGAAATTGTGAAACTTTACTTTTTTCTTGTCGTACGCTATTACTGCATGCCATTTGCAGTCCTTACCCGACGCGGTAGCTTAGTGGTTATGGCGTTGCCCTGCTAATTAAGTTCCGAGGTCGAGGGTTCGACCTCGGCTACGGCCGACGCATTTTGTTCAGGGCGAAATGAAAAAAAACAAGAACGCTCGTGTACTCGGATTTAGGTGCACGTTAGAGAACCCCAGGTGGTCAAAATCAAGCCGGAGTGCATCACTACGGCGTGCCTCGTAATCAGATCGTCATTTTGACGCGTAAAACCCCGGACTCTTTTTTTTTTTTTTTTCGAGTCCTAACTTGAAGCTCAGCAGCACCTTTGCAAGCTGTTCATTTCGCCTTTTGGTATGCTTAATTTGATGATGCAGAACGGTTCAAACTCTCTTAACGCAATTTTTAGGCTATTTTCAGCGACGGTTCCTCCAGCAGCCCCCCGGAAGCTGGAAAAGGAAATACGAAACTCCGCGCAATCCTCCGGAAGCTACAAAACTAACGCGGAGAATATGTTTTGACTGACGACGGCTTTTTTAGAAGTTAACAACTTTCCTTGCGCTTTGCCGTCTTGCAATAGACGCCTTTATTACATCTTTATATATTTTCTCAACTTTTCACTTTCGTTTATTTTAGAACGAAACGACTGAATTTGCGTTTACCGCTTCAGCCAATTTCATTACCACCAACAATTGTGCACTTGTTTACCATGTATGTTAGACAACTTATATATCTACATTAGACCTTTGTTATTACAATTTCGCATTTTAACAACTTCCACATCACCGTGTCGACATTAGGGAGTAAGATAGTACAGCGTGATAAAAATGAGCTTCTGCAAAAAAAAAAAATAAACAGCAGCATACGATAAAAATACATGTAAGCACAATTTTTTACTAGATGATGCAACAAAAAGCACCTTCATATATAGAGCAACAGATATGTCTACAGACCTGCTCCAGGCCACATACATATAGGTGACTAACGTTGCCTACCACGAACCTTCTTGTTCTGGCCGGCGCGCGTGATTATATCGGCCCTGAATTTTTTAGCGTCATACAGGAAAACTACCAAAGCCGCAGATTATTGTAGCCAAGAATTGAAGTAGCTCGACAAGGAATACCAAAAGTGTTTGTCTTTTATTAAGCCCGTGCGCTAGCGACGTCATACATTTCTTGTTTACAAACATAAATCTTGTCTGTAGAGAAGTTCTGGGGGGACTAATGAGATCAATGCAAAATACCTTTATCACAAGATCAGAGAGTTATTTATCAAATAAAATATGCCATTGGCACAAAACTTTCATAGAATGTCGGTATGAACACAAGCATGTTACATGTGAAACATTAGTGAATGGTCACTTATGTAATTAAAAAGCTACAGAATTATATATTCTTGTGACATTGAGTCATTAATATCTATTATTCTAGGCAGCTTACTCAGAAATGAGGGCATTGTAAATTAATATATGCGATGGTGTAACAGACGCGAAATGATATGAAGAAAATGCATCGTGTCAACGGCGTGCACAGCGCCCCTCTATTACCTCTATTACGTGTTGTGCACGCCGCTGACAGGCCGGCTGACACACGGCCGCTGACACGTGGCTGACAGACGGCCGTGTCACCGGCCTTGTGAACAGCACTCCTTTATTCACATTTCTGCACCCTCGCCGCTAACACACCTTCGCTCGTTGCCGCACCCGCCCACCTTATCCCCTCTCCCCTTTAGAAGAACCATGGCTGTATTGTCACGTGGTGGTGACGTTGAAGAACACAGTAGCAATACTGTGAAATAAAAAACTAACTTTTATTGGGCGAACCTGTGCCCACAAAAACAGGCTACACTTATAGCTCAACGATAGCGGCGAACACGGTCGGCCATCGTCGAAAATCTGACCAGCGGGTCAAGCACGTCGGCTTTTATACAGCAGTCGTCGAATGTTCCAGACTAATCGTTGGGACCCGCGTGCCTTCCACAAAGTTCTACACAGTTCGCGCCACGCGATGAAATCAGATAACACAAGGTTCGGCGACAACAGACAGTGGATCGAAGCATCGATAACTTTCCAGAAACTTCAGATACATGCAGGCGCGTCCCGCGCTGTGCGATAACATTTGTTAGGCGGCGAAACGCGGTCGCCCGATAAAGATAAGTACACGTATCAATATATACTGTGCCGAGGAAAGCATATGTAGCCTTGAAACAGACAAGTCCCCTTGTCGAAACGCTGGCTCCCGCTTTCACCTTGTTCTCGTTTTGCTCAACGTCTTACTTCTTGCATCATATAAAGAAAAGGCCGTCATCTTAGTGCCGCACTGTAACACAACGGAAACTCCTGATGGGAGCTGTCTCACTGAGTGCCCACGACATGAACAGCAACGAGAGAACTTCCAAAGTCGTCTGAACTCTGTTTAGACGCACCCTTTCTCTGTGCAAAAAGTGCTTGGACCCTGATCGAGCCCCAGCAAACAAAAATTAGCTCTCAAGTCTCTATATACGGGATGTTCTCATAGACGGTGACTTGATAAAAAAATTTTGTGAACAGTAGTTCTATGCATTTTTAATTTACTGTATTCCCATGGTTGTGTTGTTCTTGCGCTATCATAATTTTCTTTCTATCTCTCTAACTTTTCTCTCTCTCTGTATCTATATTCTCTGTGATCAATGGAGCTTGCCCTCTTATGCTCGGTTATTTCTTCTTAACTTTTGACACTGTTTTATAGTTTTAGCAGCTTTCCTTAGCTAAGATTTTGGGACCACCAGTTCATCCTGTGGCCAAACTTCCCATGTTTCACATCTATTATGGGAGAAGAAATTTCAAGGCGCACGCGAGGTCAGCTAAGACGCAACGGCCTTGCCGCTGGCGCGAAGCCCGGTGTAATCGAGGCTCGATGTGCTGAGTCAGTCGTACTGAACGTTGGGCGTATTCTTCTTGTTATTGGAAGGCTGAGATAATGACGAGGAATTCGGGTTAGACGCCTGACATACGCTTGCATTATTTCAACAGCAACGTGTGTGGTAACTGGGTGATCCGGAGGCATCGTTATAGTTTCTGCCGTAGGCGGCGGTCCGCGTGTAACTAAGACACTTTCTGCGAGCCTGAGCTTGCATGCTGCCGATTGTGTGGAGGTTAGTTCTACGCGTACTCTATTTCACAGGCAGGATGTGCCACAGAAATCCGTAAAATGAGCTTTATACAACGGAAGCGTAGCCTGCACAAAATTAACCCGCGTTCTGGTGAAAAAAAAAACAATAGGAAGGTTAAAAACAGCCGTAAACCGCTTCTTGAAATATCTCGCATGGGAACTACAGGAGAGGTAGGTCTCTGTCGCTTATGATCCTCACAAATTAGATTTTTCAAGTACGACACCTCACTCGGCTATTGATGAACATGACGTGCGAAGTCATTGGCCTGTTAACGAACGTCATGATTTGACTTTCTTAAGGAGAAATCTCCAGGGCCGAGGCCGTGCATGTGCGCAGATTCGATGATCGGAAGCGCGCGTGAGCATAGCAGCCGCAGACGTCTGTCGCCATCTAACGCCGACGGCTTGAACCGATTCACCGCGCACGTCGATTAGCGGGTATGGGCCGTCGGGCATTATAGCGCATTTTCGAATCCCGGATTGGCACATTACGCCTGAGTCACTCGTTCTATAAATGAGTGAAGCCGCGTGAAAGATGAGAGAGGAAGAGTGATTGTGAAGAAGAAGAGGCGCTATTTGCTGCATGCAGCCCTTTAGGGGGCACAGCCCAACGCCCCAAGGACTGGCTAGTTACAAGCGAGTGAGTGCGTCGATGCTCGGTGCTGTCGTATACAAAGAACTGAGCAGAAAGTACGCAGTAGACGCGCTCATTGAAAGAAAGCAGCGATGGTTTTATGGTTTTATGTATGAATTGGACGCGAATCCGCTTTTAAAAAAATAACGCCGATATGCCCTTTAGACAGGCCTTCTGCGTTTGCCTTTGACAGGGTGTTTTGCACTCTTGTACAAATCTTTACGCGTGCGTCACTATTGTACATTCTCCAATCATCGGTGGCCACGCAACTTCATATTTTTCCCCAACTTGCTTTCAACGACGAACACTGTCTATATGCCTCATTAAGAGAAGTTTTAATTTGTTAAGTAAATTTCAGGGTACAGAAATGAAACATAAAGACCAAAATATTTGGCAGCATTCAGGTCCAGCAAGGCTGATGTTACTCATAACATAGCGATGATCGCATCGAATACAAAACCTGCAGTAAGGAAGTGCTAAAGGCCAACATTAAATCAGGCTACAATGGCATATTGCAGGCTAGAGCGCGTTAGCTCAGGCCGACCTCTCTGCCTGCCTTCAAATAAATTATCTATCTCTATCTATCTATCCAACTTTTTTCCGCGTTTGCTGAAAGGGGAAAAAAATGAAGATACAAATATCCTCAAACATACTAAAAAATTATGTGTCAGTGTATTACATCAATTCAACAATATTTTACTCCACTATTCCCATACACTATAGCGTGTGCTCGCACTTACCAGCACTAGACTGACTTTCACACCAGCCACTCACAGTGGCGTCATAATTGAGGATATGGGTAGCAGACTTGAATGTGACTGGTCACTCCGGATACGCGGCCAGCCGGCTCAGTGCTGAGCGAGTGACCATCCCTTTGCCTTACAGCCGCGAAAAACAAACGCCGTATAGCTATCCCCTCATGTGAGCGCCATGGAATGACCGTGCGTGAACGCGCTGATGAAGCGAGTCGGACCTCACTCGCTCAGCACGCTTCCACGGGCATGTTTGCTGGTGATTATGAACAGTGCGGATTTTTCTACTAGCTTGTATTTCATCTTTCAAAAACAAGCAAGTGTTCCATACCTTTGGGATCGCTCCCCTCTAGGTCTTCAGCCATTAGTCAGATTTAGAAACTGTGCACCCAAGCAGCTTTCCGCACCCAAAAGCCAAAGCCCCTTTGTACGGCTTTTACGTTCTTCTGTACTTTCTTTGCGTTCTTTTGTTCGCCCGCCAATAGCGTCCCGTAGCTTTGTTTCAGTCTCCTATTTCTAAAGCTCCCTATTGTCAAAAATGTTTAAGCCGCTTTGCGAGTGACAAGAACTCTGCCGCCGGTTCACATGGAATGCGTCCTGTGGTACTACAAGCACTCAGAAGCCTATAAATGTTTATCCAGGGGTGTTCCTCTACACAAGAGTCATTGTAGTAATGAAAGTTTGACAGAAACCCCAGTACACAGCGTGACAACAGCTCAGGTCACGCAGGTTGTGGCTTCGACACTTTTGTACCTTCCTTAACTAGTCTGTCTTACAGTGATTGCACCTTTGTGCTCATGACAAGGCCCCGTAAGTAGCGAGAGCTCGTGCGTTCCGTCACAAATATTTCAACCCCTTTTGTAGAAGTGCGTAGGCAAGTGAGCAGTGTGGACTCCGGGCAACGCGTTTGCGCGCAAGTTATATGCTCTCTCTCTCTCTCTCTCTCTCTCTCTCTCTCTCTCTCTCTCTCTCTCGCTCTCTAACTTTTTTAAGGGTCACAACTCCCGTCATTGCCCTCCTACGAGTTTAGAACACAAATTGACAAGATCCCTCACCGGACAGCCCAACAGTACTTCTGAGGTCACGCGCAAAGTGGCCTGGGAATCTTTGAAAAGGGCCGCACTTAACATCGGCGTGTTACAGATACGAGTGTGCGATCACAGTTTCACGAGCATCATGATAAACGAAAGAAGGCCTGCAAGCGACAGTGCTCATCACACGATATCGAGTTGAGAGTACAATAAGCGTTCCCAGTTTATAGGGGATACTTTCAATTTCTTTTAAGCAAAACACGATATAAGTTCTTCCTTTCGTGACGAAATCCCTTATCCTTGGTTTTCATGTTTCATTGTTGTTCTCTTTTTTACTTGATTGCAAATTTTACGGTGCCTAAACGTCTGTTGCGTTCCTCTACTTAGCATGAGATAACGTATTCAGCTTTCCCCACGTCTACCATTCATTTACATGGTCGTTTGATGCAAAATACTTGTGTGCTGAAATTTCTGCGCGAGTTGAGAAGCTCGCAGGTGACGTAAAAAGGGCACGAGGTCCGGTGCGGCCCCCAGCCTTCGAGGTGGTGCCTCGAGACGTAAGAGCTGCATACATTACTAATAAATGATTTTTTTTTCTTGCGCAACCACTGTCGCGCACCACAAAGTTCGGACCTCAAAACCGTCTACATTCGGCAGCGACGGAAGCTACCAGGAGTTTGCCTTGATACTCTGTCACCTAGAACTCGCTTTTAATCGTAAATGATCCTTTCAGCTTTGAGCTCGGTTGAACATGCGTTGAATGAACGACGTCGTTATACTGGGGCTGTTTCTCAAGATGGGAGCAAAGCCTATCCGATATCCCAACGCTCATTTAGAACTGGCCTCTGCTAGAATTCTTAATTTCCAGTTTCTGGAAAAGAAATAGGAAAAGAACCATAGTGTGACTAAGTGAATTTTTTAAAAGTGTTTAGTTGGTAAACCAAAGCACGTGAAGCAGGAGCTGCACCTGGTTAGTCATTGCAGGACGTCTGGAGGTAAATTGGAGGCGCCAACTTTTGGAAGTGTCCTGCGATATAAGTACCGCAATTTAAATGTTTGCATGGCTTACGCTCTTCGCAGTTAATTTACGGGAAATTCCTGGTACACGCAAAGGACGCTGTATGGTGTGAAAGAAAACAATCTAAAACGCTTATTTTCTTTTTTGGGGCGGGGCAGGGCGGGAGGGGGTTTCTATAAGGGGTCATTTCGACGTTCATAGTGCCCAACGATACGTGGGAGGTTCCCGCTAATGTATGAAAACAGATAGATCGGACGGTTTATGCTAAAATTTATTAGATGTGTGTCGTACGTACCCGGTTGGTCTCCCGAACGTTACAGCAGGTATGTTTGTGCGAAGTCATCCGCCCAGCCACGTTAGGCGAAGTTCTGCGCGATCACGTCCATGATGCATCAGTCAACTTAAGTCGTCCCAACTGCACACTGTAACAACGTTGCCACAAAAGTGCGCTTAGCGAGACCTGCACACACCGATGCATGTCCACAAAACTAAGATAAGACATCTTCCTGGTTCAGTTCCACGACACCTGAAGGTGACACCTGAAGGCGGAGTTTCACAGCAACATCAACGAGAAATAAGTTCTAGCGTTTCTGGTGGCGGTGGGGCAGCTACAGGCGTTGTTAGCCTGGTGTGCTTGGCTATCAATTGTTGCGGCTCGGCATATCATACATTTTAGCATAGGTGTTTTGCCAAACTTATATGAATGCAGTATCCCGAAGGAAGGCAATCAACAGGCGTAGAGCTACTTTCTTGATCACTTCAAGCTTTTAAGGGAACTCTACGGCTTGGGAGCTTGCGAAGGGAAGACCCTTCTGTAAACTGTGAATCAACGTGTTTCTTTACACATAGAACTGCGGGCATGTCTAGGTAAAGTGTTCAGGATCGCCCAAATATATCCACACAAGGCACAAAGCAAAGTCGGTCATCCCGTTTTAAATAACCGAACGTGGTACAGATGGTTAGCCTCTTCGCAAGCAAGTCCTGTGACCACGCAGGGTTGACGTGGTGGTTAGGAGAGCGTCCAAATATTATCGCTCCGGGGCCCGAGCACCCCCGGAGTTTTCTAAGGGAGGGGAGGGCTGAACCCCCTCTCCCCGGCGATGCCAGAGCGTACTCCCCCCTCTCCACCTAACGGGCTGTTGCCAGAGTTTTGTCACCCAGATCATTTGAGGTTTCTTTTAACTTGCCTCGACCTTTTCACTTAAAATTGTATTGTGGCTCATAGCTTACAGCGTCATTGTTGGCGCGGACGCGCACTAATTTTAATTCATGCTTTGCTTTATTTCTGCAAATCCTACAATAGGAGAACACGCTCATTAGAAGTACCAGTGGCGGCTGCCCCATCCGTATTTTCTCAGTTCAACATTGTTTTAAATTTCCACTGTAAACACCATGCACATACACAATACATTTAAATATATACACGGGACAAAGTTTACTATATGTTTAAATAGAAGGAGGTAGCCAATTAACAATTATTTCTAAAGGTATGGATAGCTTATGCCTAGAGAATGAATATGTTGCTGTATGTTCACCTCGATTCAAAATGCTTTCCGTGCTTTTTTGACCCTGAAAAAAACCTGTAGACTTTAGTGACCGCTTCGGCAGACAATTTTATCAACGGCGTGTGAAATGCACGTGAATGATACGTGTCTCTGTATCGCTTCTCTCTCCAGCTAACGACTCATTAAAAAAACATTTCTAATAATTTACTACATTTATTAGGGATCGAGACATCGTCACTTACATGCAGAGGTCATAAATATATACAAGATGTCCCAATTAATTATCATGCAACAATATTTTTAAAAAAAGCAAGGCATTACTCGAAGAAAACCTAGTGCATATTGTTTCCAGTACAGTGGAGTAGCTGCCAGTAATATTTTGTTAGTGAGATTTAATTAGGTGATTGTAATTAATTATCGAACTCGAGACATACTATTCTAATTATCTAAGTGTCAATGAGGCATTTGTAGGCACAGCCAAGGGACATCTAACTGCGGTATTTTCAGCGACGTACTAATAGCGTACAAATTTTTTCTGACTGATAAATAAACCTTGCGAAATATGGCGAATACCACGTGACTGCACTCCCACCCGCATCATAAAGCAGCGCCCTCGAACAGACTCCTTCTGAGTTAGCCAGAACGAAATGAAGGAACTAAAGAAAAGAAATCACCGCCCAAGCACTCCATTAAGATGGTTAACCAGCGAAACTGAAACGTGCGGCCCAGTGTTTATCACTCGGTTAATCCCGACGGTTCATTCCTTGAAATCCTTGAAGGAGTGGTGGATGAGTTTCTCAGCGAAGTCCCACTGTCACGTCTTCCACTTTTGTGGTATCAGCAAGATGGGGCACCAGCACACAGCAGCAGCCGAGCACGAAACTTCCTGGATGCGACTTTTTATGCGCAAAAGATTGGAAGGCACGGGCCTGTAAATTGGCCGGCTATAGGTCACCTGACCTCTCTCCGTTCGATTTCTTTCTTTTGGGCTTCGAGACGGACGTCAAATTAGCTCGAGACAAAGATAACGGGTGTCTGCCGTAGAATTTCAACGTCACTCATCAAGAAAGACCCTGAAGATGTGACAAAGCGGACTCAGTACTGCGTAGCTGAAGAAGGAGACTTATTAGAACACGTCCTCTAGGCAGCAGTTGGTGTTCAAAGGGGCTTACGAATTCCCAGATAATAAGGGCACACTGATATCTCATGTACTTTTTTTTTTATTCAGGCGTCCCGATTTCCAATTCGGCTCACTTAGAATTGGTTATTTACTTTGTTGAACGCATCAACTTTGCCTTTTCTCAACACGTGGGTCGCTTCCCGGTCTGTTTATTTCGCTTTTAGTTTGTGCCATGAACCTGTTATTGCAGCACGTATACACTCTCATGAAAACTAAAACCGTAACTTTAGTTTGGCTTTGGTCCTAAGCAAGTTTCTGGCACGAAATCTATCTGTGCGTACACTCTGTCGATGAGGTGAGAGCGAAGCCGGGATTTTTAAACATGTGATGCCTATTACAATGCTTTTCGCGTTTCGTGCGTGGTCAGAGCGGCGCTTCGGCCGCGTTATCAAGGGGCTTTTGTTATCAATGAGATCAGTCGGCCTTGAGAGACGGGTAATAAGTGTGACGTAGAAATTAGAGGAAGGAATAGCGGCGAAGCCACGAAACCTGCTGTTGGTGCTCATTCCGTACCATTATGAAGATGATGGACTGTCTCTTCGGGTTTGCGACAGGCAGTGCAGTTGGGGCCGTATTCTGTAGCGGTTCCTTTGGGAACCGGTTCCTTTGGGCTGTTGCCATTGGTCGGCGTTTCGTTGTCGTCATCCCTGGTGGGCGGGACGACAAATTTTGATGACGTCACACAGGTTGCCAATCTTCTGGAAAGGAACCGGTTCCCTGCTAGGAGAGGAACCGCGGAGAAGTGGTTCTCTCGAGGGTCGCGCGCGGGGGCGAGCATGATGTCGAGGGTTGCTAGGGCAACCGTGGCTGCCGGCTAACCTCGCGCCAGCTGACGAGCCGGCACCTAGACGAGACGAGACAGAGACGGCAATGGCGGCTCCTTTGGTTGTGTTGCTGGGGAGTGCCGAAAGACAACGACGCGACGAGAGGCAACGACGCGACGCGTTCGGCATGGCCGAAGAAGAGTTTCGAAGGCATTTTAGGCTCTCCAAAGACATAGTGTGACGTCTTTGCGATGAGCTGGAAGGACATCTCGGACCTCAAAGATTTCGTGGTGTCGACATTACGATGAAAGTGCTGTGCGCGCTGTGGTTTTTTGCCACCGGGAGCTTTCAACAGTGCGTCGGGAATGAAGAAGCGATTGCACTGTCGCAGCCTTCGATCAGCCGGATCATTACAGCCGTCGCCAAGGCCATTACGGTTGTGGGCAAAGAAAAAGGATGGATTAGATTCCCATCCACGGCGCAACAGAAAGCCGCCGTCAAGGAAGGCTTTCTTAGCCGTGGAAAAATTCCAGGAGTTCTAGGATGTGTGGACGGGAGTCTGATAGCCATCGTTCGCCCTAAGAAGCTCGGCCCCGGCGAAACGGAATCGTACTGGAGCCGTAAAGGGTATTACGCCCTCAACTGCATGGTCGTGAGTATTGTTCATTGACAAATATTTTCGATATGTGATTGCGCGAGTGCACGTTGTAAAAAACTTCGTTTCGTTATTTTTCATCAATTGCCGGTAATACTTGCGTTCCTATTCGAGAAAGTAGCGTTTGTGTTGTATGTGTAATGACGACTTTGATCTTGGCAATAGAACCCGGCCGCACTTTTTCAGTGCTCTCTAATCACAGTTGAATAGCCTTTTCGATGCTACAATGTAAACACATTACGCGCGACTTAAACCGGAATAGACGCCGTAGCAGTGAAGGGAGTCTTCGTCTGCGAGCGATCCTAACAGAAGACGAGCCCTTGTGATTCTTATTCGACGTAAAACTAAAGCATTGTAGCCAACAGACTGTAAGCGTGAAAAGGAGCATCCCATCAATGAAAATGGTGTGAGGGAGAATGAGAATGTGTGGACACCCATTTGCTCTAGCTGTTAATACGGCACATGCTGCCACTTCCGCGTTCTTTCGCTTGTAATAGGCACTTTGTCTGGAAAAACAAGAAAAAAACACAGGTGGCACTCTCTAGCAGAATCTTGTACAATATGGACGGAAGAAACCAAAGGAATTATTTTGCACATTGTGTTGTGACCGCACGCCATACATGAGCACATGTACACATGCCAACATTGCATTTGTAGATAACATTGTTATCATGCTGATGATTAGTTCAACTGCCTACTGCGTATGTTGATATCTCCTTTTCTGTAATTGTGTTGGCTGACTGAACAGTAACTGATTGGCAAGTAGTGTTGTAAGCAAAAGTTTGTGCCAGATATTTGTTGCAGTGGCATTGACACCTTCTCTTTGCTTTCTCTTACGAGGTGTGTGATGCAAAGCTGAATATCCTGGCAATTGACCCACGGTTTCCGGGATAGTGCCACGATTATTTCGTTTGGAGGCATTCTGCATTTCGCCGCCGCCTCACTCGTGGCCTGTTACTTCATGGAGAAGTCTTGCTTGGTAAGTGCACCTAAAGTAGCAGTGCTTCTTCCACATGTAAAACATACACAGTCAAATAGTTTTGCATCCTAGCAAGCTTTAAGAAAGCGTGATTTGCTAGAAATGTGTTGTGAATGTAGCAGTACCTAATGAACCTGCAGCGACTATCGAGAGAAACATGTCTCTCTTAGAAGGCAGATATTTTTACCAGCATGTATACAACAGCTGACATGTTATTCTGTTTATTTACTTATTAATTTCAATACACTGAATGCCACGTGGAGCGTTACAGGCAGGGGTGTAATTCTACAGAACACGTCGAAATGGCAGTTTTCAAGTATGATGGAAAAGGGTTGGTGACAATGGACTCGGGTAGCTGGTTCCTGGTCACTGTCCTTGGAACGAAGGAATAAGCGTGTGCGTGAAACTTTCGGCATCGACGTTAGTGATCGGTGTAGTATATATTGTAGAATAGTGCAAGTTGCGCTATTTTTCTTTGTGTCACAATGTCTGTAATTTTTTTTGTTGCAGCGACATGTGGTGCTGGAGTGATTATAAAGGATCAAACGGGTAGCTCGAGTTCGGGTACCTTCACGAGAAGAGGTACGAAAAGTAGAGTAAGGATCCCAGATACTGGCAGCATATTCGAGAGTAGACCTTAGAAGTGTTTTATAAAATAACACTTCTGAAGAGAGAAGAGCTAATTAGTTTTAGTGGAGGATGTACATTTAGGGAGAAGCAAATGGGATGAGCGGAGCAGAAAACCACGAGTATGAAATAAATATTACATGTCCAACTTAACCCGAGAAAGAGATTTGCAGCCGAGACAACAGGTGAAATTGGGCTTTTCTTTAAAATGAGTCGAACTTTCTTTACAACTTTCTGGGAAGGTCAATGTTCGATAGATATTGCAACAATAAATCCAAGACCCGCTGCTGTTGTAAAAGGGCCCTGGCGTAGACTGTGTTCTTGCATTGTGCCTTAATGTATCCACGTTCGTTCACTGACGTGCAACACTTTACAGGGGACTCTGGGTACCCGCTAGAGCCATGGATCATGACTCCTGTGCCTGGTCACCCAAATCGCCTCACGGCAGAGGGGCGCTATAATGAGGCACACGCATCAATGCGAAATGCCGTTGAGCGGTGCATAGGAGTCGTCAAGAGCCGCTTCCGATGCCTGCAGAGGTATCGGGTGCTCCACTACTCGCCTCAGAAAGCAGCCACTATTGTTGCAGCTTGTGCAGCGCTGCATAACCTCTGCCTTGCAGCAGGCGTGCCTCTGCCAGACGACCCAGGTGACGACGGTGCACATGACGACAGCGCACAGGAGCCAGCCCAGGCACAAGTGCCGCTTCAAGTACAGGTGCCACCACAGGCGCACCCTGTACAGCCTTCTCGAGCTTTGTTTCAAAGAGGCCGTGCGGTGCGTGAATCCATAGTTGGTGTGTTTCGGCTGCCCAGAAATTTGCGCATTGCCTACCTGCAAAGTGTGTGCCGGCGCATTCGCTGGCAAATGAGGTGGAGACATGTGCTGGTGTAACATCTTTTATTTTTATTATCATAAAAGTAAATAGGCCGTGCACTTCAACATAACACATTGCGTGTGCTCACATGTGGCTAATCATAGTATGCTGCATACTGCAGTAGTGGAAAGCACATGATTTGTCTATGTTGAGCATGACAGATACACATGCAGTGACAAATAACCATGTGCCATTATGTTACTCCTTTGCTTTGTTCACTGTGCTTTTGAATATTGTCTCGCCAGGGAATTTTCTTTAAATAAAGGTTATTTCCAAGGTGAATGGCAACCAATCTTGCATTGTTGAATATTGCTTTGCAATGCCTATTTTACTGTGCAGTATGCATTGTTCCAGAGCTGAAGATGTCTGTTCATGTGTGACACGCAAGAGCAGCATGAGTTACACAGCAACTGAAATGTCGTCAGCAATCTGTATAGCACATATTGAAACGTATAGCAACAAACGAGACATGTCAAGCACTTATTGGAGCAGGATTTCGTTAAATAGCAGACACTCATGCTTACTACTGCTTTGTTTAAACTCAAGAGTTGCTTCAACATTGCATTTCTTGCACACATGATTTCACATAATGCTCGTAATTGCTGCTTAACAAGGTGCAACAATATAAACAAAATCATGACAATGAAACATTTCTTTATTTATTCATTTTATTCATTGGGTACCTGCTTCGCCATTCAGGCATTACAGCAGGGAGGGTACAACTCATATAAATGAACACTCAGAATTACACTCATAAAGCATGGAAGAAATCATCATTTGAACAAATACAGACAGTGTCAGGTGGTAGAGTATTCCAGTCTCTTATAGTACGAACATAGAAAGAGTAGCGGAAAGCGTCACTTTTAACCCTCTATTGCATGGCGTCCCATATTTGGCACATACCGGTTACCATTCTTTTTCGCATGTGTGAGATTCCCAGTTGAGAATGTGATACCGTCAGAGTAAATCTCGTAGTTATGCGCACTTATTATGGGCAAGTGCTGCCATCTCTTGAGTGATACGCAAAACAGAGGTGAAGTAGATTTTGGGATGCGACGTGAAACTCGGAGGGGGCAAACACGAGCAATTGGTTTTTTTTTCTCTGAAAAGTTCGACCGCAGAAACGTAGAAAAATTATTTTGGCATATTTTTTGGCCTCGCCAATTCAAGGCAGTTACTAGTTTTCTCAATTTTGCCTGCAACTACAGCAGAGAAACCGAAATCGGTGTGTGCCATATTTGGCACAGTATGAACTTGAAATACAACATATGGTAACGTGCTGCCATCTGTTCAATAGCCCGAAGCTGCAGGTCACTCTATCACAAGATGTAATTTTGACGATCGGTACGGTGAGGGCGAATTGTCTACCAAACAGCCGCCTGAAAAGTGAAAAGGAACTGAAATGTAAAGGAAGTGGTGCTTCAGAGGCACTCACAAGCGCGATAGATGACGTAGAGTTATCGTGTGTGCGTTGATACGACAACCGCGCCGTGACATTTCTGTCGAGCTTTGATGGGAGAGATCCAGTCCAAAAGACTCAGCGCTGGTTTACCTCCGCCAAGGTGTTTCGCGAAATTGATTGCCCCAGAGTAGTAAAGGTCCATAACAGGCACATGGGTGGTGTCGACCTGCTGGACTCTCTGTTTGGACTTTACTGCATACATATCAGATGTCGAAGAAATGGCACTTTCGAATTTTTACGCCTATGCTAGACTTATCGGTACTAACAGCATGCGTATTGTACAGGAGGGTGCAGGAGCAGCTTAGGAGGAGACAAGTACTACCGCTGGCTCAATTAAAAGCAGAAATTGCAGAATGCCTTACCTCGCATAACAAGTGCCTACCCAACTAGCGACCAGGAAGGACTTCTAGTCAGGACATCGAATTCCATGTTCAAGTCAAAAAAGCACAGGGACCAGCGGCCGCAATGCCACCCAAAGACGACCGATCTGACCAAGTCAGCCACTGGCCAGAATTTGACGAGAAGAAACAAAGATGTAAGCGGCCACCTTGCACAAACAAGTCGTTGGTAAGATAGAAGAAGTGAAACATTCATCTGTGCCTGAACGCAGCAAAAACTGTTTCATTTCATTCTCCACATCACATTAAAAGGCCACCATCCGTGAAGCTTTGTTTTCCGCCCATGGCAGCAAGAGCGCTCAGCCATCTTCATGGTATGCCATATTTGGCACAAAGCTTTATCTTTATTATTACAGTCATGTTTGTTCATTCAATCAATAATGAAAGCTGAAAAAATGACTTTCATAATTCATGCAATAGAGGGTCAAAAGGAATCTCACATATTTTTAATTTGTGATCTCGCCTTTTAGAAACATATGTGGGCGGCTGAAAATACAATTACCTGGCTATCCCCGTATTAGAGTGGTATATGTTATGAAGAAATTTTAATCTGAGATTTCGGCGACGGTGTTCAAGAAGATGCCAATTTAATGCTTTTTTGCTTTCTGTCATGCTAAGCATCCTGTCATAATTGCCAAGGACAAACCGAACTGCCCTGTTCTGCATTCTTTCTAGTTTATCTACAAGTTCTGTAGCATATGGATCCCAGCAAACACACGCATACTCCAGTGTACTGCGCACATGTGTGAAATACAGTTGCTCCCTAAGTTTCTGTGGCAAGCTACTAAAGTTACGTTTCAAAAAATCTAATGCTCCGACAGCCTTGTTCGTAACATGAGTAATGTGTCTGTTCCACCTTAGATCAGCAGAAAAAAATACATCTAAGTATTTATATTCTGACACTTGTTCAAGAGTAGCATTATTTATAGTGTTACGATTGCTGTCGTATGAGCTCTTCCAGGTAAAGGTGACGTGGACACTCTTTTTCTCATTCAGTGACATTTTCCATTTTTCACACCATATGGCAATCAAATCCAAATCGTGTTGTAGTGCTTTTTGGTCAGATTCGCTGTTGATGACCCTATATACCATACAGTCATCTGCAAACATTGTAAATATTTATTTATTTATTTACATGTACCTTACAGGCCTTCGAGAAGGTATAGTGTAAATGGGGAAATACGGTAACATATTAGTATGGAATCGGGAAAGAAATAAACTGCAGCATAATGAAAGGAGTACGCACAGAACATGGAAAATTATTACATTAGCAAATACAATATGTAGAGCAATAACAATAAATGGTAAACAACAACATAATAGCATAATAACATTGTAAACATTTTTGCATGTTATATAGTAGTAAGTATTGTAAAGAAATTGGGACCACTGAAATTGTTTAACTTGTAGAAAAAATGCAAGAAAATTACAAAAGACATGACATGCTTAGACGGTTGAAACGGCATATTGATCGTTTAGCAGATTGCGAAATGCAGTGTGTTTATATTGGCATGCAATGGTATCTGGTAGTGCGTTCCATAAACGGACCGCACGGGGCAATGTTGAAAAATTAAAAGCGTGTGTGTTGCCATAAATCGCGACAGCGCGTCGACTTGGCGTTGACCTATTGAAACCCATGCGCTGATGTTCACCTCTTCGTCGGGCTCGAAGAACGGCGGGCAGACTCCGATGGCGCTCGCCCTTCCAACTAGGGAGAGGACGCGCCCTCGCGGTCCGGGCAGGCTGCCTCCTCCGGTTCCTCTGTGATTAACACGTTTGTTAGAATATGGTGCGCAAAAGCTCCGTCAACGAGTGTGCTTACCTGCTTTCGGCGTGCAAGGCGGCTGCATCACGGCGGGCGTTATACACATCTTTCTTCCACACGCCGCGCCATTGGGCTGCAGTTTTCACTGCCGGGCCCTCAGCATTCAGCAAGGCAGTCACTGGCTGCCAGAGCTCCTCCTTGCGCGCCGCCGTCAGCTGTTGACCCAGCACACACGACGCCTTCGCAAGGTAGGGGTGCTCTTCAACAAATGACACGAGTATATCGCGCGGCCTCGCTCAAACATGAGGACCCAGTTTCGGATTCGGCGCGCAAACTGGCAAGTCCAAAACGTAAACAAAGCGAGGCAACTTGTTTGCATAACGTATGGCACACCACCTAGCGACTAAATAAGAAAACAACACAAATAAAATTACAACTCCCAGTAGCGGTCTGCGCCGCAAGCTCACATTTATTACTGAAAATATATTTGCAAGTGTTCTATACAAACCAATGTTTTTTTATCAAACCAGCAACATCCTTCAATTGCTATACCGTCCCCTAAGTACAAACAAAAATGATGACGTGATCTTCCGGCAGACCGCCGCTCGTTGATTGGTTCCCCTCACGCCGCCCCGTTCCACTCTTTCTCCGAGTGACGTAATCCAGACGTAACAGCCAAAGGGAACCGGTTCCCAAAGGAACCGCTACAGAATACGGCCCTTGCTTTCAATCAGCTTATTTGAGGGCGCTGCTTTATGATGCGGGTGGGAGTGCAGTCACGTGGTATTTTTCACATTTCGTGAGGTTTGTTTGCCAGTCGGAAAAAATTGCACGCCATTAGTACGTCGCTGAAAACACAGCAGTTAGATGTAATTTGGGGGTGCCTGGGGGTGCCTAAATTGACACGTGCACTTATATTTATCGGGCGACCACGTTTCGCCGCCTAACAAACCTTATCGCACAGCGCGGGACGCGCTTGCATGTATCCGAAGTTTCTGGAAAGTTATCGATGCTTCTATCCGCAGTCTGTTGTCGCCGAACCTTGTGTTATCTGATTTATTCGCCTGGCGCGAATGGTGTAGAACTTTGTGGAAGGCACGCGGGTCCCAACGATTAGGCTGGAACATTCGACGATTCTGTATAAAAGCCGACGCGCTTGACCCGCTGATCAGATTTTCGACGATGGCCGACCGTGTTCGCCGCTTTCGTTGTGCTGTAAGTGTAGGCTGTTTTGTGGGCACAGGTTCGCCCAATAAAATCTAGTTTTGCCTTTCACAGTATTGCTACTGTGTTCTTAACGTAACCACCACGTGACAATATATACAAATGCCTCATTGACACTTTGCAATTAGGAGAGCACTTCTCGAATTATATAATTAATTGCAATTATCGAATTAAATTTCAGGAACGAAAGAATTACTGGCGGCTACTCCGCTGTACTGGAAATAATATGCACTAGGTTTTCTTCGAGTAACGCAGGTGCTCTGTTTGTAAGTCTTGGTGTATGATAGTTGGGGCACCCTGTATAATTGACTCAGTAATCGAAATGAGGCCAAGCTGGATTCACTTGAAATCAGAATCAACAGCAGCCATGCGCAGCAGCGCTTGTACTCTGACTCATAGAAAAAGAAAAAGAAAGAGAGAAAGAGAAGCTGCAGTTTCGCCGGAAAGGCGAAGCAGTATTAGTTATAGCGATTTATGCTACAATCACACGAAGGAAGATTACACCACCGAGAGACGCCAGATCCTTCGTGGTGGGAGAGGACTCAGGCTGTGAAATTGAACTGTCTTCTACTGTGAGGTCTTGTAAATTATCATATCAGGCCGTCACTTCGGTGAACAACTCTTCGAGGTCACACGAAGTTTCTGCAAGTGCAATATATATATATATATTGAATAAGCGTTACACCGCTTGTTCAATGTGCGTTATCCTCGACAAACTGGTGCAGCCAGTCTTTTTTTTTTTTACAAATGTCAAATGGAAAACTTCCTCCATTCTCATATTTAGTTTCATACTGACGTTATGCCCCTTTGCAACCCAAGCGAATAAAAAAAAGAAGAAGAAAGCTGCCAACGATCGACGCAGTGTTATTTCAGCGAGAATCCAGTGCTCTTTGCCCTTCACCTCACCCATGTGAGGTGCCAGTGGCGAAAAAAAAATTTTTTGTCGCTTCAAACTGCAGGAAGGCTACAAGAGAAAGAGCGATAAAATTTACTGGCCTCTATTATCAACTAGCGCACCTCGGCGCGTAGCAAGTGGAGCTTAATACCCCACAGCTAAATAAATAGTAGGTGGCTCCCGACATTGTATTGCATTAATCCCAATATCAAACTCGCGATTACACTGCGATTTTATTTTAGTTGTGCATTTGCCTCAGCCGTGTCGATGTGGTATTGAAATGCACTAAACCAAATAAGCCTGTCGAGCTAGACATGTTGACTGGAAAACTAAGCGCGAATGAATTAGACCAAGACACATATAACAGACGAGGACAAGCTGCACAGGCGGCGCGGCGAAAACGCCAGCCTGCAGTTCCCTGCATGCTGCGTTTGTCTGCTTCGGGTATACTACAAAACCCAAGCCCCTGCTAATGAATGTGTGCAGTGCATCTTTTCGTCTGAGTTGAGCTGCGGTGATAATTTGGATTAATTTCATGCATGAGAAGCTTTGTCACATGCACTGTACGTCGTGGAGGAAGGATAACGTTGTCCCAAACATGAACGCGGCGCGTGCAATAAGTCGAAGACGCAGTATAGCTGTGCTGCCGCTCTCAGCACAGCTAAACTCACGCGACGTCAAGCTGCAACGAACTGTTGCAATGCATGTCCATTTGCTTTATGCTCTGCAACTCCGAACTTTGGACCCTATACAGTGAGACAGAGAGAGAGAGGCTCTTTAATGAAAATGAACAGCGATTCAATCAATAGATCAAACAATAAAAAGGACGAAATTCGAGGCTGGCGTTCTCACCATGCCTGACCGTCTGACCTTCTGACCGGCTGTGCATGGTGCGCGCTGACACTGGCTGTCGTTAGACGGCCTGCCACAGACATGATTCCTGGGCAAATACTAAACTCCCGACAGAGAGCATTGGTAAATCGCGCAGGTGAATCTCTGTAGCTTGTGTTTTCACGCAATAAGAGCGGTTATAGCGGCAATGCGCTGGCGTAATTGTTCTGTCGCTTTGTCATACATCTGCTTACACAACGTACGAGTGGCGGCTATAAGTTGCAAGTTTTTTTTTTTTATCTACACTCTCCTCACTGCATGCTGTAGCCGGTTGTCTGTAGCGTCAGCCGATTTCATTTTGCTTGAAATCTCGGCATCCTGTTTTGCAAAACAGCTTTCGCACTGGCCTATGGCGCCTTCTGAGCCTTCATAAGTTCACTAATTGGCTCAATACGAAATTCATGTCGCAACTCTTTGCGATTGCCTGGTCTGCCGCGCACAAAACTGCTGACATTGGGTTTCTTATGCCACAAGGAGGGTTTTAACAATAATCATGGCATATTGCCCGAATCGATCTGTTACACTTGTGATCGTATGAAGAAGAAATTTCATATGGCGCCCATAATATATCTACAACTATGAAGTGTCTCCAGCTTGTTGCTCCCAATGCAAACATTATTCCTACGATGTGTCATCTTGATTTCGCAAAAGGCAAACGCTTTACAGTCATTCCGCAAGCATCTCCATCCCTTTCCCGTATCCTTGTTGCATCCCGCACCACAGAGCAGTGGTAAGGCGTCCTTCGCGACGGCACCTCCGAGGTCTTCCGGGCACTGATCAGACTGGCACGGGCCATCGCCGAAGACGTCATAGGAGCCCCGGACTAGGGGCCCCTTAACAATTTCTCATTACCTGTCAATAAAAAAATATGTTTTTATCATCGGCAAGCATCTAGACGAACTCCAACAAGCACAAATTTTATCGTTACGTACGGCCGCTACCAACGCACCCACAACTTTGAATTGTCTGCGCCATGTTTCTTTCAAGACGCACTTTGTTCCTACTAAGTTTCATTTATCTACACCCAAGACAAACGACTCACTTGCTTAATATCATATAGAGCTCCAAAGCGGAACTAAGAAATTTAGTCACTTCTCACTGCATGCCTAATTACTGTACACTTTTCCCACACATGACCCTTGACCAGCCAAGTAATGTTCCCGCATTAAAAATACATTGCCATCATTGAGTAATTGTGGTTATTGCTGTGTAGCAGACCATATGGCGCGAGGAAAGCCGAATAGCAAAGTGGGACAAAGAAAAGAGAGAGAAAGTAAGCAAGCGTTATACGGAGGAAGTTTCAGGTAAAGCCCTGGAGTTGCTGCTGTGTGATCACCCGGCGTGTGGCTTTCGCAGGCGGCCGACCAGACCTGCGCGCGGCGTACTCGGAGGAAGTGGTCGACATGAAGGACCTGGCCAACACGGCCGAGTGCATGGCCCGCTGCGAGGACGGTATGCACCACTCGGCATCGCAGATGAACAGCCGCTTCCCCCCTGCCGGACAGTCGATCTACGCGCAGAGGCCTGGTAAGGTCAGCACCAGGCTTCGCCCATGCACACCCTCAGTCGCCTCTGCATACGGGCGGGCGAGGCGGAGAAATTTTCGATCAGGCTGTTGGCTGTATAGCTTCCGAAGCGATGAGCTGGAGAAGGTATGCATGGAATAAATGGATGCACAGACGGCGGCTCCGGCGACAATGTGTACCCGCTGACGTTCAACCATCCGAGCTTCTTTGAGTTCAGTTGTTATCTGCCACAAATACCGGATGTTTCCGCGAAAACTGGCCATAAATTTACTAAAATAGACCACTCAAAATAAAGATGCCATGTTTAAGAAACCTGATTATGGGAACGGCTGACGTCAGGAAACAGGTTCTTTCTCTTAATTTTCTCACTGATTAGGTAAATACACTAATTCATTTATTTAATTAGCGCATTTACGTGAGAATGTAAAGTTCGTAAGTATCGATGAGGTGATCTCATATCAGCATTCAAATCGCGCAAAAAAAAGTCCTTCTCCTAGCCCCTCCGGCATGAGAAGTTTTCGCACTTTTTCGCTTGGTAACTGGAACTGAGTGCTTGAGGAGCGCAGGAAACACGTGTGCCAGAAACGTCCGCTGTTGACGTCTTATGGCGTCTCCCGGACTGCTCCACGAAAGCCAAACCATCTTCCTTATTTGGACGTGGTGATAATGGCTCGTGGCGTGCGCTTCCCCCACCACGTCGTGGATGCGCCCAAGCGATGCTTAGTACATTAGCTGTTGAACCGCGCTTGTCAGAGCTTTGCTTGGTGACGCATCATATCGGGGCGGTATTTTGCTTGTTTCTCTGTGTGTCTGTTTTTCTGTTTGTTTGTTTGTTTGTTTGTTTGTTTGTTTGTTTGTTTGTTTGTTTGTTTGTTTGTTTGTTTGTTTGTTTTCACGTGTGCCTGCCATTTCTAACGAAGTGATTATCGCGCCCGCTGCGACCGTTTAGGTTAACATCTAGCTTGCTCATGATAGCTGTTGGCCAATGTTCTGGAATGCGACGGCAATGTAAAGCAAAGGGCACGCCACGGGAATGCCCTTGGCATGCAATCACCGCGTCAAATTAAGGAAATGCAGTGGGCGCACGTTAAAGAACCCCAGCGGGTCAATATTGATACGCTAAAACTTCATTTGGGCCTAGTTGGTACATAATTCTGAACTTAACGTTACAGCGCAAACACCTAAGACGAACCACAAAAAGAAAGACACGACACACACTGGCGCTGATAGGTGTTTGCGCTGTAACGTTAAGTTCACAATATTGATACGGGGGCCCCCGCACGGAGTGCCTCATAATCAGGCAGTGGTTTTGGCACGTAGTACCCCAGAATTTAAAAAAAAAATGTAAGGAAGGGGCTTTGGCTTGCATGGTACAGAACAGGAGACGTCATAAGACTTCAACAGATTACATTTTCTTATGCACACGATTTTCTCCGCTCTTCAAGCCTCAGTTTTAGTTTTCCAGCAAGAAATTGAGAAAATTTCTCGAGCTGCATGCAGGGCTAGGAGAAGGACACTTTCTGTGATATGAAAACTGATATGAGATCACTTCCTCAGTAGCTACAAACACTACATGGTCCGTAGTCGTGTAACTGCGATAATTAAGTAGAATAATCATGGCATTTAATTAAGTGAGAAATTTATTAAGTCAGAAAATTACAACACATAACCCATTTATCGACGTCCCCCGTACCAGATAAACCGGTTCCTAAAAAACACGTGTTTCCGTCTCGAGTGCTCAAAGTTTAAGAATTTTTTGTAGTCTTCGCGAAAACGCCCACTATATTCGCGAATGGTCGCGTAGTGAGCACAGCTGTACAGCAAGTGGAATTCTGTGTCGTTTTGTCGCTCTAATTCGCAAAGCCGGCTGCTCGCGCTGCTGAGACTCTTCCATCTTCCCTTTCCCCCAGCACAGAAAAGCTGGCTATAGAGGAATGTACCTCAGGTACATTCCTCTATAGCATTCCTCTCCTACATTCCTCTCTGCTTTTAATATCATTTAACTCTCTCCATTTCTCTCTCTCTCTCCGTCTGTCTGTCTGTCTGGACAGTCCACTGCCTCGTTTATTATTTCGTGAGTATTGGAGTTGACAGTGAAAAGGGGGACGCTTATCCACATGAAGGTCCGCAACTTCTTATTTGTTTTTGTCTGCTGAAAATAGTTGATGATGCGAGAGTTATTGTAACTCACTTAGTGATTATATTTCTGGTTATGCTGGACAAAAGACCCCGCAAGTGCACTTGTATGAGCGTAGCATCGTTTTTCTCTTCGGGACAGCCACCCTACGAACACCTCACTTTACTCCCAAATTTACTCACACTACACTTCGTGCATTCACAATAAACAGGGTTAAAAGTTGGATGTCGATCATAATTTCTTTGGTTATTGGCTTTCCTATATATGGAGTTCGACAAAAGACTAATGCTTCAGTTCTTTCCAAGCTGCTTATAGTACTGAAACGAGAGAGAGAGAAAAAGCACTCGTGTGTCAAATTTTTTTTTAACGGCTTCACTCTTTAACTGTTCAGAATGCATACATAACTGGGAGTTCGATTGGCAACGATCGAATAGGGGACACTGCGCGCATACTGCTCCACTGAAGCGGAATTGATAACCTAACCAAGACAGTTTGAATATAGTCCTGAATCGTGTTCCTTGAGAGGCTTTTCAGGGAAACTAAGCACGTGCGCCTTCTCCAAAACAGAAGACATTGCTGTAACAAAGGCCCGAACGGGTGCAACGCTAGTATAGTGGTTGAATCGTACGCTCGTTCCATCTGCCAAAGTTTAGGCGTTGGCAGGAAGAACGTGCCACAGGGCGGCCGGCTGCTCAAAAAGGAAAATAAGGCATTGCTGCCCCCGAGCGGCTCTTATAGGTTAACCTTCCCGCACTTGTTGCCACAAAGCCACTTCTTTCTTGTTGTCATCAAGGCTGATTTTATCAACGCGTCGCGGTGACAATTCGCTTTCAGTAATTTCAATTTCTTTTCAAAATACGCGGACTGCCTTTGAAAAGCCTTTTCAGCAGTGGCAGGCACACGCATTTTCTCTTCACGCTTGCACTTTTGTCCCCGCGGACAGTAACAGCACAGGCAGAGGTCGCAAAAAATTAGCTTTTAGCTAACATGTACTATAGCCTGCCTTTTTTCATTTGCCGGCTTCGTCCAAAGTGTTTTCTTTTCTTTTTTTCCTCGACAAGTAGAAAGTACTGATTGACCCGCGACTAGGTCATTCCCTAAAGCTAGCCCAAAGAGCATGCTCTCCCGAAATACCGTCGTCAAGTTAGGGCGTCAGTCGATCACATTGCAAGAAGAGGCGGGCCACGTGCCCTGTCTCTGACGGCGGGAGGGATCGAGCCGCTAATGTCCGCGCGATGCTTTACGCACATGTACCCGAAGCCGATAGCAATTTATCAAGCGGCCCGCTGGAAGCAAAGTGAAGGATAAAACTTGGCGAGTTCACCGCCGTATAAGCCGCAGGTTGTGTCGCACACGACGGCCGTGCGTGTTGTGGCGTGTGACGGCCTCTTTCGCCACTGCCGCCGCGCCTCATCGCCTCCAAACGTGCGTGCGCACCATGCGTGGCATCCTGGGTCGCATGCACGCGTCGCTGTTGCTCGCCCACCTGTGAGTCTGTTTCCTTCGGCGCAGTTAAACGCAGCGTGCGGCCTCCGCGAACACAGACCACCGTTGCTTCATTGTGGTCTCAGCGCCCACTCGCCGTACAGCCAACTTCGGCCCCCTTTCTGTAGCTTTTGGATAATAAAGAACGTTCTAGAAAGTCATTTTCGTAGCAAGTTTCTTAACTTTGAATTCGCTAAAATGTCGCCGACTGTTTTGTCACGTCGCTAGAGAATGTCACCGCTCGCAAAAATAGAAAAATGCGTCGCTAAACGAACCAACTCTCGGCCTTTAATGATCTGCCTGAATAATATCCGCCTAGCTTATCATTAAGTATACTCCCCCCTCCCTCTGCCCCCAGTTACTTCTGCCTTTCTGGCATACAGTGGTTTAATTTGAACTGTTTTTTGTACATTGTACAGTCGTGAGCGATATGAGAGGGAACACCGAATTTATTTTCAGTTATTACCGTTCGTGATGTGTGGATTCGAGTCAGACGTCATGGTATGTAACATATGCAGCTTTCCCGTTGAACATTGTGTAATTCAACACATTTATGCGGGACATATGTGTCCAGCCATTGTAGCCTCTTGAAATCAATTTTTGTGTTCCCTTTCATGTTAATTGCGGGCGTACAAATCTGCCACCATGTCGCAGTTGTCATTGGGTAAAGCGATGGCTCAGCAGTTGATAAGAATTAAATTAACTTCAATCGAAATATTTTTTGTCTTGTACTTAGCCTCTTAAGAAACAAACATGTAAGCTACAGATGCTTAACACGTGTGGGCACTAGTCACAGAATTTCCGACAAAAAATTACCAGAGGTAACTCTGGCGTTATGATTTCTATATATATTTCCCATCCACCGAATCCCTCTGCACCCCCGCCCCCTCGTCCTATTAAAAAACTCCAAGTATGGCAGTTCAGCCAGCATAGGAATAATTGACAGAACATGAATTTGCCTAGACTTCGCCCATCTACCTACACACAGCTTTGTTACTTTGCAAATTGATAATTTTTAACAAACTATTGCTTTATAAATACAACTATTCGCAATGATTGCGCATGTGCTCAATTATTGCGTATTCTTGCCTCGCAGTGTTTAGAGGCCTATGAGTGCCTGGAAATTTAGAAAGATAAAGCGTAATAAATAATTCCACAAGAACGTTTGAAGACCACTCAAATCCATGTATACTAACCATCATCCCCATGGCAGTGGAGCAGTCGCAGCGCCGGAGTTCCCTCTAGTAATGTTTGTAGGAAACTATACGTGGCAGCGGCCAGCCACTCAGCGCTGTTGCGTGCGTTTTCGAGTTTGAACCCCGTGAGGCGAGAAACCAGGTTCGCGACAAAACGCGAAGTCTTTTCCTAATTCGTACGCGCAGTAGTGGAAACCGAGGACGACCGGCACCCGTACGCGATGCCCTATGACGTGCTGCACAGCGGTGGGGGCGGAGGAGCAGCAGAAGGAGCCGCGGCGGAAGACGGGAGCGGCGCGGACGGCGCGGGATGCCAGAACCACCTGGACGGCAGGAACACGCTCAAGAGGCGCTCCGAGCTCAAGGATCACCGCTCCAACAACATTTACATCAGTCGTCAGGTGTGTCTTACACTGCCGTGCCAGGGACGACAAAGCTGGTTTGCATGGTTGAAATCGAAAGTTATGCTGCATTATAGGAACGCTCTTTCCTCTGTTTTCCTTTCTTTTTTAAGCATTGACCAAAATGGAGAGAAAGCATAAAGCAAGAGTAAGACCGGGGGGGGGGGGGGGGGGGGGGCTTTTGCAGAGGGATTCGGTTGATGTGGAATGATGAAACTGAAAAGTGAACGAAGAACACAAGACAAAGATTAAGGAAAATGGAAACACGCAGATATACATAGTATGGAAAGCGTGCAGCAATCGTCACATACAATCATGTGGTCTACGCGCGCCCAAAAGCGCAACACGGCGTTCAAAGCCGTAGACGTGGCTATAGTGTCAATGTTCAGTCAATGTACAATAACTATGACGGCTGACATCGAAAGTGCTGAATTTTCTTTTAAAGAAAACATCAGGAATGAGTTAAAATTGGGGTAATTAATTTTTAATCACCGCCCTCGGTGTGCATTTTATGTTCCGCGCGTTAGGGTATAGCAATCACGTGTGCGAGACTGTCACACACTGCAAAGTAATGGTCACGAGCTCGTGCCTAGAAAGGGGTTTTGAAACTGGGCCGTATAGTATGTATCTGTTGAGTCCGCAATGCGCCGCAGCGGCTCCGTGTGATTGTAGCATTGTGCTGCTGTGCCCGCGGTCGCGGTTTCTGTTCCTAGCCTGTAGTCACATGAGGTCGGAATGCAAGAATTCTCGTGCGCCTAGATTTAGCTGCTAGCTAGAGAACCTCGCGTAATCAAGTTAATCTGGACTCCGGCTTCCTAAACAGGCGTCGTGCACAGCACATTTACTGTTCTTTGTATACGGTTGGTTTCTGTGCTTCGTTTCATTTTCCCTTCATAACATATCCGACTTAGCCATATTCGACGAAGAAACATTTCGAAAAGCAGTCTTTTTTTGTTTCTTTCTTTTTTCTTTTGTGCAAGAATGCGCAAGTGTTTTTGTCGGTTCTCTCTTCGGGACGCTGAGCACGTGACCGGCGGCGCTGCATGTGAATCTCCGCCTATGCATGGTTGCAGAGGCATCATGGCTAGACGTGCTGCTTAAGGCTTAACGTAGGACGAGTTAAGGGCGACAAGAAGGCAGACAAGGTGAAGCGCCAACTCACACGTGGTTTGTATTTTGTAACGGCATGTACCTTATGTACGCATCCCAAACAACAAGATATAACAGAGAAGTAAAGCGGACACAAAAAAAGAAAAAAAAACGCAGACTAAAACTAGACAGCTCACTTCCCCGACAACATGCATGCTTGTCTTTTGCGTTTTCTTTCTATTCTTTTTTTTTTAGACAAAGCAATTGAAAGTGTCCTTACACATCTATCAGTTGCATGTATTTTAAACGCTTCATTGATCTCTCTTTGTGTCTGGTCAGTTGATCGCGTGATAACTTTAGTATCGGAAAAGCGAGGTTTGCATGTGCATGCCGCCCAATGCGCAGCTAGATTTCCAGGGTGTGTAATCTGTTTGTATGACTAATTATGTTTCCGGGGCCTTTCGTTAATAGACGTTCCAGTTTGATCTATGTAACTGCCTTTAAAGGATAGCGGGATGCTGTAAACGACTTTGTTGCTACATTTGACAAACTTGTTTTTGTGTCTGACCTCACAACGGCTGTTTTTGACCCCTGTATATTGTTTACTTTCTTGCAAAGACGTTCAACTCTCAACGGCACTGAAAAAACAACGCCCACTTCGTGTCTTGAAAACAATTTTCTTCAGTCAAGCGTTATTAACGTATGGTCAAACTACCGGACGGCATTTATTCTTCCTAGCCTTTGTACAATCTTCTTTTTTGTTTCTTATGGTGATTGGTTGAATAGCCTTTTCAGCGAACGAACTGATCGCTTTGTCAGCGAAACCACTCTTTAACCTGGCTCTTTACCCAAAGAGGCTCTTCTGTCCATTATGCCTGCACGACTTTTTAATGGATTGCTGCATGCAGGAAGTTGCGACTGCTCTTTTAACGAGTTCCCTGAATAAAATCTAACCAGTTCTTTTTCTCCCCTCGGCTTTTCAAATGCAAACAGCAAACCTTGAAAGTGGCATTGAAACAGATCCATAATTCCAGGCTGACATGCGAGCGGTACGAAACACAGCTCCGCCGTGACAGCGGGAACACTTGCGTAAAAACAGGGCGTCTATACTGCGGTAAATCATGGCGCACGCCACTGTGCTGAAAGTGGTCACAAGACGCTTTCGCTTGTTAACTGTTTTGCCTCTGCGGCTCTCCCGTTGTTCTCGTCCTTGCAAGTGGCCGCAAGCATGCCGTATGACGCTGGCAATGCAGGCGCGTGGGCCCAGTGCAGAGCGACCTATGCCCGCGAAGCTCGTCCACTCAGGCGTAACCGTTCTGTGCCGTTTGTACTTGTGCTTTCACCAATGTGCCTGTGAACATGATTTATTTTCCCGCACACGATAACGCAATGTAAGCGGCCAGTAGAGGTCGCCGTGTTCCGAAACGAAACCGAGAAAATAACGCCAGTGACAACGCCATATTCGAGATATTTACAATTATTGAAGCATGGAAAAGCAGGAACAAGAGCTCTTCACTGGTCGCTTAACGCCGTTTCGAAGAGTGCCCTTCGATACTCATCCGGACCCTTCTTTCGCACACCGTACAGCAAATGCCATACCAAGGGCCGCACTAGACATGCGAGGGAGGCTAGCAGTCTGCATATTTCTCTGTTGAGACGGTTGAGACAAGTTGACAAGTTGAGAACAGTTCGGAAAAAGCTAAACATGCAATGAATTCGTTTATTGCGAGACGCTAAAGCGCAAGGAAAGTCGCTGAATTGAAAGAAAGCCCCCATCAGTGAAAAATATGCTCGCCGCTTCCGTTCTGCAGTTTCCAAAGTATTCCGCATAGTTTCATATTTCCTTTTTCATCTCCCGGGCTGCTGGAACAACGGTGGCTGTAAATAGCTTAGAAATTGCATTGAGAGAATATGAACCGTTCTGCATCATCAAATTAAGCAGACCAAAAGGCGACATCGCCTCATCGAACAGCTTGCAGCTATACTGCTGAACGTGAAGTGCCGAATGAAAAAAAAATCAATTCTGATGTTTCATGTGCCAAAAACCACGATCTGATTATGAGGCTCACCTTATTAGGAGGGGGGGGGGGGGAGTTGACTGGATTAACTTCGGTGACCTGGTGTTTTAACCTGCACTTAAATCAAAGTGCACGGGCATTTTTGCATGTATCCAACGAAATTCGGCCGCCGCGACCAGGAATCGAACCTGCAACCTCGTGCTGAGCAGCGCAACACCATAGCTAACTAATCACGGCGTGTATGCATTTTGCTTCCCCTGCAGGGTTCTTCTTTATTTTGTTCCATTGAAATCAACATGAAAAAATGTGTTTTCGCAGAGCTGGCACGTGCACAAACAAATAAATTTTCTTTCTTTCGATTTTGTTCAACGTTTTGTTTTGGGACCAAATGAAAATACGCGCATTTTTCTCATGTAGAGCGTTCTGTTACTCGCCCAAATACGGGTACGTTTCAGAAGCGGCAGAATGTGGACAAACTTCACTCGTAAAACCGGAGGCACTTACACGTTTGTCGTTCAATGTCACGAAAGCAGTGAGGCTGCGAGATTAATCGTGACAGCCCGTTCTTCTATAACGGATTATAAGGAAAAAGGACTATAAGGCAACGCAGTAAAGACCAGGAGCTGGCGCCTACATGTCATTCGCTTTGTGATGTGTTTGTTTCTTCGTTGGCTTTATTTGTTTTTTGTTGTTGTTCTTTTCTAAATGGAAGGTTTCCGTTTATACTTAAGTGTTCTAAACATGCAATAATAATTTTTGAAAATTCAGATGTAACACTTTTACTGCTTCACGCATGACTGAAACAATACACTGATACTGGAAAATCACATGTAGGTTAAACACTCTCGGGGGTGAGTTGAGGAGCATGTGTATTTATTTTTTATAGGCGCTTTATTTTGTTCGTATGAGAACCAGAAGGCTCAGAAACTCCCTCCTTTGATTTGGAAACCCTGAACTGCAATAACTGTGCAGGCGCTCATGGTCCGGGAGGTGCGCAGGAGGTGTGTCGCCCGAAACGATGTCCAACATCGAAGCCTCGCAAACTTTGTTGCATCGCACACCTACACTGGCTTTCTCTCTTCGCCGCGGTATTTGTAACCTTCCATTATGAACAGCCTTGTTTGCAAGAGATACTGGCTAGGGGGCAGGTCGATGGCATAAGGACGGCCGACAGCGTATCAACCCACAAATCGCTCGAGTTGCTCCGTGACAAGGTCACGGAACCAGTGGTGCGACTGTGCCGAAGAAAAAGAAAACAACGATTGCACGCCGCAGGCTGTCTTGCTGCAATCGGAGCGTGCGAGCCAATGGATCGATCCCTCTGGCTTTCTCCAGCCCGGCAGCAGCGCAGGCGCTGAACCGTTAATGGGCGAGCCGCGATAGACCCGCGCGTCTCGCCGATCCTCGCCTGCAGAAGCTTCGTGCTAATATATCTCGAAAGGTGAAGGGTGAAGGCTATACACCGAGCGATCACCGCGGGGATGACGAAAACTTCCGCTCGGTTAGCGCCGCGGCACTGTTCCAAGCGCGGTCAGGAGATTTCCCTTGTAATTCGTCACGTATGGGGCAGGCGGCCGTAACGACCTTCCGGTCACCCCGGTTCGCGAAGGGCTGGCGACTTGGACGGGAGCTGACCGCAAGTAAACTGCTTGTGGCTGATACAGGGCGCTCGCGAAGGACGGAAAGCGGGCGCGCGACATTTAGTGCGCATCAGCCAGCCGCGCTCCCTTAACAGCCTCGGCTTACGCACTGAGTCGAGCATCTTTGCTCGTAGGCACAACGGCAACGCTTGCGCCATACCACTCGCTGAGCTGAGCGGCTGCTCTTCGCGAACGGAGAATAAAAACGAAGGTCAGGAACGAGAAGACGGCGGAAGTGTAGTTTCAAGGTTGTAGCTGTAGTCGGCAGAAAGTATCAGCAGCAAGGATGCACTAGCCCAAATCATTCAGATAGCCCACAAAAGACTACGTACGACATCATTTAATGTAAGTGAAGCATTAAAGAAAGAAAGCATACGGGCAATGAGGGCCGCATTCGTGGAGAATTTCTCCATGGGATTTCATTGAGGGCCAGTGCACCGAATAATGCGCGTTAGAGCGTTCTTGCATTTTGCCCCCATCTATTTATAAACGCGGCTGCAGCCGTACATAGGATCGTACCTATGATCGCATGCTGAGCCCCCCCCCCCCCCAGCTTGGAAATTTATTACAATAAATAGTTGTAAAACACGTAACCTTAGCTTCAGAAGAGATTTAGAAGGACGTTCGCAAAGCGCACACACATCACGTAAAAGGTGAGTCGACTTACGTGTAAGAAACAGAATTAATATACAATGCGGACTATTTCTAGTGAACTCTTTTACCCAGGCAACTCGGTAGTCTCAACGCGTCTTCATTCCTTTCATTTTTGCCGGAATGTGTCTGAGTGTGTGAGCATGCATGCACATCACTGATGAGGCACTTTCCCCAGTTTTCCTAGCTTATCGTACCTATATAACAAGTCTTCAAGGCAGTTGATCTTTTTTTTTCATGTCTTACTTTGACCCTTTTGAACTGACGATGTTCTTCTTTGCCTGGTTTTGATTGCTCGTTCTCTTTTCCCTTTTACCTCCTTCTTTTTCCTCACTTCCTTCTTTTTTTTTTTTTTTCAATCGTGACCTGCCACGGTGCCTGATGGTATACAACGTGCGGCCACGGTCACCTTGTCGCTGCTGCCCCTTGGAATCGTCGGCACAGAGCCTGTCCAGGACGAAGCCACGAGACCGGCCTTACGAGTCCCTCATGGTGAACATGAACCCGTACCCAGCTGACGGCACGACAACGTCGACGCTCTCTAGGAAGGACCAGGAGGACATTCAAGTGTGACCCTGGAACGGACGCCGAACTTCCGCTGCCGCTCCTGCTGCCTCATCCCGCAGTTCGCTCAGAACACAGTGCTCACAGAAACCGGCGTCAAGTGAACTCGACGCGCCAACTGAGTGAAGTGCAGCGTTCAGGTTCCACCCCCGTCGCAGAAATCATCATCCAGCTTCGGTTTGCTCCGTCCTTTGCGGTGGACGACAAAAGGAACACACTGACCTCCCTTAGCTGCACCAAGGAATCATCCGATCACGTCGTTTGCTCTCCGTTTTCCCCAGGACAAACGCAATCTTAGTCGCGTTTTCCTTTTAACAGAACATTGCTGGTAATTGCAGCAGTTCTCGATTTCGTGAAACCTGGGACTTCTACAGGTGTCAGTGTTACAGAAGTGCGCCTAGTTATGAAATAACGCGAAGCAGGCCATTCAACACAGACAGGGAACGAAGTCGAATCTACTAAGTTATCGTCGATCTCTCGACTGATCACAAACTCCTATAAAGCTAAGTATTTCTTCGATACAAATGTTACCGCTATTCATGCTCCATTTGAGTAAAAACAAGAAGACCTGGGGCAACAAAAAAACATGAAGAAAATGCGAGAGAGAAAACTGTGCTATAAAGGAACAAAAGAAGCCGGCAGGAGTCGCAAGTTTCAACGCTGAAAACGCTCCGCGTGGCTTCTGCGGTTTTATTTGTGTCATATCCGCCGCCCTGGTAGGAAGCGCGCGGATTAACCCTTAGCACCAAGTATGCATACTCACACGTATGAATGCCCGCGGGACTAGAAGTGAGGACAGCCAGAGTCATAACTCAGTAAACAGAGATGCGAAGGCCAAATGCTCCTCATCTGGCGTATTCTCGTCTCTCCCGCGTTATGAGCACTCCATTATAAAACGCCGTTCGCTGCCTCGCACTTTACTTAAAACATTAGGAAAAGCTGTTGTCATTCTTTTTTTTTTTTTTATTCGCTCTACAGTGACCTCAGTTCTCCGACTCTTGCAACGCTGCCGTAAAGTAGCATCCAACCGCATGTTGGTGCGTTGCGGAAGTTCAAGGACAGGTCCTCGATTCGAAGCCGCATGTCGTCTTTATTATAGAGAATTTGGCAGACCTGTCCACTAGTTGAGGCCTTTTGCCATTACCGATGTTGCACCATGGAAGTATGGAGTCTCCTTTCGCAGTTTGTTTTTCTTTCTCTTTTTGTGTGTGTGTGTGTGTGTGTGCGTGCGTTCTTGTTTCGTTTTCTTGATCTGCCTTATTTCATGCACTTGCTTTCGGCCAGCAGTGTTTTGTCGTCTTCCATAAAAAAATGTAGGCACACAACTTGGAATCATGCCAGATCATTTTCTTCGATTACCCCAGGGACCAGGGCAGGCTTAATGAAAGTTTCATTGATTTTCTGTTATTTTTTATTGAAGCTTTATTTTTCTAGCGTGAGCGAGTAAATAAGAAACCTGATTGCATTTTTACTGGGTATGTGGCACTCAAGAGATTAGTGCAGTGTCGAAGCTAATGCGAGGAATTTTCAATTTTTATTTCGTACACGTCATTCAAGTATTTGCTGTTTCTTCTTGTCATATATCGTGTGACAATACACGGCGACAGGCTCGTCATTTACTGCACTCATATATTATCAACAGAAACAGGCAACACAAGTACTTACGTCAAGAAAATAATATATTCGAGTGGAACTAAACACACAACAGAAAAGAGGAAGAAAAAGAACTGAGGCAGGAATTGACCTGCCTACATTATTCTACACTGAACCTGTTCGGCGACTGCGTTAAGGTGCCCTGATACCCAGAGGAACTTTGCAGAAACTATTTTAAACAAATTAAGAGACGCTCTGCGCCCTGAAAGGTGACCACCGGGTGCACCTGCACTATGATATAGATGCTGCCCTGGACCATAAGGAAAGCCCAACATTTACCCTACTCCTACTGTAGGGCTCATCAGTCCAGCTTTTGCGCTGGATACCTGCCAACATTCTTCTTTAGAGAGGTTTGTGTGAAGCGCATGTGTGTAAGGGAGAGAGAGTAACTCGGCTTGAGCACGAACAAACGAATGACAGTCTGTAATTGGCGAAACCTTTCAGGATAATCATTATTCGCAAACACTGTTCTCTGCGAGCAGCCGTGATGTCGTAACCCCACTGCCATGCATCCTTCTTTATCCCCTCGTATTAACGCGCACGTAGTTGAATTGCACTCCAGGAATGTAACTGATCGAAAAGGTACTATAGCTGTACTTTATGGCTGCTTTCTTTTATTGATTTTTTCGCTACTCGCTTCACACAGCCCGAGAGTAAGAGTGTGCCAGCTATGTTAGTTGATCGGAGTGAGCCAGCGGATGAGTGAATCTGCGGATGAGCAGAATCACCATGTTTTCTTTTTTATTTCTGTGTGGTTTTCCTTTTTCCTTGTGAAAGTGTTTCTGCCGTCGCGATCTGTGATCTCGAACAGTGTTCACCGGCGCCCCGCTCCACCTGCCGAGTGTGCCGCGAACGTCGTTCTCAGGATTCACTGTTTTGTCACTGACGCCCGCCGTGTGCCGTACCCGCCGCCGGCGCCTGGACACTAACAAGGTGAACGCGCCCGAAGATTTTGGAACCAGAGACCATTCGATTACAGTGTGCAGCCACGTGCTTTGAACTGTTTTGAGTTTCGCTACATAGTTAACTTTAGAGAAACTATTTCCTACCACTGTTAATACATTCCCGGAAGATTGAAAATGGTTTTATACGCGGTTGAAATAAAGATATATTCGACAAAGCGTTCATGCTTGTTTGAATCTATGCTGCGTTTCGTTGTAGTCTCTATGTACTATAGACACTGCAACGAAAGTGGTGAGACACACAAATTCAATACTTTGAGAGCCTTAAAAAGCGTTAATCGTCTTTATCGAGGAGCCGCAGAGATGTTATTGTCTCTTGATTGTACCTTATGCCTGCTAAGAAACATTGGTCTGGCTTCTGAGAATCACAGATGCGCAAACTCATGAGAACTCTCTGTAGTTCAGCTCCGTATATAAATATGATGCACTATTGCGCGTGCAATATCGGGAAAATGAGTGCCAGATCGCGATTCATTCAGCCATGAGTCGCATGTGGACCCGCGATGAGCTGCATGGGGCTCGCGAGCCTTAGTATGCCTCTTTCATTTTAAATTTTGCCAGACTTATGCCTGCTCCAGTCCGACGAGGTGGACATGGGTATAAATTTCTTTCCTTTTTGAATTTCTACACTGAATGGCGGTCTCTGATGCACATGGAAAGAGGTACGTATGCTCAAGCCCATAATTCGAACCTGCCACCAATATATGCCTTCACAGTGTTCGCGATGGTGCAAGACAATGCATTGCATCGACATTCACCACGTGGTAGTTGGGTGTCACAAAGACTTTGTCACGCACGGGTCCATTCAGTGGCAGCCAAATTTCGCGTATTCTTTGCAAAGTTCTGTAGGCATGCGGCCCTCGTGCGTATGCGCCTCCTTGCTGTTCGGGCTGCTGTATGGCTGCACACCTGTGGCTGTGCTCTCGGAATGCATTATCGCTGTTTTTCCAGACTAAGGAACACTAAAAATGCTCAGCGCTCGAGTCAGCCAGAGAGTTCTACAAGCGCCAGCCTAGCCATTTAATGAGGGTGCGCAATCTAAACGCCGCCTATTATATTTCGCTTATAAAGAATGTACATGTTGCAAGTCGCCAATCAACGCGTTTGTTACTCCTCTCTCTTCCGTAACAAACGTCTCTAACTAACAAGCTCTAGAGCCGTCCTCATACATTGCCGCAGACGAAGAACATAAGGTCGCGTCACTCATGCTGATCCTCCGAGCTTGCTGCACCTTGTTTGGTATGCTGTCAGCGCAGCGGCCGCCGGCGTTGTCCTCGGGTCGGGCGTCGTGGCCCGCCGCGTTCTTGTCGAGCGAAAGCTCGCGGTCGCCTCTGCTCCCTCGCCCACTTTCGCAGAGTCCGGAGGCCGCAGCGGGCCTCTTTGTGCGCATACGTACACACATCGCACACCGTGCACACGCGCACGTCGCGGTGTCCATTCGCGGAGCTCTCGTTAATTGTACGCACGGCCGGCGCGCGCTATGCATCGCGGAGCAGCAGGCTTCTACGCGTCCGCGGAGCTGGGGGGCACTTGGCCTCAGCAGAGGCGGCGGCGACACCTTTAGCTCGCGCTGACCTCTCGGCGCGAGCGAGGCGACCCCAATGCGCCCTTGCCCCATTGTTCATCACCAGTCAGACGTCCAGGTTGCCGCTCCCAAGACGTATATCGAGCAGCGAGGTTATATATAAAGCGGACCGCGCTCGGTAGCCTCTTGCACATTCATGAACGGCTACTGATCCGGAGTGTCGCCGCCGCGCTCGAGTCTCCGTGCCAGTGCACCGCCATCCTAATTCGTGCCGGGCGCCTCTCCGTGCATCGACGAGTCATGTGAATATCGCCTCGTCCCTGGATGCCGCTGGCCGACGACCAGGAGACTCGATGGCTTTCTTCTGGCTACCGGTGAGCTTCTGGGCTGCGCCTTCATTCCTCGTCGGAAGAGCACCTTTGTTGGCGACTTCATATGCCCGCTTTACGTCATCTGATGTCGTCAGAGTATACACTCTGCTCTCCGAAGCATGCAATGTGGCTGCACGTTTATGTGTCATCCAAAAGCAATTGGAAGGCACAGATCGGCCGGCACATCTGTTCGTGTTTTTTTTTTTTTCATTGCTTTCGCACAAGGTCAGGGCTATTCGCTCCTCGCCACTTTTATTTTTCTTGCTGCAGCACCTTTCCTCCTCCCTCTACGTGTAGTCTTACAAATATTCATTACCGCGACAGCTCCTGTATAGTCAGACATATATTTTTAAACGAACTAATGATTATCTAGGCGCGAGCATTGTGTCAAAGGAGGGTTTAAATTGTAGTTAGTGCTCAATAATTGGTTACGGTATGTTATATCTTGTCATGCGCTCTTTTGAGCAGTTACAAGGGTGCTTGTGACGTGACAACGCAATATCATTGAGCTGGTATTTCCAACATGAACGAAATCGTGACAGAAAACGAGAAGGAGCGCGAGATTCCCGGTGCGTAATTCAACCTATATACTAACGCAAGTTCAGCAGTTCTGTAGTGTTTGATATAATTCATAGATGACAACGGCGTAGCCACTTTGACCTGCAAACTCTCCTTGTGTTCTACGTACGCCCTGTTATATTGCGCACGATTTGCCTGATTGCCAGTATATTTAACTTGTGCACTTTAGCGTTACAGCTTTGCCGTTTGCTGACCAAAAGCAAAATCAGAATCAAACATCTTTTCATTTTCAAGTCTGACCGTTAAGGCAAAAGGAAAGAAAGATGCTTGTTTCTGCGGCGTATTTTTGTCGTTGTCACTACGAGTATACTTACTTACTTTTGTGCTTCAAAGAAAAAAAGAAAGAACGTTTTGTTAAAAAAGTAATTCGAACGCCAATGCATTTGTCCGCAAAGTTCGGGAATTAATATTTCGAAACTGGTGTCATTCTGAGAATTCGTGCCAAGTGTATCCACCTTGCGAACTCCACGGATAGAAATTGTAATTTGCAATATGGACCATAACATACTTAGTTAAAGCTTAATTAGTGAATTTGTGTAATTAGTCAATTATGCAAGTTAATTTCTGTACAAGTAATGTCCGCCTATTCGAGTAGACCAGCTCATGAACTAGAATAATGCTATCTGCCAGAGGCAACCTTTAAAAATTTTTGAAACGTTGCTGAAACACCCTGTATATTAGAGCGCTTGTTAAAATTCCGAGAATCTCAATTCTCATCAGTAGTCTTCAAATGACCTAGATTCGAAGACTTCTTACCCCCATCCATACATTTTCGTATGCGACACACACCGACTTTTGTATGCCCACCTCATTTTTTACGCACATGCACATAGAGTACAGAATGAAGTCAGGGCTATAGTAATGAGATATTTGTGATGTTATCACGTGATTGTGACGCTGCACTGACAGGCAGGCAAGCCGCAGGCAGAAACGAGGAATAAACTGTGCGCAGTTTATTGGGCGAACGTGTGCCCTCTATGCACAGCTTAGCGGCGTCGATAACAAGTGGGGTCGGAGCTAAGCGCAGCTTATACGACCCGCTCCGCGCACATTTCACGCGCTGAGGTACCGCATAGAATGGCGCTTATGGAAACTTGGAAGTTTCCATAAGCGCGTATCTATAGCGACGCGCAGTCAGCTTGGCTGCAAAACGACAAAGAATCCCAGCGGACGCACATTCGTTTGAGTTCTGCTCAGTCGGCTCCGCAACGGAGCCGAGTTAAATCTTCCGCTGCCGGGATGAGCGTCGTGCACAAATTCTTAGGATCACAGAGTTTCCTACGATAATTACTAGAGAGAACTCTAGCGCTGCGATTGTTCAGCCACCACGGGAATGGTGGAGGCGTATTCTCGGATGATCGCTTTCGGTGCGCGCTTATGGGCTGGTTGAGACTAACCGGATGAGATGATTGCCTGGTTGAGCACTACGTCACGTGAAGGCGATATTATCGCCGAAAGTGGACGTCCCAGAATAAGCCCCATGCATCGTTCCCCTACATGGATTTGTCTGATATCCGTGCTCGTGGCTTCAGACGCTCTTGTTCCTCTCTGTATTACGCTTTATCTGCCTTCATTGGCCCGCATTTCAATGCAATCTATAATTTTTCTTAATTTTTAATGCAGAAGAAAATAAGACTTTGTGAATACGCATAATCAACGCTAATGGCAGCGGTACGGCTTGTCCGTGGGTTATTGGTGTCAGTATCGAGCTTCTGTGCTATAGAGCTTCTTTGTTTAAATGCTGCCGTCGGACAATTCCGCCAATCTTTATTATTCACAACGCATTATACTTCGTTAATTGACAATGATCAGTTTGCAAAGTCACGAAGCCGTTAGAAGCCAGAAACACGAAGTTCAGCCAAATCCACGTATACTAACCATCATTCCCATGCTGGCTGAACCGCCCTGCCTGCAGTTACTGTAGACATTACTGTGCCACAGTTCCCCCTAATAATTGTATGAAACTCTACGGTCAGAATACACCGGTCCAAGCGGAGCGGACCGTAAACGCTCAGCTATATAGCTCGGCGCTTGCGTTTGGCCGGATTTTAAACAGGTTTAGCTGAGCGTTGCTTATGGTCCGCTCCGCCCACATTTCACGCGCTCGGGTGCTGCAGGGAACTGCGAGCTGCGTTACTGCGCTCATTCCACACTTCTGATAATCATTCATCCCAGAAAAACAGGCGACGCGCATATCCACTTGGCTGCGAAACGACAAAGAAACCCAGTGGTCGCACTAGCACGGACGGACCAGTCGGTTCGGCACCGGAGTGAGGGCTTCGCTGCCGCGCCCACTTAATATCTAAAAATTAAAAAGGATAAATAAATGCGAGTGCGCAAATAAACAATGCACACCCGAATTACACGAGGTAGCATGACATCAGCCCGCACACAGAACGGCGCAGAAAATAACCCGAGTTGGCTTGATATGACAGACGGAATCAGTTCATGTGGGAGAAAATGTGCGCGTCCACAAGAGATATGCGCTTGCAAGTACAACTTGTGGGTTGCCTACACGCTTTAATCTTACCTATATATCGAATAAACAATACGACCTCCCCTCTCTCTCTCTGATATGCATATTGTGCAGCAAGCTGTACCCGAGTTACTGGATATTTTGTTGCACCGCTATTTTTTTTCTTTCTGCCTTCTTTTTTTTTTATATCCCTTTATAGCCCCATTAGAAGAATAACAAAAACAGCCGAACGCCGACCCAAGTGGTGTTGTCAAAGGAGTTGGCGTCCCAACTTCCACACGGAAGCCTCATTCACTCTGGGGAACACACCATGCGGAAGCCGTAGCGTCAGTAACTTAATTAACAACGATTACAGATATAACTGCCTGCCCGTCCGTGCACGGAGACATGAAAAAAAAAAAAAAAAAAAAACTGGCGAAAAAAAATTATTGGCTCTTCCGTAATCGAGAGTAGGTGTAAGCACGAAATGGCAACCGGCAAAGCAGATTGGTTGGAGATGATACTGGTCACAATCTTAAAATGGGTGTAGTGCATGTTCTCAACGGCACACCACACCACACCCCACCGCACCGCTCCACGCCATTCTGTGCACCGGTCCATATGGACGCCATGATGCACAGCTAGAAGAAAAAAATCGGCTGAAGGCGGCATGACAGGTAGCGAAAGATGCCAGGGATGTCCACTGCCCAGCAAGAAGAAGAAAAGCGTCTGAATGAGGCAACACGAAGCGTGGCGCCATCTCTCGAGGCGGCGCAAAACCCCCACCGCGAAACTCTGGCGTTCAACAGCGCACAGACAACCCTGTCTCCGCGCCAAAAGATGACAATGAAGTGTATGGGTCCCTGTATCTGCCTCTTGAACGTCGCCCTATTGGAAATGACAAATAAAATTTCAGCGTACTAAGAGTTACAGCTTGAGTGATATCGTGGACATACATCAGGAAGAACTCGGAAGCAAAATTTTTCGCTACTTTGGGCAGTAACTAGAGTATGTAATGTGGCCATGTACAAAGTGTTGGGGGCCAGAGACCACATTTTCTTAAGTTTTGACTGGTCGCCCGGATGATCTTATTTTGTTTTCGCAACTTGCCCGGATAACGGCTCTGGATTTTAGCTGAAGGTCACTTCAAGGTTGTCGACAGCGGGAGCTAAAAACATTTCATGCTTAGAACGGAACAATTACTATCGGTTAATCGCACAGACAGTGAAAGCTAATGTGCAGTTGCGAGCCAAAGTTTTATTACCAATGGTGCCCCAAGTTTTTTTTCTTTCTTTTTTTACAGCCTGGACATGCTGGTTGAAGGAAATTTATTAAGTTCTACAGCGTATGCGCGCATCGTTGAACAGTGCAATGAGTTGAAGCAATTTCACTTGGCACAGCTGTGCTAAAAGAAATTTTAATTTCTTTTTTAATGCCGTGGTCTCAGAATTTTTGCTCACGAGTGTACAGTGCTCAGCGATCGAAACGCGGTACTCGGGCAACATGGTGGCCGGTACTTTCTTTCGCCACCGGTGGGCGCTGCTGACACTGAGATGGGGCATTTTTGTGTCGCGTGAAAGCATGGAGGAAGGAAACTGAGGAGAGGCTCTACCCCGTGCTCTACCCCCTCCGGGCGCTAGAAGAAAAGTGTGGAGGAAATGACGTAGTAGGTTCTGCTCTTTTTTGCTGTTTTTTATTTCTTTGCTGTAGCGGCCACGCCTTTCGGGCCACAATGGCGGCTTTGTTAGGGTTCTGTGCGCTCACACGTGTTGCTCCGTAGGCTTCGTACCGTGGCAAAGGCGCCGTGCGGGCAGGTTTGCGTTGGTCTCCGTGTTTTGTTGCGCTGCGTTATCTGGACCGTGCTCTACCGGATGTTGCTGTGGCCAGGTGGGACAGGAGGAACTAAAGTTCGTGAAATGAACGCGCATGCAACGCTGTACGCAATGTACCGCGCCACGGCAATGGCTACGGACGAAGGAATATCCGCGGGAAATGTTGCCCTCTTTCGCGGAATCATGCTAACGTGCTAACGATTGCTTAGTATTGCTGCGGAGCGCGCGGGTCCGAGCAGCACGGTTGCGCGCAGCGCGGCGTGGTTTCGCGAGAAATGTAAACAAGAGAGAAGAGCTGGCCCGATAGGCGGAGCAACGCCATGAGCAACGCCAACTTCCGGCTTGACTTTAGCTTCACAAAGGGTGACGTCAGGGCCTCTCCTTAGCTTCCTTCCTCCGTGCGTGAAAGCGAGCATCGTAACTGCGTTCGGCCTCCTAGCTGATCACTCAGCGACCACCGGTGGCGCAAGCACCGGCCGCCATGCTGTCTGAGTATCGCGTTTCAATCGCTGAGCACTGTGCATGCGTGTGCGCTCAGTATTGTCCCCGAATGGTTGCTTTGCTGATATCTCAGTCCTTCCTTATACTTCAAAACAATCGCCGTGGCATCTAACTTCAAGGTGTGAAGCATAACTTTGCCACATCACTCTTCCTAAAACATGGCTTGAAGTGGTTGAAGTGCTTGAAGTGCACTCTTCTCCCGTACGTCCTGTGTCCCGTTCGCAACCTTTCATCAGTTACATTACTATACAGAAATCACTTTCGTTTCGTCACTAAAGACTACGACGTTCATTTGGGGGGTTTTCTTCTACGTGGAAATAAACACAATCGCCTACTCTTGCCCTGCTAGACCTACCCGCAAATCAGCAGAAGAAAGGAAAACACAGCAGTGCATCACGGTCACGCATGACTGGCCGAGCATCGCGGTCTGGAATGATCTGGTCCTTCCGTCGCCCAGTGTGCTTGCGATGACGAAAGAAGAGGGAAAGCCTAGGGGCAGAGTTGCGACAAAAAGCGTTGCAGCAGTGTCCGAAGAACATTTATGACGCCCCACCACGCCCGCCAGGCAGAGCTGGTTCACACTCAGGGCCTATGTCGAAGTCGTGGTCAGAAAGGCATTAGTTTTCTTATCTTCATCCTGACAAAATCTACAACTGCAGCCGCATTCTTCTGACCCGGCTTGAAACTTCCCAGCGCTTGTAGTAATACAAGAAAGAAAAGGTTACAATAAAACATCATTATCCGACTTAGTGCAACAATAAACAGTAGCTATTCATTGTAAAAAAAAATACACTCACAAGCGATTTCTTAGCTTCTTGAGTACACATTTCTTAGTTTCACTACATCATAAAATTGCCCTTGAACGTAATCCTTGTGTTTCATGAAATTACTTGTATGTTTAGTTCAGTGAAGTTTCAAAGCATATGCTGTAACGATCAATGCAGTTGCGTTGCGATGCTGAGTTTTCCGACTCGCAAACCTCGTCAAAGAAAGCGATATAATAAGGAATGCGACCGCGACAGCTCATAAAAGAGGAATTCGCATTCGTGCCACGGTAGCCGCACTTGTTGCTACCAACACAGTATATAGATGCGATAGTCCAGAAACCTAAGTAAACGAAAACCCTTGCCAGGAAATGTTTTGTAGGGCTGTAGAGGTCTCCTAGGGCCGCTAATAGCAAGAAATAGCGCAGCAGCGGCGGCGTGGCATTGAGGCACAAGCAGTTATAGCTGCTTGTGCCTCTATATGCTGAAATTTAGTAGTACAGTTCCTGAAAAAAATATTTCTTTTTTTTTTTGTTAACGGAAGCACTCTATATCAGTGAAAAAGACGCTCAGAAAAATCCCGATCTCCGTGCATTTAACCGCACTGCTTCATCCCGGACTCCTAATGTGCGAGTGCTATATGCACTCATACAATCACTAACGCACTCATATGAACTCATTTTGACGTAAACTTCAAAGAAGCTCGGGCGGACAAATTGCTGACACAGATCGCAAGGCTAAACCCGCCTGTGGAAACACAACCAAAACCGCACCACCACTACTCATAAATTTAATTGTTCCTACTTAAAGGGACCCTGAAACGATTTTGGCGATTTTCTACAAACGTACTGAATCGTTAGAGTAGGTCCTTCTGATCATTAATTGACACATCTAAGTGCTCTGCGTAAAGCGTGTAATTTATTATTAGGTTTTAAAAATGCACATCGCTGTCGATCGCAGCGCACTGCTCGGCGGAATTTTAAGCCGCCCCTACCCATATGATGCAAATAACCCATATGACGTCACATGGGCGAGCTATCTGATTGGCTGACCAGGGCGCGTGGTCGATAATTTTTCCAACTTTATGGTGAACAAATGATGCTCGTAATAGTTGGAATGTTAGTTACTTTGTTTTTGTAAAAAGAAAATAACTTAAAGAGAATACACAAGTATAGTTTTTTAGTACACTTGAGCACTTCCGGCACACAGCAAGTGTCGTCTGCTTGTGTTACAACGTGCGCAGTCTTTGACGAGAGCTCCGCCGTCAGTGTCGATCAGTCTTTTCGTGAGCACGATGAATCACCCTTGTTGCGTTGTGGGCTGCAGACGTAGCGACTGGAAAGATGTGAAGTTGCGAAATCGTGTCTCTCTGCAAGGCAGCATACGAGCCAACTGGCTGCTGCGCATCGGACTGCGGCTATCCGATAGGCGCCAGGATTTGCGCGTTTGTGGCCGTCACTTTACAGCGGAAGATTACTAACGCAATAGCGTTTCGCAAGTCCGGTATTAGGGCAAACACAAGCGCAAGGGGACAGGGTCTGGCCGCTTGACTGCGCCGGGATGAGCCATGAGATGAGCTGAAAGGTAAATGTGAATTGTCTGCACGGTGCAGCCACCTGGTGGCACAGAGCTCAACCATACACAGTAGCAGCAACGAAGTGCATTCTTCTTTGCTGCTGGTGTGTATTTTTCGCAGGAGTGTAATCATCAACACGTTGTTCTTATAAATGTTTAAAATGTTTTACACTTGGTTAGAGCAATATTAGCGCTTGGTTTGACTGGTTAAGCGCTCCGCCAACAAGTGTCTGGACAGTGCAGACCGATCAGGCTGCTCACGTACGTCTACTCTGAAGTTCCTTCATCAGCTTGAGTTTATGCCTCCAGTCATTTGCCGAAATGACCAGCTTGCCTGTGGTTACCGGAATACCGGCCACCTTCGGCGCTACGACAGAATGCTCGCAACGCACGCTGCTTCGATGGCTCTCGGTCGACGGCCAAGCGGCCAGCGGAGAGGTCTCGCGCGGGAGGAGGCGTGCTCCAACAACCGGAAGTGGACGATGTGACGTCGCATCGTGACGCAGGACCAGTGAAGGCGGAGCTTAGCGCCGCTCGCTCGGCGAGCGAGTTGAGGAGGAAAGGCATGGCTAGGGAGGAGGGTAACTTCTAATCGCTTGTAACTCCATTAATACGTAACGCTTCATTTAAATTGTGGTGCGAATGTTCTACTTAAGCTGTACCCTATGCGCCTACAAAATTTGTCCGAACCGTTTCAGGGGCCCTTTAAAAGTTTCGGGCCCATTTTGGTGTGAAAACGATAAGATCTTGTTTCCTTGTACGAGCAAAAGCCCCGTAACACTCCCAACTGCGCAGACTGAGCTCCATTAAATGTACTGTGTATTTTTTTGTTCTTTTCGTGGGTGTGCAGTTTATGCGCGGATCTCCAAAGCGGCCCGGTCTCGGCGTAATGTCTGTGTATAGTTCAAGCCGTACGTGCTGCCATAAAAAGGCCCCGACACTAGAACACGTTCGGTGTTTATTCTTTTCCGATGGTGCATGAGAATATCTCGATAAAAAAAAGTTACGTGCATCTCAAAGTGCCTGACTGCAGGTTACGAGGTAGTTTGTAGAAAATCCCTGTCGTAAGCACCAATCTTATGTTCCCGTGTTACGCCAACAAAAGCATTGTCCTCGCTTCTTAACTTTAATTGTTGCGCTGACTAAAGCTGTGACTACAGACATCATATTAAAATCGAATAAGTTCGTGGACTGATTGCATGGTCAAACGCTTTTTGCAGGCCATTCCATAATTTATCGTTAGCTGAGTGTTCTATCCCTGTCACATTTCAGAGCAGAAGAGTAGCCGGCGCCTCTAAAAGAGGCGCCAGCGTTGGAAAACAAACAATCATTATTATTATTATTATTATTATTATTATTATTATTATTATTATTATTATTATTATTATTATTATTATTATCATCATCATCATCATCATCATCATCATCATCATAAAGAATGGGTAGATACAACTCGATAATTCGCTCGGGTAATAGTACCACAGGTCTGCTGATATGTTTGCCTAAAGCTGCGCCTTGTCGAATAATATGCGATACCGTCGCTACTGGACAGACACAAGACGAAGACGACACAACACGCGGCTTTTTTCACGTGTCCTTGTCCCCTAACGCTGCTATCGCATCATGGCAAACCAACATGCCCAGCGCAATGTGCTAACAATCTTGTCAACCGCGTTGCGTTTGCGCTTGCTGTGTACACTTCGTTCATAAAATGTCAAAAATACTGCAGTGTCCTTTTAACGTCTTCGTAAAGTGTTATATATTTTTTTCATGTAAAGAAAAAGAGAGGAAGTAAGCTATTTGTCTTTAAACTTGTGTTAGACAATGTGAGTATTGCTCGAATACTGTCAATACATATTAAATTAAGCATTGGGGAAGCAAGGTGCCAGAATCCGATTTGTTCCGGCTTAACTGCTACGTTACCATACAGGTTAAACAATAACTCCATTGACAACTTGACAACTACGTCGTCCCGATTGGCGGGGTATGTTCTTGCGTACCGCATCACTTGCCTTACCAGCTGTAAACGTGGCAGACCGTCCACTACTGAATAACTAAGTGGTATCAACACAAATGAAGAAAAAAAAACAACGGTAATTTATAGGTTTAGCAATCATAATACAGTTTGCACAAGGGCCTGTGTGACTGCCAGCTGATTTTACTTGTATTATATAACGACTTCGTAGGCCTCTCCTCACCAAATAAAAACTAAAAGCTTAAGAGGCACACTAAACCAGTTTATAATGACGAGGTATTCTTTCAATTTTTTTTTTTCATTTCTTTGACTAAATATGTTAATCACTATTAGTTGATGAAATTCAGTCGGATCTTTGGCTTCTAGAATTTTGCGCTCAATACGAAACGCCGATGAAGCTTATTTGAGTGCAGTCTTGTACACGTTACAGAAAGAAAGTAACCGATTACAATTACAATTAATTTGTTCAAGAATGTAATTGATTGCAGTTGTCAGTTACTGCCCCACGAAAGTAGCCGAGGAATTACTCAAAAGTAGTCGATTGCTTCTGCGTTACTTTACTCCAAACCTTTAATAACAGTGCGAGAGAGAGAGAGAGAGAGAGAGAGGAAAGGGGAAAGGCAGGGAGGTTAACCAGAGAAAAAGATCCGGTTGGCTACCCTACGCTGGGGAGAGAGGGGAGAGGGAGGTAAAGTGGTAACAAAGTAGAGAAAAGGAAAGGAAGGAGCATAGACACACAATCACAATCGGTCACTGTCACCGAATACTGTCATCGCACAGCACAGTGACACTTGAAGCACTGTCAACACCTGTTCAGGCTACAGCCGCCTGTCCAATTCTGTCGCCCGCAAGAACCGCAACAGTGCACTCGTCGCCCTCTGCTGCGAAGGCTTATGATGGCGGTATTTTAAAATAAGTTCCTCTGTGAGAGGTCTTTGGTCAAAGCGCGCTATCGCGGTTGCGAGTGATTGTCTCTGTAAATTATATCGAGGACAGTCACAAAGAAGGTGTTGAAAAGTCTCCTCGTCACCACAGTCCTCACACGATGCGTAGATACAATAAACACAACGAACTGGCCTAGCACATTCAGTGCACCCTCGGCAGCCCCTTATACGTTATGTTTACAAACAGTTGCTTTCAAAAAATTTCATCGGTCATCTTCCCTCTTTTTTGTCGTGAAGACATCAGCAGCGACATCGAGAACTCGCTCGATGTGCGCGCTCGTGGGTAGAGCGGTGCTGTAACGTATACGCGCTCAAGATTGTCATTATTCAGCGCCTGGTCCCTCTGTGACTCGCAGCGCGTCATTGTCCCTGGGACTTGAAGTCGACCTTCCCCGTCGGGCCAATGGAAAGCTGTAGAAATCAATCGTAGATGATATCTTGGCACTAACGTCCTAAGCGGCCTTCGTTATGGAGGCATACCAGCACCGATTGGTCGGCCAACATCGGGTGGAGCCGTTAACATGGAAACAAATACTGAACTCCCGGGTTTGCCTGTCTGAACACGCGCATCAGCTAGGCTGCTCCGCGGCACGATCTCATGCATTCTACTGCAGTTCCCACCAAATTCAGGCTCCCAAAATTGCGTCTCCTGCCGCAGCTTGTCTCACCAATAAAGTAACTAATTACAAGTAATTATGTACTCACAAAAGTAATTGAAGTGCAGTGAGCACTACCGAGTATAGAATGCAATCGTTAAGTTAAAAGATTACCAAAAAGTGTTAGAGGTTACAAGTAATCAATTACATATAATTCGTTACTTGCAAGTCTGTCTGAGTGACATCACATAAGAGAGCGAATCAGAAAGACTTTGCCCCTATTTTTATAAGTCAAAATAAGGTAAGTACAGGTAATTACAAATACACGTGCTATTCTACGTACCTCACACTATTTTTCCACATAGGCCCCACACCAGTTCAGACATTTGTCGCAACGCAACATTAAATTTGAGATGCCCTTGTGGTAGAATTTGTCCAGTTGACTGAGGAACCACCGTGTCTTGGCTTCATCGTTGCACGTGAATCACTGTCTTGCCAAGAACACTCCCATACGAAATGCCAAGCTCCCGAGAAATGTCATTGAGGTGCACAGGCCGATTTGCTTTCACCATTGCATCCACGCGGGACATGTCGTCAGTCAGCGGCGCATGCGGCCTCCTGGAACGCTCATTGTCATGCAAGTATTCACGCCCTTTTGGGAGCTCACAACACCACCACCTCACACTTCTCAAAGCAAGACACCTTTCTCCATACGTGGGCTGCATTTCCCTGTGGATTTCGATGGGCGTTCGTTCCCTTGCTCCAGAGGAAATGAATCACAGTTAGTTGCTCGTACACCATGGACGTGTGAAGCACAACCGCCATCTTCAACAACTGACAGCAGCACTACGCCGCGGAGCTACCGGCATATAGGGCCGGGCCGGTCCAAAAATGGTCCACCGGTGGGAATGGATATGTTGACTTCGTATTTACAGCCGTAATTTGCCTAAAAGAAATAGGGGCAAAAACTTTCTGATTTGCCCTTGTATTTCACTATATTGTCAAGTTATTTTCATTGTTAGTTAATTTCAATGTGGCATGGCCCTCCTTCTTTTTTTCTTGCTTCCTTTCTGACTTGTCAATCTTCATCTCGCAGTAACACTGCCCTATTCGTCGTACCATGAATGTAATCGACCAATCTAGGCTGACTTGTTTCTCTTTAGTGTACCTATATACGAGTCAATGTGAAACATGCCTCTTTCTTTCGCAGGTTGGGTTCGTGTGCTTGGCGTTGGTTCAGCACGTACATGGTGGCCAGCAACGTCAGCCATCGCCATTTGAGATGTCGAGCGGCGTAAACAAGAACCAGCTGGACCTGGCCAAGGAGCTGCTACGTCTTTTCAACCTTCACCACGTGCTTGCGTCCATGAACGTTTCTCACAGTGTGCGACTAGGCTCGGGTAACGAAGGCTCCTCTTTCGTGCCCTCGAACCCATATTGGATTCTTATGAACCACACGCAACGACGGCAGCCAGTACGGCCAAGTTTCGTGCCTACGGCGGTAACCAAAACTAGTGCAGTTAAACCTACAGGGCATTTAGTTAAGGTCATCTCTACTACTAGCAAGAGAAACCACACTCAAAGCAAAACATCCAGATATTCCACAGTCACAGCGCTGGTACCTGAAAAATCTCTGTCGTCAGGCTACAGCCTCAATTCAACAGGCTCAAAGGCTCTTCAAACGAAAAATCAGAGTTTCGTTGCGCCGTTGCCAATGGAGAAATTCACATTCGAAGATGCTCCTAAAAGCAGGCCTCTCTTGCGCACACTTCACAAAGAATCACTGACTGAGAAAATTGAGCGGGCCAAGACGTCGTCTTTTCCGACTGGGAGTATGCACAGGGGCCCAAAAACTAAAATAAGAAGCACCGAGATCGACGGCGAAGCCGCCGCTTCAGATTTCAAGCTACAGCCGGCCATGAGAATCATAACGTCTCCGGGTAGCAGCGTCAAACATGAAATACCGGTTGCTTTTAACCATGCTTTTATTGTTCTGGGCCAGCCTGTGGAAAGAAAGAAGGCGCTGGCGTCTGATTACGAAGTCTCGGTCCTCGGAGCCGTTCTGGGAGACCTCATCGACCAGTCTGAATCAGCTCACAAGCATAACAGGACACGTCAGTACAAACATGTCTTCAATATTGGAGACAAACCAGTGATTCAAATTACTGAGGTATCAAACACAAATTCAGAACAAACACCGAAAACGAGCAGCTCTGCTGTTGGCGAAGACGTCAGCAGTAGGTCAGCTGTTTACAAACACTGGTCGAGCTCTCGGACGCCCGTCTACAAAAAAGGTCCTGTGACTGGTGTGCGCGCTGTGGCCCACTCATCACCAACCGCACCTCGCGATAACGAAGAGCGTCGATTTGAGCAGCCCTCAAATACGCTCATCTCACCGAGAACTGGGGAACCTACTCTTGGCACAAGTGCCTCTGAGCTACAGAATACGTACAAAGCAACTCGCCCATTTCCGTCAACTCCTCTTTCCTACCATACTTCAAGGCATGAAAGTTTTGCCGCACGAATGTTCACCGCGAGGAATGAACAGGGTGCCCCATTGTCGGGTGGTCAGTGGATTCCGTTCAAGAAGGCACCTGTAAAACGAGATGTGTCTTCCAAAACTGAGACCAAAGCCGATGCTAAAGCGCAAAACGCAAGTGCGCCCCTGAGTGCTCTTCTCGATGACACTAATACGATAAAACCTGGCAAAAAATGGCGCGGAATTCTCAAGCCAAGGTATTACGAGACGGTGAACTTCACCGTGCCACAATTGCTGCCGGGAGTAATTTTCACACCCGATATACGCGGCACCCCGATTTCGTCCATATCGCCTTTCGACGAGGCTCCCATCGGGAGCGTCCACCGAGTTGTGACTATTTACGGGAAGAAGACCAACCACAAGCCGTTGTCCCCTGTCGCAGTTGTAGTAGCTGAAGGCTCGCAGCCATCCTCAACTGTAATGCAGCAAACATCGATAGTGAAGCGGCGACATGACGAACCAGACACGCCGAAACCCAAGTACCTGCACGGCCTGTCGGACAAGTATGGTGAGCGGCCGCCTCCTCCTGATCGCAAGGACGACTACCTTCTCCACAAGGGGCCCAAGGGCTTCCGAGGAGAGGGCAGGAGGCCGCCGCTCGGCGGTGGTCGTCACCCGCCTCCGTTGGAACCCAAGTTCGACCCTGAGTTTGAAAGGTCACGCTTCTTGAAGCCACCGCCCTTGTTCCCGGAAAGGGACCGACCGCCACACCACGGACGCCACCCGGACGATCACCCTCGTCACCGAGATGGGCCACCGTACGGGTATGGACACAGGCATCCGGACAAGGGGCACTACACAAATGGCGAGCATCCTGACCGTCCCGGAAGAAGACTGCCACCGTATCACGACGTGCCGGACAGGAGCGAGGGTCTGCCGCCAAAGGAGGACGGCGAATACGAAGAGGACCTCGACCCGTCGCGTTTCGATGACTACGAGGCCTGGAGGCACCTGACGAGGCCACCGCTGCCGGCCGGCGGCTTCCCGCCTCCCTTTATGCCGGGCTACGGTGCCTATCCTCCGTTCCGTGGCCCTCCTTTCCAAGGAGGTGGCCCGCCTTTTCAGGGTGGTGGCCCACCTTTCTTGGGCGGCCCAGGCATCGGCACCATTCTGCCCGGAAAGAAGATGGAAAAGTTCAAGTACCTCCTCAAGGGCGGTTTCCGTGGTGCGGGGGGCCTTCGACCTTCATTTTTCGGGGCACCGCAAGGTTGGTACTGCCCGTGCAATTACTACCCTCCTGCGGGACGTTTCGTCACTCAAGGCTACCCTGGCTTCTGGGGACCAATGCGCGGTGATTAGTCGTGGAGTCAACAATGCGTGGAATCAACATATTGACTCGTGCACACGTCCTGCCCTTCGATATCCACTTGTCTCTCCCGCAGGAATGTTATCTCTCATAAGTGCATAAGCAGGCGAGCACAGTAAAAGTGAAAGTGTCTACTGGTGTTCAAGGCAACGGAGGGCATTTTTCCTCATCACAGCCATCTGCAGCAATAAAGCGCAGCCATGCCCACCATTTCATGCTTTCACAACGCGCTGACATATTGTCCACGTGGGAGAAATGAATGCGAGAAATCATATTTATTCACATCAGACATTCCACCTTGTGGGCGAAGTAAACACACCACTGTTTGGGCCCTGCGTCCGTGGAAACTCGTGTGAATAAAGGTCACAAGATAACTAGTTGTCCTTTGAACTTCCTGGTACAGTGAATGAGTATGCAGGCTCTAAGTACTGTGACTCTTTCTTACAATTTCAGCCGCCATTTGGCGCATAGACTTATGTTTCATTTCATTTAGAAGTTATGTAGCGTGGCAACCCAAACGAAAAATAACAACAGAAGTAATAATAATAATAATAATAATAATAATAAAGAAAGTGCCGGTAAATGCGGGAACAGCAGAACAAGATTTTTAGCTGTGAATTGTGAAGTACGTAAACATGTATTGATCTAATGACATATCGTAATTTGATAACTCTTCTGCTACCCTCCCCTTCCCCCATTGTTAACCTTTCTCAAGAGTAAAAAAATAAGGAAAATTTATGCAGATCCCATACACTGTGGGAATCGATGCACGCGAAGCTTCCATGAGCCAGCAAGGCAAAATGGCGCATTACAACAGGCGTGCTGCAGATTTCAGTGACGAATGCCCGTCCCTCAGCCACCACGGCGGACCTTGCAGAGCATGCGGAATTTTTATTCAGCATTAAGGCGAGATGCAAGTCGAAAAATCGCATTTATCTTTTAAAAAAATCGTTCTTTTAAATTTTGGTCGGAAAATTGCGCTTCAGCATGCTATCTTCCTGCGTAAAAAAAGTCAAGGTGTTTCTCCATTCAGAAAACCGTGAAAGATGGTTCTAATCAATGCATGGTACGTAGCTGGTAGCTGTAGGAGCTTCATTCTTCCATTCATGCTCTACACTTGTATGTGGCTTTGAAACACTGTGCTCAAGTGGTCCAGGACAAGAAACTTTGTTTCGGCATTTGAGATGCTGCGCTTCGCTTGTAGGTGGGGTGCAATGAAGCTACAGGTATAACATCCAAAAAAGACCTTCGTGGGTGGAGGTGACTTTGTTTAGGCCATTACAACCCTAAAAATCGGACGGTATTCAGAGCCGCAGGGAAATGGGAGCGAGTTCTTGCTCTTATAGCCTCCGGAGAAACGCCGTGCCTGCGGGTGACTCGCCCAGCCTTTATAGCTGCGTCAACAAGGCCTGAGAGGCTGAAAGGCGGAGTGGAAGAGGCTCTGCTTCATCAGCAATTTTCTTGTTCGAAGCCGCCTGAGGAACTCCCATCGCCAAACGAAGTTCCTTTCAGTGCCCTGCCTCCAAGTGCTCGGATTGACTCGGTGATGGTGACATCAGTGGCAGCTGATAGAGAATGCGGCTTGTTATCAGTGCAGCGTTCGGTTTAAGCATAGATATAGGATTGTTTCCCCAACGTACAACTGCCATGCGACGAAGTGCGTTGATTCTTTGCACTGATTCAGCCACAAAACTTCCGACCGCGCGTCGCCATGGTAGCTTTCTACCGATGGTGACGCCCAGGAATCAAACACTAGCTGCATGACGAATTGGATGGCCTCGAATATTCAGCGTCAGATTTTTCCGCTGATAGAAGTCAGATTTTTCCGCTAATAGAGATAGGACAAGCGTCGATAAGCTGCGTTCGATGATGGAGATTGTATTCTAAGCTATCCGGGCCAAACGTTTGTGTCGGTACCACAAGATCCAAATGCAGATGTCACCAGCGTAGATGGACATTTTAATTGCCGTCCAACCTAGTTTCAGTGCACCTGGTAGGCTGACCAACATCATCATCACCATCAGCAGCAGCAGCAGCAGCAGCAGCAGCAGCAGCAGCAGCAGCAGCAGCAGCAACAGCCTATTTTATGTCCACTGCAGGACGAAGGCCCCTCCATGTGATCTCCAATTACCCCTGTTCTGCACCAACCGATTCAAACTAGCGGCCGCGCATTTCCTACTTTAATCACCCACCGAGTCCTCTGCCGTCCTCGAATGCGCTTACATTCTCTTGACACCCATTCTATATCCATAGAGGTCCACCGGTTATCTAACCTGCGCATTACATGACCTGCCCAGCTCCATTTCTTTTCTCTTAATGTCAATTAGAATATCGGTTATACCCGTTTGCTCTCTTATCCAAACCGCTCTCTTTCTGTCTCTTAAATTATGCCTAGCATTCTTCGTTCCATCGCTCTTTGCGCCGTCCTTAACTTGTTCTCAAGCTTCTTTTTCAGTCTCTATGTTTCTGCCCCATATGTCAGCACAGGTAAAATGCACTGATTGTACACCTTCCTTTTCAATGATAATGGTAAACTTCCAGTCAGTAGCTGACAGTGTCTGCCGTATGCGTTCCAACCCATTTTTATTCTTCTGTGAATTTCCTTCTCATGATCGGGATGAGTAATTGACCTAGATAAGCGTATTCCTTCACAGACTCTAGAGGCAGACTGGCGATCCTAAACTCTTGTTCCTTTGCCCGGCTATTCATCATTATCTTTGTCTTCTGCACCCTACTCTTACACTCTCTCTGTTACGGGCCTCAATCATTTGTTGTAACTCGTATCCAGTGTTGCTGAAGACGACAATGTCATATGAAAACCGAAGGTTGCTGAGATATTCGCCGTCGATCCTTACTTCTGAGCCTTCCCAGTTTGATAGCTTGAATACTTCTTCCAAGCACGCAGTGTATAGCATATGAGAGATTGTGTCTGCTTGTCTGACCCCTTTCTTTATAGGTATCTTCCTACTTTTCTTGTGGAGAATTAAGGTAGCTGTGGAATCTGTGTAGATATTTTCCACGATATTTAAGTAGGCGGTCTGTACTCCTTGATTACGTAATGCCTCTATGACTGCTGGTACCTCTACTGAATCAAATGCCTTTTCGTAATCTATAAAAGCCATATAGAGACGCTGATTGTACTCTACGGATTTCTCTATTACCTGATTATGACATGGAGGCGATCCATTGTAGAGTATCCCTTCCTGAAGCCAGTGTGTTCTCTTGGTTGACTAAAGTCTGGTGTTGCCCTTATTCTATTGCAAAGTATCTTGGTGAATATTTTATATATGACTGGTAGTAAGCTAATGGGCCTATAATTGTTCAATTCATTTACGTCTCCCTTTTTGTGGATTAGTATAATGTTTGCATTCTTCCAGTTTTCTAGGACCCTTGAAGTCGACAGCCACTTCGTATAGAGAGCCGCCAGTTTTTCAAGCATTATATCTCCTCCATCTTTGATTAAATCGACTGTTATTCCATCTTCTCCTGCCGCTTTTCCCCATTTCATGACTTGCAAGGCGCTTCTGACCTCATCGCTAGTTATATAAGGAGCATCTGCAACCTGTTGACTACTGCCTCGAATGGAGGTATTGTCGCTCCTCTGGGTCCTGTGCAGGTTAGTATAGAACTCTTCCGATGCTTTGACTATACCTTCAAGATTGCTGATGATATTACCCTGCTTATCTTTCAGTGCATGCATCTTACTTTGTCCTATGCCAAGCTTCCTTCTCACTGATTTCATGCTGCTTCCTCAGTATTTCTCACGTTTTGATTTCGAATATCCCTTATTCTCGCCTTGTTGATTAGTTTTGACAGTTCCGCGAATTCTATCATCTCTTGAGTTGGATACTTTCATTCTTTGTCGTTTCTTTATTAGGTCCTCTGTTACTTGGGAGAGCTTGCCTACTGGTCGCCTTGGTGCCTTACCTCCCACTTCAGTTGTTGCCTCTGAAGCCAGCCTAGTTACGGTTTCATTCATTACCTCTATGTCATCATCATCATCATCTCTCTGTTCTTAGGCTGCATATTTGTTTGCAAGTACATACCAGCCTAAATTTGTCTGTTCTTACCCTTACTGCCTCTAAGATGACCTGTTTTTTCTTGACCAATTTTACTCTTTCTCTGTTCAAATTGAGATGAATCCTGGTCCTCACTAACCTATGATCACTACACTTTACCCTACCTATCACTTCTACATCCAGCACTATGCTGGGATCGGCAGAAAGTATGCAATCAATTTCATTTCTTGGTTCAGCATTAGGGCTTTTCCAGGCCCACTTTCTGTTGCTACGCTTCCTGAAGAAGGTATTGATTATTCGCAGCTTATTCCTTTCTGCGAATTCTACCAGCATCTCTCCTCTAGCGTTCCTAGGGTCGACGCCGTGGTTGCCAATTGCTTGTTCGCCAGCCTGATTTTTCCCGACTTTTTCAGCGAAGTCGCCCATTACTAGAGTTTACTGAGTTTGCACTTTCCTCGTCGCTATTTCAACATCTTCATAAAACTGATCTACTCCATCATCGTGATTGGATGTTGGAGCGTAGACTTGTACTACCTTTAATCTATACCTCTTTTTAAGTTTGATTACGATTACGGCTGCCCTCTCATTACTGTTGTAGAATTCGTCAATGTCGTCCGCTATGTCCTTATGGATGAGGAATCCCACCCCGTATTGCTTCTTATTTGGGAGGCCTCTATAGCAGAGGACATGACCGTTAGTCAGCACTGTATAAGCCTAATCAGTTCTAATCTCACTAAGGCCAGTGATATCCCAAACAATATCTGATAGTTCCTCAAAGAGTCTTGCTAAGCTAGGCTCACTCGACAGAGTTCGGGCATTAAAGGTTGACAGGGTCAGTTCGCATTCGTGGCCTGTCCGGGTCCAAAGATGTAGCACACTCTGCGGTGCTACAGGTCTGACCGCTGGTAGGCTGACCATGGCAACGTTAAAGATATGCGGACCCCACGCATTGTGGGAATCGACGTAAGCGAAGCTTTCTGTGCTGTTCGCGTTGATTGACGATAATTAGCTGTGATGTTGACGGCACATGTTTAATTCCTTCAACGTTTAGTCCAACACGAGAGTGGTTAGTTGATGTTAAACGTTACCTTACCTACACCACTCCTATTTGTCTGCGTAGTACACAGAACATACAGGGGGAGGTGTTTGCTTGAGGCGTTGTTGTGCCCCATACTCGATAAGCTCTGAGTGGGTTGAGTATTCGAATTGCCTCACATGGCACATCGCATATGGCAAAAGTATTAAACTTTAATCAAATTATGGGGCTGTACGTGCCAAAACCCCACTCGGATTATGAGGCACACCGTAGTGCCGGACTCAGATTAATTTTGACACCGTGGTATTCTCTAACGTCTCCCTAAATATATATACACGCGCGTTTTTTTTTTCGCCCCCGTCGAAATGCGGCTGCCGCAATCGGGATCGAACCCGCGACCTCGAGCAATGCCATAGCCGCAGAGCTACCACGGCGGGCGCAGAAGTGTTGATTTGACATGTGACCGCTTCCGTAGTGTCGCGTAGACCCTACGGTGCGCTTTAATGCTGCTCTGCTTATGCACGCCTTGTGTAAGTTGTCCGCTTGACAATTGTGCATGGTTTTTATTTTTCAGAAATAGCAGAAACGTACCGTACCGTACCTTGAACTTAAATTTATACCGCTTGCCCCCAACCGCAGTCGTATCTATATTGTAGTAGCATTTCCTTGCCTTCCCACGTCACCTTTTTCCAATCTGCCCCCCCCCCCCCCCCTCTTGTATGGGAACTGCGAGCGAAAAGTGGCAAGGCTGTTACGCATTCGTTTCGCGACTGCGTCGGTTCTACCTATTCTGTACCTCCTTTCCCCCCTCCTCCTTGCCATTCTATCTAGCTTCCCTCTGGACTTGCACGTTACTAGAAAGGTAAGCGCTGCAATTTCTGCAATGCTTTTGAGAGGCCCACGGATAATTACAGCTGTCAAGAGGCTAGTGCGGCGACGCCCAGGGAGCTCCAGAGGGAATTGTGCACATTCAACGCGGTGCAAAGGCTCAAACAAGTTTCTCGCGTCGTCTTAACTCGCGCCGCACTGCTGACATGTATACACACGCTCTGAATCACCCCTTAGCGCGGTGTTCCAGACAGCAGCAAAAACAGCAGCAGTAGCAGCAGTGGGAAAGTCGAAGGAATAGGCAAAGAAAGCAACGGCGATAGGACTCTTCCTTGTGGAACGCCCAGGGAAATGCGTCGCTTTTCTCTCATTGTACTTCCGAGCTTAACCTGGACGAATCGAAGAGCATTTCCCGAGACGCCCATGGCTTGCAGTCTGTCGATGATGCCTGTATGAAGCACAAAGCCGTATTCTTTGGTAACGGCTATAAAGATGGCGAGTGTCTAAACGCTGCCGATCCGATAGTGCTCGATGCAGCTTAGTAAGTCCAAGACACTGTCCTGGGCACTCAACCGGGGGCTAAATCCGGTCATACACAATGGCAGTCTACTTCCTTGCTCAAGATGCCAAGTTAACGTCGTACCTATTAGTCTTTCCATCAACTTTGATACACATGACGTTAGCTATACTGGCCCATATGAGGCAAGGTTTGCAGGGGCCCTATAAAGTAAAACTATTCCAATATTCTTTATTCCAATCTCCTGACGTCAAATTTGCGTAACCACCGACGCAAGCACCGGGCGGTCACCCGCAGGGTTGTCTCAACAGACCAATCAAAAGCTCTCCTGGTTCATAGGAGGTCACTTTTGTTTGCATAAAAAACGAATAACATTGCCTACACTAGCTGAGCGGCTTGTCTTATCTAATTGGCTGACAAGAGACGAGGAGCACGCTCAAGTGGACAGACATTCGGTGGGGCCGAGCCACTGCACTGAAAGTCGATAACTGGATGAAGAAGGCGGTGCCGGCGTCTGCAATTGGTCCGCTTTCCCTTACTTAGCTTGCGGTGGCTGGTCGAAAATTGCGGCGGCATGCAACGGAAGCTTAAGAATGATGCTAAAACGGATCCTCAGCAAAGGAGATTGGCAGAATGAGGTCGTCAACGTGCCGAAAGTGCTCGAAAACGTTACACGGCCAGGCAAGAAGTTTTATTATACGTAAATAAACCCATGCTCTCCGGCAGGTGCGAGGATCCAGCGCCTGAGCGATCGGCGGAAGCCATCTTTTATTCCTTCGGAACGGGGCAAACCTGCGGCTATTCAGAAGAAAATTCAGTTTTATTCGGCATAATAATGCATCTTTAATGCGTACACGTCACTTTGACGCGGTGAGTTTTTGCGGTTTTGTGACGTCGCGTGGCAGGCAGGTGAAATAGGTGCACTCGAAAACTTTTGACCAATAGCCGGGGGCTAATGGCGAAAAGGCGTCGAATAAGAAATAATTTTTTTTTTCTTTTTTCGGTCAAATCATGCATAATCAATGTGTACACGTCATATCAGATGGGGAGCTATCGCGGTTTTCGTGACGTGGCGTGACAGACAGGTGAAATGGGGGTGGTCCAAAAAGTTTTTGACCAATCGCGGAGGGCTGATTACAGAATTCGAATAGAAAAGTTTGGAATAGTTTTACGTTATAGCGCCCTTTCATTCATTTTCCCCGCGTCGTCGGCCCTCCCATTGGCTCGCGCTGATGAAGTGGTTTGTCACCGCCGTATATAGGGGTTCTGAGCGCCGCCTGATAGACGCTACATGTTAGGAGGCGAGTGCGCTGTGTTCATTGTGTCTTTTCTGGGTAATTCGACCATCGGCTTCTACTCTAAGTGCTTACACCTGCATGTAATCATACCCGGATGCAGCGCCTGCTGCTGCAGCATCCGTGCAAATGCCGGGAGAGCTTTTTTTTATGTTTTATCCCGATATAGAAAGGTGGCCAGGCACTGTGTGTTGTGTGCGTCCAGGAAATCAGGTAGAAGAACTTCATTCTCTCTCGAAAACATCCGCTTAATTAGGTGAAGTTTTCTTGCCGTATATACGTGACGCGTTTCCCATCTGGTTTAGCAAAGTTTAGCCACGGCGGGTCTGGAGTATATACGCGTTTGCTCTCTTAGAAGCGCGCAGATATTCCAGACGGGCCGTGGTTCAGCACGAACTATTTCAGATGACATGCGTGTGACCGTTTTGTTAAGTTGCCGCAGTGTTCACGCGAGAAAAGGCCCACTTAATAATTTCAAGCAAAGGAGTGGTGCGACAGTGATTTCCAATAAAAAAACTTGAATATAAAAATTGTCATGTTTCTTTCTTTCGTTTGATTGCTTACATTGTGTCACGTGGTATCTTTGTTAAGAGGGGACTTCATTTGTATATTTAGCCTCAAACGTACACATCCCTCACAGATGCTGACGGCCAGAAGAGCCTCGCATAAGACCACGCCCATTTAATTCTTTCACAAGAATGCCTATGTGTTCGAAATGCTGCAGAAAAGTTGAGTTCCAGCAACAACCTAACTGCGAAAGACAAACCACTGACAGCTCTAAAAGAAATCACGTTAACGAAAACCCCTTTCGCCAAGACACCCGGAAAGGATGACGCGGGGAAATTATATGCGTGCTCGTTGTCATGCGATGAAGTAAGAGACATCGACCTGTACTTGCAGAGTAGGATAAGCGTTAGTTTATCTCCTCTGATGCCCTGTGCGCACGTTGGCGCTTTCCCATACAGTTGACCCGCGTTAGAACATGAGACAACCGCGGGACGGAGAACTACATTAGCGACATAGCGCTCACAGCCGTATTGAAACTTCGGCCACAAATTTATCACTCACGCTCGGTCACGGCTGGTTTCGCGCAGATGCACAAACGGCATTGAGAAACATAGCGAATAGCAGCTGTAGAACGCATTCGAGTGCTCGATGAATTACATCGTCTGTATATCCAAAGGCTGTAATTTATGAACACACATTTAACTACGCATGCGCGTTAGCTATAACATTCCCCTCCCGTTTTTTTAACAGAAATTTAGACGTGGTGGCAGCTATAGGAGGGCAGGCTAAATTGTACGCCGTTCATAAATTACACTTACGACATTCCGCAGCACTTGCGTACGTAATTTGCTCGAAAGACCAAAATTGAGCCGCACACTCTGAACTTCGTCTACACATTTTAGCCCGTTATTTTCACCAAATACAAAACAAGTCCCGTGTTTAGCTTGCCAGGGTGATTAGGTAAATATATCGTGCATAGAGGAACACACGAAAACAGGCAGAAAACGGTCAGAATGTTCAGTAACTACCTGCAATGATTCTAATCACGCCAGAAAGGTTAACCTTTCTTTTTTCCACATCAAGCCTAATATGGCCACCAGTGCCACTGAATGTGAACTTGGTGTCACGCACAATAAAAACAAGACCCTCGAAAACAGCGAATAACGGCCTACTCACGCTTTCAAGAGCCTGCTGAAGCAACTTGTACAACGACTACAATTTAACTCACTCATTTTACTTTACAGACTCATCGGCCATAATGTTTCCCCCACCGCTTTCACCAAATTCGATCTTAGTGGCAATCACAGTTCTGGCGGTACACTGGGCTAAATTCGGCGCCATTCGTAAGACACCTATAACACTCCAGAGCACTTGGATGTGTAATTTACAGCAAAGGCTGAAATTAACACACATTGTGCTTCGCCCACACATTACGCATAGCATTTCGCTTACTTTCACAAAATATAAACAAGGTATACGTCATCTGATTCACCGAAGACACCGGGGAAACAGGCTACGAACCTCGCATATAACAAATGCAAATATGGAATAAATTAGGGTTTAGTACTTTTTTCCAAAGTTCATAATTCCAGAAGCCCTAACGTTTAGCCATATATTAAATATTCCCTTTGTTCCCTCCAAATATGAACACGGTGACCCGCCGTGGTTGCTCAGTGGCTATGGTGTTAGGCTGCTGAGCACGAGGTTGCGGGATCGAATCCCGGCCACGGCGGCTGCATTTCGGTGGGGGCGAAATGCGAAAACACCCGTGTACTTAGATTTAGGTGCACGTTAAAGAACCCCAGGTGGTCGAAATTTCCGGAGTCCTCCACTACGGCGTGCCTCATAATCAGAAAGTGGTTTTGGCACGTAAAACCCCATAATTTAATTTTTTTTTTATGAACACGGTGGTACGTAGAGTTGTCTCGGAACACTAGGAAACATGGCTGATAACAGCCAAATTGTCACGTGGTGGTGATGTTGAAGAACACAGTAGAATACTGTGAACGACAAAACTAACTTTTATTGGGCGAACCTGTGCCCACAAAACAGGCTACACTTATAGGACAACGATAGCGGCGAACACGGTCGGCGATCGTCGAAAATCTGATCAACGGGTCAAGCGCGCCGGCTTTTATACATCAGTCGTCGAATGTTCCAGACTAATCGTTGGGACCCGCGTGCCTTCCACAAAGTTCTACACCATTCGCGGCAGGCGATGAAATCAGATAACATAAGGTTCGGCGACAACAGACAGCGAATAGAAGCATCGATAACTTTCCAGAAACTTCGGATACATGCAGGCGCGTCCCGCGCTGTGCGATAACACTTGTTAGGCTGCGAAACGTGGTCGCCCGATAAAGATAAGTACACGCGTCAATATACAGGGTGCCCCAGCTAACTTTAGCCAGAGTTTAAAAATATGCCGATGCACTCTAACGCGACACGACCAAATGCATGTTGCTGACTATTGTATGGGGTAAGTCACATAATTTTTTTATTCTGCTTAATTGCATGATTTGTCAATATTAATGAACCAACTTCTAAAGCGACGAAGTTGGGCAAAAATCCCAGTTTGAAAGTTGTAGAGCGCTTTGCAAAACGTCCGAGAAAACATTTTGTAACTTTGTAGTATTCTATCTGCCAGTATTGTATTGCAGTATTGTATATGAAGTTTTGTATCTGCCATCCAGGATGAATGGTCCTAGCACATAACCTTCATCGTTGTATCGTACTTTTCTCTGTATAAGTTTCCTCTGTCAATCCACTCCTGCTATAGCGTTTATTGCGCTGCAGTATGTACAAATAAATAAATAAAATATAAGTGTTTTTCCGCTTACTGCAGATGCCCGCGAAATAATAAAAGAATACCCTGTGACATGCCCGCTTGCGCGACGTGATTGCAGCGCTCCCAAACAATCCTCGTACAAACGCACAGAGCATCTAGCAGGATGTGCGGCCGCTTAAAAGGTGACAGAGCAGTGACGCAGGCGTTGGCTGTGCGATTTACGCCACTGATGTGCTACCCTCGAGGCGGTTCATGATAGCGATAAACAGGCGCAGCGGCAGCACACCCGGCTAAATGCTATATGTTCGTTTGTACGAGAAATGTTCGGGAGTGCTGCAATGATGACGTGCAAGCGGGCATGTCACGTGGTATATTTTGGTATTTCGCGGGCATCTGCAGTAAGCTGAAAAACACTAATACCTAATAGATAGGAAGTTAGAAGCTGTTTAATCGGACATTTTGCAAAGCGCTCTGCAAGTTTCTAATTTGAATTTTTGCCTGACTTCATTGCTTCCGAAGTTGGTTAATTAATCTTGACTAGCTATGCAATTAAGCAGAATAAAAAAAATTGCATGGCTTACTCCATACAACAGTCAGCAACATGCATTCGGTCGCGTCGTCTTAGAGTGACACACAGACATATTTTTAAACTCTGGCTAAAGTTAGCTGGGACACCCTGTATAACGCCTTCGAGCATTTGCTTAAGGAGTTTTTCGCGAAGGCTACAATTAACTTACGCTCTCAAAACTGACCGCGCATGACGCACAATATACGTCCTTTTTCCCCTCAGAATGTCAACTTTGTGGCACGTTTAGTTCTTTCAGGACATTGGCCAAACTTCCTGCGCGGTTCGTAAAATGTGCTTGGGAACCTTTCGGTACACGTTACCCATAGCATGGCTCTCATTCTCTACAAATATAGGATTGTTACCACCTTTCATTCTTTCGGAGCAGCGGGAAAAGATTGAAAGAGTTTTAAAAGCAGCTCTACACAGCCAAGAAACGAAGGTTTAGTCATTGTTACTTATGCCCTTAATTACCCAACACGCTTTAAATATTTTCTATATATATATATATATATATATATATATATATATATATATATATATATATATATATATATATATATATATATATATATATATATATATATATATATATATACACATATATATATATATATATATACACATATATATATATATATATATATATATGTGTGTGTGCCTTTATTTTTCTGTATCCATAATTTTTAAGTGCCTACTAAAATACTAAGTCATCAGTTATCAACTAGCCCATCAGTACATTTTAACGGAGATATAGAGATGCACTAAATCAGTTGATTGATAAAGTGCTCTTGAATAACTAGTTTCGTTTATTTCGCGGTTATACACATAGGTTCATTATTGCAAAACTTAGGGCATTTTTTTAAAACTTAGCGCCGGAACCCCAGAGCCGGTATATAGAAATTTAACGTGACGTATTTTGTTTCGTCTAATTCGAGCCGTTCTTGGCGAAGTGAAAATTCTAGAAACTTTCTAGAATTCGTTTCTACTTTTCTTCTGCTTCTAAACTTTCTAAAACCCGCCGTGGTTGCTCAGTGGCTATGGTGTTGGGCTGCTGAGCACGAGGTCGCGGGATCGAATCCCGGCCACGGCGGCCGCATTTCGATGGGGGCGAAATGCGCAAACACCAGTGTACTTAGATTTAGGTGCACGTTAAAGATCCCCAGGTGGTCGAAATTTCCGGAGTCCTCCACTACGGCGTGCCTCATAATCAGAAAGTGGTTTTGGCACGTTTAACCCCATAATTCTTCTTTCTTAAACTTTCTAAAGTTCTGTTATTTTACTCATTTAGGGTGCAATGCGGTGCACGTTTACCAATAAAAACTTCGCTGTTAAAATTCATGACGTCACGGGCCAGTTACTCGGTGCGGGAAATTGAAATCAGCGTCGCCACCTAGCTGTATTTTGTTGTGGCGTCTTTTCTTGCTTACCTAGCGTCGTCTCGCGGTCATCATCATCATCATCATCAGCCTAGTTACGCCCACTGCAGGGCAAAGGCCTCTCCCATACTTCTCCAACTGCCCCGGTCATGTACTAATTGTGGCCATGTTGTCCCTGCAAACGTCTTAATGTCATCTGCCCACCTAACTTTCTGCCGCCCCCTGCTACGCTTCCCTTCACTTGGAATCCAGTCCGTAGCTCTTAGTGACCATCGGTTATCTTCCCTCCTCATTACATGTCCGGCCCATGCCCATTTCTTTTTCTTGATTTCAACTAAGATGTCGTTTACCCGTGTTTGTTGCCTCACCCAATCTGCTCTTTTCTTATCCCTTAACGTTACACCCATCATTCTTCTTTCCATAGCTCGTTGCGTCGTTCTCAATTTCAGCAGAACCCTTTTCGTAAGCCTCCAGGTTTCTGCCCCATATGTGAGTACTGGTAACACACAGCTGTTGTACACTTTCCTTTTGAGGGATAGTGGCAACCTACTGTTCATGATTTGAGAATGCCTGCCAAACGCACCCCAACCCATTCTTATTCTTCTGGTTATTTCAGTCTCATGATCCGGATCCGTGGTCACTACCTGCCCTAAGTAGATGTATTCCCTTACCACTTCCAGTGTTTCGCTACCTATCGTAAACTGCTGTTCTCTTCCGAGACTGTTAAACAGTACTTTAGTTTTCTGCAGATTAATTTTCAGACCCACCCTTCTGCTTTGTCTCTCCAGGTCAGTGAGCATGCATTGCAATTGGTCTCCTGAGTTACTAAGCAAGGCAATATCATCAGCGAATCGCAAGTTGCTAAGGTATTCTCCATCAACTTTTATCCCCAATTCTTCCCACTCCAGGCCTCTGAATACCTCCTGTAAACATGCTGTGAATAGCATTGGAGATATCGTATCTCCCTGTCTGACGCCTTTCTTTATAGGGATTTTGTTGCTTTCTTTGTGGAGGACTACGGTGGCTGTGCAGCCGCTATAGATATCTTCCAGTATTTTTACATATGGCTCATCTACACCCTGATTCCGTAATGCCTCCATGACTGCTGAGGTTTCGACTGAATCAAACGCTTTCTCGTAATCAATGAAAGCTATATATAAGGGTTGGTTATATTCTGCACATTTCTCTATCACTTGATTGATAGTGTGAATATGGTCTATTGTTGAGTAGCCTTTACGGAATCCTGCCTGGTCCTTTGGTTGACAGAAGTCTAAGGTGTTCCTGATTCTATTTGCGATTACCTTAGTAAATACTTTGTAGGCAACGGACAGTAAGCTGATCGGTCTATAATTTTTCAAGTCTTTGGCGTCCCCTTTCTTATGGATTAGGATTATGTTAGCGTTCTTCCAAGATTCCGGTACGCTCGAGGTTATGAGGCATTGCGTATACAGGGTGGCCAGTTTCTCTAGAACAATCTGACCACCATCCTTCAACAAATCTGCTGTTACCTGATCCTCCCCAGCTGCCTTCCCCCTTTGCATAGCTCCTAAGGCTTTCTTTACTTCTTCTGGCGTTACCTGTGGGATTTCGAATTCCTCTAGGCTATTCTCTCTTCCACTATCGTCGTGGGTGCCACTGGTACTGTATAAATCTCTATAGAACTCCTCAGCCACTTGAACTATCTCGTCCATATTAGTAACGATATTGCCGGCTTTGTCTCTTAACGCACACATCTGATTCTTGCCTATTCCTAGTTTCTTCTTCACTGTTTTTAGGCTTCCTCCTTTCCTGAGAGCCTGTTCAATTCTATCCATATTATAGTTCCTGATGTCCGCTGTCTTACGCTTGTTGATTAACTTAGAAAGTTCTGCCAGTTCTATTCTAGCTGTAGGATTAGAGGCTTTCATACATTGGCGTTTCTTGATCAGATCTTTCGTCTCCTGCGATAGCTTACTGGTTTCCTGCCTAACGGCGTTACCACCGACTTCTATTGCGCACTCCTTGATGATGCCCATGAGATTGTCGTTCATTGCTTCAACACTAAGGTCCTCTTCCTGAGTTAAAGCCGAATACCTGTTCTGTAGTTTGATCCGGAATTCCTCTAGTTTCCCTCTTACCGCTAACTCATTGATTGGCTTCTTGTGTACCAGTTTCTTTCGTTCCCTCCTCAAGTCTAGGCTAATTCGAGTTCTTACCATCCTGTGGTCACTGCAGCGTACCTTGCCGAGCACGTCTACATCTTGAATGATGCCAGGGTTCGCGCAGAGTATGAAGTCGATTTCATTTCTAGTCTCACCATTCGGGCTCCTCCACGTCCACTTTCGGCTAACCCGCTTGCGGAAAAAGGTATTCATTATACGCATATTATTCTGTTCTGCAAACTCTACTAATAATTCTCCTCTGCTATTCCTAGAGCCTATGCCATATTCCCCCACTGACTTGTCTCCAGCCTGCTTCTTGCCTACCCTGGCATTGAAGTCGCCCATCAGTATAGTGTATTTTGTTTTGACTTTACCCATCGCCGATTCTACGTCTTCATAAAAGCTTTCGACTTCCTGGTCATCATGACTAGATGTAGGAGCGTAGACCTGTACAACCTTCATTTTGCACCTCTTATTAAGTTTCACAACAAGACATGCCACCCTCTCGTTAATGCTATAGAATTCCTGTATGTTACCAGCTATTTCCTTATTAATCAGGAATCCGACTCCTAGTTCTCGTCTCTCCGCTAAGCCCCGGTAACACAGTACATGCCCGCTTTTTAGCACTGTATATGCTTCTTTTGTCCTCCTAACCTCACTGAGTCCTATTATATCCCATTTACTACCCTCTAATTCCTCCAATAACACTGCTAGACTCGCCTCACTAGATAGCGTTCTAACGTTAAACGTTGCCAGGTTCAGATTCCAATGGCGGCCTGTCCGGAGCCAGGTATTCTTAGCACCCTCTGCAGCGTCACAGATCTGACCGCCGCCGTGGTCAGTTGCTTCGCGGCTGCTGGGGACTGAGGGCCGGGGTTCGATTGTTGTATTCATATAGGAGGTTGTGGCCAAGTACTGCACCAGGGTGGCCAATCCTGCTCTGGTGAGAGAGTGCGTTACCGGTTCTGGTCACCGGGATCAGGCCGCACTCCAGGCCTGTTTGTGCAATTTTCTCAACACACGGTTTTTTTTTTTTGTATTTTCCGGTGGAGAATAGCGCGGCACCGGGATTTGAATCACGGTCCTCTTGCACTGGAGACGGATACTCTACCGTCCCCGTAGGAGTTAAATTAAAAATTAATTTATGGGGTTTTACGTGACAAAACCACTTTCTGATTATGCACGCCGTAGTGGAGGACTCCGAAAATTTCGACCACCTGGGGTTCTTTAACGTGCACTTAATTCTAAGTACACGGGTGTTTTCGCATTTCGCCCCCATCGAAATGCGGCCGCCGTGGTCGGGGTCCGATCCCGCGACCTCGTGCTCAGCAGTCTAACACCATAACCACTGAGCAACCACGGCGGGTCCCGCAGGAGTTGTACGCCTCATTTAACCTACAGTGGTGCCCTACTTGGTCAGTCAAGGTGGACCAATCTGAGCTCGGTTATACCGCATGGATGGCACTCGGCTAGAGAACCTCGTATTTATGACCTGCACATGTGAGGCCTTACATATTTGAAGATATATATCTATTTTCTTTTTTTTTTTTTTAGGAGGGTTCCCGTACAGTGATAAAATAAAGGAAAAGACATTAAAAGAAAGAAAAAAAAAAGAAAGAAAAAGGGGCGGAAAAAAAAAACGGAACATAACAGGTGATTTGAACTCGTGACCCTTCGATGTTGCCCGGAAAGATAGCTCAGTCGGTTGGTTCGTCAGGCCCCAGGCTACTTTCAAGCGCCACAACTCCTCCTCTGAGCATCACACTTACGTGGAAAGAGACTCATGTTGTCCGCGATAGTCGGTTTTTAGACGCACACGACAAACTGCCTTAAAATATTTAGACTTGAGGGAAAGCTTCGTTAGCAAACGATAGCACGGCAATCAGCACTCGAATATAATTATAACCCTAATACTAATTGTAAATATTCATCTCATCTATGGGATCTAATGCGCGCGCTGTTGCTTTGTCTCTGCGTGCAGTAGTTGAGAGAGCCAGTTTAAGGGCAGAGTAGTTGGAAGGCATACTTTCTAGGAAAAATGGCCGCTCAAGGAGAAGAGCGAACTCGAGCGGCTTTAGAGGCTAGGAAAACTGCCTTAAAATATTTAGACTTGAGGGAAAGCTTCGTTAACAAACTATAACACGGCAATCGGCACTCGAATACGACGAGAGAAATTACTGAGACGTGGAAAATTCCCTTGAAAAAAATCTGGTTTGCTAGACAAATGCTCGTATGTATTGGACCTCTTAAAAGATGAGGGGTGAAATATGCGCTCACCGAGAGGGCATCTTCAGCGCGAGACATCCACAAGGCACCTTACAGAGATGTGGAGAGCTTCGCGGCCGGAACGAAGCATCCCTTCTCCGCCGGCCAAGAGGGGGAAACGTGCTTTCCGATCGCTCAAGGTTGCGCGGACAACGCATAGCTCTAGCGTCTAGGAAAAGCTTAACCAGGTGCGATGGCGGCACGCATAGCGTGGGAAGCTAGCCGCCAGAATAACTATACCAAGGACTGCTGCTGATGAGGGCGAAGTACCTTCGTGTAATTATAATAACCCTAATAGGACTACTTTCGAAAAAAAAAAGGAAACGGCCCAGAGGGCTATACTACGAGAGCTATGACTGATAGTTTTCTATATATATATATATATATATATATATATATATATATATATATATATATATATATATATATATATATATATATATATATATATATATATATATATATATATATATATATATTCATCTCATCTATGGGATCGCATTCGCGCGCTGTTTCTTTGTCTCTGCGTGTAGTACAGTTGAGAGAGCCAGTTTAAGGGCGGAGAAGAAGAAAGAAGAGAAAAGCAAAAACTGCAGCGCCGTGGTTTTAAAGCGCACCCGTGGTAGAGAAACGGAATGCGATATAAGCGTGCGTAGCCATGATACGCACACGACAAACTGCCTTAAAATATTTAGACTTGAGGGAAAGCTTCGTTAGCAAACGATAGCACGGCAATCAGCACTCGAATATAATTATAACCCTAATACTAATTGTAAATATTCATCTCATCTATGGGATCTAATGCGCGCGCTGTTTCTTTGTCTCTGCGTGTAGTACAGTTAAGAGAGCCAGTTTAAGGGCGGAGAAGAAGAAAGAAGAGAAAAGCAAAAACTGCAGCGCCGTGGTTTTAAAGCGCACCCGTGGTAGAGAAACGGAATGCGATATAAGCGTGCGTAGCCATGATACGCACACGACAAACTGCCTTAAAATATTTAGACTTGAGGGAAAGCTTCGTTAGCAAACGATAGCACGGCAATCAGCACTCGAATATAATTATAACCCTAATACTAATTGTAAATATTCATCTCATCTATGGGATCTAATGCGCGCGCTGTTTCTTTGTCTCTGCGTGTAGTAGTTGAGAGAGCCAGTTTAAGGGCGGAGAAGAAGAAAGAAAAGAAAAGCAAAAACTGCAGCGCCGTGGTTTTAAAGCGCAGCCGTGGTAGAGAAACGGAATGCGATATAAGCGTGCGTAGCCACGATACGCACACGACAAACTGCCTTAAAATATTTAGACTTGAGGGAAAGCTTCGTTAGCAAACGATAGCACGGCAATCAGCACTCGAATATAATTTTAACCCTAATACTAATTGTAAATATTCATCTCATCTATGGGATCTAATGCGCGCGCTGTTGCTTTGTCTCTGCGTGCAGTAGTTGAGAGAGCCAGTTTAAGGGCAGAGTAGTTGGAAGGCATACTTTCTAGGAAAAATGGCCGCTCAAGGAGAAGAGCGAACTCGAGCGGCTTTAGAGGCTAGGAAAACTGCCTTAAAATATTTAGACTTGAGGGAAAGCTTCGTTAACAAACTATAACACGGCAATCGGCACTCGAATACGACGAGAGAAATTACTGAGACGTGGAAAATTCCCTTGAAAAAAATCTGGTTTGCTAGACAAATGCTCGTATGTATTGGACCTCTTAAAAGATGAGGGGTGAAATATGCGCTCACCGAGAGGGCATCTTCAGCGCGAGACATCCACAAGGCACCTTACAGAGATGTGGAGAGCTTCGCGGCCGGAACGAAGCATCCCTTCTCCGCCGGCCAAGAGGGGGAAACGTGCTTTCCGATCGCTCAAGGTTGCGCAGACAACGCATAGCTCTAGCGTCTAGGAAAAGCTTAACCAGGTGCGATGGCGGCACGCATAGCGTGGGAAGCTAGCCGCCAGAATAACTATACCAAGGACTGCTGCTGATGAGGGCGAAGTACCTTCGTGTAATTATAATAACCCTAATAGGACTACTTTCGAAAAAAAAAAAGGAAACGGCCCAGAGGGCTATACTACGAGAGCTATGACTGATAGTTTTCTATATATATATATATATATATATATATATATATATATATATATATATATATATATATATATATATTCATCTCATCTATGGGATCGCATTCGCGCGCTGTTTCTTTGTCTCTGCGTGTAGTACAGTTGAGAGAGCCAGTTTAAGGGCGGAGAAGAAGAAAGAAGAGAAAAGCAAAAACTGCAGCGCCGTGGTTTTAAAGCGCACCCGTGGTAGAGAAACGGAATGCGATATAAGCGTGCGTAGCCATGATACGCACACGACAAACTGCCTTAAAATATTTAGACTTGAGGGAAAGCTTCGTTAGCAAACGATAGCACGGCAATCAGCACTCGAATATAATTATAACCCTAATACTAATTGTAAATATTCATCTCATCTATGGGATCTAATGCGCGCGCTGTTTCTTTGTCTCTGCGTGTAGTACAGTTAAGAGAGCCAGTTTAAGGGCGGAGAAGAAGAAAGAAGAGAAAAGCAAAAACTGCAGCGCCGTGGTTTTAAAGCGCACCCGTGGTAGAGAAACGGAATGCGATATAAGCGTGCGTAGCCATGATACGCACACGACAAACTGCCTTAAAATATTTAGACTTGAGGGAAAGCTTCGTTAGCAAACGATAGCACGGCAATCAGCACTCGAATATAATTATAACCCTAATACTAATTGTAAATATTCATCTCATCTATGGGATCTAATGCGCGCGCTGTTTCTTTGTCTCTGCGTGTAGTAGTTGAGAGAGCCAGTTTAAGGGCGGAGAAGAAGAAAGAAAAGAAAAGCAAAAACTGCAGCGCCGTGGTTTTAAAGCGCAGCCGTGGTAGAGAAACGGAATGCGATATAAGCGTGCGTAGCCACGATACGCACACGACAAACTGCCTTAAAATATTTAGACTTGAGGGAAAGCTTCGTTAGCAAACGATAGCACGGCAATCAGCACTCGAATATAATTTTAACCCTAATACTAATTGTAAATATTCATCTCATCTATGGGATCTAATGCGCGCGCTGTTGCTTTGTCTCTGCGTGCAGTAGTTGAGAGAGCCAGTTTAAGGGCAGAGTAGTTGGAAGGCATACTTTCTAGGAAAAATGGCCGCTCAAGGAGAAGAGCGAACTCGAGCGGCTTTAGAGGCTAGGAAAACTGCCTTAAAATATTTAGACTTGAGGGAAAGCTTCGTTAACAAACTATAACACGGCAATCGGCACTCGAATACGACGAGAGAAATTACTGAGACGTGGAAAATTCCCTTGAAAAAAATCTGGTTTGCTAGACAAATGCTCGTATGTATTGGACCTCTTAAAAGATGAGGGGTGAAATATGCGCTCACCGAGAGGGCATCTTCAGCGCGAGACATCCACAAGGCACCTTACAGAGATGTGGAGAGCTTCGCGGCCGGAACGAAGCATCCCTTCTCCGCCGGCCAAGAGGGGGAAACGTGCTTTCCGATCGCTCAAGGTTGCGCGGACAACGCATAGCTCTAGCGTCTAGGAAAAGCTTAACCAGGTGCGATGGCGGCACGCATAGCGTGGGAAGCTAGCCGCCAGAATAACTATACCAAGGACTGCTGCTGATGAGGGCGAAGTACCTTCGTGTAATTATAATAACCCTAATAGGACTACTTTCGAAAAAAAAAAAGGAAACGGCCCAGAGGGCTATACTACGAGAGCTATGACTGATAGTTTTCTATATATATATATATATATATATATATATATATATATATATATATATATATATATATATATATATATATATATATATATATATATTCATCTCATCTATGGGATCGCATTCGCGCGCTGTTTCTTTGTCTCTGCGTGTAGTACAGTTGAGAGAGCCAGTTTAAGGGCGGAGAAGAAGAAAGAAGAGAAAAGCAAAAACTGCAGCGCCGTGGTTTTAAAGCGCACCCGTGGTAGAGAAACGGAATGCGATATAAGCGTGCGTAGCCATGATACGCACACGACAAACTGCCTTAAAATATTTAGACTTGAGGGAAAGCTTCGTTAGCAAACGATAGCACGGCAATCAGCACTCGAATATAATTATAACCCTAATACTAATTGTAAATATTCATCTCATCTATGGGATCTAATGCGCGCGCTGTTTCTTTGTCTCTGCGTGTAGTACAGTTAAGAGAGCCAGTTTAAGGGCGGAGAAGAAGAAAGAAGAGAAAAGCAAAAACTGCAGCGCCGTGGTTTTAAAGCGCAGCCGTGGTAGAGAAACGGAATGCGATATAAGCGTGCGTAGCCACGATACGCACACGACAAACTGCCTTAAAATATTTAGACTTGAGGGAAAGCTTCGTTAGCAAACGATAGCACGGCAATCAGCACTCGAATATAATTATAACCCTAATACTAATTGTAAATATTCATCTCATCTATGGGATCTAATGCGCGCGCTGTTTCTTTGTCTCTGCGTGTAGTACAGTTAAGAGAGCCAGTTTAAGGGCGGAGAAGAAGAAAGAAGAGAAAAGCAAAAACTGCAGCGCCGTGGTTTTAAAGCGCACCCGTGGTAGAGAAACGGAATGCGATATAAGCGTGCGTAGCCATGATACGCACACGACAAACTGCCTTAAAATATTTAGACTTGAGGGAAAGCTTCGTTAGCAAACGATAGCACGGCAATCAGCACTCGAATATAATTATAACCCTAATACTAATTGTAAATATTCATCTCATCTATGGGATCTAATGCGCGCGCTGTTTCTTTGTCTCTGCGTGTAGTAGTTGAGAGAGCCAGTTTAAGGGCGGAGAAGAAGAAAGAAAAGAAAAGCAAAAACTGCAGCGCCGTGGTTTTAAAGCGCAGCCGTGGTAGAGAAACGGAATGCGATATAAGCGTGCGTAGCCACGATACGCACACGACAAACTGCCTTAAAATATTTAGACTTGAGGGAAAGCTTCGTTAGCAAACGATAGCACGGCAATCAGCACTCGAATATAATTTTAACCCTAATACTAATTGTAAATATTCATCTCATCTATGGGATCTAATGCGCGCGCTGTTGCTTTGTCTCTGCGTGCAGTAGTTGAGAGAGCCAGTTTAAGGGCAGAGTAGTTGGAAGGCATACTTTCTAGGAAAAATGGCCGCTCAAGGAGAAGAGCGAACTCGAGCGGCTTTAGAGGCTAGGAAAACTGCCTTAAAATATTTAGACTTGAGGGAAAGCTTCGTTAACAAACTATAACACGGCAATCGGCACTCGAATACGACGAGAGAAATTACTGAGACGTGGAAAATTCCCTTGAAAAAAATCTGGTTTGCTAGACAAATGCTCGTATGTATTGGACCTCTTAAAAGATGAGGGGTGAAATATGCGCTCACCGAGAGGGCATCTTCAGCGCGAGACATCCACAAGGCACCTTACAGAGATGTGGAGAGCTTCGCGGCCGGAACGAAGCATCCCTTCTCCGCCGGCCAAGAGGGGGAAACGTGCTTTCCGATCGCTCAAGGTTGCGCGGACAACGCATAGCTCTAGCGTCTAGGAAAAGCTTAACCAGGTGCGATGGCGGCACGCATAGCGTGGGAAGCTAGCCGCCAGAATAACTATACCAAGGACTGCTGCTGATGAGGGCGAAGTACCTTCGTGTAATTATAATAACCCTAATAGGACTACTTTCGAAAAAAAAAAAGGAAACGGCCCAGAGGGCTATACTACGAGAGCTATGACTGATAGTTTTCTATATATATATATATATATATATATATATATATATATATATATATATATATATATATATATATATATATATATATATTCATCTCATCTATGGGATCGCATTCGCGCGCTGTTTCTTTGTCTCTGCGTGTAGTACAGTTGAGAGAGCCAGTTTAAGGGCGGAGAAGAAGAAAGAAGAGAAAAGCAAAAACTGCAGCGCCGTGGTTTTAAAGCGCACCCGTGGTAGAGAAACGGAATGCGATATAAGCGTGCGTAGCCATGATACGCACACGACAAACTGCCTTAAAATATTTAGACTTGAGGGAAAGCTTCGTTAGCAAACGATAGCACGGCAATCAGCACTCGAATATAATTATAACCCTAATACTAATTGTAAATATTCATCTCATCTATGGGATCTAATGCGCGCGCTGTTTCTTTGTCTCTGCGTGTAGTACAGTTAAGAGAGCCAGTTTAAGGGCGGAGAAGAAGAAAGAAGAGAAAAGCAAAAACTGCAGCGCCGTGGTTTTAAAGCGCACCCGTGGTAGAGAAACGGAATGCGATATAAGCGTGCGTAGCCATGATACGCACACGACAAACTGCCTTAAAATATTTAGACTTGAGGGAAAGCTTCGTTAGCAAACGATAGCACGGCAATCAGCACTCGAATATAATTATAACCCTAATACTAATTGTAAATATTCATCTCATCTATGGGATCTAATGCGCGCGCTGTTTCTTTGTCTCTGCGTGTAGTAGTTGAGAGAGCCAGTTTAAGGGCGGAGAAGAAGAAAGAAAAGAAAAGCAAAAACTGCAGCGCCGTGGTTTTAAAGCGCAGCCGTGGTAGAGAAACGGAATGCGATATAAGCGTGCGTAGCCACGATACGCACACGACAAACTGCCTTAAAATATTTAGACTTGAGGGAAAGCTTCGTTAGCAAACGATAGCACGGCAATCAGCACTCGAATATAATTATAACCCTAATACTAATTGTAAATATTCATCTCATCTATGGGATCTAATGCGCGCGCTGTTTCTTTGTCTCTGCGTGTAGTACAGTTAAGAGAGCCAGTTTAAGGGCGGAGAAGAAGAAAGAAGAGAAAAGCAAAAACTGCAGCGCCGTGGTTTTAAAGCGCACCCGTGGTAGAGAAACGGAATGCGATATAAGCGTGCGTAGCCATGATACGCACACGACAAACTGCCTTAAAATATTTAGACTTGAGGGAAAGCTTCGTTAGCAAACGATAGCACGGCAATCAGCACTCGAATATAATTATAACCCTAATACTAATTGTAAATATTCATCTCATCTATGGGATCTAATGCGCGCGCTGTTTCTTTGTCTCTGCGTGTAGTAGTTGAGAGAGCCAGTTTAAGGGCGGAGAAGAAGAAAGAAAAGAAAAGCAAAAACTGCAGCGCCGTGGTTTTAAAGCGCAGCCGTGGTAGAGAAACGGAATGCGATATAAGCGTGCGTAGCCACGATACGCACACGACAAACTGCCTTAAAATATTTAGACTTGAGGGAAAGCTTCGTTAGCAAACGATAGCACGGCAATCAGCACTCGAATATAATTTTAACCCTAATACTAATTGTAAATATTCATCTCATCTATGGGATCTAATGCGCGCGCTGTTGCTTTGTCTCTGCGTGCAGTAGTTGAGAGAGCCAGTTTAAGGGCAGAGTAGTTGGAAGGCATACTTTCTAGGAAAAATGGCCGCTCAAGGAGAAGAGCGAACTCGAGCGGCTTTAGAGGCTAGGAAAACTGCCTTAAAATATTTAGACTTGAGGGAAAGCTTCGTTAACAAACTATAACACGGCAATCGGCACTCGAATACGACGAGAGAAATTACTGAGACGTGGAAAATTCCCTTGAAAAAAATCTGGTTTGCTAGACAAATGCTCGTATGTATTGGACCTCTTAAAAGATGAGGGGTGAAATATGCGCTCACCGAGAGGGCATCTTCAGCGCGAGACATCCACAAGGCACCTTACAGAGATGTGGAGAGCTTCGCGGCCGGAACGAAGCATCCCTTCTCCGCCGGCCAAGAGGGGGAAACGTGCTTTCCGATCGCTCAAGGTTGCGCGGACAACGCATAGCTCTAGCGTCTAGGAAAAGCTTAACCAGGTGCGATGGCGGCACGCATAGCGTGGGAAGCTAGCCGCCAGAATAACTATACCAAGGACTGCTGCTGATGAGGGCGAAGTACCTTCGTGTAATTATAATAACCCTAATAGGACTACTTTCGAAAAAAAAAAAGGAAACGGCCCAGAGGGCTATACTACGAGAGCTATGACTGATAGTTTTCTATATATATATATATATATATATATATATATATATATTCATCTCATCTATGGGATCGCATTCGCGCGCTGTTTCTTTGTCTCTGCGTGTAGTACAGTTGAGAGAGCCAGTTTAAGGGCGGAGAAGAAGAAAGAAGAGAAAAGCAAAAACTGCAGCGCCGTGGTTTTAAAGCGCACCCGTGGTAGAGAAACGGAATGCGATATAAGCGTGCGTAGCCATGATACGCACACGACAAACTGCCTTAAAATATTTAGACTTGAGGGAAAGCTTCGTTAGCAAACGATAGCACGGCAATCAGCACTCGAATATAATTATAACCCTAATACTAATTGTAAATATTCATCTCATCTATGGGATCTAATGCGCGCGCTGTTTCTTTGTCTCTGCGTGTAGTACAGTTAAGAGAGCCAGTTTAAGGGCGGAGAAGAAGAAAGAAGAGAAAAGCAAAAACTGCAGCGCCGTGGTTTTAAAGCGCACCCGTGGTAGAGAAACGGAATGCGATATAAGCGTGCGTAGCCATGATACGCACACGACAAACTGCCTTAAAATATTTAGACTTGAGGGAAAGCTTCGTTAGCAAACGATAGCACGGCAATCAGCACTCGAATATAATTATAACCCTAATACTAATTGTAAATATTCATCTCATCTATGGGATCTAATGCGCGCGCTGTTTCTTTGTCTCTGCGTGTAGTAGTTGAGAGAGCCAGTTTAAGGGCGGAGAAGAAGAAAGAAAAGAAAAGCAAAAACTGCAGCGCCGTGGTTTTAAAGCGCAGCCGTGGTAGAGAAACGGAATGCGATATAAGCGTGCGTAGCCACGATACGCACACGACAAACTGCCTTAAAATATTTAGACTTGAGGGAAAGCTTCGTTAGCAAACGATAGCACGGCAATCAGCACTCGAATATAATTTTAACCCTAATACTAATTGTAAATATTCATCTCATCTATGGGATCTAATGCGCGCGCTGTTGCTTTGTCTCTGCGTGCAGTAGTTGAGAGAGCCAGTTTAAGGGCAGAGTAGTTGGAAGGCATACTTTCTAGGAAAAATGGCCGCTCAAGGAGAAGAGCGAACTCGAGCGGCTTTAGAGGCTAGGAAAACTGCCTTAAAATATTTAGACTTGAGGGAAAGCTTCGTTAACAAACTATAACACGGCAATCAGCACTCGAATACGACGAGAGAAATTACTGAGACGTGGAAAATTCCCTTGAAAAAAAATCTGGTTTGCTAGACAAATGCTCGTATGTATTGGACCTCTTAAAAGATGAGGGGTGAAATATGCGCTCACCGAGAGGGCATCTTCAGCGCGAGACATCCACAAGGCACCTTACAGAGATGTGGAGAGCTTCGCGGCCGGAACGAAGCATCCCTTCTCCGCCGGCCAAGAGGGGGAAACGTGCTTTCCGATCGCTCAAGGTTGCGCGGACAACGCATAGCTCTAGCGTCTAGGAAAAGCTTAACCAGGTGCGATGGCGGCACGCATAGCGTGGGAAGCTAGCCGCCAGAATAACTATACCAAGGACTGCTGCTGATGAGGGCGAAGTACCTTCGTGTAATTATAATAACCCTAATAGGACTACTTTCGAAAAAAAAAAAGGAAACGGCCCAGAGGGCTATACTACGAGAGCTATGACTGATAGTTTTCTATATATATATATATATATATATATATATATATATATATATATATATTCATCTCATCTATGGGATCGCATTCGCGCGCTGTTTCTTTGTCTCTGCGTGTAGTACAGTTGAGAGAGCCAGTTTAAGGGCGGAGAAGAAGAAAGAAGAGAAAAGCAAAAACTGCAGCGCCGTGGTTTTAAAGCGCACCCGTGGTAGAGAAACGGAATGCGATATAAGCGTGCGTAGCCATGATACGCACACGACAAACTGCCTTAAAATATTTAGACTTGAGGGAAAGCTTCGTTAGCAAACGATAGCACGGCAATCAGCACTCGAATATAATTATAACCCTAATACTAATTGTAAATATTCATCTCATCTATGGGATCTAATGCGCGCGCTGTTTCTTTGTCTCTGCGTGTAGTACAGTTAAGAGAGCCAGTTTAAGGGCGGAGAAGAAGAAAGAAGAGAAAAGCAAAAACTGCAGCGCCGTGGTTTTAAAGCGCACCCGTGGTAGAGAAACGGAATGCGATATAAGCGTGCGTAGCCATGATACGCACACGACAAACTGCCTTAAAATATTTAGACTTGAGGGAAAGCTTCGTTAGCAAACGATAGCACGGCAATCAGCACTCGAATATAATTATAACCCTAATACTAATTGTAAATATTCATCTCATCTATGGGATCTAATGCGCGCGCTGTTTCTTTGTCTCTGCGTGTAGTAGTTGAGAGAGCCAGTTTAAGGGCGGAGAAGAAGAAAGAAAAGAAAAGCAAAAACTGCAGCGCCGTGGTTTTAAAGCGCAGCCGTGGTAGAGAAACGGAATGCGATATAAGCGTGCGTAGCCACGATACGCACACGACAAACTGCCTTAAAATATTTAGACTTGAGGGAAAGCTTCGTTAGCAAACGATAGCACGGCAATCAGCACTCGAATATAATTTTAACCCTAATACTAATTGTAAATATTCATCTCATCTATGGGATCTAATGCGCGCGCTGTTGCTTTGTCTCTGCGTGCAGTAGTTGAGAGAGCCAGTTTAAGGGCAGAGTAGTTGGAAGGCATACTTTCTAGGAAAAATGGCCGCTCAAGGAGAAGAGCGAACTCGAGCGGCTTTAGAGGCTAGGAAAACTGCCTTAAAATATTTAGACTTGAGGGAAAGCTTCGTTAACAAACTATAACACGGCAATCAGCACTCGAATACGACGAGAGAAATTACTGAGACGTGGAAAATTCCCTTGAAAAAAATCTGGTTTGCTAGACAAATGCTCGTATGTATTGGACCTCTTAAAAGATGAGGGGTGAAATATGCGCTCACCGAGAGGGCATCTTCAGCGCGAGACATCCACAAGGCGCCTTACAGAGATGTGGAGAGCTTCGCGGCCGGAACGAAGCATCCCTTCTCCGCCGGCCAAGAGGGGGAAACGTGCTTTCCGATCGCTCAAGGTTGCGCGGACAACGCATAGCTCTAGCGTCTAGGAAAAGCTTAACCAGGTGCGATGGCGGCACGCATAGCGTGGGAAGCTAGCCGCCAGAATAACTATACCAAGGACTGCTGCTGATGAGGGCGAAGTACCTTCGTGTAATTATAATAACCCTAATAGGACTACTTTCGAAAAAAAAAAAGGAAACGGCCCAGAGGGCTATACTACGAGAGCTATGACTGATAGTTTTCTATATATATATATATATATATATATATATATATATATATATATATTCATCTCATCTATGGGATCGCATTCGCGCGCTGTTTCTTTGTCTCTGCGTGTAGTACAGTTGAGAGAGCCAGTTTAAGGGCGGAGAAGAAGAAAGAAGAGAAAAGCAAAAACTGCAGCGCCGTGGTTTTAAAGCGCACCCGTGGTAGAGAAACGGAATGCGATATAAGCGTGCGTAGCCATGATACGCACACGACAAACTGCCTTAAAATATTTAGGCTTGAGGGAAAGCTTCGTTAGCAAACGATAGCACGGCAATCAGCACTCGAATATAATTATAACCCTAATACTAATTGTAAATATTCATCTCATCTATGGGATCTAATGCGCGCGCTGTTTCTTTGTCTCTGCGTGTAGTACAGTTAAGAGAGCCAGTTTAAGGGCGGAGAAGAAGAAAGAAGAGAAAAGCAAAAACTGCAGCGCCGTGGTTTTAAAGCGCACCCGTGGTAGAGAAACGGAATGCGATATGAGCGTGCGTAGCCATGATACGCACACGACAAACTGCCTTAAAATATTTAGACTTGAGGGAAAGCTTCGTTAGCAAACGATAGCACGGCAATCAGCACTCGAATATAATTATAACCCTAATACTAATTGTAAATATTCATCTCATCTATGGGATCTAATGCGCGCGCTGTTTCTTTGTCTCTGCGTGTAGTAGTTGAGAGAGCCAGTTTAAGGGCGGAGAAGAAGAAAGAAAAGAAAAGCAAAAACTGCAGCGCCGTGGTTTTAAAGCGCAGCCGTGGTAGAGAAACGGAATGCGATATAAGCGTGCGTAGCCACGATACGCACACGACAAACTGCCTTAAAATATTTAGACTTGAGGGAAAGCTTCGTTAGCAAACGATAGCACGGCAATCAGCACTCGAATATAATTTTAACCCTAATACTAATTGTAAATATTCATCTCATCTATGGGATCTAATGCGCGCGCTGTTGCTTTGTCTCTGCGTGCAGTAGTTGAGAGAGCCAGTTTAAGGGCAGAGTAGTTGGAAGGCATACTTTCTAGGAAAAATGGCCGCTCAAGGAGAAGAGCGAACTCGAGCGGCTTTAGAGGCTAGGAAAACTGCCTTAAAATATTTAGACTTGAGGGAAAGCTTCGTTAACAAACTATAACACGGCAATCAGCACTCGAATACGACGAGAGAAATTACTGAGACGTGGAAAATTCCCTTGAAAAAAATCTGGTTTGCTAGACAAATGCTCGTATGTATTGGACCTCTTAAAAGATGAGGGGTGAAATATGCGCTCACCGAGAGGGCATCTTCAGCGCGAGACATCCACAAGGCACCTTACAGAGATGTGGAGAGCTTCGCGGCCGGAACGAAGCATCCCTTCTCCGCCGGCCAAGAGGGGGAAACGTGCTTTCCGATCGCTCAAGGTTGCGCGGACAACGCATAGCTCTAGCGTCTAGGAAAAGCTTAACCAGGAACGATGGCGGCACGCATAGCGTGGGAAGCTAGCCGCCAGAATAACTATACCAAGGACTGCTGCTGATGAGGGCGAAGTACCTTCGTGTAATTATAATAACCCTAATAGGACTACTTTCGAAAAAAAAAAAAAAAAGGAAACGGCCCAGAGGGCTATACTACGAGAGCTATGACTGATAGTTTTCTATATATATATATATATATATATATATATATATATATATATATATATTCATCTCATCTATGGGATCGCATTCGCGCGCTGTTTCTTTGTCTCTGCGTGTAGTACAGTTGATAGAGCCAGTTTAAGGGCGGAGAAGAAGAAAGAAGAGAAAAGCAAAAACTGCAGCGCCGTGGTTTTAAAGCGCACCCGTGGTAGAGAAACGGAATGCGATATAAGCGTGCGTAGCCATGATACGCACACGACAAACTGCCTTAAAATATTTAGACTTGAGGGAAAGCTTCGTTAGCAAACGATAGCACGGCAATCAGCACTCGAATATAATTATAACCCTAATACTAATTGTAAATATTCATCTCATCTATGGGATCTAATGCGCGCGCTGTTTCTTTGTCTCTGCGTGTAGTAGTTGAGAGAGCCAGTTTAAGGGCGGAGAAGAAGAAAGAAAAGAAAAGCAAAAACTGCAGCGCCGTGGTTTTAAAGCGCAGCCGTGGTAGAGAAACGGAATGCGATATAAGCGTGCGTAGCCACGATACGCACACGACAAACTGCCTTAAAATATTTAGACTTGAGGGAAAGCTTCGTTAGCAAACGATAGCACGGCAATCAGCACTCGAATATAATTTTAACCCTAATACTAATTGTAAATATTCATCTCATCTATGGGATCTAATGCGCGCGCTGTTGCTTTGTCTCTGCGTGCAGTAGTTGAGAGAGCCAGTTTAAGGGCAGAGTAGTTGGAAGGCATACTTTCTAGGAAAAATGGCCGCTCAAGGAGAAGAGCGAACTCGAGCGGCTTTAGAGGCTAGGAAAACTGCCTTAAAATATTTAGACTTGAGGGAAAGCTTCGTTAACAAACTATAACACGGCAATCAGCACTCGAATACGACGAGAGAAATTACTGAGACGTGGAAAATTCCCTTGAAAAAAATCTGGTTTGCTAGACAAATGCTCGTATGTATTGGACCTCTTAAAAGATGAGGGGTGAAATATGCGCTCACCGAGAGGGCATCTTCAGCGCGAGACATCCACAAGGCACCTTACAGAGATGTGGAGAGCTTCGCGGCCGGAACGAAGCATCCCTTCTCCGCCGGCCAAGAGGGGGAAACGTGCTTTCCGATCGCTCAAGGTTGCGCGGACAACGCATAGCTCTAGCGTCTAGGAAAAGCTTAACCAGGTGCGATGGCGGCACGCATAGCGTGGGAAGCTAGCCGCCAGAATAACTATACCAAGGACTGCTGCTGATGAGGGCGAAGTACCTTCGTGTAATTATAATAACCCTAATAGGACTACTTTCGAAAAAAAAAAAGGAAACGGCCCAGAGGGCTATACTACGAGAGCTATGACTGATAGTTTTCTATATATATATATTCATCTCATCTATGGGATCGCATTCGCGCGCTGTTTCTTTGTCTCTGCGTGTAGTACAGTTGAGAGAGCCAGTTTAAGGGCGGAGAAGAAGAAAGAAGAGAAAAGCAAAAACTGCAGCGCCGTGGTTTTAAAGCGCACCCGTGGTAGAGAAACGGAATGCGATATAAGCGTGCGTAGCCATGATACGCACACGACAAACTGCCTTAAAATATTTAGACTTGAGGGAAAGCTTCGTTAGCAAACGATAGCACGGCAATCAGCACTCGAATATAATTATAACCCTAATACTAATTGTAAATATTCATCTCATCTATGGGATCTAATGCGCGCGCTGTTTCTTTGTCTCTGCGTGTAGTACAGTTAAGAGAGCCAGTTTAAGGGCGGAGAAGAAGAAAGAAGAGAAAAGCAAAAACTGCAGCGCCGTGGTTTTAAAGCGCACCCGTGGTAGAGAAACGGAATGCGATATAAGCGTGCGTAGCCATGATACGCACACGACAAACTGCCTTAAAATATTTAGACTTGAGGGAAAGCTTCGTTAGCAAACGATAGCACGGCAATCAGCACTCGAATATAATTATAACCCTAATACTAATTGTAAATATTCATCTCATCTATGGGATCTAATGCGCGCGCTGTTTCTTTGTCTCTGCGTGTAGTAGTTGAGAGAGCCAGTTTAAGGGCGGAGAAGAAGAAAGAAAAGAAAAGCAAAAACTGCAGCGCCATGGTTTTAAAGCGCAGCCGTGGTAGAGAAACGGAATGCGATATAAGCGTGCGTAGCCACGATACGCACACGACAAACTGCCTTAAAATATTTAGACTTGAGGGAAAGCTTCGTTAGCAAACGATAGCACGGCAATCAGCACTCGAATATAATTTTAACCCTAATACTAATTGTAAATATTCATCTCATCTATGGGATCTAATGCGCGCGCTGTTGCTTTGTCTCTGCGTGCAGTAGTTGAGAGAGCCAGTTTAAGGGCAGAGTAGTTGGAAGGCATACTTTCTAGGAAAAATGGCCGCTCAAGGAGAAGAGCGAACTCGAGCGGCTTTAGAGGCTAGGAAAACTGCCTTAAAATATTTAGACTTGAGGGAAAGCTTCGTTAACAAACTATAACACGGCAATCAGCACTCGAATACGACGAGAGAAATTACTGAGACGTGGAAAATTCCCTTGAAAAAAATCTGGTTTGCTAGACAAATGCTCGTATGTATTGGACCTCTTAAAAGATGAGGGGTGAAATATGCGCTCACCGAGAGGGCATCTTCAGCGCGAGACATCCACAAGGCACCTTACAGAGATGTGGAGAGCTTCGCGGCCGGAACGAAGCATCCCTTCTCCGCCGGCCAAGAGGGGGAAACGTGCTTTCCGATCGCTCAAGGTTGCGCGGACAACGCATAGCTCTAGCGTCTAGGAAAAGCTTAACCAGGTGCGATGGCGGCACGCATAGCGTGGGAAGCTAGCCGCCAGAATAACTATACCAAGGACTGCTGCTGATGAGGGCGAAGTACCTTCGTGTAATTATAATAACCCTAATAGGACTACTTTCGAAAAAAAAAAAAAAAAAAAAGGAAACGGCCCAGAGGGCTATACTACGAGAGCTATGACTGATAGTTTTCTATATATATATATATATATATATATATATATATATATATATATATATATATATATATATATATTCATCTCATCTATGGGATCGCATTCGCGCGCTGTTTCTTTGTCTCTGCGTGTAGTACAGTTGAGAGAGCCAGTTTAAGGGCGGAGAAGAAGAAAGAAGAGAAAAGCAAAAACTGCAGCGCCGTGGTTTTAAAGCGCACCCGTGGTAGAGAAACGGAATGCGATATAAGCGTGCGTAGCCATGATACGCACACGACAAACTGCCTTAAAATATTTAGACTTGAGGGAAAGCTTCGTTAGCAAACGATAGCACGGCAATCAGCACTCGAATATAATTATAACCCTAATACTAATTGTAAATATTCATCTCATCTATGGGATCTAATGCGCGCGCTGTAGCTTTTTCTGTATTGTAGAAGGGCAATTTACTAACCCAGTTCATATAGTTTTTCTTTAGTGTCCCTTAATTCTCTAAATATAAATTCCATGAATTATCTAGTCTATATACCAGGAGATTGTTAACACACGCATATAACATATTCGAGTGCTGCTAGTCACACCAACAGCTTCGCTGTAAAAGCTTGCAGAGCATTGTTTGAAGCAATGTAGTACATCGTCCACGTACAGAGAGTTAAAAATGGCTCGAGGTATACTGATGTTAGAAGTAGGTTAATCTTAACGACAAAAAGGGTGCAACTCACCATGCCTTTCTGAGGTATCCTGTATGAATGCGTGCCACAGTGCATTACCTATTTTCACCCGGAATGTAAGACTGCGTAAGCAGCTTACAATAATGTTTAGCATACTGCCATGAATGCCCGCGGACAGGTATTGCAGGACAAAATTTCATAACCATCCGGGTCACGTTAACAGTCCGCGAGCACCTCTTCCCAAACGATCTTTTTCCGCTGATCTTTCACGGTGTCTACCAAGTTGACATTTCCAAGTTCCCCGAGCTTTCCAGGTTTTCCCCGAGTGCCTTTGCAAAATTCCCTGAGTGATACAAAACTTTGTTTTATGTCAAGACGGGCTGACACCATGTCGCCCGATGCTGTCACTCTCTAGTAAGCATGTTCAAGAATAAGAAAATGACTTAATCTTGTTTGAATAGTAAGGAGTAAGGAGTAGTGTTTATTTTATTCAGAAATAAAACAGAAGGGAGGGTAGTTTAGAAGAACTTTTTTTAGAAGAACAGAAGGGAGGGGTTAGTAAAATGCCCAGCGAATAATATATATTCGAAAAAAAATTGTGTTACCCATTGCAAATGGAGTCGAACGTTATCAAATACGAATAAAAAGTAGATGCCTAAAGAAGCAAATATTTTCGAGAATGAGCTCTTTCTATCAACTGATAGCAAATTCATTGGTATGAGACCCGAACTTTGTCACAAGTGAGATTCTCTCGCAACAGCTGGTAAGTCAACCTCAACTGTCCTGACATACTCTAGGCCTGCGCACAACGCCTCAATGTTGCGCTTTAAAGAGTTTACTTTGGTTTGGATGAGGGATATCTGCATCTCGGCGTCAGCCAACACTTCCTTTTTTTTTTTTTTTTTAGCTAAAGCTCCTTCAAAGAAGCGGGTGGCATGCTTCCTTTCGCGTTCATTCCTCAATGCGTCGGTCCGTTGTCTTCTTGTTCTCCTTCCGCTGCACGTTCGCCACACGGACCATTTGAAGCATCCTCTTGGACAGTTGTACAGTCAACGTCTGATTTTTCCGGACTGCCTAGGGGCCGTGAAAACGTCGGAAAATTGGGCAGTTAAAAAATGAATCCGAAGAAGCTCTGAAGGCCTGCCAGTACACCTATTAGGCATATCGGTACTCGTACTGTGACAGGAGATGGCGGGTGCACGCGTGTATAATTAAGTAATACATACTGTGTCTCGTGACAATTGTCCCTTCCCACGCTTGTTATGCTTCACCGCAAATACTTTCGCGTAACAATGTTGTATTGAGGCGAAGCTAATTTTCAGGAACCGGCATTATGCAACGCGCCGTGCTTTGCGAGCTTCGAAGCCAATCGCGAGGACTACAAAGGTGCTGTCGGTGCGATTGCTGACAGCGGCGAATTCTTTCAATGAAAACGCGGTACCGAGAGGCAAGAAGCTTAATAGCGAACGTCGAAGTAGCTAGGCCTAGCATCGCCGCGGTGGTGACTACAGCTGCCAGCGGATTTGCGTGCGAGAGCGCCGGTTCGAGGCGGCGAGGTAATCAAAATGGCGGCGATGGTGGTGACTTTGATTAATGCCGTTTCGGACCTGCGGTGACAGCAAAAAGTCCGGAAAATCCGACGGCGAAGGGTTCTTGCGTCCGAAATTTCAGTTGTTATACACTGACCCGATAGCGTATACGTGACGAATTATCGGGCGTTCGGAAAGTCGGTCATTGACTGTACACAATACAGCTCCTCCAGCCGACGACACGGCGTCAAAGACCATTCGTTAGGATTCCTCTTTGTTACTCGAGCCAGCATTACCGCGACTTTCGTTCCCTTTCAATAAAACTACAGCTAATTTTCCTTGATAACAGAGCAAATTTTCTGAGTTTTCCCTGAGTATTTCCGGACTACTCAATATCCCTGAGAATTCCCGGTTTTCCCAGTTGGAAGACTGTCTTTGCAATCAGCCTGACAACAGTCCCACTTGGAAGAAGGAAAAAAAATGTGGAGAGACCTTACCCCCTCCGCGCGCTAGGAGGAAAGTGTGAAAGAAGTCACATGGTATTTCTTTCTCTCTCTTTTTGTTTTTTTCTGCAGCGGCTATATTATCGGGCCGCAATGCCGGTTTTGTTATGGTTGTGAGCGCTCACACGCGTTGATCCGTGGGTTTAGTACCGGGGCAAAGGCGTAGTGTATCTCCGTGTTATGTCCCGCTGTGTCGTCTAGACCCTGCTCTCCCAGCTGTTGTGGCCACGTACGACTGGAAGTAAAAAGCGTGAAACGAACGCGCATGCAACGCCGTACACCACGTACCACGCCACAGATAAGGACGACGTGGGGATATATTTCCCGTCTGCGGTGGATTCATGCTAACATGTCATCACAGACTGAAACCGCCGTGCTTCAGATCATGTATGATGAACTCCTTGCACGTCAGTTACAACTGTGCAGTGTTCCTGCTTTTGACAGCGGACGATGCATTTGTGGCACATAAAACAGCCATGTGGATGGATGGGAAAGAAGCGGCTGCTATGAGTAATAAAGGAACGAACCCCCTTTACTGCAGTAATCTTATCCGTGTGCTCGAGGGGTGCAGGGAAATGAAGGTTGGCGGATGCGGTGCAAGAGTGAACAATTAAGAGGAAGCTTTAGCTCGGGTGCTCCTATCTAAATACATGAAAAAGGAGAATTCGTTTTTCTCGGCAGCCATTGCGCCAGATTTGACAACGTTTGTTGCATTTAAGAGAAAAACTTAAAATCTAGTGAGTGTTGGTTTCGGATTTTGATTTGGGTCGTCAATTTTTTCTTAAAAATTGGCAAAAATTCAAAATTTTCATAAACGAAACTATAAAGTTTACAACTCTTTACTTCAGCAACGAAAATCGATAATGCAATTCCGTGAATTGCATCTAATAGTACATCTAAAGCGGACAAAATTGATATGTTACACATAAATCTTAAAAAATTTAATAATATGTAAATACAGCTTTTGCAGAACCTTTGTAAACAACGTAAGGCATTCACGTAAGATGCAAAATGACGTATCGGATTTGTCCGCTTTCAATGATCTAATGGATTCCGTTTACAGAACCGCGATATCTGCTTTTATGCAGACCTATGAAACTGTAAACTTCGTGCTTCTATTTTTTTCAAACGCGAATTTTTGAAAATCTTTTTAACAAAATTCAGGCCCTAAATCGATATTTCGCTTCCGACAGTCACTAGAATTTAACTTTCTTTCTCAAATGCAACAAATTTCATTAAAATCGGTCCAGGGGATATCTCAGTAAAACGTTTTTACGTTTTACATGTATTTGAATAGGCCGCGTAAGAGAAAAGGTCGCGCAACGAGCTAAAGCTTCCTCTTAAGGCCTGACAGAAGAACATACGCCTGCGCGCACCTCAAATGACTGATGGCACGTAGCACATACGTAGGCCCGGACAAGGTGCTAGGCGCACGCATACGCGCTTGCTGTTCAGTATCGCATGACTTTGTTTCCGTGAAGCTTCGCTTACATCTACATGCAGTGAACAGGCGGCGGCACTGAGCAGCATAGGATGGATGGATGGATGTTATGAGCGTCCCCTTTTGAACGGGGCGGTGGGTTGTGCCACCAAGCTCTTGCTATTATATTGCCTACCTAGGTTAAAAAAGAAAAAAAAAACGCGATGAACTCCAACAACCAAATTTTCTGACCCTCTATTGTAAACTTTGCTTTTGTACGTCTCAGTTTTTTGTCGTTTCCCTACTTTTCGTCCACCAATCTTCCAATCGCCTCTTACTAATCTCTATTGCGGAGATGTTTACTTTTCCCCTGCTCTCGCTGAACCCAAGCGCTTCAAGGAGGGCAGTGGTGCCTAAATCGACCGCTGGGCAGATGTCCTAAGGCAGATGTCCGTGTTCTAAGGCATCCTGATCTCGCTTCGTAAAGTAATGAGCTTCCCTTTGAGTTAGCATAAATTGTTTCTTTCCTGATTTCGTTTTTTCTTGTTAAGTAGTGCCTAAGAGGTGCCACGATGCTCAGCGCCGCCTGTGGCGAGCAGTGCGACACTCGGAAGGTGGGAAGACCGCGAAATTTAAACTTCGTGCACATGTCGCCGAGAGCCGCACGTATATCAGTGCGTGCGTGCGTGCGTGCGCGTGTGTGTGTGTGTGTGTGTGCGTGCGTGCGTGCGTGCGTGCGTGCGTGCGTGCGTGCGTGTGCGTGTGTGTGTGTGTGTGTGTGTGTGTGTGTGTGTGTGTGTGTGTGTGTGTGTGTGTGTGTGTGTGTGTGTGTGTGTGTGTGTGTGTGTGTGTGTGTGTGTGTGTGTGTGTGTGTGTGTGTGTGTGTGTGTGTGTGTGTGTGTGTGTGTGTGTGTGTGTGTGTGTGTGTGTGTGTGTGTGTGTGTGTGGTCCTCGGTGATTTCGCAAATACTTTTTGCGGGTTTAGGCATATAAAAGGAATGGGAGAGTACTTTCATGCTGCTGCATTAACTAGCGGAGACAAGCTGCACGCTACTTCACATGTTCTCTCCGCGAAAGAAGTGGCCGGCCCGGACGTTCACGCGAAATGTCGTTCGCAGCACGGAAAACAACTGTACGAGGTCATCCTGCACGTCAGTAAATCCTACTGTGACACTAACATTGAGGTCACTAAACTGGCACCCTGAAGACATTATGCTTCTAAAAGGTTGACCGACTATTATCCGACGCCTCGCTGTTGGCGATGCATGTCTCATAAACCGCGGCCTATCATTTTATGCCCATGGCACATTGTTACTTTAAATCACCATACATCTCGATCTGGACCGGGTACAGCTGCACGATCACATTTGATCGCAACTTTGCTCGATATGCGTTCAGTCGATCGCGATCCGCGCATCGAATTCGAGCTTCACGATCGCGATCGTAGGCTGGCGTCAGCACCGTCATGCAGAGTGAGCTAAACTAACTCGATTGGCATTGTTGCACCGTGTAGCAGTGACCATGCTTGATCGAAATTGAGAAATTTGATCCGGTCGGGCGCGATCTTGATTGAAAGTGACTGTGTGACACCACAGTACTTTAACGTTCTCTGTGCTTCGTCGTCTGGCACGGCGCCAAACGAAAGCTTTTGCGGTTTTTAAGCAGTTGTAAGCGGTCTGCCATGGCTCACTGCTGAACACAGAATCGGGACCTATTTGCCGACATAATCGGCGCAACTACAAGTCGCTTCGCGCGGCTAGTAAGACAAAGGAGACATTATTTATCAGGTCTTTTTGTTCGTCAAATAATTCTCGTCAGCTTGCCGCACTTTGTAGACGTCCGGAAAGATCGTCGGGTTGTTGTCCGGATGACTTTCGATTGTGCTTTTTTCTCCATTGACGAAATGATTAGAGCATATCCTGGTTGCTTCGTTTGGGACCCATTCGGAGGCATCTGCAGTTGAAAATTAGATTTATTAACCACGAGATGAGAATTTATACGACGCGAATGCTCGTTTTTCATCATGTACAATGATTGAGGTTCATTATGCCCTTCTCACAAGGTCTGATTTCGCTTGCGAATTCCTTTGCTTGCATATGCGCTTTGCTTCTGCAAGGCCATTTCGCAAATGGAAACTCGCAAGGAAAATCGCACCATGTGAAACTGCGCCTCTGACCCCAGCAGCCGAAACGAGTATCGTCTATGAATTAGCGCTCGCCAGCATAACATAAGCTTCCGCAGCATAAAATATTGTTCATCACGCACGCCAGTGTTATCTTGATCATACCAAGTGCTAAGGCTACCCTAAGCAGTCCTCAAATCAGCAAAGTCATGAAAATGTCTTTTAAATGTTGTGCAGCTGACCTGGCCATGATCGCTGGCGTCGCACAAGCTGCGAAACGCGCATGTGTCGCACGATTTACAAAACAAACCCCTTTCACAAATATGATGGCAGAAGCTAACTTAACTCCCCTCAAAGCTGCGATCCATATCTTTCGCAGTTCTAGTTCGTAAAACCTGCCAGGAAACATGTACGATTTATCCTGGGCTGGCCTTCGTGGCTGTAAGTCTCACGCAGCAGTATCGCCGGTTCCACTTGTTCTTTTTCGCACCTCCGTAATTTTTACGCTTGACCATGAAGCGCATGCCATTGCACTGTTGCAAGACGTATCCGGAAAAAATGGGGAGGGCTAATTAACAAAGCAAAACGGTCCCAACCGACGCCGACACGAAGTGCAGTGCGCGTGAATACACGTCGAACCGGCCGAGCTGCAGAACCACGTTCCCAGTACTGTCGCATCGCTGCGGCATATGGCCATAGAATAAAGAACGCGTGTTACGTTTCGCCTACGACGCGCGGTATAGCCGGCGTGGATGCAACGGACGCCGGGGCTTCGTTCAAAGCGGCGGACATTTTGGCCCGTTCGGAGCTCCCGCAAAGCCTCCCCGCCAAGCGCGTCCAGGCGTGTTTCAGTGCCACGTGTCTTCGTGTGTGCGTGTGTGTGTGTGTGCCCACGCTTGTCAAAGCGCGGCAGCCGGGGAGAGGAGCTCCCCAAGTGTGAAGCGAGGAGGTCTGTCCGGCGCCGGGCCGGCGGATGCGTCACTACACTCGTCCCAACGTGTCTCTCAGCTTGTCCGTGCCGCGCGTCACGTGGGCCTCTATCAGGCGTTCCCTCTTGCCCTCGACTCCGAGACTATAAGAGCAGCTGCCCCCGGACGCCGGGAGAGAGGCTCCGATTTCTTCCGTTGAGTAACGTGCTCTCCCGTCTCTCCACTTCGGTCGACCTGACCGGCCGCTCTTTTGCGATGCTAGAATAAACAAGTTGTTCTGTTACCAGTCGACTCATGCTTTGCCGGGACCTTCGGATGCTTCCAGTTGTGCCCCAGGCCGCCAGGCCAACGCTACCCTTGGGGCTTGCGACCCATTTGCAACAACGGGCATCAGCGCTGAGGTTCCAACAACTCGTGCCAGCGGTGCGATTCCAACAACTGGCTGGTAGCGGTGAGATCGCGACAACGGAGGCCAGCAGCGAAGATATGCGGTTGACTGTATGCTGAGCAGCACAACGGCCATCCGGGAGCAGTGCAACGAGCCCTGTGTGATGACTGGTTGCCTGCAGCGGAACGACTGCGCTGAATTCTTGGCTGCGAGGTTTGGTGAGTGCGGGACTTTCTTCTTCTGAGTTTTGCCAGGCTTTTGTTAGTGTCAGAAACAGAGCTGGTAATTGTGGTTGTCGTTGCTGCCGGGTTAGTTTGCGGCAAGACAATAGTAGGCAGTAGAGAAAGCAGCATTCAGAGCAGCCATGGATTTGAAGTCGTTGCGCAAACCGAAATTGCTGGAGCTTGCAAGAGAGTTGGGTCTGGATGTCTCAGACAAACTCAGAAAACCGGAACTGCTAAGGGCTATTCTTGAGTTAGAAGCTGAGGATGACGAGCTGTCGGAATGCCTTGAGACCATTGAGGAGCGGGCAAAAAGACAGGAGCGCGAACTTAAAGAGCAAAAAGAGAAACAGGAGCGCGAACTTAAAGAGCAAAAAGAGAGACAGGAGCGTGAACGAAAAGAGCAGAAAGAAAAAGAAGAGCGCGACCACGCTTTGGAAATGAAGCGTCTCGAGATAGAGATGGAACGCGCTCGTAATGGAAGTCAGGCACACGGTGCAGGAGAACGAGTATTGTTCAAAATGACTGACCTGATGCGGCCGTTTAAGCTTGGAGAGGACATTGGTTTGTTCCTGGTTAACTTTGAGCGAACGTGCGAGAAGCAGGGGTTCTCTCGGGAAACGTGGCCACAGCGCTTGCTCACTTTGTTACCCGGCGAGGCGGCCGACGTAGTCGCTCGCTTGAAGAGAGAGGAGGCAGAGGATTTCGACCAAGTGAAATCGAGTCTGCTAAAAAAGTACAGGCTGTCCGCGGAGGCGTTCCGTCGGAAGTTTCGGGAAAATGAGAAAGGCAAAAGTGAGTCATATACAGAGTTTGCCTACAGGCTTATGTCAAACATGCAGGAGTGGCTCAAAGAAGAGAAAGCGTTTGGTGACCACGAGAAAGTTCTGCAGTGTTTCAGGCTAGAACAGTTTTATAGTCGGTTACCTGAGAACGTGCGGTACTGGGTCTTGGATAGGCCAGACGTTAGTACGGTGGCTCGAGCCGCTGAGCTAGCCGAGGAGTTTGTGACGCGTCGGGCTCGCGGAGCTAAGGACGGTCAAAAGGGTGAATTTGGCTCCAAGTTTGAGAGGCCAAAGTTCACGCCCATGAGAGCAAAGGGGGACACACGTAGTGCGGATGCGAGTGAAAGCAGTCCGACCGAACGTAAGGAGACGGCGGCAACCGAAGCCGAACGCAGAAAGCGGTTCGAGACGAGGCAAGCGCGCGTTTGTTATACGTGCCAGAAGCCGGGTCACTTTTCGGCGCAGTGTCCAGAAACAAAAACAAAAGTAGTGTTTTTGTCATTATGCATCACTGACGAGAGCATGAAGCTTCTCGAGCCTTACATGCGAGACCTCCTCGTGAACGGGAAAGAGTGCCGAGTGCTTCGCGATTCCGCAGCCACAATGGATGTAGTTCACCCCTCTTACGTAGAACCCGATATGTTCACGGGCGAGTGTGCATGGACCAAGCAAGCCGTGGAAGCTCATAGCGTGTGTCTGCCCGTAGCAAAAGTGCTTATTGAAGGACCTTTCGGAGCGCTTGAGACTGAGGCCGCAGTGTCATCTATGCTGCCCCCCCCCCCCCCCCCCCAGTACCCGTACCTATTTTCGAACAGGTCCGATCACCTCCTGCGCGAGAAGGGGCTTTTGTTTGGTGAGGCTAGCGTTCAGGCCTTAACCAGATCGAAGGTTCGGGAGCTCGCTGCAAAGGCGGTAGTTGCGGGGCCGACGTTGTCGAACAATGAGAAAGGGTCAGAGGCGCAGCAAGCTGATATTCAGAGCACGCCCGAACTGAATAAAATTGAGCCTGTAGCGTTAAAGGCACCAGATACTGGAGAGGAAATTCCCGATGCGGGAAAGTTAGAAGAGCTATCTGCAGATTTGCTCATCGCGCCTACGTCAGACGGACTTAATAGGTTGCTAAAAGTCAGCCGGGCGGCTTTGATAGCGGAGCAAAAGAAGGATGGCAGCCTAGAAAACATACGCTGCATTGTCAAGGAAGGTGTCGCCAAGAAAAATGCTCGCTTTGTGGAAAGAAGTGAGGTCCTGTACCGAAAGTATCTAGACCGCAGAGTAGTGGAGTTCGATCAGCTGATCGTGCCTCAATGCTATCGTCAGGATCTGTTGCGCTTGTCGCATGGGGGTTCGTGGTCCGGACACCTAGGAGTTAAGAAAACTAAGGACCGTCTCTTGCAAGAGTACTATTGGCCAGGGTGTTTTCGGGACGCAGACCACTTTGTGAAGACATGTGACACCTGTCAGCGGGTGGGCAAACCAGGGGACAAATCGAGGGCGCCGTTGAAGTTGGTACCTATCATTACGGAGCCTTTTAGACGGCTCGTTATTGATACAGTGGGACCTCTGCCGGTAACAGCCACGGGGTACAGACACATTTTGACTGTGATCTGCCCAGCGACAAAGTTCCCTGAAGCAGTGCCGCTTAAAGAACTCAGCTCAGTTCATATAGTCAATGCACTACTGTCGATATTTGCGCGAGTTGGTTTTCCTGCGGAAATCCAGTCAGATCAGGGCACGGTGTTTACGAGCGCTTTGACGACAGCCTTTCTCGAAAGGTGCAGGGTAAAGCTGTTACACAGCTCAGTGTACCACCCACAGTCGAATTCCGTTGAGAAGCTCCACTCCGTCATGAAGCGCGTGTTGAGAGCATTGTGTTTTGAACATCAAACTGACTGGGGGCTGTGTCTGCCTGGGGTGATGTTTGCATTAAGGACCGCGCCGCATGCGGCTACGGGGTTTTCGCCAGCTGAGCTAGTGTACGGTCGCTCGCTGCGATCTCCGCTTCGCGTGCTTCGAGACGGATCACTGCCCTCTCCAATGGCTGCAGACCATCTCTTCCACAAATGGCCGCCTCCTGCACTGGAGCCTCGCTTTGCAACAACATTCCTTTGAGGTGCGTTACAAAAAGGGGAGTCTCAACGGTAACGCCGATGGCTTAAGTCGAAGCCCCTAACGTGGGAATCAGCCTCAAAATTGTTTGTTACTGATGTTTTTCTTCCTGAGGCAGGATTTTTAACATATTGCTTTTGTGTAGTGTTTCAAAGTGATGATGTGCTTTCTAGTGCAATTTTCCGATTTGTGGACGCGTTCTGAGTGCTGCTAAACTACTGTAAGGAACTAGGCAGTAGTATAAAAGGGGAAAGAGCCTGGCAGGGCTTAGTGAGGGTTGTGCCGTGCTGGCTGACTGAGCGGTTGACTTTCGGCGTAGTTCTAACGCTTGCCGGGAACGAGAACAAAAATGTCAACTCTCCCGAAGTCACTTTGCAGTGTCCTGTGTGAACCTGAACGAGAGAACGAGGCCTTCTCTGTGCGCTGCGCTCAAGAAACGCCGAAGGACGACCGACTTCGGTTATGAGCATCATCAAGCGACATCCTTCCGGACAGCGGATGCAGTCCCCTGACCATCGGGATCTCCTTCCCCCGGCGGGGCGGTCTGTTACGTTTCGCCTACGACGCGCGGTATAGCCGGCGTGGATGCAACGGACGCCGGGGCTTCGTTCAAAGCGGCGGACATTTTGGCCCGTTCGGAGCTCTCGCAAAGCCTCCCCGCCAAGCGCGTCCAGGCGTGTTTCAGTGCCACGTGTCTTCGTGTGTGCGTGTGTGTGTGTGTGCCCACGCTTGTCAAAGCGCGGCAGCCGGGGAGAGGAGCTCCCCAAGTGTGAAGCGAGGAGGTCTGTCCGGCGCCGGGCCGGCGGATGCGTCACTACACTCGTCCCAACGTGTCTCTCAGCTTGTCCGTGCCGCGCGTCACGTGGGCCTCTATCAGGCGTTCCCTCTTGCCCTCGACTCCGAGACTATAAGAGCAGCTGCCCCCGGACGCCGGGAGAGAGGCTCCGATTTCTTCCGTTGAGTAACGTGCTCTCCCGTCTCTCCACTTCGGTCGACCTGACCGGCCGCTCTTTTGCGATGCTAGAATAAACAAGTTGTTCTGTTACCAGTCGACTCATGCTTTGCCGGGACCTTCGGATGCTTCCAGTTGTGCCCCAGGCCGCCAGGCCAACGCTACCCTTGGGGCTTGCGACCCATTTGCAACAACGGGCATCAGCGCTGAGGTTCCAACAACTCGTGCCAGCGGTGCGATTCCAACAGGCGCCAGAACAGCCGCTAACTCGACTGTATTGAGCGCGAGCTCCACCACTGAAAAGCTGGCGCTGCCGTCGGCGTGACGTGATGAGGGATCACGTGGACACAGCGGCCGCGTCGGCTGCTTCGGAAGAGCCGAAGCAAGCTGAAAATGAAAGTTTAAAAGTCCCACCTGCGCTGCGTTTCTGATTAAGTGGGAAGGTTTTCCCGCTTCGGGTGTCCGCTTGACAACACTTGAAAGCGCTATAATAGGTAGTGGCTGCCTTTGAAGGTGTCCGACATGGTAGACTACTGCTCGGTGCAGGAGTGCCGGACGAACGCAACGGAGCCCGGTGTCAGCCTTCACACGTACACACATGACAAGAAGGTGCGTGAAGCTTGGATCGCGAAACTTAAAACCGGCAGGCAGCCATCGGCTACAACTCGGGTGTGCATAAGCACTTCCTCGAGAAAGATTTCTGCTACGGTGTCGGGGCTGCGACGTTCGGTGAGCAGCATAAAGCGCGCGCTGCGACCCCCTCCCGCCTCCGAATAATGTCATGAAGCTTTGATCTATGAACTTGTTGATGCTAGATTCTGACAAGTTCACTGGGATGGAAAGGGAATGGTAAGAAGCACATTAAAAAAAGGCACGGCATATGCTCACGTTTGTGTTAGCACCAAACAATGAATGTGCTTAATAAAGAAAGAAAAGAAAAAACAGCGGGAATTTTCTCTCGGAGAAGACGGATAAACATACAGTGCGATGCAACTTGAGAAATAATGATATTGAAACGTCTAAGAATTTAGGAGAAAATAAATAAATATTGAATCGTCCCGAAGGCATATCAAATGTTGCCTAGGCGTCGATAGTCCCTAGTTTTAACGAAATTGTTTTCGAACAGCTCTGATAGTCCACGCAACAACGGTTGCTTGTGTACTGTCAAATGCTCATATGCTGCGGCCTAAAGCTTACGGCACGAAGCAAAACATTGTGCGCGGACATGCATGCGACGCACGATCGGTCGCTGCGAACCCGTGCGATCGCTTAATTGGAGCTTAATTTTTTTAATGCTCCATTTGGTTATACAGACAAACCACTTTAAGAATATATTTCACGTAGTTTGCTCTCACCTATTGCATACCTTTCACGCAAGAAACCGGTTTGGGGGACTCCATTGCGGAGACCGCGCGCAGTGGACGTTCACTGTATACGTATTCAGTAAAGAGATAGCGTCTGTAAAAGATTCTGTGCTTTGTGTTTTCCCAAGATTATTATCTTGACAGTAAAGAACGTCTGTCGTTTCGAGAGTAATTACACTAATTGTCCAGGAGGGTTCCTGCTTGGTGTTTTTATTGAGCACCGACAGCCAAACCTTTGAGGAACGCGCCGCGTTACCCCTCATACTACGAACCTACGCAACCGAAGCGCCTCCGACAGATGGCGACTCCGTAATTCCTAGCCGCAGTCGTGTATTAAGTCAAAGGTTTGACGGAAGCCCGTCTAGTCAAGATGAAGCATGAAGCAATAAAACGACGGGCACCGACCAAAAAAAGTACTAAAAAAGGATTAAATCTAAAAGACTTAAGGATTTACGATTTAAAGATTTACGGAAGCCTTGTTCACAATGGGATGAAGGAAAGTTCACGGAAGCTTATGTATACTTTAGAACGTGACGTAAGCAGCGCGTGTATGACGGGGGGAGGGTTCCCTCATTTCGATTGAGCGTGTGACGTGTTTTTTGTTTTTTTTTTTTTTTTGTATCTCCAGCGATTACAGATACAGCCGCGATTTCAAGTTTCTTTCTTGGCCAATAACTCTCGAGCGATCCCAGTCAATCTTGTGGTCCGTTGCATCCGTGTACTCGGCAAGGGCATTCGAAACTGTACGTTTCTTTTCGACATCGTTCTGATGCTGCCTCAGTCTCTGCTTGAAGTTGCCCGATTCACCGATGTATGCGTAGTCGCAATCTGCGCAGGGTATCTTATAGACTACGCCGGGAAACAATTCTCTCGGAAGCCTGTCCTTATCGCCAACGAGTGCTTGCCTCAGCTTACACACGGGCACGTGCGCCATCTCAACGTCATAACTGCGCAGAATGCGAGACAAGGCTTCGCTTATCCCTGGAACGTAGGGTATGGCTATAGTATGGCAGCACGCTTTCTTGGTCGGGGATTAGCCGGACGGATTGGACAGGCGGCGTTCCACAGCACTCAAAAAAGGCGTGGGATAGCCGCTTGCCGAGAGAGCTCCTCGCACGTGGTCCAAGTCTGTGGAACGACTTTCTGCTGTAGTGCAAATGCGGTTTGCACGGTTGAGCAGGGAGGCAGCAACCGACCTTTTGTGAGTGTCAGGATGAACGTATTGAAAGTTCAGGTAGCGACCAGTGTGAGTGTCCTTGCGGTATACGCTGAACGAGAGCCGTCCATCGCGTCTGGTGATAAGTACGTCTAAAAAAGGGAGTCTGCTGTCGACCTCTGTCTCAACTGTAAATTGGATGGCCTTTTTCTGACTGATTAGGTGCGTAGTGAACGAAGCCAAAGCGCTGCGCCGAATCACACAAGAACAGTCGTCCACATAGCACAAAAAAACTTTTTGCCTAGGACTGAAGGACGCGAGAGCACGACTTTCCAAACACTCCATCGTAATATTGGCAGCAGTAACAGAGACTGATGCACCCATTGCCGTACCGTGGACTTGCCTGTAGAAGACCTTGTCGAAGCAGAGATACATGTACGTGTTTCTGAGGCAGAAACAGAGGAGCCTCTTGAGGTCGGGAACGTCAATGGGCGACCTGTCTGGCAAAGTCCTGTCAGATTCTAAAGCAGAAGTGCATGCTTCTACAGCCATATCAGTCGGAATTGAGGTAAACAGCGACACCACGTCGAACGAAAACATCACCTCGTCGTCGTCTAGATACACGTCACGAACTTTTTTTCAATAAAGTCGCAGGAGTTGCTCACATGCGTGGAACTCTTCCCGATGAGTGGAGCCAGAAGCTGGTGCAGGTATGCGGACAACTTGTAGAGAGGGGAGCGGGAGTAGACAACGATTGGATACAGAGGGGCGTTAGGCTTGTGAACCTTCGGCAAGCCATAAAGTGCAGGTGCAGCACCGTTATGACAGAGAAGCTTAAAATACAAATACTTGTGCTCGGGAGCTACGAAGCGGAACACGTCAGCCAGGAGAGCCTGGAAGTCCCTCTGAACCTTCAAGGTCGGGTCCCGAGTGAGCCGGACGTAAGTGTCCTGGTCATTAAGCAGGGTCAACATCTTGTTTTTGTAGGCAGCCGTGTCAATTAGCACTGTTGCATTCCCCTTGTCAGCGGGTAGAATCACGATTCCAGGCTTCCGAGAGAATCGCTTCCCGGCGTAGTTTATAAGATACCCTGCGCAGATTGTGACTACGCATACATCGGTGGATCGGGCAACTTCAAACAGAAACTGAGGCCGCATCAGAAAGATGTTGAAAAGAAACGTACAGTTTCGAATGCCCTTGCCGAGCACACGGATGCAACGGCCCACAAGATTGACTGGGATCGCTCGAGAGTTATCGGCCAAGAAAGAAACTTCAAATCGCGGCTATATCTGTAATCGCTGTAGATACAAAAAACACGTCACACGCTCAATCGAAATGAGGGAACACGCCGGGCTGCGCGTTTGCAACCGCACAAACTTATGCGCAGCCGGGCGTGGTTGCGCCTGTGGTTGCTTGCCAAAGGTACAGTGCACTAGATATTCTAGTACACTGTACCGAAGGCAAAAAATGTAAAGTGAGAATCTGGCCCGACACGATGGCGGACTAACGCCGACTTCCGGCGTCACTAAAGCTTCACAAAGAAATGCGAAAACACCCGTGTACTTAGATTTAGGTGCACGTTAAAGAACCCCAGGTGGTCGGAATTTCCGGAGTCCTCCACTACGGCGTGCCTCATAATCAGAAAGTGGTTTTGGCACGTAAAACCCCATAATTATTAAAAGCTTCACAAATAGTGACGTCAGGGCCCCTCAGATTTTCCTTCCCCCAGTGTAGCATCAAGGCGAATGCTTTTATGCCGGCAAACCTCTTTGCTTTAAAATAAAGAGCCCTCTCTCTCGCTCCGTCAAAGAAGGCAGGCTGCGTATGCATCGACATGAGTGGGTACGCAGCAGACTCGAACGGGGCTTATCTAGGGGCCTTAGAACGGTAAACGAACAGGTTACCACACAGCGGTGACAGTCTATCGCCACATTAACTGAGCACTCCATAAAATAATGTGCCACCCAACCGAGAACCACGCTGACAAAGCCAAAATTTGGCGCCGACTGACGAGCCTGCTGTTGGCCTGCTTCAGCTTGCTTTGCGATCACGGACGTATCCAGATCCGGTAACTAGCCCCATCCACATCCAGCCGCTGTTTATGGCATACTTCTATTTTGTTGGGGGCGTGCTGCGCTGCTGCAGCGGTGAAGAGTCACGTAAATGATGCGGATGTGCCCAGTTATTTCCCACAACAAAGTGCAGTAAAGCACACTCTTGATCAGCTGCGCGCGAAATGGGTGCGTATTCCTGAAAGGAGTGGCAGAAAAATATTTATTTTGGCTATCAGCTGTTTCGAAGTGGCAGTAAGCAGTTGACAGCCCTGGGAAGGGCGTGACGGCGCGCGCGAGCTTTTTTATACCATTTGGGGTAGAGAAATCTTATGGAGAAGTTTGAAGCTGCTGTTAAGTAGCTTGTGGACAGATAAAATGTGGAAATCTTTCTTCCCCCCCTTTTCTTTGGGTGTTCGTTTACTATCGCCAACTAATCGCTTCAACCATTTTCTCTTCAATCACATGTCTTGTGAATCGCATTTAAGAAGCGCTTGTGCACTCTCTTAAGCAGCGTTTCAGCCCAAACACGTTCGAAATTGTTTTCAGAAAGCATTACAGAAATACTCGACGGACTGAAGCTCTGCGTTGGCGACGAGCAGAAAGTGGACGATGCCGATTTATTTCTTCGCCTGAAGAGTCTCCTGGCACTCCTCGCAGCTGATGGTAAGAGTTACTTCAAAGGAGCGCAATGCAACTTTCGTTTTTCGCCGCAGTGCAGTGTTAAACCGTGTGGTGACGCACTTTTGTGCATCTACTATATTGATTCATCTTTGTTGTGCAGAACATTCCAAGTCCGAAGCGAGCCGGCAGCAGGTGTGTGAGCGTCTCGTGAAGAGTGCGTTTGTCAGTTCCACAAAAGATATTCTCAAGGGTTCCTCAGCCGTCACTGAAGAAACCTTGGCTCTCCTTGTTCAAGTGATAGCCGAAGCGGCCAAATATGGTTGGTTTGGTTTTCACATATGCTTTATTTAAAAATAGTTGCAAACACATATGCTGTAATAGACAAATTAATGGCGCTCTGTTTCATCGCATTTTGCTTTCCCGGATTTCCATTTGCATTAATGGATATGTCTGAGTTGTTTCTAATGAAGTTTGAAGTTTATGCAAACAATTGCATAAAGAAAAAGCAATTGTGTATTGCCCCCCATAGCCAAAGGTTAGTTGTGGGGCAATATACAATATTGTAATTGGCAGTAATCGAAGTCATTAACATCACATATACTAGAATCGGAACAAAAGTACACTTGAAGGAAGAATACAAGCACCTGTCTATACACTTTCTTATAGTTTTATTTTTCATTAGTGAACTACCCAGACGTCGCACCTGCCTGATTTCACAGACAACTAAGGAACTTGGTGTGAGAAGCAGTTACAATCATTGTGATATTGAATGGTGAATGTGGGTTGTCACGTTGAGGGCTGCAAACATTCTGCATCATAATTTGGTGTCAGCAGGACTTCTCCCCCTTGCTTTCTTGTAGCTGCCACAAAGGTACAGGGAAATATATAGTAATGCTAGCTCCTACCGAGTTTGTGGACTTCTTACTGTGTAGGTGAGCTGCAAAAACTACAGGCAACTTTTCTGTGCTGCAAAATTTTATGCACATTGGTGGCTGAGCCAGTTCTCATTGCAGTTGTTAGGTGCAACATAGCTTTCATGTATACAGCTTCTGCAAAGTCCTGTGCTGCATGCCAGAAGCAGCTGAAGACAGCACTGTTCGAACAGAAATAATGGAATCTAAGGGGCACAAAAGCATCAATTAAGGGGCTACAAAGGGATTGAGCCCTGGTATGCAGACTTATCCAGCCTGAATATGCACTAGCCGACCCTGCATTGCACCTAACATTTGCAACAAGGATATGTGGGCTGTACCTTCACTGCATAAAATTTTGCAAAGCAGGAAAACTGCCTTGTAGGTTTTTCTGCTCATTGATATTCTTGTCTCTCATTGATCACGGTATAAAATTATTGCTTTACCAAAATCTCTATATATTAAGCATCCAGTGGTGTTGCAGGAACTAATAACACTACTAGTGTAAATTAAGTTGGTGGCATTTTTGTGGGAAGCTTCCCTCAGAATCTGACAAGTGTATTCTGAGGCAACCAGAATCTGATTTGCAGCATAAAACCCTGTGGTGTTAAGTGGCATGCTGCATCACTTGCCATGTTATTAGGCAAGTAATACAGCTCTGGCCACATTACTTGCCTTGCAACTTTGATAGATACAGAATAATTGCAAGAATTTTTTTATGCAGAGGGATGAAACACATGCTCAGCTTTCACTTGTGCAATTTTAGAAAAAGATAGAAAAGTGGCCTTTTATATAAAGTGGTTTTTAGAATTTATTTCTGCTAAACCATTTATGTTGAGTGGAACTTTAAGATAATAAGATGTCTTTCAGAGGTGTGAAAATTGAGCTGGAAATAGTAAGGACATGTAAATAAGTTTCCTCCATTTATTATTCGTACTTTAATATCCCCTGAAAAATAATTTCCTAAATTAACACTGTTGTATGCCACATGGTATCTTTCTGCTTTCTTTCTTGAAAATTGCATACACAAAATAGCATAATAAAGCTTCTAGCCGACTCAACTTTATTTTTTTTTAAGCCTAGCAGGAATGATAATCTGCTCGGCGAGTGTGTAGTTGTTTTTGCAATAAATGCCCGAATATGAGAAACTGCAAAATTTGCTGAAAAATAAACTTCTGATATTGATCGTCATGCTGAGTGGTAAAATTATCGGGAAAAAGAGAGGCCAGGTGGACAGGATAGACACTGGCTTCATTATGCAAAATAGAAGTGAGGCGTGCAGACAGGACACAAGAGTAGAGAAGTGGACAACACGAACGCCGACTATCAACTGAAGGGAGCACTGAGGTGAAAAAAGAAAGACACAAAACTCATCTGTGCAAGCTCGGGAATGGTAACACCACGTGTCAATCGGGTACACGTGCCAGCCTACGTGAGAGATAACTGTTAAGGCACTTAATCTCTTCCTTATGCAAAGTAATCGAAGGCTGACTCACGCACGCACTTCCACCATTATAGATATGCCATGCCTCTACCATAAGACGCGTATCTTCATTCTTATGCCTGTACAATATCGCGCATTCATCTAACTCTGGCATGCAGTTACAATCTCGGCAATGTAGCGAAAGATTAGAAGGCGATCCACCGGTTAACGACCTTTTATGTTCCATTAGCCTCTGATTGATACACCGTCCCGTTTGCCCTACGTAGAACTTGCCACAGCTAAGGGGAATTTTATAAACCACACCCATACGACAGTCAGTAAAACAGTTGTTCTTATTGTGCATCTGTCAATAAAATTGCCAGATGCTAAATTCCGTAAATGAGTTCATTAAAGAACAAGTGCAAGAGTCGGCTTTTATTGACAGATGCGGTGTTTCCACGGGAGCTTTTCTAGAAATTCTTTCTATGTACTTGAAGTCGACACTGATTGGGTGGAGAGATGGCTTTTTTCTGCAGAAATCAGGCATTTGTATTGGCTCAAAGGTTGCCCCTATTCTTAGCAACATTTACCTGAGTAAGGTTCACAACTGCTTAGAGAAAGCGTTAGGTGATAGCGTTATCAAGATATTTCGTTACGTTGATGATTACCTGATTTTCTGCAATAGCGAAGAATTCGATTCCGCTGCTACCTCAGTAAGTGAGCAATTTAAACTTTATGGGAGAGGATTAAAGTTTACCAAGGAATTTCCTCAGAGACGCGTAATTCAGTTTCTTGACATTTCCTTGATCTTCGAACAAAATCATGTTTGTTGGCAGTACTCCCCTAGATCTTCGAAGCCGTTGCTAAACTTTCAATCCAAGCATTCTAAATTAGTAAAAAACGGAATTGCCATGTCGTGCCTTAAGTCTGCCCTCACCAGATCCTGCATGCACAAAATGAGCGCCAGTTTTAATGCGCAGGTCCGGCGCCTATTAGAAGCAGGTTATCCTAGTGTAGCGGTGGCCACTGTGGCTGAGCGCCTAAAGAAGTCGGTTTCGAGAGGGATGGACGTGATTACAGAAAGCAGTAATCGCAAAAAAAGAGTAGTGGCTATTTCGTATATTCATTCAGTGTCGCACAGGTTTAAAAAAGTTGCTAGTAGATATGATGTTAATGTTGCTTTCACTGCTCCCAATAAGCTAGGTAAGATATGCGCTGCCGTACAGAATAAAAAGGAGCGGGTAAAAGGCAAAAAACGAACAGATATTTGTCCAGTGAAGCACAATAAGAACAACTGTTTTACTGACTGTCGTATGGGTGTGGTTTATAAAATTCCCCTTAGCTGTGGCAAGTTCTACGTAGGGCAAACGGGACGATGTATCAATCAGAGGCTAATGGAACATAAAAGGTCGTTAACCGGTGGATCGCCTTCTAATCTTTCGCTACATTGCCGAGATTGTAACTGCATGCCAGAGTTAGATGAATGCGCGATATTGTACAGGCATAAGAATGAAGATACGCGTCTTATGGTAGAGGCATGGCATATCTATAATGGTGGAAGTGCGTGCGTGAGTCAGCCTTCGATTACTTTGCATAAGGAAGAGATTAAGTGCCTTAACAGTTATCTCTCACGTAGGCTGGCACGTGTACCCGATTGACACGTGGTGTTACCATTCCTGAGCTTGCGCAGATGAGTTTTGTGTCTTCTTTCTTTTTTCACCTCAGTGCTCCCTTCAGTTGATAGTCGGCGTTCGTGTTGTCCACTTCTCTACTCTTGTGTCCTGTCTGCACGCCTCACTTCTATTTTGCATAATAAATCCTTACCAACTAGCTCAGCTTTCTGTCACTCTAGACACTGGCCTTCACCTGGCCTTTCTTTTTCCCAACAATATTACTGCTCAGCACAATGATCAGTATGCAACATCGACTCACCCAACAGGCTACAGTCCTAAGCTTTTGGGTCTCCACAGGTGCAGTTTTTTTAAGCAAAACCTGTTTTTCATGAGTTACGTTCGATATTGTATTCCGATTTCAAAATATGCACCTTTAAATTTTCTCAAAATTGAAATGGTAACCTAGACCACCCATTCGATCTTATCTGGAGATGCCTATTTGCGACGTCAACCTCTAAGCATATAATGTTGGCATTTTCTTTTTCTTTTATTTTTTTAGTCCTGAACCATTTTGCTGGCGTTACCAACTTGAACACATCATGTTCATGTTTCCTAACAGAGCCTCTGAGGAAACAGTTCACAGAAGCAGCTGTTGTGGATCCTCTCCTGGGACTTATATCTCATAAGAACTATGCAGTGGTGCTCCAGGCTTGCCGTGCTCTTGGAAACATCTGTTATGATAACGGTAAGTGCAACATCATTTCATACCTGTGCCACACGGGCGAGGTTAATGCCATTAAAAGTTTAAGACCTTAAGTTTCTTAATGTCATTATATTTTGATCGCTGCTACATGCACATACTTAATGACATTAAACGTTGGGATGGCAATAGCTGCAGTGAAACGGTTAAGTTTGCTTGCCAATTGCAATACAATAAAGAAACAGTTATCTAGGGAGTAGATGTTTAAGAAATGGCATGAGAAACATTAATCGGCACATTGTGTGTAGTTTACTTCAGGAATGTGATTGTTGCACCCAGACGTAAACTGTTTGAAGCCAAAGCTAGCTCGACGGCCAATCCATAGCGTAGCCAAAGCATTGAAATTGGAAAAATGGCGCTCACAGCTTCAAAGCTCTCCAGCAGCGATTCTGAAGAATTTGACCGTGTGCTCCAGTTTGTTCTGGCGTACGTGCTTCTTCAAGCCAAACATCGTCGAGAAATTCGGAGGCTTCAGTATGAGGTCAACAAGGCAAGGAGCCGCTGCCGTGCAATCGAACAGCTTCTCTTGGCTAACACACTCACGATTAGTGCTCTAGCCATGCGTAGCCGCAAGATCGCCTGCTGATCTCTATGAAAATAAAGAGCTCCTTTTAAAAAAGGGAAGAATATATTAGTTGTTTGTATCTACAAGTTAGCTTAATATCGTGAGAATGTGGTCACCACGGCCACGGTGGGGACAGTGGAAACGAGAGTACGCATTCGACGGCTAAGTGAGCTGTAATAATTGTAAGAATGCACTACGCCATGATAAAGAGCAATTTTTTAAAGAAAGTGGAGAATATATTAATTGTTATTCACTAAGAATCCATTTAGTCTCGTCAGAATGTGGAGACATAGGGAATGAGAGTATGCATTTGATGGCCAAGTGAGTTACGAGAATGCACTATGTCGCGAATGGCATTAAGCATTAATGTCACCAAGCATGTCCGTATGGCACGCCGGGAATGATATTAAAGTTTAAGGCATTAGCCAGTTAATGTAATTTTCTGTGCCCGTGTGGCAGGGGTATCAGGTTCAAAAATAAGGTTGCCACCTTTGACAAGCAAAAGAAAAAAAAAAAGTGCTGACACAAGGAATGAGGGGGGGGGGGGGGAGGTGATAAGTACAAATACAAATAAATTGAAAACCAAATAAAGTAGCACTGCATCCAGTACACACTTTGCATAATTGAAATATATTGAAAGGCTTTATATAAATGTGGTACTACACATTTAGCGAGAGAGAGAGAGAGAGAGAGAACTCTTCAATGAAAAGCAGATTTTAGCCCACGTATAGACATAACTGACATGCTACTCTGTGTGGGGCAGGGAATTCGGGAGTGAAAGACAGAAGAATAAAGGTGCAAAAAAAAGGAATAAGTTAAAAAAAGACAATTGGACACTGAGTTTTCTTACTCATGGGCAACGGCGTGCAATGTTGGAGTCCTTCCTACACATTTAAAATTTTCATAAAGACAGCTGGTGAAGCCAGCAGCCCACTGAGCGTCGTTTTCACAGTCCATGAATGTGTGGGTGTGAGGGAACAAGCATTGTGCCTCCAGTTTGCTCATTTTGCTCATGTGGCCCAGACTGCTTGTTGCAGCCGTTGCATTGGGTGCCAACAATCGGCAGACGCTGAGAAGATTTATAGAAGAGAAGCCGAAGTTGCATTTTGACCCATAGGGAAAAAACTTGGACGAAAACTAATAGATGTAGAACAATGTACTGCTCAATCTCAAAACTTCGGATAACATGACAGTTTCACAACAGTGAACAGTTTAAGAACTAGGAAGCAATTTGCTTGCAACAATCCAGCTGTTTGCTATGTATCTATGCCTGATGCAAGTTGTGGGCCCATTTAGGGAGAACTGGAAAACTGACAAATGGCATGCAGGTGTGAGAGTCGAACTGGTAGCCGTGCCACTGTGAGGGGAAAACCAGCCATGCCAGTAAAAAGCTGGCCAGGTGGCACTGATACACAAGAACCTCTTTCTGCTTTGTGATAAAGCAGCTGTCCAAAATGCATCAGGTTTTGTTAACGGAACAAGTTACATTTTGCAAATTATGAAAGCTATTTATTAATTTTACAAGTAGTTTGCTGAAAGCTGCTCATTCACTTATTTGGTCCACATTATTGCAGCCCTCTGCATCTCTCTGAAGTTCTTCAGATTGCTAAAGTTGTACAGCAATAGTTATTATGCACCTGCCGCAGTAGCTCAGTGGCTATGGCATTCTGCTGCTGAGCACAACATTGCGGATGTTATTCCTGGCCATGGCAGCCACATTTTGATGAGGGTGAAATGCAGTAAGTATGAGTCAAGTTGTGCTGCGTAGTTGATACAAAGTGCACGGGAAGTAGAAACATCAAGATGATGTGTGTGATAATGTGAATCAACAATTATAAGGATTTCAATGAACAGGATGTAAACAAACAGTTATATTGTGCATCATCTTGTTTGTCTTTGTGTGTGTTTCGTATCATCCACGCAGCACAACTTGGCTCCCATGTTGAAGAACCAACTAGCCTACACACAAACATTTATCGAAATGAACAAGCACTCGTGTACATAGATTTAGGCGAATTTAAAGAACCTTAAGTGGTTAAAATTAAGCTGGAGCCCTTCACCATGGCTTCTCTCATAGCCTCAGTTTTGTTTTGGGATGTTAAGCTCCGTGAAGTAATTGTACAGTCCTTAGTGCACATGTGCATGTTACCTGATCTCATGGTGGTTCTGTGAAAGGTACAACTGTAGAGGAAAATCTGTCTTGACAACTTGTTTCTTATTTCCTTAAAGGGACACTAAAGGCAAATACTAACTCAAACTAAAGTGATAGGTCAGTGCTCAAGAATCTGTAAGGCGTCAATATTATCGCGAACAGAGCCTTAATAATTGAGAAATCAGGGTAAATGCAGGGCATTAGAGACTCCCCCAGGACATTCAAGTACTTGCCCAATGACGAAAGCACTCCTCAGTTAAATTCTGTCACTAGTACACAACTGCTCGTTGCAAAAACCATCCTCGTATTGTATTATAAGATGAAGAAAAAAATGCTGCTTGTCCAGTTCCATTTCATGTTTAAAAAAAAGAGCTCGATGAAATTACCGTTGACAACGACGCGGGCAGTCGAAAGGTTTCGTTTTCGCTAGACTCTGCGCCGCTGATGCTTTCGCGTTTCAGTACTTTCCTGATTACATAGTGCTGCACTGGTTTTGCTGGCTCGCGAAACTCTCACGAACTGCAAGTGGCAGAGAATTCAACTTCCATGTGGTGTTGCACAATGCCCAAACGGTCTACGCCACTTGACCAAAAAGAAGCTGCAGCGGCGCTCTGCCATGGCTCGGTGCCGCCGTCTGTCGGGTGCCGTTCTGCTCACCGACGGCAGCAAAGGGCAATGATGGCGTATGCAACGTCGCCACTCCCCCGGTTGGGTGACGGGAGATTTGAATTTCGAAAAAGGTATTTCGACCATTCAGGTACAGTTTTCTCATAACTTTAGTCTTTTCTTTGCACGAAACATGTGTTGCGAGGTTTCTGGAAAGGTATTTAAACGGCCCACGTCGACTTAGTATTTGCCTTTAGTGTCCCGTTAAGAGGAAGCTTTAGCTCGGGTGCTCCTATCTTAATACATGTAGAAGGAGAATTCGTTTTTCTCGGCAACCACTGCACCAAATTTGACAAGGTTTGTTGCATCTAAAACAAAAACTTAAAATCTAGTGACTGTTGGTTTCAAATTTTCAATTTAGGTCTATATTTTTTTATTAAAAATGGGCAAAAATCTTAAATTATCAGTGAACGAAACCATCAAGTTTACAACTCTAACTCAGCAATTAAAAATGATATCACAATTACCTGAATTGCATCTAATAATACATCTTAAGTGGACAAAATTGATGTTACACATGAATCTAAAAAAAATTAGTAATATGGAAATACAGCTTTTGCAGAACCCCTATACACAGTATAACGAATTCACACAAGGTATAAATTGACATATTGAATTTGTCTGCTTTGAATGATCTAATGGATGCCATTTACAGAACTGCAATATCTGTTCTTGATGCAGAGCTATTAATTTGTGAACATTGTGCATTTATATTTTCTAACTTTCATATTTTTGAAAATTGTTTTTACAAAATTCAAGCCCTAAATCGAAATTCCACTTCCAACATTCACAAGAATTTACCTTTATCTCTCAAATGCAACAAATTTCATTAAAATCAGTCCAGGGGTTATCTTACAAAAGTGTTTCTGCATTTTACATGCATTTGAATAGGCCATGTCGGAGTCAGGCCCGAGCTAAAGCTTCCTCTTAATTTGTGTCTTCAGATATTTTAGTTAGATACGCTTGGTCGTTCACCCTTGCAGCCCTGTGGTTAATCTCAAATCTTTGTACTGTATAAGCAAGCTGCCATAGCAAAGTTTCTGCTGCTGTGGGGCTAGTGTATCACATGTATTAAAATAATTTCTTGAAGAAGTAGGTCCACAGGTTGCATTGATGGCTTTCATTTGTAGCCTGAACTTCCAGTGTTTCAAGAAATTGTTGTTATAACATGATCCGGTGAACGCATTAATTTTTTTTGTTCGCCATTTTGGGTAGATGTATTATGTGTGTTGTTAAGCTTCTTTGTAATGCTACTTTGTTTTCAGGAACATGTAATGATGGTGATGTTCTGTGATGTGTGACCGGGTCTGTGTTAATACCTTAATGGCCCTGTATTTCAGACGATGGAAGGGACCTTGTCCGGGCTAAGCAAGGTGTCGAGCAGCTGTTGCAACTTCTGCAGAATGTTCTTGAAGTCGACTCAGCACCAAGAGATCTGCATACTGTTGTTTCAGGGTGCCTCCTAAATTTGACAGATATGCAAGGTAATTGCTGTTACCCATTAATTGCATATTGTACGTTGTGTGCATGCAAGTCAGTACAAGTATTTAGCTTTCCCCACAAAACAAGATCATGCAAGAATAACTATAAAGTTGCTGAATTTTGTCATTTGAAAGTAAAAATTGTTTGTTGCATACTGGAATTGGGAGGGATATCGTCGAAGCTCGATATTACGAACATGGATATAACAAGTAATTGAATATAAAAAGTAAATATAAAATATGACTGGTCATGCTTTAATTCAATGGAGTATTCTTTGGCCATAACAATATCAATAATGTGGGATCCAACACGGTATTGGTAATTGTGAAGCAAGTTTTTGCTTGCACATGCCTCAAAATATATCTTCTGGTAGCAAAATGTCTAATGCAGTCGCCGACCAAATTTCTAGGCACCTGAATTTTCGTATCTGTGCGAGTATTCAGACTTTCCTGGGGCACCACCACCTGCAATTAGCACCAATGTGTAATGGAAATAGCTGAATTTGTGGACACCACATGGTGTTCCAGGCATGAACCACACATGAAATGCGACATATGTGGTGGCCATGATCGCAGTTGCTGCCATATCAGGTAGGCATGAAACCTCAATTTTGGTTCCCAACTCCCGACAAAACGGTGTTGGTTAGGCCTAGTGGCCTAAACATTGCAGCAGGTGCAGTGACTAGTGACAAGGCATCGCGGGAAGCTCGCTGTCAATACGTAAACACTCATAGACCTTATTGGCAATTCAGTGTGAGGTCAGACGCACAGGCTAGACTGATGACTATATAAGTGTAGTACGGATCTGTTTGCAGTACCCTCCACGTGCTAGAAGCCTGGCGGCAACTTGCGGCTTGGGCGGACCATAGTCATTAAGCCAACTTACTGATCTTGCTTGATAACACCGATTGCACGATTGCATCTTTGCAGTAGTGAAAATTGTGTATATGTAATTTATTGTTGTTCCCATGTATTGTATAGGCACGATAAGATGCCGACAGGCCATCAAACTCTGCAGGCGACCCTTTGCTGGCCTGTTGGAGGCACTTGCTTGTGCTTATTTTGCATAGACCCGATTGCAATATTTTTTCTGCTAATATCTGTGTGTTTGCTTATAGCAAATGTGCAATACAATTAAACCTCTATATAATAAAATGGGTGAGATTGGCAATTTGCTCGTTATATAGAAATTTCGTTTTATTGAAATTCAACTTTTTTTGCAATTAAGTACAGTCACCGATCGATTTTTCTTGCACGCAAAGGGACCGCACAATTTTCCAAATTATCGGGCAATCGAAAAAAGCGAATTCAAATGAGAAAACCATTCATTTTGATGAATTTGGGAGTCAGCGACGAACAATACAATTTTATACCACGTCGACTATATCTTCATATCTGCGGTTCAAATTAAGTGAAGCCAGCCACGCTTTCGCGTGCACTCCATCCCCGCAGCAGATAGCGTTGCCCGCACTGAGACGATGCTATCATGAAGAACGCGGGTTGTGAGGAGCGAATGCTTGGTATGCCTTTCATTCGAAGTCGCTGAAACTCGAGATTACTCAACCTCAAATACTAAACACACGGGACGGCAGCTTACATGATGCCACGCCGTCTCAGCATGCCCGCTCTGCACACATGGCAGATCACCTCTAAATTAGGGTGCGCGGCTGCGTGTGCGCTCAGCTGCACTTATAGCCATGCACAGCCAGGGCAGAGACACGACCCAGAAATCGCCACCGTGGAAACTTACCCCCGCTTTTCACGTGCACTTGATCGTGTTACCGCAAACTCGCTCCCCTCCCCCTCTTTCCCTTTTGCTTGGTGGGAAGGAGGCACTTGTGAAGCCACCATCTTGTCTCATCCTCGCACTTAAAGCACAAAGTGCGTGGTACGATAGGATTTTGTCACACTTGAAATTTCTAAGGAACATGATGAGACTACTTTGGCAGTCGCTCTTGTCGCAAAACTTGAGATTTGCATTTGCAAGCAGCCACTTGTAATTCAATCATTTGACCATCTGTGTCCTTCCTTTGTGGCAGAAACAAAGTTCTGTTACATTGAAATTGTATACAAACACACTTTGTTATATTGAGGTTCTAAGTACATGGTGCTTATGAACAAGACGTTATGAAAAGTTAAATACTTGGTTATATCAAGATTTTCGTTATATTGAAGTTTGTTATGCCGAGGTTTAACTGTAAAACGAAGGTATTTTTGTGGCCTATGCGACTTCGTCATAACGAGGTTCGACTTTACTGTAATTTGTTAATGTTGAATATTGGGTGGATTGCCAGGCCTTACTTGCTGATGGAAAGCGCAATCATTCATACAAAACAAATTAAGAAGTGCCTACACACACTGGGTGCTTCTTTCAACTGAAAGACTTATTCCCAGGTCTGTGGAATGAATAGGGAAGGCAATCAAAGAGTATAATTATGCAGATTATCCATCAGAAGTAAGAGATAACACAAGATTGGTAGAAGAGTGGACGCACAGAGACTGCTTGTTTGCAACATGTTTGTTGCGCTTGTAAGCATAAATTTGTTGCAGGTCAACATTATGTGTATCTGCTCTTCTGTCAAGCTTGTGTTCTTTTGCTGTACTTCATGTTATGCATCGCCAACAAGGCCATCTCATATGCTTCCTCATGCTTATGGAAAAGCGGAATGCTGTAAGCCCAAAAGTATTAAAAACTTTGCAGCCATCTCATTATAATGTGCCATGAAAGTTACATTGCGTCACATGGATTGTGCTGATTGTGCTGCCACCTCTTTCAGAAATACAAGAGGACGCCCTTCGTTTGGGTGTGATTGATATTCTGCTCAAGTACCTCCAAAAGTATTCGGATGTTGAAGATGTCGTCATGCACTGTGTCTTGGTGCTCAACGGCATTGCTGATTCAGGTAATGTTAAAACATTTAGTTTTAATTCTCTGTGTAAATCTCTGGTCTCAAGAGAAAACAGCTGCCTTAATGTTGTCAGTGTTATTGTCTGTATTTCCAGATATTGTTTTGATTTCATCTGTGCTTAAACGTAGTTTAAACATAGTGTCCTTTTTGTCCTTATATGGCACTAAAATATAATGCGCCATTTGGCTCATTACTCTGTGTGTAGGCAGCTCAACCCCCTCCTCCTGGAAGAAGAAAAGCTTAGCGTAGCTGTTGTCGCACATTGTTTTATGCTAGGTGTCCCTCGTATACAGAAATTGCGGGGAACGGGAGGCCCCACGTGCCTGATATTCCCCCTCTTGGTTACACCCCTGTCAGAGTGGCTATATAAATTCATGCAAAAAAGCAGATGGGCACCTCAAAACAAGCTGAAAGAAGTAGCACAGCTTTTCCAACACATACAGCCCAACGCAAGCAGAATATTTCATTTCTAGAATTCACTCAAATGGTCTGGTTATAGTTATATGCATAACCAAATATAACCAGATGTTTTGTTTCCAGCACTTCAATTAAAATTTTGACTCGTCATATTCAGCGCATTAAAAGCAATATGTTGGATGTTGTGGGGTTAACATAGCTGAAATGCCAACATGTCCAACAAAAATACAGGTCCCTGAAGAATTTTACAAGCAACTCATTAAAAATAAGACCAAATCAGCTTATACGAAGTAGAACTGATCATCCTGCTAATTATGCATATACTGCCTCGTGTAGGCTTTGGCCTCACCATCAGCTGGCAATGCTTTCTTCTCTGCAGACGATGGTCGTAAGCGACTTACCGAAAAACACACACTGTCTCTTCTGCTTAGTAATCTTGACAGAGTTTTCTCGGAAGAAGTGACTGAAGTTTTGCTCGAGTTGTTTGGAAATCTTGCTGAAAGTGGTGAGTATTTTTTTATTTGCTGCACTAAAGCATTGTTAAGAGTAGTTGGTATGCCGTGTACAATCTTTGTTTACTACCTATCTGCAATGTGTTTGCATGTCTACTTCAGGGCCTCTGATTATATTGCACAATAAAATATTCTGAGTTGAATGGGTAACACAGTGCAAGAGTATCTCTTAAAGGAGTGCTGGCTTGAAATCTTAAAGGGACCCTAAAACGATATTTTTATTGATTTTGTATAGATGTACATGTATTGAGTCGTTAAGGTTGGCCCTTCTGATCATTAAGTAACGTATTTAAGCACCCCATGTAAAGCGTGTAATTTATTATAGGGCTTTAAAAATGTACATCGCTAGAAATCGCAATACGCCACTTGCCTGAATTTTCAGCCGCCCTTGACCAAGTGACATGAGGTGACCATAGGACATCAGTTGGGCGAGCTATTCGATTGGCTGCCTAGGGCACATCAGCAATAATTTTTCCAAGTTTATGGTGAACAAATGTTGTTTGTAGTAGTTGGAGTGTTAGTTACCATATTTATTTGAATCTGGGCCAGCCCTGATCCGACCCCTGAATGTCCAAAGCCAGAAAAAATTGAAAAAACTTACCTCGAATGTAGGGTGAACAAGAAAGTGAGGACGGTATTCACAAAATGAAAACAGCATTTATTTAACATGAACATGCCGAGCTCCCTCTACATCATCATCGCTGTTAGCCTTGTAAGATCGTGTCTGCATGCCCATGGATGCGCAGACAATGAGGCAAGGCTCATACGCGTTGAAAAGCAGCGGGATCTTGGTGAACAGCTTCTATCTGTTATCGTGCTTATCTTCCTTATCACTGTCATCTCGTTGCGGGACACGCAAAAAGCATCTCCCATTGCCCCCTCCAACGACGGACGTTTTTGTCATCGATGCTGAAGTCCCACCCCACTTGAACATTTGACGGTGCCTCTGTAGCTAGCACAACTTTTCATTTGAAAGCGGCACTATAGTGGTTACGTTAACCCCACACTACACGCCGATACGACACATGTCAAAATTGCAACGTCGCTCGTGTACTTTAGTTGGCCACTGGCGCAGCTAGTAGCGGCTGCGATAGACTTTTCTAGGTGGCGCTAGCTATGCACTATACTTATAATTTTCAATTACAAACTGGCACGTTTATTAACATCCTAAAATCTAAGCTGACCCTAGTGTTTGGTGTATGATTATTTGAAAAAAGCTATCATCCTAGATTCGAATAAATACGGTAATTTGTTTCTATAGAAAAGAAAGTAATAGAAAGAGAATGCACAAGGACAATTTATGACTACACTCAAGTACTTCCGGCACACGGCAAGTGTCATCTGCTTGTGTTACAGTGTGCTCCAGATTGACGCAAGCTGCGCAGTCTGTGTTGTTTTCGCTCTGTCTTTTCGTGAGCACCATGGTTTGCCCTTGCATTGTGTGGAGCAAACGTAGCAATTGGCGACATGTCAAGCTGCAACATCGTGTCCCTCAGCAAGGAAACATGTGAGCAGAGTGGCTGCAGCGCTGGTTATTGGTATCCACTCGGCACCAGCATCTGTGCATTTGCGGTCATCACTTCACTCCGAAGGATTACTATATACCAGAAAAGTGTTTCGCTTGTCCGGTATTCGGGTAAACACAAGCACAAGCAGACTGGGCCTGGGCATAATATGGGATGAGTGGAGGCGCAGATATGGATGGCCTGTACGATGCAGCCACCTGGTGGCACTGAGCTAAGCCAAGCACAGAACTAATATATGTAGCAGCAACCAAGTGTATTCTGCTTTGCTGCTGGTGTAAATTTTTGGCAGGTGTGTAACCATCAACAGATTGTTTTTGTAAATGTTTAAAATGTTTTACATTTCGTTACAGCAATATTAGCTTTTTGTTTGGCTGGTTAAGCTCTGCGCCACCAGGTGGATAGACATTGCAGACCGATTAGGCTGCTCACATATGTCTAGTGCATCTATGCTAAAGCTCCTTCATCACCAGAACAGTTAAATGGAGAGGCTTTAGTTTACGCCTCCACCCATCAGTCAAAACACCCAGTTCGCCTGTGGTTACCGCAATAATTTACACGCTCAGCGCTGCGACAGAATGCTTGCAATGCATGCTGCTTAGATAGCTCTCGCTTGAGATCGACTGCCATGCAGCTGGCGGAGAGGTTGGAGAGGCTTCGCGCACTGGCTCCAATACAGTCGGAAGTAGATGACACGACGTCCCATCCCGACACAGAGCCAGTAAAGGCGGAGCTTAGCCCTGATCACTCTGTGACCAAGTTGAGAAAAAGCATGGCTATGGAGGAGGGTAACTTGTAATGGTCCTAGCTCTCTTATATGAGACACGTACACAAATTGTGGTACGAATGTTTTAGTGTAGCTGTGCCCTACACATCTACAAAATTTGTCCAAACCGTTTCAGGGACGCTTTAATGCTTTATTTTTATGTACAGAATGGTAGGCCATTAAAGGCTTGAGAGGAGACAAGGTAATAGTGCACTTGTAACCTTTCTCTTTGGTTTTTCTCTTTTTGACATTGCTTAGATGAGGTGAAAGAGGACCTTGTGGAACTGGGCTTTTGCGAAAAGCTCATTGAAGTGCTGAAGCGATTTCAACCTGGGTCTGGCACTCCTTTGTCAGAAGAGAAGCAGAGCGTGATAAAGACTATCTGCGACCTTACAGTCCTAGTCCTAACTGGAGGCAAGTGCAAGCAGTGCTGTGATCTCTCCTGCTTTAATTCCGCAACATTTCTTATGTTCATTACCTGCCGTGGTGGTGAGTGACTCTGGCATTGCGCTGCTAAGCCTGTGGATGTGGGATCGAATCCCGGCCGCATCGACTGCATTTCGATGGGGGCGAAAAGCAAAAATGCCTGTATACCGTGCATTGAGGGCACGTTAAAGAACGGCAGGTGGTCAAAATTATTCTGGAATCCCTCACTACAGCGTGCCTCATAATCAAATCGTGGTTCTGGCACGTAAAACAATAGAATTTAATTTTAATTTTCTTATGCTCAGTAGTATTTATTATGGCTAAAAGTGGTTCTCCTGAACTTACACATTTGGTTTCTGTAATCGAAACTCAGTATAACGAATTATCCAATTAACAAAGTAAATTTTGAATTGTTCTCGATGTCTGCTTATAACGAATGTCAGACATAACGAAAGTATTTTTTGTGTTTTTATTATAATGAGGATTATGCAGAATTGTACCTCCTTTTTTTTTTCTTTTTTGCACTGTGTCTTTGTGTCACTGGTTTTGCATGTGGGACCTAGCTTTAATTATATGTGGAAAACTAAATTATTTTGCACATAATGATGTCTCAACTGTCACTTGTAATGTCTCAACTGTCTCAACTGTCACTTGTGAGACACTTGACATCAGTCATTGATTACTTTCTATTCACTGAAGAGGCCCTCCAAAACAATTGCACTTTTCAAAGTTTGTGCAAATATATACAATACAGTGGAACCCCGGTTCTACGTCCCCGGTTTTGCGATGACCTGGGTTTTACGACGGATTAGCGCAGGCCCGACGTAGTCCCTATAGAAGCAATGCATTAAAAACCCCGGTTATCCGACGCAATTTTATGCCTGACCCGCATTATACGACGACTATCGCGAAGTGCGGGACGGAATGGCGATCGAAAGAAAAGTGCCGCGGGTCTCTTTCCTCGCTCCATCTCTCCGTATGCGGAGCGCTTGACACCGTTCGACCGGCTCTCTCCCCCACCAGCAGCCGCCAGCAATGCTCGCTATGCTGAAATAGCGCCTTTTCTTCTCCACAATCACTTTCTCCCACTGTTCTCGGTGGCGTCGCCTTTTGTTGCATTAGGGAAGCGTTTTCCCCCCCCCACCAGCAGCTGCCCGTGACACTCGCTGGGCTGAAATAGTGCCTTTTCTACTCCACAACCACTTTCTCCCTCTCTTCTCAGCGGCGTTGCCTCTCGTCGCGTTGGGGAAGCGTTTCTCTCCTTCCAGTTTTCCAGCAGCAGATCGCTGACAAGGTAGCACGGAGAGGCCTAGGTTTATCGCACGTGTTCTTCGTCGTAATCCTAGCGACCAGCGTTCAGCGGAGGTTTTGAGTTGTGTGGAGCAACGCGACGCACGATGTCCTGAAAGCGGACAGTTCTGTCGCTTGACGATAAGCTGAATATTATCGAGGAAGCGGAAAAACGGCATGGAGCCATGAAAGCCAGCATTGCCCGAGACCTTAAGATACCCGAATTTTTGCTTAAGACGATCCTGGCAAACAAAGTGGTGATATTGCAGAATGCCAACAAGTTCGGGCTCAAGCGGAAAGCGGCAAAAGGACAGCATTAGAAGTTAGAAAAAGTTCTCGTCAAGTGACTGCATCAAGCATGGAGCTCTGCGATCAACGTTGACGGCGACATTCTAAAAGAAAAGGTGGACCTTGTGGCATTGCGTCTGGGCATCGACGACTTTCAGGTGGCTGGATCGACGACGGGTGGCTGGATCGCTTTAAAAAACGAAACAGGATTGTGTATAGCAACTCCTGCGAAGAAAGCACTTCCGTGGACGTTTCGACGGTGAACGAGTGGATAGAGTCGCTGCCAGAGATCATTGCTGCACACAAGTGCTGCGACGCCGATGAGAGCGGTATTTTTTACCGTATGCAGCCCAAGCAAACCCTTGCGTTTAAGGGTGACAGCTGCCATGGTGGCAAGCGTAGTAAAAAGCGTGTGATGGCACTATTCTGTGCTAACGAGGACGGTTCCGAGAGGCTGCCCGTGCTCGTTGTTGGAAAGTTTGTAAAGCCATGGTGCTTTAAGAACTTGAAGACGCTGCCGTGCAGCTACAACTTCAACAAAATAGCATGGATGATGTCTTCGCTCTTCAGCAATTTTTTGCAGCAGCTGGATAACAAAATGGGTGCTAAGGTGAGGAAAATTGCTTTTTGTGGACAACGCACCGTGCCACCCACCCGATACGTCCAGCCTGAGGATCATAAAGGCTTTTTTTTCCGCCCAACTGCACAAGCCGGCTGCAGCTGCTGGATGCCGGCATCATTAAGTGCGTCAAGCAAGGGTATCGGAAGCGGTTAGTGCAGCGTCGGCTGGCGGCTATGGAGCGCAGTGAGTTGGAAAAAAAAAAGATCACTGCACTTGACGCCATGCATTTTATTGCCAGTTCGTGGAATGCAGTGTTGCGAAGCACAATCGCTAACTCGTTCAAGCACTGTGGCTTTAAGCGAGAGACTGCCTCCTCTGCTGGGGACACAACAACCTTGATGCCACTCGAAGCCGATGCAGGCTTCGCCGACGACGATTTTGAGGGTTTAAACCTCGCCACGACCTTCGCCGAGTACGTGGAGGCCGACGACAACGTTGCAATCTGCGGCGAGGTGTCGCTGGATGACGCCATCGAGGAGGCTTTGCCTAGTGCCGACACCACTGCGACATCGGACGAGGACGCCACAGATGCCGTGCCTGTGCCTACCAAGTTCGCCGAGGTGCCACGGCACATAGACGTCATCCGGAACTTCACTTGTTCACGCAACGCCGCAGAGGACCTCCTTTTGGACGTAGCCCAACTCGAGCAAAAGCTCTTGGTTCACGGATCAAACAGGGTCCAAAAGAAACTTACCGGCTTTTTTTAAAGTTCGCGCCGTCTGGCGGGAATCGCGGCAGTGGGCAATGGAGTGCCGTAAAGGTTCGTTTGAATAAAGCATGATTGGTACTTGTACTGCATCATTAATTCTTATTGCATTTACTTTTTTGGTAATTTGGTTTTCCAAGCACTGCAGATTATGTTAGTAGTTTACATTGAAGTTTCTCTTAAATCCTTTGCGCGAAATAAGTAGTATTTTTATAGGCATAATTTATGTTCGGATTTTACGACGCCCGCATTTTACGACGCTTTTTCGCGGTCCCAATAAAGTCATATAATCGGGGTTCCACTGTATATTCTAATATTTGATTGTATATTATACCATTCAATATTTGCTACGGCTGGAATTTCAGTATTCAATGTTTTCGAAGTATTCAAAACAAACGAATACAGTCAAACCAACTCATAATGATACCGGTTTTAACTATATATGGGTTATAACAATCAGAAGCTGCTGCAGTGTCAACTTTTGTATATTTCGTAGGGTGAAATAACCCACTTGCTACATTGCCCCCATGCCGCGTTATCATTTATAACGATAAAGTCTGGCGGCTGGGTGTCTGTGCCGAAAGGTAATGGAATGCAAAATCCTTGAAAAGAAAAACAGAAATTCGAGCCGCTGAACCCTTGCCCACTGTCCCTTACGGTTGCCGCTCGCTTGCACAAGAGAACCTGTTTTCCAGCTTTCTCTGCATCGCCAGCATTGCCAGCCTCGCACACCTCTCCCGTTGCCCTTCCACCCCTCCGATCACGAATGAGCTGCACCCATAGCTCTATGCCACCCCACCCTCTGAAACATGGACTACACGAACTACGCTGATAGCACTGTTCCCAGATGATTGCTTGCTGGTCCCTCATTCTGCGCAGTTCTGCCAACGGATTAAGTCGCTCGTGCTCGTCTTTGTTAGTTGTGTTGAAGTGGTTCCTGGCCAAGCGATTTCTCTGCCTTGTTTCACTCAGCACCGAAACATAAGATAGCTGATCTGCCCGCTGATCATGGGCAATGCACAACATTGCTAGTGAAAAGAAAGTGCAATGCTATATATTTGGAAACAAAGTTTAATATTGTCAAAGACTCTATAAAGATTGTAAAAAAAGTGTGACTCGATGAACAAGTGCCGACTCTCGCAACCGACAGTGTTGACAAGCCTCCGTTCCGCAGAGAAGTTCGACAAAGAAAACTGCTCGGTAGACAACGAGCACAAACACATTCGACAAGGTGCCTATAAGGAGGTGGAATCGGCCCTCTATGAGTGGTTTCTCGGTACCTGGGCCATGAGCTTGCCCATTACCAGGCCAATTCTGGCCACAAAGGTAAAGCAGTTGGCCCTACTCATCAACAATGTAGACTTCCAGCCAGGTGGCGGCTGGGCACAGCACTTCAGAGAGGCATGGCATTGTTTGCAAAACCGTCACTGGCGAGGGAGCTTCGCTTGGCATGGAAGTGAAGCACAAGTGGGTGGAGGAAGCGCTGCCCCGCATCCTCAACAATTACATTGACACCGACGTATATAATGGCGACGAAACAGGACTGTTCTTCCAGGTGTTGCCGTTCAAGACACAGGCACTTAAAGGAGACGTGTGTAAGGGCGGCAGAAACAGAAAGCTGCGCCTCACTGTGTTTTTGTGCTCCAACATGGACGGGAGTGACAAGTGCACCGCTACTTACGCATTGCTGCTAGGATACCGGTACACTACCGTCACAACTGCAAGGCACGGATGATACAAGAACTTTTCACGAGTGGCTCTTGGAGTTCTATCAAAGTATCGAGCGATCTAAAAGGAAGGTGGCGCTCATCCTAGATAATTGTAGTATGCACCACTCCATGCCTAAGCTCTAAAGCATGGAAATTTTTCTCCTGTTGCCGAACATGACAGCAGGCTTGCAGCACATGGACGCCGGTATGGTCACCAATTTGAAGGTCATGTGTTATTGCTGCGTTCTGAAAAAGTTAGTCTTGTTGGTGGACATGGCCACGCGGACAAGCGGGGAGCAACCAGACTTGAAGATCAATTTATTCATGGCCGTGCAGTTAATCTTAGGTGTGTGTTTCGAAGTAAGCGCTTCTACGATGCGAAACTGCTTTAGTAAAGCATGCTTTGTTCGAGGCAGCAGTGACTTACCTATATGAAGCCTGCAAAGCTCCCACCAACAAAGTGATGCCTTAACTTTGGTCCACAGTTGTCGAGGATGCTTCAGGACTCTAAAGAGTTTCTACATGTGGACGATGCATTAGAAACATCAGAACTTCTAACCGATGAGGTGGTCGTCACGAATGTGCTTGCATCGGATAGTGACGGTAACAGTGATGGCAACAATGGCAGCAATGACACGATAGGGCAGGCTGCCCAACGTTTTCGTTGCAGGAGGTCCTGCAGACTATTGTCCTTCTGTGGCTTCGTTTTCATGAGTGACCTTCCGCTACATTACGTGGAACACTTGGATGCCTTGCAGAAAGATGTCTGCAAGCTTCGCGTAAGGCAAGCAAGGCTGACGGACATGGGGTTTTCTTGTGCAAGCCAGTGAGAAGTACGTGAAAAGCTTGAGTTGGACTTCGCAAGCTGAGAGGCTGCCATGGCAACCATCTTGCATTTTTTAAAAGGCCCCTTTAAGAGCACCAAAGCGATGCCTCGGCAAAGCTTGCATGTCACTTGCTGCACTTGACTCCTCTTTGCAATTGTTATAGCAGTGCCATTATTGAACGCCAACAGCCATGCCTTGTTACATGCGATCGGAACACTCGGGAAGCAGAGTTAAACAGTTAAACGAGTCAGTACAAGCTGCAGCTTGATGGAGGAAAGTGGCCTCTCCGCCATTATAGTTTTCTCAACAGCTCTGCCATCCCCCTATTTTGCTTTTTTTCATGCAACCTCGTTATAACAATTATTGGTTATGGCAGTGGAATATTCATGGCACTTGAATATTCTTATAAGTGGGTTTGTCTGTACACATATCTTCCTGCGTACAAGCTGCACTCTCAATTACAATACCCCGGAAAGGAAAGACTATCTGTGCATATAACCCGCTAAAATAACTGCATACAATGCTCAAATCTTTGTAAAAACTGTCTCCATTCGTGGTTGCACGAATTATCTGTGTTGTATCTTCTGCCTTCAGCTGTTTTCTCATCAGCGTAGAGAACGTTGTCCTAAAGGTGGTTTCACGGCAGCGTGGGCTGCACTGCTGTGGAGCCACACCTTGAGGCAAAATTTGCGCTGCTGGAAGCCACATCTCAAGTGGAAGTTCGCATATGACCTGCACCTCGATTTTACTGTTAAACTTTAAAAAATTTGGTGCTCGTTACATGCACAATAATATATTATATTTTAAAACATGTATAGTTGACAGCTTCAGTGTTGGTGAGCAAATTTCATAGCATAGCTCATATTTGCCAAGACAAGGTAAAGACAAATTTGCATTCACTTACTCATTTCTGTACCTGCTTAATTATTCAAATGTATTATTCAAATACATTATTAAAACGTATTATTCACACATATTATTTGCAGCGGCCATACGGCTTCCTGAGGGCAGTATGGCCACTATGAAAAGATATGTGTTGAAGTGGCACTAAACCGCAACTTTGGTGGCCGACACCTGTAGAAACAGCGCTGGTTAGGCCTAACAGCCAAGGCAGGCACAGCAGTAAAGACGGTAAACCTCTGTGGAAAGTTTGCCGCTTATCGCTGATTGGGTCTCGGATCATGTGCACAGGCTACGCTGAGGACCACAAAAGTGGCAAGCTTTTTGTCTGTGTGCTTGCTGAAAAAAATGGGTTGAGCTCGCATGTAAATGAAATGCATCAAGCTGAATTTGCAGCACAGCATAAACTGCTGGCGTCGTGCAGTCAAAGTCACACTTTACAGCATCGCGACAACGCATGATAGTTGAACGTGAAACAACACTCCCACGCCCTCCACCACCACAATATTTTAACTAGACAAGTATAACAGTGAGCAAGGGCTTATAAGCAAATTTTCTGTGCTGCTGGAGTTGTAATAAATATTGAGCTTGCATTTTTGCATGAAAATATGTAAATAACGGCGCTTTGAAAATAAACTGACTCGAGATAAACCTGTTTCTTTTTTGGCAAGTAACGACCCAACTTCTTTTTAGATTTGTCAGTACCTGGCTCTTATGTCAAGGTCTTGTGGAAATACCCCAATTATTTGAACTATTCACTTCGGAAGTATTCGACACTAATTCCTACTTGTTTTGACTTCGCTTCAAACCAAAAAATTTATATTCGCACAAGCCTACACTTTCCTGCTTTTGCCTGTGCAGTGTGCTGGTTGGAGATATGCTTCTAGCATTGATCACAGTGCATTTGTCGAAGTGTTTGTTTTCACCTGTCCAGGAAATGCAAGACACTTGTGCTGGCTACATCACCATGCAGCATTGGGTTTCAGAAACATAGTAAAAAAAAAGTAAAATCAATAGACATTGACTATTACACCCGCAGTGATTGATTAAACTGAGAGTTCACTGCTGAGATTCCTAATTAGTTTCTGTGAATTGAATTATATATATTATACTTTCTTTTTTAGCTGTTTAAGGTTCAGGTATGCACATGAGGATAGCAATTTAACAAAGAAACATCATTCCAATGTGCTGCAGGGGTTCTAAGTGCCCTGCTACCACTGGTGCTTTTTGAGTGGACGTAAAATATCTGAGAGCCATGTACAGAACATGAGCTGCTTTCACAGTGAACTTTCTTTTTTTTTTTTTTTTTCTTTTTCTTTAAAGGGGACAGTTGGAAAGCTCATTGAAACTGGCAGCCATCAACTGTAAACACTCGTGGTGTGGTATTTTGCAACTGAAGCTTTCCAGAATTGCACTGAACAAGATTAATTATTGCTTCATGCTTAGCTGAATTAACTCTAATTTCTGCAATGAAAAGGACTCGCCGTAGTTGCTTAGTGGCTATGGTGTTGGGCTATTAAGCACGAGGTCGCGGGATCGAATCCTGGCCAAGGCGGCCGCCTTTCGAGGGGGGCAAAATGCAAAAACACCTGTGTATTTAGATTTAGGTGCATGTTAAAAGAACCCCAGGTAGTCCAAATCCCCGGAGTCCCCCACTACGGCATGCCTCATAAACAGATCGTGGTTTTGGCACAGAAAACCCCATAATCTAATCTCTGCAATGAAAGGGATTTGGAGATTCCTTTACAGGAAGAACGTCTAAAGCATCAGCAGGATAGAATACTGGACGAGTTGGTATGCATTCATATTTGGTACCAACGAAAAAACACACTGGCAGACAAAAGAAAAGAGCAGGCTTGATGGTTGCAAAACATAAGGCTCAGTGTAATTATTGCTTTAGAGTAACTGCTTGTCAGTAAAATTGAGATTTTTCGCTCAACAGTAGCCACACTAATGTAGCACGAAATGAGTGGAACAATGAGCTAATTGTATAACTGTGCCCACTACGCTGTGACTTTGTCGAGGCACCAGCTTCTAATTGCCTCAGTCCCAAAGTTACATAGACTGTAGTTAAACTCATTTGTTGTGATGTTTTATGCCTGAATCATGAAATAGTGGTAGAGCTTTTTGGCCACAGTGACTAGTTTTATTAAAGGCAGATTAACGAATTGACATTTGTTTGCCTAATAATATACTGACTTATTTAAAATTAACACTCAAATAAAAAGATAATGTAACTAGACAGTGCCATGCTAGACAGACACATATTGAAAACAGGAGTAAACAAATGAAGATGTAGTGATCCCGCCTGGATCATACTGGAGTGCAAAGTCAGTCCCTGGCAAGCTCCTTGCTGATGCTGCTGGAGCATTACTTAAAGCACCGCTGTCAGTCATGCACAATACCAATAGGAAGATTTGCAGCATAGGATCAATTGTGATTAGCTGTGGAACCTGAAGTGTCTTTTGAATTCCTGGGTTCTGTGATTTCATGACATAGGGATTCTGGCCAAGGGGCTTTTAAAAAGCATGAGAGTCAGATTTTTACATGATGCATAGTTTTCCAGCCAAAAAAATGAATAAATGCGGGCATGTCACCATCCTCCACTTGTATAACAGTGCTCCAGATCGAACTCAGTTTCTGACACTTAACATTCTAAAAAACTCTCATGGCTGTATCCATTCAGGTGCATAAATTGTAGATATGTCTGCAGTGCCAACTGCCTTACTGGCTGCCATCAGATGGGAGGTGGTTTGTATTCCAAGTACGCACAGCGAGCAAATGTGCAGATATAGATGCATGTTTTTGCACTGCCATATGAAGCAAACAGTTAATGAAGCCAAGGAAAGTATAGGGGAAATTTATTGTTTTAATTGAAGTGTAGAAATGATAAAATAAAGGGAAATGAAAGTGGACGAAAGAACAACTTGCTGCCGATGAGAGCCGAACCCACACTCACCACACTGTTGGCTTTGTATGATGCAAGTAACAAAAATTTAGCCCCTCAATTCGCTTCTTACCGTACTTTTGCACTAGACACCTGATCCAGTTTTTTTATAAGTAAGAAGCCCATTAATTTTGGGCTTGAGTAGCTAATGGTCTTAATCTAATTTGGATGTTTCAACCTCGCATACAAGTACTTTTAAGTGCAAGTCATTTGCTTTTTTTTTTTTCAAGCAGAAACATTCTGGCATAAAGAGGTTTAACGTGTGTTATAAATGCTGTTGTTATTGTAGACGGCTCATTTCTTTTCTGCATGACAGATGCTAGCATGCGGCATGTCTACCAAAATGGTAGTGGGCCCATCTACAAAGCCACCATGGCATGGCTCCAGATGGACGATGACAACCTTCGTGTGGCTGGAGCCCTTTCAGCAGGCAACTTTGCCCGCAAAGGTCAGCCATGCACTTATATTTTCGCACAGCACATTGTGAAATAAGTGGTTGAAACTGCATCTGGTATTTGATAGGGGTTTATAGTTGATGACCAATGAGTCAGACACAGTGGGAACTGTGTCCAAAAAGTCAAAAAGTCCAAATCCAAAAAGTTGGAGTAATTGGGAGTCCAAAATACCAGATTCTCTAGAATATAAGTGACTTTATTTCACAAGTGGCCAAAAAAAGCTTGCCAGCATGTTGCTGTGCACACGCACTTGCCTCCAACCTGGGGTGGTATTCTTGAATGATCACTTTCAGGAGTATACAGTCACTTCAACAAGATTTCACGTGACTCGGCACTTAATGCATGAAAGTATACATCCGACAGCATTCCTGTAACTGTGAAAAGATAGTATACTTTGATGCGTCTAGTGTCGAATCACATGAAACGTTGCAAAAGTGATCACATCCTTGATGTGATTGTTGGAGAATACTGCCTCTGGTAAGTCAGTATTTCGACCATTATCATGCTGTTGTACAGATAGACAAAAGTACAGTCAATGCATGCACCGAATCTCCGTCGACTGTGCTCTGATAGCTGAACGATGGTGAGTCTCTTCACAACAGTCATCTCACGTAACAGTTGTTGTCAGTGGCACAGATATCGAGGGGGGAATTGGCACCATTTGATGCTGGTTGACCATACGGAATGACAAAAATTAACATCAGAAATTGGAGAAGTATCTCAGGACTGTCTTGCTATTTAAAATATAAATAAGCAAATGCAGGATGCACGAAACTCTCACATGTCGCATAACAAACCAGAAATGCAGCCTTAGCGGTTTGGCTTGTTCCATGCTTTGGGCACAGCCAGTGACGACTTCGCTAGGTTTGGTTGTGCGAAGGTGCAAGCAACTTGGCCAACAGCCATGCTCCCCTCCTTGAGAATTGTGTAATGCCTCCAGCACAGATGCTACTGCCGGGGCAATGGCAAATGGTAGAAGGTGATAAATTGTTTGTTGAGGTCACAAAGTGCGCTCCGGAAGCACACATCTGAATGCATTTTGTTTAACTTCAGTCAAAATACTCTCGCCTGTAATTTTATGCAGATGCATCAGTCGCATGCTAGCGTGTCTTATGCCGCAGTTTGCCAATCTTTTTCTGAATCCAATGTCCTGCACCCAGAAACAAGTATATTTATGGCTGAGGCCTACACACTATTGTCTGCAGTGAAACATATAAAGAAAATAATTCTTTAAAAAGCAGTTATATCTACTGACTCTTTAAATGCATTAATGTCACTCCATAAACACAAAAATTGTGTGCCTAATGAGCTCTGTTTGGTCTTGTGCGTAGCATACACGTTTAGCCACTATGTCACAATATGCTGGGTACCTGGCCACAGAGGTATTGAGGGCAACATGCTTGCAGATGAAGCTGCTGCTTTCCCAGCAAGAAAAGGGAACTGCTCCTCTATAGCTGTCTCTGTGATAGATTTGAAGCCTTTCTTGCGGAAAAGCCTTGGGGGCTATTGGCAACCCTTATGGGACACTGAAACACCTAATAAACTCCACATATTCAAGCCAGAGTTAGAGAATTGGCCATCCCTTACGAAAATATGACAGATATGACAGACTGAAGTCTTTTTCTGCTGTCTTAAAATTCACCACATGTATAGCACACACTCTCACCAGTTAATTGGTAAAGAGCCTCCCAGCTGCAGTAAATGTGGCGAGATGTTGACTGTAGTACTTTATGTCTTAATAGAATGACAGGAATGAGAACCTTAAAGAAAAAGATACTTTTCTTTAGCATATAAACAACACGTTCCCCTCCACCTGGCATTGTTTCTTGGCATACAACCGTTTTTGACCACAAGTTTGTTCTAGGGTTTCTTTGAGACGTCGGTACATTGCAATTTACCAGCCCTCAAGTTTCATAGCACATTCTCTCTCCAGAGTCTGCTGCTGCGATAGCATTTTTGCATAGCATGTGCCTCCCAGCCCTTGTGTTCAAGGGACCTGTTGAGGCACTAGTGGTGCTTTCACCTACTCATTTTACTACATCATCCCTTTGTAACACATCCTTTACAGTCATAGCACACATCTCTGGTCATTGTCATTATTTTAATAGTATATTGGCGGCTAGGATGTATGGAGTTGCCATCTGTCAGAAGCACCATGCTTGCGTAGTATGAGAGATAATGTGACGCGTTCTTCATAAATTTGGCTGTCAGCACTCAATAAAAACACCAAGCAGGAGCCCTCTTGGACATTTAGTGTAAGTGCTCTCAAAACGACAGAAGTTCTTTACAGTGAAAATAATAATCTTGGGCAAACAGAAAGCACAGAATGGTTTACAGACGCTATCTCTTCACCAAATATGTACAGTGAACGTCCACTGCACATAGTTGGCGTGATGGAGTCCCCCAAACCGGTTTCTTGCGTGAAAGGTAGGCAATCATTGAGAGCAAACTATGTGAAACATGCTCTTATAGTAAGCTGCCTTTATAACTGAATGGAACATAACAGAATGAAGCCTCAATGCAGCGATCGCACGGGTTCGCAGTGACCGACTGCGCGTCTGCATGCATGTCTGCGCACAGTGTTCCACTTTCGCTGCGAGTGTGTCTTCACACCGTGCCTTGAACTTCAGGCTGCGGCATATAAGTATCTGACAGTACACAAGCAACCATTGTTGCGTGGACGCTATCAGAGCTGTTCAAAAATGTTTAATAACTAGGGACTTCGACGCCTACGGTGACTTGTGATGTGCCGTAGCGATGATTCAATTTTTTTTTCATCTAAATTCTTGGACATTTCAATATCATTGTTTCTCAAGTTGCATCGCACTGTATGTTTATTGGTCTTCTCAGCGAGCAATTTTCCGCTACTTCTTTTTCTTAATCCAGCATACATTCATTGTTTGGTGCTAACACAAACATGAGTATATTCCATGCTTTTTTTTTTTAATGTGCTTCTTACCATTCCCTTTCTGTTCCAGTGAACTTGCCAGTATCTAGCATCAAGAAGTTCATAGATCAAAGCTTCATGACATTAGCCGGGCAACGCGTGCGGGTGAATGTCTCAGTGCACACTTTCTGCTACTCACTGAACATCGTAGCCCTGACGCCAAAGCAGAAATCTTCCTCGTGGAAGTTCTTGCTGCACACTCGAGTTGTAGCTGATGGCTGCTTGCCAGTTCTAAGTTTCGGGATCCAAGATTCATGCAGCTTCTTATCCCACGGGTATGTCTGAAGGCTGAAACTGGGCTCCATTGCGTACGTCCGGCACTGTGGCACCGAGCAGTAGCCTACCATGTTAGACGCCTTCAAAGGCAGCTACTATTTATTATAGTGCTTTTAAGGGCTGTCAAGTAGACACCCTTAGTGGGAAAACCTCCCCGCTTAATCAGAACCACAGCACAGGTGGGACCCTAAACTTTTGTTTTCAGCTTGCTTCAGCACATCTGAAGCAGCTGACGCAGCTGCTGTGTCCACGTGATCCCTCGTACCACGTAATGCCAACGGCAGCGCCAGCTTTTCCAGTGGTGGAGCTTGCCCCCAATATTTTATTGCAATTCACAGTGACTGATTTTTAGGCCTTTTTACAGCCATGCTGCATCTATGATTTGCCACTAATTTCTCCATTTCATGCATGATTCATAGACAACTTATCACCTTGAGCATGACGCTCTTTGGCCATATTTGGCGCTTGCAACATAAAACCACATACATCATCATCATGGCCACGCCGGCCATGTATCAAAACCTAAACATACCTTCTTCTGCGGAACTCGGTGGCCAAATCGGCATGCAGTTGTGCAGGCAGAGTACAGATTATCGACATTCGCAGTGATTTACCTGTTTGAAGGTCCACGCTCTCTATGGATACACATGAAAACAAAAACAAGAAATTATGGGGTCTTAGGGTCTTGCAGGAGTACCGACCACCGTGGGTTCAAGCTAAGTGAGCCGCAGGGCTGCGTCAGCCATCGCCTCTAGCACGCTGCTGCACGTGCACTCAGGCCCCAAGGGGCTACCGAGTGATGCACACAAGAACACAGTACTTCTGAGCTAATAGAGACAGTTTATTGTCTCCGGGGGTACCCAATGCTGCACAAACACCCAGTCCCGGGGCGGCACGGGAACCAAAAGGTTCCCTCACCTAGAGCGAAAATACAGACGGGTGGCCTATATAGCATGTTGCTGCAAGAGCACAGGCTCAAGCTGGGACACGCTGCTATGAAAAGTCCCGGCGGCTATGCTACTTGCTCTCGCGATAACCAATGAGCCAACTTGCAAGAGCTTGGGCAATCTCCTTCAGCTTGGGCCTCCAATAAGTGCGACTCGGCGTGGTACGGCCTCGTGTAAGCACTAGGCACCCATTCTTTGGCTTTGCGTCCAGAAAGGATTAACACAAAGTACATGCTCCCCGAATGGGCAAAAGCACAGTGTGCTAGCTGAAGTCCTAATCACAAAGGTGTTGGCGGATGAAAGGAAGCAAGTACGTACTCATTGATGTCCCGGAGAAAAGAGACTTGCTTTGCAGCTAGAGCAGCTGACAGTGGCCGCGCCGTGACGTCGGCACCCCACCCTCACTGCAAACCCTCGTGAGTGGAGCGCCACCGCTGGCAACCGGTTGTGACTGGGAAGGTGGTGAAGTGTAGGGATGGCAGAACAGGTGACTACACCTGCGCAATAGTGCCAGCGAATTTCTCAATCCCCACAAGGTAGAGTTGCTGATGTTGTTGAACAGGGCTTACGTCTTGTACTGTCTTCTATTCAATCTGACACGTGTACCATTGTATCTCTCTATATTGAACCCGACGTCTGTGCCATCGTGTCTGGTCGAGAATGTGATTAGTAAATAAGTAGCAGTTAAGTTGAATAAAAAAAGATAGTGACCCAAGTTGGCATAGAACATGGCCATCTGAATTCTGAAACTAGCGCGAAACTAATAGTGCTGTTAGAACATTGGGTACCTGCACGTGCTAATAGTGTCACATTGTAGTGACGGTAGTGTGTAGTGAAAAACACAGTAGCAGTAGTAGTTTATTCAAACTGTGAATTGCAAAATTAGCTCTTTATTGGGCAAACCTCTGTCCAGAAAAGCCAGTTACACTCAAAGCATGATATTGGCGAGCACAGTCGGTGATCGGCGAAATCTGATCAGCAGGTCAAGTACATCGGCTTTTATCCGTGACTCATTGAAGGTTCCAGAGTAATCGCTGGTGCCCACGTGCCTTCCTGCAAGTACTGTGCAATTTGCGTGGAGCATACAGTCAGATTACACAAGGTTCGGTGACAACAGACAATGGATAGAACTATCAATAACATTCGAGAAACTTCCAATACTTGCAAGCGTGTCCGGTGCCTTGAAGTTCCATTTAACATTTGTTAGCCGGTGAAAAGCAGTCACCAGAGAGATAAACAATACATGTGTCAATAGGATCGAATGTCTTACAGTGCATAATATTGTGTGTACCCTGCATGATGAAGTCTGATTATTTCAGTGCACAGTGAATGGGGTAGTTGTGTGACAAGGAGAGCAGAGCATAGCTGCTGGGACGAAATGGAGCACAGATGATGCACACGGCTGCCACTGGAAACACTTCAATTGCACATTGCAGCAGTTAAATGCAGAATTTTTTATTTACACCTAAAGTTTTATAACTGATCACTGCATGTAGTACCTGTCACTTTGGGATCCACCATTCTTGTTTTTAGGTCAACAGAAGCATTTTTTGCCTACATGTGCTTTGCTGCTTGATGAAAGCCTGTACACTTAATTCATTGAAGTATATTGTGTGGTGTTGCTTATAGTATTTCTCAATTTGAAATCTGCAGATGATCACTGCATTCAGATGGTCAGAGATGGTGTTGCCAAACGTCTGCTGGACCTCCTCACAGAGCACACTGGCACAGACGGAGACATCAGACTGCAGCATGCCTTACTGGCAGCATTGCGGAACCTTGCCATCCCATGTAAGCAAGATTAAACTTTTTATGGTGTGTGTGCCAGATGTCTTGTGTTGCAACCAGAAATCATGAGTGATGTGTCATTTAGCACATGAAAAGCCCGTGTATATTTTGAAGATCCCCTGGGGGTCAAAATTTATCTGGAGTCTCCCACTACTGCATGCCTCATAATCAAATTGTGGTTTTGGCACGTAGAACCCCAGATTTCATTCATATTATGTATCTTACTAACAAAAGCAACAACAGCCGTAGCTCTGAGTACATTTAGAGGCATGCCAAAATGTAATGCTTTTTGTTCGAGGCAACTGTTGACATTTGCTGCTTATTAGGTATAGTGGCTGCATTCCACTGGAGGCAGAATGCAAAAACAGTGTTGTACAGTACTACTGCGATTTGAATGTGCATAAAGAACCTCAGATGATCAAAATGGTGCTGTATACTCGATTGTGTTCATTATTTTTGTAGTGGGGCATATTTGTGCACTGCTGACTAATTCTCTGTCATTGTTTGTCGCTCTTCCCTGAAAAGCCGTACACCTGGCCAGGGGGCTGCCTGTCTTATAGACCAGTGGGTGTCCAGTGGTGGGCATCAGTGTAGATGTAAAACTGAAGTAAATAAAATGTAGCTTAGCATCATTGCACGAGCCAAGCAATCACTGTGTAAAGATGCAAAGGAAGCTGCAGCTTTGCTTCTTAGCATGCACCACTGTGCATGTGGTGAAAATAATTGCAAAGAGATGAAGTGTTGCATGCATACATCATGCATGCCATCTGCCACTTTTCGGCAGGATGGTTTCATTGTTGTCTTTGACTGGGAAGCTTGTAACACTGCAAAGACTGCACATTTGCATTCTTTTGGGGAAAACTAACTGTTCTGCATGCTCATGAGAAAACCATCATCTCAAAAGTTTGTTGGTGGAATGCGTGTCTTTATGTTTGCATTTTTAGACCTTATTGGTGATCAAGCGTGAAATCTCCACTCATGGGCTAGAAAGACAGCTGTAGAAAGAACCTGTTGTAGCAAAGTACGGATACATGTGTGATCCCCTGCATGTTTGAAAAGTGTCAGCAGCGTGCATGTGTTGGCCAGCAGCTTAGCTTGGTTGTATGGCAGCTGGCGAGCCAACATGCCGAACCCGTGTGATAACACTGATTGCACGATTGCATATTCACAGCGGTTCAAAGTGCATGTATGTAATTTATTCTTCCCGTGCCTTGTATTGGCACGGCAGTGTGTCGACGGGTCATCAGAATCCACAGGAGACCCTTTGCTGACTTGTCAGAAGCACACCCCATTAGCATTTATTTTGCAAAAACCTGATCTCAATTTTCTTTTTGTCAATATCTGCACGTATGCTTATAATGAATATTGGATATAACAAAGGTATTTTTGTGTTCGATGCAACTTCACTGTGACGAGATGTGACTGTATAACAGCCTACAAAGACAATGTCTCAACAACAAAACGATGCCATCATGTGTTCGCCCACAGCACAGCATGACTAGCAACCACAGCAGTGGCAGCAGCAGTGGCAGTAGCTCTGGCTATTACTCGCACTACTGAAAGCAAGGCCTTTTGGCACGGTGGCCCTGAGCAGCGGCCTACCAATTGTCCAGCAGCTATGCAAGCCTTGAACATCCTTCCTTGTCAGATAGCTGTGACCCACTTCTCAAACTGGTCGCCTAGCAGGAGCACAGACCCAACAGGCACTTGAAGGCTGTAGCACGACATGGCTCTGGTTCTCTAGAGACCACGTTGCCATGTCACCTAGCAGGAGCACGGGCCCTTCAGGTACTTGAAGGCTGCAGCACGACATGGCAATGCGGTCTCTGCTTCTCTGGAGCGGGAGTGTAGCGCAAAAATTGACTGGCCTAGAACACTGAGCAGCACAGAACGCTGACATGCATAACATAAGTGTACTAACACTTAGTTATCGCCCCCTGCCAGCAAAGACCACATATTTTTCTGCGTGTTTCTTAACATATTATGACACTAGCACAGCAGCAAGAATTGTGGCCTGGATGAGCAGGCCTTCCCTTGACTGCACGCTCAAACTTCGTTATAATGAAGTTGAAGGGGAAGCCAAAATTTGTTATATCGATTTACGCTTCTTTGATGCTTCTTTATTCCCATTCAAGCGAATGAGTATTGTACTGAACACACTTTTATGCATAAGTTTCAGTTTCAGTTTATTATTCTTCAAATACAATGAATGGGTAAGAGACAATATACAGACGAGGGTCCTAAAGTCAGACTGCAACGGGACCCTCGGTTAATAATAACAGTGGAGAGATGTATTAAATATGAACAAGCTAACTAAAAGAAACAAACACAATCACGAAAAATACAACATATAAAAAATTAAATTAACGAAAACAAATTGTCTGTATACAAGCCTATAGTGCATAAAAAAAACTGTCAATACATACAAATGGCAAATGTAGTGTAATAAATGATGTAAACTTAGTTATACATATAAAAAAGCTTAAGGGCATGACTAAATGCATGAAAGGATGAAGATTTAATGGTGTTGGGTAAACCATACCACAGCGAATGTGTTTTCCATAGTTAGAATGAACCATAGGCTGTAGAAAATTGGAGTTACGTGCAAACTTGCTATTATTATTATTGATGAGGTACCTGGAATCAATGAATTGGTATGAAAGCTGTTTAGTAAGTAATTTATAAAGCATAAATATTAGATGATACTGTAGTTGAACAAGTTCGTTACAACAAGGATGTTACTTTCACGAAGTAATAGCGTAGCACTTGGGAAAAACCCACTGTTAGTGATAATGCGCATTGCTTGGCTGGATGGACGAGATATGACAGGAATGTGTGTTTCCCCAGGAAACAATGCCGTAATTAATGTGACTGTGAATGAAAGCAAAGTATAATGCAAATAATGCATCTTTCGTGAAATATGCTCTTGATTTGATTAATGCTCTAATACCGAAGGTACACTTTTGCTTAGTGAAGGCAATGTGTTGAGAAAACTTTAGGTTAGAATCTAATTTGGTGCCCAAAAATGATGCACAGTCGGAGACGGGAATGTTTAAGGATTAAGGTTGTTAAAGAATTGTCATGCAATGAGATAGTTGTATCATCCATGTATAGTAAACAATCTGCCAATTTAAGACACGCGCATAAATCATTAATATAAATGGAGAATAGTAAGGAACCTAGTATGGAGCCGTGTGGTACATCTTCGTTAATAACTTTAGTATCAAAATAAGCACCTCCAAAACTGTTTGTTCTCTATCATGCAGATAACTTTTTAGGAGTTCTAGCACTGGACCGGTAATTCCCAGGGCTTCTAGCTTAGTAAAAAGTATGTTACGATTAATCATATCAAAAGGCTTTAGTGAAGTCCAAAAATACCAAACCAACAAAGTTGCCCGTATCGATCGAGTGACAAATGTAGTTGGTTAGAGATATTAAAGCTAAATTAGTCAAACTGCCAGCGCAAAACTCAAATTGAGAAGATTGCAACAAATTAAATTTTTTAAGTAAATATTTAGGTGCTTACAAAATAACTTCTCAACAACTTTACTAATCAGTGAGAGAATAGAAATAGGACAATAGTTAAACACCTCCGTTTTATCACCTTTCTTATGTACAGGAATAATCTTAGCCATTTTAAGCGAAGTGGGACAAGTACTGCATTTAAAGATATTATTATATAGTATAACACAAAGTGTATCAGAAATAAATGGTGCTACAAGTTTTAGATGAAATACAGAAATTTTATCTAAGTCAGGGCTAGTATTCTTTAAAGCTAATATTATGGAACATACCTCGTCTGCAGTAACGGAGAAGAGAAAAAAGGAATGATTGCAGCGATAAATGGGATAAGTAGTAGTCATATGAGGACTGCAGTATATGTTATAGGAGTAGTCAGTGAAACTGTTTGCTACGCTAGAAGAACCAGGATGAGTTTTATTGTTGTAATTTATTTTATCAGCAGTATTACCATACTTAGGTAAGTTCATGAACGCATTAAGAAGTTGCCATTGTTTTTTGGAATTGTTCTTGTGTTTTGCAGATTAATTTTCAGAATACTGTCGTTTAGACTTCTTTAGCAAGTTATTTAGAATGTTACAATAATTTTTATAGCGTGCCACTAAGTGTACATTAACAGCTTTCTTTTTAATCTTTTTGTATAGGTTTTCTTTTTTTCTCATACTAGTCAGTAAACCTTTCGTTACCCAAGGGTTACCGGGAAACTTAAAATGTTTCCTGCATCTGACTGTAGTTGTGTTAGAGTGAACAGCTTCTAGAAAGATGGAACAAAAATTTTCAAGTGCTTGATCGGGATCATGCAGGGAGTTAATTACAGACCAATAAGTATTTGTTATAATGTTAACAAAACTATCTTGGTCAAAATTGGAGGAAAGGTTGCAAGGCTCGGACTGAGGTATTTCGGTCTGAAAGGAGATGAATATTGGAAAATTGATATCTGAGTATATGACACCAGAATTTGGAGTTGGTTAGTTGGAATGTTAGTTAGAGCATGGTCAAGAAGCATGTTTTCACCATGAGTAGAACACCTAGTAGGAGAGATAATTAATGATTCCAGTCCGACACCAGCAAAACAGTATCTATAAGCTGTTAAACTTCTGTTGTCGACGTCAAGTAAGTTGATGTTAATATCACCGACAATTAGGACTTGCTTATTTTCAAGAGAAATTTTTTTCAAAACCATGGAGAGTTCACCCAGAAAATCAGACGTAGATGAAGAAGGGGAGCGTTATACACAACCAAGAATAGAACTGTTACGATTAAGGGAATTCAGCTGTAAGTCAGTTTCAATCCATACCCATTCACCATGATTTACATCAACAAAAAGATCAAGCCTACACTTATATTTAATATGAGGTGAAACAAATATAGTGGAACCACCGTATCAATCCGAAATAGGATGGCAGTATTCTGCTTGGTATGGGCAAAAACCGTATAAATTGCTATCCGAATTATCAAGCCATGTTTCCGAAACACGAATAAATGATAATGAGTGACTAAGTGAGTCAGTAAGTGCAGAAATGGTATCGTAGTTCTTGCGCAAACTTAGCGCATTAATATGAAGAATAGAGATATTAGAAGATGTAGGCAGTGGTTTGACTTCGGCTAGTGATAGCAAAGACATGATGAAAAGTATTCTGGGATGACTGTGCAATCAGTCCGCAGGACAGGAAATGTAGCAATAAGCTGCGCCTACACGAAGATGTGAAAATCAGCCTCCTTACTTCGATTACTTCGTTTATTGCCCTTTACTACCCAGTAGTGTGCACAATTTCAGACATGCAAAGGAGGCTATGGATCCATGACCAACCAAACTGCGACACCGCTGTATGTGCAGTGAAATTTTAATAAAGCAACTGCAAAAGAACCTCTGTCGTCACACAACTCTTTAGCACCTGACATGACAGCCTTTACAATAGCCTCCATCTGTTTCCCGATGGTCTTTCACTTCCGCTTACCATTGGGCTCATTCATATTGTGAAACTGGCGAATCGGCGACATGGTCAAAGGGAACAGCTTTCATCCTGTAATGCGAACAAAGTCCATCGTGTTCAAGCAACACGTGCCACTCAACGCGGTGTGCCATCTAGGCAGCTGGGCTGGTATTCTCGAGCTACCCCCTTGACTTTCGGAGATAGTTTCACTTACGTGACATTTTGCAAACTCATCGAAGTATACGGCCAGCAAAGTTTGGCATGGTACGAGAAACACCGTTGGCCTGATGCGCGGATGCATTAGGCACGCTAATGTGAAACCACAGGTGAAACTGTCTGATCTGCCGCCCTCTCATTGCCCCATGGGCCTCACGCTCTCGCTTTGCAAGTGCACTGGCTTGGCCGGCATGTGGGCTCTGAGATTGCGCGAATGCAATCTAGGAGGTCGCACTGCAGTGCAAGAGAGAAATGGAGGCATTGGTTTTTCACATGCCATGGGCCAGCAGCACCATATATATGTGGTGCAGCGCAGCTATGTGTAGCCTTCGAGATTGCGATCTTGAAAGGTCTGCCTAGCTTTACCATTTATGCGGCACAGCGAGAGAGAGGAGTGATAAGAAAAAAGCCCTGCTTGTGCGTGCCTATGCGTGACACCAGTGTTGCTCGACGGTGCATTCAACACGGCAATTTGGAACTGCTGCGCTGAACGATTGCTGAACCCGACGGAAGGCAATATGCTCGTTGCGCTGCAGTCAATAATTTTTGGTTGCGGGGGCAAATCTAGTTTGTTGTATTCATTGGCAGGGCAATCTTGCATCATTAAACAAGGTTTTAAATACGTGGATCTTTATGGTGATTTCAAGAGAATTGCATTTATTACTTCGTTATATCCATTATTTCATTATATCCTGTTTCATTATGACGAGGTTAGTGTATTGGTACTAACTGGTTGTATAAGTGTAGCTTCAGCTTTTCATCATAACCAACAAAGTTTTTTTTTTTTTCTTTAGTGGAAAACAAGCCTCTGCTCGCAGAACTTGGCGCTGTTGACAAGTTGCTTTCAATGCTGGCTGTGGAGACATTCCCTGTCGTCTTCAAACTTCTGGGCACATTACGTATGCTAGTTGATAAGCAAGGTACGTCAGCGTGTCTTAGATTCTGCTTTTGTTTTGTTTTTTAACTCTTTTGCTTTCTAGCACACTCTGCTTTATGAAGTTTTCAGATGTGATACTTATGTACTTCACTGCGTATATTGCTTTTGTGAAGAGCAAAAGTAGCAAAAGATTTTTAAGCCTGGCATTTTTGGTTTTTCTGATTGCCATTTGAATTCCAGGCCGAATAGCAATGTCATTTTGATAAACATGAAACTGTAAGGTTAAGTTTTAACCAGTGGCACACCTTCTTTAAACTGAAAATTTCCATATTGCACATTTAAGCTATGTAAGTTCGGAGTTTTATGGAAGACAAGTGTACCAGGTGTTAACTGCTACATCGGCCCTCGCAACAAGTAACAGCATAAGAGGTGACAGAGCAAGCCACGGCAAGTGTCAAAATCGCGCAATATCCTGCTCCCGTGGGACCACCTTTTGCATTGTGACATCATGACACAAGAACCTCCTGGGAAATTAAACTGAAACTTTCTGTAAAGAAGCTATTACAGTCATCTTCCATTAATTGAACCTTGACAGGACCAACGAAATTGGTTTAATTATCCAATGGGTCGAATAAACATGCAACAGGAAAAGCACCCAAATACAACGCTAATTCATTTAGCAGTATTTCCCCAAGTCTAACAGGTCCCTGAATCAAATGCGCTCCCACTTTTTTACAAGTTCAACTTAGCAGATTAATGTGAAAATGACATTAGAGCACCTAAACATGGCAGTAATCGAATGCATGCCGAAATTTTTGTTTTCAGATTCTAGCAATAAAGAAAAGATACCAGAAAACTTTGCATTCAGAGTGTAAATTTATTTAATGTCGATCATCAACACTCTCAGACAGCACTTCATCACTGTCTCTGAAGAATCACATGTCGTCCTCCGTATTGTTGGCAACACATTTGATATTTTGCATTTATGAAATGACTCCACAGCAGTTGCAAATGGGGTGGTGGTCTGTGCCAAGACTATCCTCTTCGCAAGTTTGTCCTGCAATGCACGCAATTCTCCGACACATTCAAGAAGATGTGACCCAACTTGTTGATGCCAGCTTAACATGTAAAATAACTTATCGTTTGAATGTGCTTTCATAATCAGATTAAAGTGGCACATTGCTGTCTTGCTATCTGAGAGCTCGTTCTGTCACGATCCATGGTTGCCATCTTGAGATGGCAATGGCAATGACGCTGGCTAGACTGGCTCTGATTGCAGGCTGTTGCGAATGCCACGAGACTGGTTTTGGTTTTGTTTCATAGCGGACTCGCTGTCCAAGCAATTCTTCGATGAATTTTCTTGGGAAAATAAAGGTGCACATTACAATAGGGTATATACTGTAATAATTTGTCATAAGCTACCAGTTTTGCTTTACTATCTTCCTGGGGCACGTTGAAAATAGGCACTTCACTGGGAGATGACACATGTTCAATGCATTCACTGTACCCTAAGCGCAGCCAAGACTGACGCTGACGCTATTGGAGTCACCACTACAGTCAGTGTTGGCGGTCAGTATTTGGGTCGGGCACGTGCGTGGTGACCAGCCTAGTTCGAATTATCAAGCAAAGGCTAAGTTTAGGATCAAAATAATTAAAGTTCGATTCCATAGAAATGTATAGGTGCTGGCTGGGATTCAGCTGAAATTAATGGTCATGCACATTTTTCTAGACGTCATTGCCAATTGCTGTTACAAAGTTTGTTGTAAAGCATTGCCTTAGTTGCATTGCTTTCCGATTTAAATTTTTCCTTCTGCTTTCTGATGAGTACATTGACTTTGTTGTGCAGAGGTTGTGGCTACAAAGTTGGGCCTAAATGAGCAACTGGTGAAGCACCTTGTCACATGTCAGCACATGTCAGGATTGAATTAACCGAAAAATATAATTAACTGCTGTCGAATTGAAGGAAGTCTACTGTATATTAAATTATTTGGGGCTCTCTGAGGCTTGCCACTATGGGAGAGGCCTTTGCCCTGCAGTGGGCGTAGCCAGGCTGCTGCTGCTGCTGCTGATGATGATGATGCTTGCCACTATATTTTTCTGGGGTTTAGGGGTCTAGAGCCCTCATTAAGGCAAGAAAAAAAAATTTATGTTGGTACTCCTTTAAATCTAGAGTTCTCCACTATGGCATTCCTCAAAGTTCACAGTGCAGTTTTTGGGCATACAATGCCATCATTGGATGGCCTGTTTAGCAGAAGTTTATCCATTGCAGCAAGCAAGCCTAGCACATGTTAGTTCATATGTAGCCTTCCCATAATTTAAACCACATGCCTAACGAAGCAAAGTAAAGATGCCCAGCACCAAATAATTCACATGACTACCTTTGCATGTCACATTTTTGCATCGCATGACCCACACCAGATCACCTTCAAAAATTCTCTTTTAGGTCTTTTTCCATTGTTTGCTAAGGGTTTGTTCCAGTGCATCATGGTGCACACTTTTGCAGTTAGTCATTTTAATAGTAATTTTGATGGTTTGTACATGCTGCATGTACAGTTAAACCTCAATATAACAAACTTTAATATTACGAAATTCTCAATATAACGAAGTATTTAACTTTCTAGAACCTTCTGTCATAGAGCATCATGTATTTAGAACCTCAATATAGAAGCATTCGGTTTGTTCATTGTACAACTGTAACACCACATTACTGTATGTAGCACATTTTTTGCGCTATATTTTTTATATGTATTCACATATGTATTATAATCTATGAGTGTTCTCTCCCCCCTTACACAATGCCTCTAGGGGCCTGTAAGGTATCAATAAATAAATAAATAAATAAATAAATAAATAAATAAATAAATAAATAAATAAATAATAAAGAGCGTTTGTATGCAATTTCAATATTACGAAATTTCACTTCCACTGCAATGGAATGCTGAGACAATAAATGGAAACTTCCGCGGACGCAGACGGTCAAATTATTGAGTTACAAGAGGCTACTTGCAAACGTACGTCTCAAATCGCGTGTGACGCGACAAGAGCGACTGCTGAAGTAGAGCCGCATCATGTTCCTATAAAGTCCAAGTACGGTAAGATCCTGTCATGCCCCATGCACTTTGTGCTATAGGTGCGTATGAAAGCGTTGAAGGGTGAGACAAGAAATATGGTGGCTTCAGGAATGCCACCTTTCTACGCGAGCAAAGGGAAAGTGGGGGAGGGGAGCGAGCTCGCAGTAACGCGATCAAGCGCATGCGAGAGATGGGGTGGGCGGAGGGAGAGAGGAGAGGGGTAAGTTAGCGTACGTCATGATTTCTGGTGTGCGTCTCGGCCATGGCTGCACATGGCTGTAAGCGTGGTTGAGCGCATACACAGCAGCGCACCCTGATTTAGAGATAATCTACCGCATGTGCAAAGAGTGGGCATGCCAAGATGGCTTCGGCGCAGACTGTCAAATTCATCAAAATCAATTGTTTTCTCATTTAAATTTGCTTTTTTCGGTTGTCCGATAGCTTGGAAAATTCCGCAGCCCCTTTCCGTGTAAGAAATATCGATCGGCGACTGTACTTATTTGCATAAAAGGTCAAATTTCAATACTACAATGAATTTTCGATATAACGACGCAAATTGCCGATTTTACCTACTGTGTTATATCAAGATTTAACTGTATAATATAAACTCTATGTGGTTACTGGTAACAGGCTTACAGCATTATTCAGACTGCCTTAATTCTCTGCTTTGCACAATGATTTAATAGTGGCTAAGGCACTGTTAAGTTCTCCAAGGCAAAGCAGAAATTAATGGTCATGCACATTTTTCTAGACGTCATTGCCAATTGCTGTTACAAAGTTTGTAGTAAAGCATTGCCTTAGTTGCATTGCTTTCCGATTTAAATTTTTCCTTCTGCTTTCTGATGAGCACATTGACTTTGTTGTGCAGAGGTTGTGGCTACAAAGTTGGGCCTAAATGAGCAACTGGTGAAGCACCTTGTGACGTGGTGTAGCACTGAGGACCACCCAGGTGTCAAAGGTGAGATATGTTCTTTACTGTTCACTTATTGCTGCCTAACCATTCACATTTGTGTTATTAAATTCAGGCATTGCTGTGTATAGAAAGGCTTGGCTAGTGGTAATTGCCATAAAAAACTTTTGATTGCTATTAAAAGTAAGATTTTGCTCAATAAGCATTAAGGAAGCATAAGTGTGCTTAGTTTCTGCAGAAAGACGGGAGAGGGTGTTCAGGTAAGTTGAATGAGGCACGTCTGGTGGCCATTTTTAATATTGATGAAAAACACATTTTCATGAATGACTGCTATGAACGAAACTTATTTTCATGAAAGTCCCTATTAAAGAAATGTTTACCTTTCTATAACTTCTTGTCCATAGCACATCATGTATTTGGAATCTCAATATAACAAAGTGTGTTTATACACAATTTCAATATTACGAAATTTCACTGCCGCCGTTACGTGATGGAGTACCCAGGTGTAGTCCCCACATTTCTCTCTCGCAACTCACACATGTGCACAAAGGTAAGGAAAATGAGGCATATCTTTCTTTCATGTGTCTGCCTGCGCTCATGACAAAATGGAATCGTGGAAAGGGGGGGGGGGGGGGGAGCAGGCAGGATTTCTAGCGTGGCCATGGCTGCGCATGGCTGTCAGCCTGGCGGAGCGTGTAAGCAGCCTGCATGCCCTGTTTTAGAGGTAATCTGCTGCGTGTGTGCAAAGACTGCGAGCTGAGATGGTGTGGCATTACAGTCGCCAACCGTTTATTCGGACCTCACGTGGACTGCGGAAATGTCTGAATAAACAGGTGTCCGAAAAAGCAGATTAGGAAAAAAAAAAAATGAAATCCTTTATTTCCATGCGCTTATTCGGGCTCAGCAGTAGGCTTGAAGAAACCGTGAATGCGCCGTTGCACGCTGTTCCGTTTATGCGCAATCAGATAAGCCTGAATCTCGGAGAGGGTCATACGGTCACTATAGGTGGCTGAAAGCACAGTCACTGCTTGTACACGCTCCGCATGCGACGGCAGCGTAGCACATGGTGCGTCATCTTCCGACTCAGAGTAATCGTCCGGCGGTGCAGCAGAAACCTGGCGAATGATCTCGCCGTCGTTGAGTTCTGCGCATGTCAGTACAGCAGTGTCAGCACCTGTGAAACTGTCAAATGAGACGGTGTCCGGAATCGCAATGCAACCACTGCGCAGGTCTCGGCAGAACATTTTCCGCGTCAATAGGGAGCACATCGGAAGGCGACAAATCTTAGGTTTCCCGGCACCCGCTTGCCGGCATTTCCCAGCGCAGTCTGCGCGGGCTCTGTCGGCACCATTAGACACTTGGCGCGATGTTTCCGTATGCCGCGGTGGATCACCGGAACCTCGACACAGCACACAAAGCAAATACCACCATGCCGACACCAGTCACACAAACGAAAAGCGCGGCGTACTCGCAGCGTCGTGCACCAAGAAACAAACCAGCTGCTGGATTGTCTTGACATGGCTTACTAAACTGAAACCGGAACTGCTGCAGAGCCACTCTACCAAACCAGGCAGAAACGATGATGATGAGCAGGAATTTGCAGTAGCGCCACTTCATGGGGCAGCAAGGAGGCTCCGTTCAAAACAAAACTGGCGTTCAGCAAGTCGAACCATGCACCGGTCAGAGTCGGTGCATGGTGCTCTCGATCGAGTTGGCTCAAGTTGTGTCCGAAAAATCGGACGAGAGGTTGCAAGGTGTCCGAACTTTCGGCAGTTGTTATACATTATGGTCTATGGGGAGAATGGCGGTGCCGCGAAGCAGACCGAATCATCGAGCATGTCCGAATTTTTGGAGTCCGGAAAATCAGTCGGCAACTGTATATGCTGTCTTCCCGTACGTTTAATGCTGGTAGTTGCATGATCTCAAGTTGGACATGCATTAAGCGAGAGGCGGATGAAGCATTTGTTCCCTGCTGCCAGCACTTTTCATCATAGCATCGTTTCATGTTGGACAACACTATCAGTTGCGGGGGCGGAGTGGATGCACAAACATGGCTCGTTTTGCTTTGTACCACCGATGTGAAGATATCGTCGACACGGCATGAAACCGTATCTTTCGTCGCCAACTATCAAATTTCACAAAATAATTTTTTTTCATTCCAATTTGCTTTTTCGAATTGCCCGATAATTTGGAAAATTTTGCAGCCCCTCTTGTGCAAGAAAGATCCATTGGCGACTGATTTTTATAAAAGATTGAATTTCAACATAACGAAATTTCAATATGATAAAGTAAATCGCCTGTTTTACTGACTTCATTATATTGAGGCTTAACTGTGGTAGAATATTTTCAATGAAGTGGTCTGTATAGCAAACGATTTTGGAGGTCCCAAGCACTTCGCTATGAAGGCGTTTGACTTTGTGTATCATGGGAACAGCAATAATTACATACATGCACTCTACACAGCTGTGAATAGGCTGCCGTATGATCGTTGCTATCGCGCAGGATGTGCCTACTGGCTTGCCAACTGTAGTCTAACCAAGCCAAGCCATTGGCCAAAATGCACGTACTCGAGTGCTTTATGTACCTTTTTAAGTTGCCATTGTCAAGTACAGTCGCCGACAGACTTTTCGGACACCGAGAGGACAACATGTGGATCTGAAGTTCGCTACTAGCCCATGTGTGTCTTATCTCACGCTCAATAGCAGTGTGGCTTGTCACCAGCCAATCAGCCTTCTGTCGCCAAATTTTTGGCACAGCCACACTGCTTGGGCCGCCAGGCCTAACCAGCGCTGCTTCGTCAGGAGTCGGCAACTAAAGTTCCAGTTTCATACCTTGTTGACATGTCTGCAACTTTTTTAATGGCAACCATGTTTGGTGGCATCGCACACATGGTAGATCCCCGAAAAATTGAGGGACACTGCGCAGCATCTGAAATTTTGGTTGACATTATACATTAGTGCTGGTGTACATATCACTCTCGCAGTCCAAAAAATCGGTTGTCTGAAAAATGAGTTGGCAACTGTATTTGACATTTTTGCTACAAGAATATACATTTTGAAGTATGTAAAAACAAAAATGTGCTTTGCTATAACTGATAATGTGTCAGATCCTGCATTTTTGGCTTCGTAATAGCCAGAGAATACTCTATTGATTTAAAGCATGACCAAGCAAATTTTAAATTTGCTTCTTTATATCCAATAATTCATTATATCCGTGTTTGTAATATTGTGGTTTGACTGTACCAAGATTTTGTATGCACCCTTTGCAACGGAGTGTTGTGCCTGGTGATCCCTCGGCACAAAGGATGCTGCACCGGCAGACATGCAGCAGTCATGGGGGCTTATCACGCCTCATTGTTCACTCAAGGCAACTCGGCCAGAGTCACCTGAGTCTTACGTACAAGCATTCATGTTCGAGATCTTTGGCTTTTCGAATTCCCAGAAATGACAGCTCACTTCAAGACAACAATGTTGCCCTCTGACTCCCGCGAAGGCAGGTCTCCCGATCCTGATGGATTGACCATCGCGAAGAGGCCACTAATTGATGACAGGGTCATTGTCAAGGACTCCCGGGGAAAGGATGTCAACGGCGGGTTCACAGTTTGCCACGAGGTTGCCTCATATTGTGCAACGTTGGAGACAAGAGAGCCGGCAATGGTGGGACGTTGGAAACAGGAGGTGGTGAACGGTTCAGCGTTTCTGATTGGCCAGTGAATTCCCTCATCGAGTGAAAGAGGGAAATAAACGGCATAAAAAGCGCATCTGGACTGCTGTGAAGGGACGCTCAGGCATGAAAAGACTCTAGCATGTAGTGTGCTCCGAGAGTTGAAGTCGTTTAAAAACTTAATAATGTACCTTTGAATATAAACTTTTTCTCATCTCTTGAATATCGCTCGGACCCTTTCTTTCATCTGGCACCTGGCACGACACCATCCATGAAACCTTCGTGGCCGCAAGGACCCACGACATCTCAACAGTGTCACAGCTGTGCTTCTCTGATTGATTCATTGATTGATCCATTGATTGATTGGTATGAGAGATATCATGGGGGCTCAGAAATTTGCATAACACTCTGCGGCCCTTCAGGGCATTCGAGTCATCCCGAAACAGAGCGTGTTGAACTTAATACATCCTGGTGAGAGCTTTAAAATTTGTATCGCCTGGAAATTCGGATCATTTGGGATCATATCGCCAGGATTTCACTGTATTACATAGGTGTTGTTCTTATCTCTGCGTACACCTCTTGTCACCACCCAATAAGGATTAAACATCACCTTGGTCCTCGTGGCATCGCTGTGTTGACGTCTAACAGTGTACATCTGCCTGAACTGGTGTTGGAATTTTGGCATAGCTTGTGACTGATGTAGTGCATAAACAAACATTTGGCTTGTATCCATTTACACGTAGCAGCAATCTTGTGTTCACAATTGCATCCACTGATGCTCACCAGTACTTACCCCCATATTCTCAACAGTCTTAGACTTGAACCTTTTCCTTCACTTCACTGAGTTGAGCACAGTGCCACTGCTTGACTAAAGAAGACACTATGCTTCTCAGGAATAGCCATGGATGATGATGGAGTGCAGTGACTGCTTCTATCAATGGGTGGCACTGCTATCTACTTTCTTGATTAAAGGTGGAGTGTGGAGTGCAGGAATGATCTAGAATACAGGGATTAGCCAAAATCACTCTCACATTTGCTCATGCTCATCGGCACTCGCTCACATTCATACTCATGTTTATTCACACTTAAAGGTACTTACTTTCATTCATATTCATGTCTAATCACACTCTCCGATTTTCACTCACATTAATACGTACTGTGGTCCTCCCTCACCAGTAGTCGCATGTTAATTTTTACTCCTGAGAAATGGATATGAGTAAGTTTACTCATCGGTGAGTTTGCCGTCTTATGCTGTGGTGCGAAATAAATTGTGGCACGATGTTAATAGTCTTTCGCTTATTTCTATGGCAGGTGAATCAGTGCGGCTATTGGCCTGGATAGCGAAAAACAGCGCATCACCTGAAGCTAAAGCAGTACTATGCCGTCTGGGTGCATTGCCGCACTGGGTGTCCATGCTTTCCTCCGAGCACAGTCTCATGCAGGCTGAGGGGCTGCTGGCTCTCACACTTTCCCTCAGTCCACCGCCATCTGGTGAGTACTCCTTCCTGCTTGGCATGTTGACATGCTAGCGTGCTTCTGCATCTCACTTAGACTGTAGAGCGTTTCAGCTGGTGCCATTAATACAGTCGCCGACAGATTTTTCAGACTCCAAAAATGTGGACTTAAATATTCCGGACTTCGTGAATGCACCGTCAAGGTTCCTATAGAGCAAATACATTTTCGTGACCAATCTTTCAAATTTAGGCCCTAATGTTTGATTTTCCAGACTAAATCGCTCATTTCGAGCCATGGTACCCAATCTTGAAGGCTGCCATGTTTGATTTTCTGCTAGCTTGGCCAGGCTTGACTTCCAGTGGCCTGCTCTATAGCCTCAAAGATAGGTAGGTGCATGCCACCCTCCTATCTCGGAGGCCATGCTCGCTCCTCTTTTGCTGACAAAACGCTTCAGGGGGCGCCACTTTTTCTCTTCTTTTCTTTTGGTCAGCACTATCATCATAATCACTTTGTGTGGGAGTTTCGTTCACCAACTACCTCCGTATAAACTGGATCGTGCGCCCTGTCCTTGTCGCGGTCAGTTTGCCAACCTGGGCCCCAACACCCACTATCGTCAAGTACGACAAACTTTCCTCGGGCTTCACCGCTGCATCTAAACCATCTATACCCCCTTGGTGTCTTATCAGCCCCACAGTCCATCTCAGTGTACCAGGAATTGGGAAAAAGTCTGAGCTGTCGTTGCCTGTGCTGAAACAACTGTCTCTGCTTATTCTGCACGAGAGGTACGCAGACAGTGTACATATTTATACTGATGGTTCCACAAACATCCTGTGTTCGTCCGGTGCTGTGGTTGTCCCAGCAAGCGCTATTACCATCAGCTTTAGGACTGACCACCCAACGACTTCGACATCTGCGGAACTAGCTGCTCTTCGCGCTGTACTTTGTTTCGTCAATTGGGAACCACCTCGACAATGGTCAGTCTTCAGTGACTCAAAGGCAGCCTTACAATCTGTGCTATCAGCTCTGCGTCGCGGGCCATTCGAACAGCTCGTGTTCGATATTAGATGCCTACTCCATACATCACATGAGAAAGGACACCACGTGACGTTTCAGTGGCTGCCAAGTCACTGCGGCGTCATGGGAAACGAAGACGCCGATAATGCCGCTCAGGCAGCTCTTGAAGACACACAGGAAGAGGCCATACCACTTTCACGGTCCGACGCAGCCAGCAGACTTCGAGTGCTTGCACAGGAGATCACGCTCTCTCTATGGTGCACACCACGCAGCCAGACCAACTGGAGCAATTGTCAATACGACCTGCCCTCTTTGATGCATCTCTTTATGCCAACTGGACTCCGCCGAAGTGAGGCCACTCTGTTTTATCGTCTATGGCTAGGGGTGACCTTCACGAAATCTTACTCATTCCTCATTGGAATGGCCGGCAATGCTCTCTGCAATGCCTGTCTTTGTGAGGAGATGCTAGAACACATTCTGTGCGACTGTCCTGAATATAATGTTCAGAGACAGTCCCTGGCATCTGTTCTAGCGCACCTTGACAATAGATCGTTGTCAGTTGCAACTATTTTCACATATCGCCGACAGAAGACACCGCAGCCAAAGGCGACGAAGGGACTACTTCGGTTTATGAAAGAGACGGGCTTGGACATGTGGCTGTGACAGTGATGTCACGTACCGCACAAGAGAGTGACGGACTGTAACCGACGATGTGTGTGCCATGTTATGTGCTCTCTCTCTCTCTCTGCTCCCCATCTTTCATCCCCCCCATCCCGCTCCCATGTGTAGGGTAGTAAACCGGTTAAGCTAAACTGGTTAACCTCCCTGCCTTTCCTTCTCCACTTTTTCCTTCCTTCCTTCCTTCCTTCCTTCGTTCACCATTCTGCAGGTGGTGTGTCCACAGAGCAAGTGGGCCTCACACAAGTCGCATCTTTGTGTGTTTGTGCGGCTTTGCACTTGTGTGCTCGGCGCCGTCACGCCTTTGCTTCTGTACCTTTGCAAGAGCCAAGTAGTGTGAAGAAACCTGGCTCATTTCTTCAATCTGCGTTGGCAGAGATCGCCAATGTGGTTATGCTCTTGTCGACTGTACACGGAGACGTCAGTCTTGCGCAAGTCCAAGCAAAACTGATTGCCTCCATGCATAGTATGAGGCAAGACTTTATCAGAGATTCATTTAAGCCATTTAAGATTCATTTTGGCTGAACAAATTTTTCGGACTGTTTGATTTTTAGGAATATTTTTCGGTCCCCGCAAGGTCCGGAAAATTGATCAGCGACTGTAACTCCCTCCACTCAGAGCTGAATGCAGTAGCTGACCAATTCTTTTTTCTTTGTCTCTCTGTTCTATTTTCTTTTTTTAAACATTGAGGTTATCACAATATTGTCCTAAATATTCAGGCAGCCCAAAAACACAGATGACAGGTGAAACATTTGGTCACATTTTATTCTGCCAACAGCCAGAAGGAAACTCCACAATGATTTTGTTGTTGATCTTGTGCTTTGGTACAGCAGTACCTGCTGAAAATTTAATCTGCTGCTGCACCTCCCTTGTGCCTAGTGTGATGTGTGTAGCCTGCCACAATATGCCATAATATGCAGTAACAATGCACTGCACAGGTTGCATGTCACCTTGACTGTTCATCACTGGCACACCATTTCATGCTGTGCAAATTTAGTCATGAACTTTTAGAAACACGGCAGCCTTCAGTATTCCACCCTAAAACATATACAGATGAATTTGGTTGGAACCAGACATTTACAGCCATTGAATAGTTGTCCAAGGACTAGCAAATTATTTCTGATAAGCAGCCACCCATAGCTAGGCTGCATAACGTCTGACTCAATCATTGTTGGTTACTGGCAGGTAGTGTCGATGGCACTGTGGTGGCAGACGCGCTCGCAACAAAAATACTCAAGGGCCTGAAATATAGTCTGGAAAACTAATTAATGTCAGCATCATGAAATGCACAGTACAGCAGGAGTCAATGTGCAGGTAGCAAATGGCTCGCATCTTACGGAGCCCTTGTGACACCTATGTGGTTCTCCTGGGTACTCTCACTATTACCAGCCTTCCTAAGTTGTCTGCTTTAGATAAGTCCTCACCCGCAGTGCATCACACATGCTGTTTAGTGCCTCGCATGAATATGAGACCTGCGTTCTATATTATGAGTCAAGTTCCAGTTGTCAATGCTTGACTTCTTTCATTTCTGCACTTCAGCTACACTGTTCTGTCAGGAGTGTTTGGAGCATTGCTTCCATAGATAACGAGGCAGCAGTCGAAAGTTGTGGTTTCTTGTTAAATTGACCAAAAGATCTTTATTATGAGGTCTAGCTGCCATATAGTATTTGGAAAGCCAACAAATTGCCTTGCCTCTAGTCTTTCTTTGCCAACAAAGTAAGGGCATAAATAAAACCCAGGGTGAGTCCCTCACCATGTCTGGCCATTTTGAGCTGACAAGTGCAGTGCAGTGCATATGATGCCCATTAACGATTGTGTCTGCAATATATCACACCACTGCGTGCCGCAAAAAGGCGCTGAAATTTCAAACCAAAAACCATGCACCCTTTTCCTCGCTTGTGGCCACCACGCTTTCAGCTGGAGAGTCGACGTCAATTGCACAAGTGTGCCTGTGTAAATTGCAGTGCTGTGACGCCACTCACAGCGACATGTAACTTCGAGAATTATTCAAGGCAACATCAGTTATTTGTTTGATCTGTTGCTTCAATAGACAAGTTAAAGTTTAGAGAAATAATAAAACATACAAGCTGAGTATCTACATGTCTTTGGTTTACTTTGTACCATAGCAAGAGAGATGTACTTCCGTTTCATTTGCTTGTTCTCACGTCACGCAGTTGCGCACACAAAGAACTAAACTATGCCATTTTCTACCGTGTTCGAGTTGTTACCGCGATCATGACCTTTCATCCACTCACATCTATCTGTGTTCATGAGGCACTGACCAATCGTACTGCTAGTTAGGGGCATCGTCTCTGGTGGCAGTTTCGGCGGTACAACGACGTGGTGTATTGTGGTATGGATCCATGAGCTGGGCCAGCTTCTCCAAACGTTCGTGCACTGAAGGATCCATTTCACAGAAGCAGCCAGACAACAATGCAGGTGTCCTCGTGCACAGCTTGCAAGATCGTGCACAGAGTGAAACAAAACCCAACGCAGGAGCTCGTGGCTTGCGTGAGACCGTCACGGGAAATGCACCATGCAGCAAAAATGTGAGATAAAAGGTCGCAGTTTTGCCCGAATGGCGAAGCATCGATTATGATAGCAAATTAGTAGACAGCTATACGAAGTAAGGATAGTAGTTTTATGTACCATATAGACTTGTAAACATTCGCTTACTAACTGAATTAACAAGCGTGGTGTCAGCGCGCAGAAGCAAACATGAACACATCTCATTCGATGACCACAGAAACTCTCAGTCAAAAATAAAGTAAGGAAGTGCGGCAGCACCAGTGAGGAAATTGACTTTCGTGCTGCCTCTTGCTTCAACACGAACTAAGCAGCAAAAACACAGTGTACATGAAGCTATCAGTACTCGGTGAACTCTTTCCCCTATTGCAGATCGCTTTCAAAATAGGGCCCGTGCGGCCGCGCCATACTCGGCAACTGCCGAAGTAGAACGCCCGCCTCCCCTCCCCCTGATGACTTGTCCGTGACGGAAGACTGCGCGCTTAGTTCCCACTTTCCTCCCTTGCGCGCCAAGATGGAGCCGCCATCGTTGGCTAGCCCTTGCACAGTTTCAATTGCACATACCAAATACGGCACACAACGGCTATGACGACGGCAGAAATGTACCTAAAATGTCTATATAATTGCTATCACAGTCAAAAAGAACAAAGGTGGGGACCGTGACGTGTACATGACGTGATCCTCCGGCTCCAGTAGAGGAACATGCAGGGAAGGAATTTTGCTTGCATAGGCTAGAAAGGGCAATGGCGAGAGTGTCAGTGTCTGCCGTGAAACTCGCCTCCTGAAATCATGGGTTCATGACACTTCATATACAGCAGAACCCTGTTCATATGTTTTGGAAAAGATGATAATAAGCATCATCATCATCAGCCTGGTTATGCCCACTGCAGGGCAAAGGCCTCTCCCATACTTCTCCAACTACCCCGGTCATGCACTAATTGTGGCCATGTTGTCCCTGCAAACTTCTTAATGTCATCCGCCCAGCTAACTTTCTGCCGTCCCCTGCTACGCTTCCCTTCCCTTGGAATCCAGTCCGTAACCCTTAATGACCACCGGTTATCTTCCCTGCTCATTACATGTCCTGCCCATGCCCATTTCTTTTTCTTGATTTCAACTAAGATGTCATTAACCCGTATTTGTTCCCTCACCCAATCTGCTCTTTCCTTATCCCTTAATGTTACACCCGTCATTCTTCTTTCCATAGCTCGTTGCGTCGTCCTCAATTTAAGCAGAACCCTTTTCGTAAGCCTCCAGGTTTCTGCCCCGTACTCGAGTACTGATAAGACACAGACACAGGGATAGTGGCAACCTGCTGTTCATGATCTGGTACTTTGGTTGACAGAAGTCTAAGGTGTTCCTGATTCTATTTACGATTACCTTAGTAAATACTTTGTAGGCAACGGACAGTAAGCTGATCGGTCTATAATTTTTCAAGTCTTTGGCATCCCCTTTCTTATGGATTAGGATTATGTTGGCGTTCTTGCAAGATTCCGCTACGCTCGAGGTCATGAGGCATTGTGTATATAGGGTGGCCAGTCTTTCTAGAACAATGTTCCCACCATCCTTCAACAAATCTGCTGTTACCTGATCCTCCTTAGCTTCCTTCCCCGTTTGCATAGCTCCGAAGGCGTTCTTTACTTCTTCTGGCGTTACTTGTGGGATTTCAAATTCCTCTAGACTATTCTCTCTCACATTATCGTTGTGGGTGCTACTGGTACTGTATAAATCTGTATAGAACTTCTCAGCCACTTGAACTATCTCATCCATATTAGTAACGATATTGCCGGCTTTGTCTCTTAATGCATACATCTGATTCTTGCCTATTCCTAGTGTCTTCTTCTCTGCTTTTAGACTTCCTCTGTTCCCGAGAGCATGTTCAATTCTATCCATGTTATATTTCCTTATGTCAGCTGTCTTACGCTTGTTGATTAAATTAGAAAGTTCGGCCAGTTCTATTCTAGCTGTAAGGTTAGAGGCTTTCATACATTGACGTTTCTTGATCAGATCTTTCATCTCCTGCGATAGCTTACTGGCATCCTGTCTAACGGAGTTACCACCGACTTGTATTGCACACTCCTTAATGATGCCCATAAGATTGTTGTTCATTGCTTCAACACTAAGGTCCTCTTCCTGAGTTAAAGCCGAATACCTGTTCTGCAGCTTGATCTGGAATTCCTCTATTTTCCCTTTTACCGCTAACTCATTGATCGGCTTCTTATGTACCAGTTTCTTTCATTCCCTCCTCAAGCCTAGGCTAATTCAAGTTCTTACCATCCTATGGTCACCGTAGCACACCTTGCCGAGCATGTCCGCATCTTGTATGATGCCAGGGTTAGCGCAGAGTATGAAGTCTTTCATTTCTAGTCTCACCATTTGGGCTCCTCCACGTCCACTTTCGGCTAACCCGCTTGCGGAAGAAGGTATTCATTATCCGCCTATTATTCTGTTCTGCAAACTCTACTAATAACTCTCCCCTGCTATTCCTAGAGCCTATGCCATATTCCCCCACTGACTTGTCTTCAGCCTGCTTCTTGCCTACCCTGGCATTGAAGTCGCCCATCAGTATAGTGTATTTTGTTTTGACTTTACCCGTCGCCGATTCCACGTCTTCATAGAAGCTTTCGACTTCCTGGTCATCATGACTGGATGTAGGGGCGTAGACCTCTACGACCTTCAATTTGTACCTCTTATTAAGTTTCACAACAAGACCTGCCACCCTCTCGTTAGTGTTATAGAATTCCTGTATGTTACCAGCTATATCCTTATTAATCAGGAATCTGACTCCTAGTTGTCGTCTCTTCGCTAAGCCCCGGTAGCACAGGACGTGCCCGCTTTTTAGCACTGTATATGCTTCTTTTGTCCTCCTAACCTCACTGAGCCCTATTATATCCCATTTACTACCCTCTAATTCCTCCAATAACACTGCTAGACTCTCCTCACTAGATAACATTCTAACGTTAAACGTTGCCAGGTTCAGATTCCAATGGCAGCCTGTCCAGAGCCAGGGATTCTTAGCACCCTCTGCTGCATCACAGATCTGACCGCTGCCGTGGTCAGTTGCTTCGTGGCTGCTGGGGACTGAGGGCCGGGGTGTGATTGTTGTATTCATATAGGAGGTTGTGGCCAAGTATTGCACCAGGGTGGCCAATCCTGCTCTGGTGAGCGAGTGCGTTACGGGTTCTGGTCACCGGGATCAGGCCGCATTCCAGGCCTGTTTATACAATTTTATCAACACGCAGATTTTTTTTTGTTTTTCCGGTGAAAAATTGCGCAGCACCGGGATTCGAACCACGGTCGTCTTGCACGCGAGGCTGATACTCTACCTCTTCGCCACCGCAGGAGTTGTACGCCTCATTTAACCTACAGTGGTGCCTTCTTCGATCAGTCAAGGTCGACCAATCTGAGCTCGGTTAAACCGCACAGATGGCACTCAGCTGGAGAAACCTGGTAGTTTATGACCTGCACATGAGTGGCCATACATAATAGAGGAAATTTAAGAAATGAGATTAAAATAAACTAAAAAAAAGTAGGAAAACAAAAAGAAGGAAGAGAACAGGGGATTTGAACTTGTGACCCTTGGATGTTGCCCGGAGAGATAGCTCAGTCGGTTGGTCCGTCAGGCCCCAGGTTACATTGAAGCGGCATAGCTTCTGTCCAGAACCTCGTACGTACGGGGAAAGAGACTGATGTTGTCCGCGATGGTCAATGGCCGAGTGGTTGGTAGGCATACTTTCTTGGAAAAATGGCCGCCCGTCGATGAGAGGGAACTCGAGCGGCTCTATAGACTAGGAAAAGCTTAAGCAGGTGCGAGGCGAGCGCGGCACGCTTAGCGTGGGAAGCTCGCCCAAGTAACTATCCTAAGGAGTGCTGCTCACAAGAGCGAAATACCTTTGTCTAATTATAATAACCCTAACATGACTACTTTAGAAAGGAGAACGGCCCAGAGGGCTGTACTAAAAGTGCTATGACTGATAATTTTCTATATATATATATATATAATTTTTCTCATTTATGGGATCGAATGCGAGCGCTGTTGCTTTGTTTCTGCGTGTAGTAGTTAAGAGAACGAGTTTAAGGGAGGAGAAAAAAAAAGAAAAGGAAAATTACTGAAGCAAAATTGCAGTGCCGTGCTTCTAAAGCGCACCCACGGTAGAGAAACGGAAGGAGATATAAACGTGCGTGGCCATGGTACGCACGCAAAAAACTGCTTTAATAAATTTAGAGACTTGAGAAAAAGTTTCGTTAATAACCGATAACATGGCAATCAGCACTCAAATACGACAAGAGAAATTATTGAGACATGGAAAATTCCCTTGAACTAAGTATGGTTTGCGAGAGAAATGCTTCTAAGTATTGAACATTTTAAAAGATGAGGGAATATAAGATAGTCTCCGCGCTTACCGAGAGGATGGCGTCTGCACGAGACTACACCAGGCACCTTACTGAGACATCGAGCTCTGTGGCCGGTACAAAGCCCCTTTATCTGCCGGCCGGGAGTAGATAATGTGTGTTCCGATCGCCCAAGGTTGCACGGACATTGTTTAGTTCAAGATCGCCAGTCAGCCTCTAGAGTCTGTGAAGGAGTACGGTCTGAGACATGTTGTGTTGTTTTCCTATTGTGCAGTCTTTTAATTCGAAAACATTATATGCCCCATGAAGCGGAAAATCTGGCGTCCTTTGTTATCATTCAATGGTACCAAAACCCAGGTGACCAAGTGATGACGTTACGCTCCTGGCACTGGACCTGTTGTGGCTTGCACTGCGAAATCCTATGGTAAACAGCCACAGCGTCAGACCTGGCCCACTCCCAAAATTGGATTAAGGTGGATTGAAGTGGATTAAGCTTGGTACGAATTAGAGCAAGGTGGATTAAGGTGGAGTATTAATTTAAGGTGATAACTTAGCCAAGTCCTAATGCATTCATATCACCTAAGGATACTTAAGTGACTGTCAATTTTTAAGATGCCAACAGGAAACAAACAAAATCAAGCTGGTGGGTGACTGTGGCTGCCGCCGGAGCAAAACATGACACTCACATTGCGCCGCCTGCAGCAGGAAGCGGCGGCATGTTTGGGTTATCGCCTATGAAAAGCGTGCAGTATGCTTCCAAAGGCACTGCGCCCCATGGGCTGTAAAACAGATAGGTGAAGATGCGGCATGCGGCGACTTGGGAGGAGATTTGCTGGTACTAGAATAAGAAATGAAGTGCGTGCCAGCATTTTCGCGTGAGACGGGCTAGTAAGTATCGCGGGGAAGCTGATGCGGTGAGCGGCTACTGTTTTCGATTGCGCCTGCCTCGCTCCTTTTGTTGTTTACATGGGATCTAGTGGCCAGAAAATGCATCATACGATCTCAATTTGGCGATGTGCTGAGCATTTTGTGCCATAATATCATGTTTTCCGGGAGCATATGAACTGGTCAAATATATCCGTAACTCTCTAGGGTCATGTTTTGTGTTCTTGATCACAAACGTTTCTGCTGAGAAATCGTATGTAATGGGATCGTGTCAACAAGGTCCTACTGTATTTCTATCTCTGCTAATAGAAACAATTCAAAAAATTATTTGTGGCATAATGCTCCCTAGAGGGCGTGCAACAAGTTCCAGCATATAACCAAAATTTGCTATGTGGCCTGGTGAGAGGCCCTTTAAAAACCATTTTGGACATCTAGGGCTGTTCAAGTGCACACATTACATTTTGTGCTCTTATTTTTCTGCTGTAGCTCTCAATTTGTGAAGTACTTATTGCTGAACATTCCTTGTAGCTCACCAGTGCCATATACAGTGGAATCCCAATTATGCGTTAACCCCAGTCAACCTCAGTTCAGCTAATTAACCCCAGTCAAGTAACCCCAGTTAATCAAGCTGATCCAAAAATTTTTCCAATGCTTATATACAGTTGTCCCTGCCAAGCAGCTCGGCAAAGCTGCTAAGCATGAAAACAACTACATTTGAATGCAGCACCCTGCTATCAGCGGATTGGCAAGGAAACTTGGCTGAGCTGCTAAGCTGACCACATATTGCATATATGCCCAGCATCATAAATGTAGCCACTGGCCCTACAGGCTGCAGTTTATGCTTACCACAGACTATTTATTGGAACAACACAATCATCTGAATTGAACCGCATAATTTAGAAGGTATGTAAGATAGTGCAAATTTTTATAAATGTATGAGGTGAGTTAAAATAAATTTCGTAACAAAGCTGTCTATCCTGTGTTTCTGGTGCAAAGTGTTACTTCAGTGCACTACAGTGTCGAAGTCCAGAGTAGTATTTCAGAATTTATGTGATATGCATGGACATCCAGCAGGCACTTGCTTTCCATGACAGTCCTGTAGTCTCTGGCTGTACTCCTTAAGAGGCTGGTAATTTTGCAAATGAGGCACAGATCAGCATGCTGTGTTGTCTGTTATTCTGTAGCCACTCCAGCCACATTCTGCTGATACCTTCGTTATAAATGCCGTAGTCAAGTGCCATGTCAAGGGTCAAAAAAAGAGTAAGACGATGCACATAGCAGGTTTATAGTTCCTATTGACCAAATGCCATTCATGTCATGATGGAGTAAAGCAAGAACATAACAATATGCAGTAGGCAAGAATGTTTAGCCTACTAGCCAGAAACTTTTAATCAGTGTGGCTTTGAATTGAATTGAGCTTCTTATAAAAACATTACCCTTATTATAGCTCAAGTATCTGGGTCTGTGGTGTGAAGCTGAGTGAATTAGCTGGCATTATGTCCTTATACAGGAAAGTCATAATTTGTTCTTTAATGACACCGAATATGTTGAAAGAGTCCATTTTGTAGCTATTTTTTTTATTGTAGTAATGCTTGTGTGGTCCCCTCAAAACATTTTTTTATGAGCATCTCATGCTTTTATATGCTGCTTTATCATACCACCACAGGTACCGCTCTGGAAGATTTGAAAAAGGCTGATGTTCTTCCTCTGCTGCGATCATTACTTGAGTCACCAGAAATATCACTTGAAGCTCTGCAGAATGCAGTTGCTTTCACTACTGCACTAGCCAGCCTTGGTGAGTTCTTCATGCTCTTTTTCTGGCAATGCCAGCTGGCAACTATCACTTAAGACGTAGCACATGAGGCTAGTAATGCATAGGTGATGGCTTTGATGTAGTACAATGAGTCTCTGCTGTTGCAAGTTCACCTCTTCACAAAATTTTCGGCACTTGAACTAGGGCACCATCTTTGTCAAAAGTTTGTTTCTGCCCACATCACAGGCACTGGCTCTTGGTCATGCAGTGGGACTTGCATTGTTCCCCAGCACTCCATATTTCTGAAGGTTGAGAAAAACTCTTGTTCTCGCCCTTTAATTTTGGAACAAATGAGAGTGCTTCACTGCACAGCCCAGTGGCAGCTTTTTGCATGTACATAGTGGTCTTGTAATGTAAGATAGCACATGACTTGAGCTTAATATGTTCAGTTTTATCAATTTGTATTGTATGTATATGTATTGAACTCTTGAGTTCCATAAAGAGGCCCAGGGAAGCTGAATTATAAGTGCAAATTTTAATTTCAGGAAAGTTAATGTTCTAGCTATTTTGTGCAGACTCTTTCAGGCCACTTCTACAGGCTGAAGGCTATGCAGCGGTCCTCACTGACCTGAAGGACCACAGCAACCATGTGCTGTCAAAATCTGCAGCACAGGCCCTGCAGATCCTTGAAAAAAAGGCGTGAAATTACAGGCTTGAGCATTTGGGGCATAACCGCTGCTGCATTGGCAAAAACCATTTGTTTGATGTTGCTGTGTGCAACATATGTAATTAATGTTCAGGCCTTTGTATGTGTATGCACCTTTGGCTATGACTGATGGTGTGAGGGACAAACTTTGTTTTGTCCTCTTGAAGTTGAGTCATTTTTTGAAAACTCTTTGGGGTGGCAACTCTCCTTTCTCCATGGCATGACCACTGCTTGAAAAATATTTAAATGAAATGTCCTTAGTGGCACTGGCAGATGCCGGCACTTCTGAGACGACTTGGTCTGTGCTGCATATGTTTTGTTGAAAGTTTGCTCGCTGACAATATTGAGGGATGCTGTTGAGTACATGTAAGCAGTGAAAGCACGACTAACCACCATTATCCACACTCTCCCCTTTCTTATTTCATTGTGCTCCTTCTTTCCATTTCTGTATGTTTGGTGACTGTGGAATCTCATTATGATGAAGTCACGTCCTACAGGAAAATACCTTCTTTATATCTTATATTTGTTATTCGGTATAAGCATCTTGGATTATATCGAAGTTTGAATGTGTTTGCAGATGTGAAGGTTTTTCTAATGGTTTCAAATACTTCGCATCGTCAGCTGTGCATGATTAAACATAAAACTGAAGCAAAACTGCAATAAATTTCATCCCGCCCATACTAAACATAAAGCGCACAAAGTTACCTAGTATAGAGCACGGTTTCTCAAAGTGGGTTCTGCGAGCCACTAATGAATTTTCCCTGGTTATGCGTTCGCCAAGTAGCTAAGATGACGAACACTGGGTGCACTCGATCCAAGGAGCCTCCATTGCCCATGCCCGGGTGTCAAAAAGCACATCACATTGCATAACAGAAACGTACCAGCAGCGTGTAGCCACCCATCCTTCGGAAATGGGCAGTACTACTAAGCTTTTGCACTTGAACGGTCTAGCGTCAAACTGAAACAAAGGGGCAGAGTCGGCATTGCCACGGTCATTAGCGGCAATCGTATGTGATACGTGACTCACAGCAACACTGGAATGCTTCGTGCTGAATTGTGCCCTCTATTTTTACATATATAGCTGTGCATAACACTGCGTTGGCGGCTCGCCGCATCCCTTTATCAGCGCGTAATCAGCATCCATGATTGCGTCTATAGCCGTGGTTTCATCTGCAGCGGTTGCAGCAAATGGTTGTTTCATTTTGACTTAGTGCGTGCGTCGGCCGCATGCCTTCAGAACCGCAAGGTCACTCTAGATGATCGCGTGGATAGCGGCCGTGGTTTCATCCACAGCGCGTGTGGCAAACAGTAGTTTTGCTTTAACTCAGTGCAAAGCTATCGAAGATGAAGAGCACTGGTTATGTTGTGGTGGACAGACGATTTGTAGGCAACCGGCGAAAAAATAATCTGGATGTGCACGCGGTAGTGAAATGCGTGTCTCAGATGAAGACGCACACCGCGGCCACCCTGCGAAGGAATTCACGAGGCCTTTGCCGCTGCGAGAGCTAATCAGTCATGAGATAACGAGAACTGCAGCGTCCGCACTGCTCTTGTGCAAGGTAGAAACAGGATTTGATGATTCATTCAGTAAATAAAGGCGTGTTGACGTAGTAAGCATTTGTTTATTATTTTCTTGATACCCTCGATAATTCGACATTCAGTTAATTCAATCTTTTTTTTTTCCGGTCCTGTTTTACTGTGCTTAAAGTAGAGTCGGCACTAATTCTAAGACCTCTTGTGATGAAATGTTATAAGTGCCCTCATGCGATAAGCACTCAAGTACACAGTGCTCAAGTACAGTTGAGAGCCTCTGGAATAAATAGATTTTCTGAAATAAATAACATGCGTTTTTTTACCTCATTGTTTTTTCTGCGGGGCGTCTAAATGCACGGAATGGCTCCCGACTGGAACAACCACAAACTGGGTCAATGCCTGAGACCGCAAAGGGTTAAGAACATACTTCATTGCAATATTATAGTGGATCCATCTGCAGCAACCATATAACTCGATAATTTTTTTTCTTTTTTTTTCTCTGTGCCATCGCCACAGACGGCGCACACTTCTAATTATTCTCAAAGGCTTAATATACAAATTCGAACAGACGCGCAATATACTGCCTTTTAATACTTCATTCTGATAATGTAGAACCAGTTATGCTTTAGAGAGCCCTGATTATGCAAACAAACTGATTATTTGTTTCCTAATGCTTGATCTGTACTTTCAATGAAGCATGCTTCGTAATGTGCTGTGTAATTAGAAACTTGCTATGTTACAAATGCCAGAATGTGAACATTGGTTAAATTGTGTTGCTCATTATTTGAACACTATTCAAAATGTATTCTACAGTTCATTTCATTGGCTTCTGGTAGTACTCAATGTGGTCTGAAGAATCACTACTTGTACACCCTTAAAGGAGTTCTGACACAAAATTTTCGTGTCCCGCTTCTTGATTTTTCAGGCACTTGAGTCTATAATTACGGTACATAGCCACAATTCCTCGAGAGCACCACAATTTATTCATTACAGCACCTTCTGTACTACCTGTTCAAATGCTCGTCAAGCACAGCACGGCTTCGGATATGAAAAAAGGACTCATCATGGCAGTGAAAGCATAGGTGGTGGGGTGTGGTTGTTGAAGGCCATACAATGACCATGTCGCCGAAAGCTACCATATTGGCTCTTCCAAGTGTTTGCTTCTCTTGGAAATGCAGGGGGTTCCGTCAAGTGCTGAATAGGTCTTTTGGCACAGCCATAGTGTGTGTGCACATGTCAGTGGTATCTGGTACCGTGAGACTACCATAGTAGATTTCGTTGACGTGAGGGGCCACCTTTTTCATGTCTGAAGCCATGCTGCTCTTGGCGTGTGTTTTGAGCTTGTCACATTAAAAGGTAGTATAATTTGTTTCTGTCTTGACGAATGGAGGCTCCATAGCATAATTACTTGGTCAACGGTTATCCAATAAAGCAATAAAAATGACATATATACATTTTCCTTCAGTACTCCTTTAATACAACGGAGAAATTTAGATCAGTTCTTTGTTGACTTTGTGAAAGCACTGGCTTGCTCTGTTGCAAGACTTTGGCATTGAGGTTGGAAAAGATAGGTTTGCCAATGGGAGGTGTGAAGGAGTCTAATATGACTGCACAACTGCAGTGGTGGGAAGAAACACTTTGGCTGAGAACCATCTGAAGCCTCCTTTACCACTTTTAGTCCTTGTGAGCAGTGCTTGGTGTTCATAGCTTTTTCTTGTAAAGGAATGAACTCGTAGGCGGTGTAAAGTAAATTGTTTATATAAATTGTTTGCTCTTATAAACTTTGTGCTCCCCTACCTGCTTCTTGCTCAAACTGACGTAGTCAGCTGCCTTGGGGTGAAACTGTATTGATCACTTACTGCTGCCAGTTTCATTGCTTCTTGCCATCAGAGATGGGACACCATAGACTTTGTTGTACAGAGTATTTACAGGCAGTTATGTGTAGAGGAGCATTTAGAGAACCGTTCCTAGGTCTAGAACACTTGTAAGATGTCAAGAGCTCGGTGTGAAAACCTTGGTTGCTCCTCCCAAACCACCTCGCAATGAATCACTACACACCAGTGACCTGACTGGGTCACTGGAATGTGCCATGCATAAGACCACTTCTTGTTCTGCACGTTGTCCAGAACACTGCCAGAAAAAGGAAAGGGTAGGAAAGGTGGATGCCTGAAGTGTTGCCACTCGCGTTGTGCCATTCATGCAACCTTCGAAGACGAATTAGCTTGTAGGTGAAAAAACGTGAGCACACGAACCACCTTCGCTGCCAACGCCTTGCCATTCTCCAAAATGTGTACTGTCAAAGTGGCAACAGCTGCTGGACAATGAGGAGTGCAGGGGCGCATAATAATGATTATGGAATGCAACAGCCTAACCCCAGCGCCCAAGTGGTGCATTGCACCCTTTGACGGCTACTGTGCGAGACTTAAGCACCTGGCAACAATGGCCACACTGCGTTCCAGCGAGACTCAAAGCAGCGATTGCTTTCACTTCCAGAGCTAAGCTTTCTTCAACCTCCCCTGCCTCACCTCGCCATCCTTTAGATTATAGTACTTAACAAAAATGATTATAATGTTGAAGATTGGGCTAGTTGGTATAGCATACTTGTCTAAATATAAAGCAGTAATCCACACAAACCAAAAAAAGAGCCACATGCACACACAATTCCCTGTGTGTGCATGTGACTCTTCTGTTTTATGTATTATAGCACTGTTTATAGGCAATAAAGATAATTCTATAGGTTTTTTTCTTGAAGCGTGTTTAGAAGCATCAGTGTAGTCTGACAGCCCCAGCAGTGCAAATTACATATCTGATGCTACTGATTAGAAGTTTCATTCAACCAACCAGGATGGTGGGCTCAGTGGCCATCGCATTCTGCTGGTGAACATTTGGTCACCGCGTCAGTGCACATTCCCTGCAGTTTCATTTTGATAGGGGCAGAACACAAACATTTGTGTACGAATATTTAGCTGCATTAGTAAAAACCCCAAGGAGCTAAAATTAATCCAGAGTCACCAACTGTGGCATCTCCCATAGCCTGTGTGTCACTTTGGAATTTGTTAAGCCCCCCTCCTTTTTTTTTTTTTTACTTTGATTATGACTATTACGCAAGCTGCTTTCTTAAGCTGATAATCACATGCACAAGCGTAAGCCCTCATTATATTCATGCAAATGCAGTATTTCAGACACGCGAACACATTTCAAATATGCTAATGAGTAATGTCTTTTTATTTCTTCATTTTAATTATTTATTTTATTATTTTTTCCCCATATTTCGTGGGCATTTCAGGGCCCGAAAAAGAGCTTCACATAAAAGATATGTTTGTGGAGACAAATTGGTTATTAGGTGTTTCATAATAAACTCTAATTCTCCAGTAGAACCTATTCTATATTTAGAAATTGTCATAAATAAACTGAATTATCGAAGTATGCACACAACACTAAATATTCCAACTAAAGACAAGTGCAAACAATGTGCCATCAGTTGGCCCCTTTGCCTGCAGTATGCCATAATTTTTTTTAGAGGTGCAATTGTGACAAAGTATACTGTATGATATTGCAATTTTCTGTGAGAAATTCATTACGAAATTTTGTAAGCTATTTGTTGCTGCTTTTTCAATATTGTTGAACACCATGTGCACTGCTGGCACCGGGGAGAATAAATATGTATAATAGTTTATTGTTAGTGCCATATAGCTCCACTTTCCACTTAGTTAATTTCATGGTGCTCACTGTTGCCTACATTTACGAGTTTGTGTGCCGAGTGCTTACATTTTCATTTTCTGTCTCTTTCTTTAATCATATACATAATAAACTTCCAGTGGTATGTCAAACCTTTCGCTCGGCTAGCCTCTACCATTAACCTTTCTCTCCCTGACACACGTGCATATTTTCAGACACACTGGTTGAGGTGCACGGTTTCCTTGTGGTACATTCTCGGAATATGCAGGTCATGTGTACGATGCATAGGCTACGCAGTGTGAATAACTTGGCGGTGGGTGTTCCTTAGGGTTATTTTGAAAACTAGCAGTCTGGCATAATGCAGCTTCAACTTTCTGAACAGTTTAGCTCAAAATTTATTAGCATTTCAAGGATTTCATTTAAAAAATAGTAGTTTTACGCATTGAAGCACAAGAGTAAGTGGAACATCATTTCGTCAGACTGTTGGAAAATTTATATCTCGGATCTGGTGCAGTCCTGAGAACTCGTTCCAAGTGGATAAGCCTTGCGAACTCACCGGCTGTAATTTGTAGATTGAACTATGTGCCATAAAATAATGAACTAAAATGTTAATTTGCATAATTATATTAATTATTCAATTAAGCATTTTTATTTCTCATAATGGCCACCTCATTGTGTGATTTAGATCAAAGATTAGATTTGTGCTATCTGCCACAGACAATTTTTTTAATTTGGTGCAGCTAAAGAAACAGCCTATATATTGAAATGGATGAGGGTGAAGATGTGGGCTTGCTAGGGAGTTATACTGAATTGGGATGAACTGCAGCCTAATATGGACGGGTATATGACACATGCTGTGGGTCTGTCATTTTTCCTTGTGCCCGTGTCCCCGTATGAGACGTACACATTACAGAAAGAAAAGTTGCCAATTACAATTACTTCATTCAAAAAATGCAATCCGCCTCTCTCATGGCGCCACGGTGCATGTGCCCTGCCCTAGCGGATTAGTTGCAAAACGTTTTGGAAGGGTCGCGCGCATGGCCGCGCGCCAGAAAGCCCCCCCCCTCAAAAAAAAAAAAGGCGCTCGGACGCGCGCTGCTGCGCGCACTCGTGCCGTGTACCACGTTGAAACTCTACTGGTAGCTCGACATCGGTGCGGTTCTGAAAACGTGCGTAGCGTAAGACCACAACTCCACTTTAAAAGAGAATGTGGCCAGGGCATCGTCCGAGTTGTCCAGACTGCACCGTGAGCCAGGTAGTTGCCGCCTTTCATGAATGGCTCGCTAATTTAACGAAAAACCTGTGCGTTACACGTAGGCAACACTTAAGTACATCACGTTGCTGATGAAGTCTTTTTGCAACGTCTGTCCTCACTTGCTGGTGGTGGCAGCGCGTTCCTGACTGCATGTACTCGTAAGGCGCGGCAACACTGGGTGGATACGAGGCCGACAAAACGCTCACTCCAATGATTGACCGACTATTGTGCGTCACTGAAACCTTTTTATCATACCAGGTTGACAACGACGCAACCGACGAGCGCGAGTTGTTCTGCGACAGGCTTTCTTGTCGAAGGCACCGGCAAAATCAGTGTGCCGACCATCGTTCGACCAAACCCCGCGCGATCGGCCGTCGAACCGACAACACAATAGTGACAGCATCTTCGCTTGTGTGTATAAAGGTCGAATTAAACTGCCTTTATAGTTCAATTCTGGCCTTAGCGATTTGAAAACAGCCACACTTCACTTCGCATGGCGCGTACACAATAAGCGGTAAGCAGCGACACAGCGCTGTGCCAACGTCTGTACGTCACCGTACCTGTAGGCAAAATCCCCTGTGTCCCGTGCATTGGGGGCAGGTTAAAGATCTCTTGGTGGTCAAAATTAATCCGGAGTCCCCCTACGACTAAGTGCCTTGTAATGAAATCGCGATTTAGGCATGTAAAACCCCAGAATCAATTCAATTCAGTATATATGCAATGAAACGACATGAAAACCTGTTGAGTAACATGCATTTGAATCAGCTGTTCACTTGCGACTATGTTTTGAACTGTTTTCTTTCTGTTTTAATATTTATGTGACTTGTTTTAGGTCTTGTGTTATATTTATATATTCTACTTACAGTGTGCTTGTAATATTTGATGTGAAGCCATGTTGTTGGGCACATAGTTTTTAAGACTATACACCGGAAGCCAAAAGTGTTTTGTTGCTGTTGTTGCTGCTGACTGATATTTTCCTTTTTTTCTTTTTCGATATTCAGATTTACACAACTTTACAGAAAAATTTATTGCTGTGTGTGAGCAACTTGCCTTCTTGGTCTTGCCATGTGGTCAGAAGGGTTGCCCCTAGAAATGTTTTAGAGCACTTTATGTGATGTTTTCTTTTAGATAACTTATTTTTAACCTGAAATGTTTTGTTGTCCTTGTGGCAATTTATGCTTTTATAATTATACTGTTTTGTATAAGTGTTGTATAAGAACTTTTTACTGGCTGTAACATTCCTTGTCCATCATTACATATATTTAAAACAAATGTATTGAATTGTCAAGATAACCAATAATTCTTGGTTCTAGCTTTATTAGGTATTCTGGAAAATTCAGAAAACAGTCAAGCTTAATGAAAAGAAACCCCCAACATTATTGTAGGCATTTTCTATGCAAAGATGTGAAGTGGAGCATGTGTTTTCTTTTTCTCTCTCTCTAAGAAACAAAAACATCTCTTGAATTTGCTAGCCCATGTTGGCATGTTAAGCAACAGATAAAATTAACACCTTCTCAGAAGAACACAGTCTTGTGAGATGTCCAAAGTTTATTGTTATAAGGTCAGAATCAGCACAATTTTACTGCTTGGTTGGTTGTAGAGGTTAGAGTTTCTTTTATTTACACTTGTCTTTCTTTTTTTCCCAGTTTTTCCTTTTTCTTTTGTAGAAATTCATATGGCCGTGAGTTTTAATTTGGGCCTATACTTATGACAAAAAGTTTTAAGTCATTTCTTAGTGAAGGAAGACAAATTCTGCTGTCCCAGTTCAGACTACTTTAATATTCAGATGAATCACACGCTTAATGTGTCGCAGCACAGTGGTTGTAACCAGTAGCTTACCATATCTGAACATTGTTGAGGTTATCTAGTTCAGGAGCACAGCATGTGTGTAAGAATGTGAAGCTTTTTGGAAACTTCTCAGCCCTGTGTTGTCATGTGAGAACTCTTCCTCGTAACGTGTGTTGCCTCTTCTTTTGCAAGCATTACAATACACAATTAAATCTTGTACACTTGTTACTGCTTTGTGGCTGTTTGACATGCATTACATGTGGTTCATTAACTCAAGAGTTGCTGTTATCGTAATTGTCCAATTAATTTCAGTTCAACTTTTGTTGATTATATTTGGGACTAACTACAGGTATGGCCTCAGTTTCTGTAGTGTCACTTTTGCCATAGACTCTTCCAAGCCTGACTTAAAAAGCTTCTGTTGTACACTTTGTGGCATCAGTGGGTGTAAGTAGCTCTAATGCAGTTGTGCTTTTGCCAGTTTTACTCAAGCAATGCAAATTTGTACTGCCTCAGCAAAGAGCTCAAGTATGAGTTTGTTCCCAGTTTCTGTAGGCACACAAAGTAACTGGCTGAGCTTTGTAACTCTTGGGTTAGGACTTGGCCATTTGCACACTACACCCCAAATGAAACTGTCTATGGCTCCAGAATGTGGCTTGATCAGGATAAACTACAGTTGCTAGTGCCTATTAACGTGCAATGCTGTCACGCTATTTATTATATCGTGCAAACATCAAATTGACAGTGTGCTTCAGGTTTGTGACAAAAATAAGGGAAAAATAAAAGTTTACATGCTGTGCAGACATTTTAAATCTGTAGGCACACAGCCCCTCTCAAAAATGTCATGCCAAAGCATCCATGGCCAGAGCAGACATGCAGTTGTATTGGCAAGGTAGTTCGCACTAATTAACAGTGGTGCTCTATATGTGGAATAATTTCTATGTGGTGCTTGTTCTTCCCATTTCTTAATGACCTTATTTCCAAGGAAAGCCTTCTTTTTTTTTTTCCTTCACTGCATTCATTTTTATTGTGTGGGCAGAAGGCTTTTACTCATAATTGTTCCTTTACTAAGCAATTTTTTTATTCTTGAGCATCATGTCTGAAGTACTTTTCGTTTATGCATTTGGTCTGGGGCTTTCCCTGTCAGCACAAAAAGTACATGTAAAGAATGATCAGCTATTGATCATCAGGTTAGCAGGATGCACAATCATTGCTGTATATCATGACAAAATTTGAGGGTGCTGTTTCAACCCATCCCTTTGTGCATTCATTCGTGTTAACCAGTTTGAGCACCATTATGAACACCCTGTACCAGCATACAGTAGACCACTGAGTCGGAGGGAATATGAGCACGAGCAATAGTTACGTGCATCTTGTTGGAACAACACATGCCTGTCCTTCCAACCCTTTAGCGCCACAGTGTGTCTCCATAGTAGTGTGTTTTGTGCTTGTTAAGTCAGTGACTCTGTGCTTAAAAAGTACTAAAAGGCTTGTGGCAGTGTACGCTACTTCTAAACTTCATCTGTACCTTTGAGCTAAAGTTTTTTGATAACTGATTCTGCTGCGCTGTGCAAGAGCAGTGCCAGTTAAAGCGGCCCTGCAATGTCTACTAGACAACTTGTGCGGCACCGATTACATTGCTGCCCAGCAGCAGTTTTCTGCACCAATAGTAAGTTGGGAGACATCAGGCCATGCTCTTGTATTGGTTGGATGGTAGTATGTAGTGTAGTTTGCATTCATGTGCTATCAAAATTGCCATGCTAAGCAATGGTTTTAAGGTCTAGAGAAGGTGTTTCATTTAATTTAGGAAATCTGCTGAAAAAGGAATAATGCAAACTAAGTTTTTTCTAAACATTATTCAAGGGGCTCTATCATTTTACTTTTAACTCGACGTCAGTTGCTGTCTCCAATTATATAGGAGGTCCCAGCTCTCATGCACCCACGTTCAAAAAGAAATGAAGCTTTTCTATGCGGATAAAACCAATAGTTTGTTGTTACCATCCTTCTAAAGAAGCCTTCAGTATATTTTAATTGATATATTTATGGCAAATATGTGAACACAACCCACCGTGGTGGTGTCGTTGCTTTGGCATTGCGCTGGTAAGCCTGGAAGCGCAGGATCAAATCCGGGCCACGAGGGCCATAGTTCAAAGGGGGCAGAATGCAAATACGCCCATGTGCTGTGCATTGGGTGCACTTTAAAGAACCCCAGGTGGTCAAAATTAATCGAGTCCCACACTACAGTGTGCCTCATAATCATATGGTTTTGGCACGTAAAACCATGGAATTTAATTTTTTCATGTCAGCACAAAAGTGTTAGAACTCATTCGCAAGTATCAGTTTTAATTGTGAGGCTCTTTCTTTTTTTCCTGCATATAAAAGAAAGCCTGTGAAATATATTAAAAGAATGGCTGACCCAGCTTTCCTCCTGCACGCCGCAGCATTGGTGCTCAAACATGCTGTGAAGCAACTAAACGCACTCCCCACCTAACCCAGAAGTTGCGCCACTTTGACAGTGTGTTTATCTTTATATGACCATACAATTCCTTCTAGAGGCCAAGCCTTGCATCTTGGCACACATTTTGACAGTGCTGAGCAGATTGCCAAAGCCAAGTTGTCAATCGCAATGGACACTATCTGTTTGTTGTGCAAGGCCAAGGCAAGCATAAGCATGAATGTAACAGCCTCCTCAAAGAAAGGCGACATGTCATATTTATGTCTGAAATGGTCCATTACCATAGCAGAATTAGTTGGGTCATTGCAAGCTTGAGAGCAGCCATTCTGTGGCACGCAAGCAGGAGCTATATTCTCTGGTGACCACTTTGGGAGATGCTTTTACTTTCGCAAGATTTCAGACTCGTCAGCGCCTAGGGTAATAGCGTTCTTGGGGCCCGGTGTCCAGCACACGGTCGTAGCACAGTGCCACAAACACTGTCACTGTATCTCCAAAAGTGATCACCCGAAAGTAGCACCCCAGAATGCTGGATCGGCTTTTTTATATTTGGAGAGGGCCTTTCTTGATATGCAAAAAATATCCATGTAAACGATAGCACACCGCAAACCATTGGAATTGATTATTTCGAATGTGATCCAAAAGATAGCATTGACATATCTGCCATAATCAAAATCATTGAAAAGTAAATTAATAATTGCAGACTAATTTGGACATCACCAAAATTACTGCATGCCTCTCCAGGGTACTGCTAACAGCATAGTTTCCTCCACATAGAAGGCTTTGCTTTTTTTTAAATAAATCTTGGTGAATGATAGCTGGGACACCCTGTATGTATCTACTTTCACAGTCGCACAGGTCTAGGCTTTAGTCACAAAGAAACGAAATGGAAGTTGGCACCACTTTTAGCAGGTTTGACCACCATGGCTACTTCTGTGTCTTCAAGGGGGTGATGGTGTGATTTGCTGCATGAAATAACACTAACGGGATAGTAAATTGTAGTACATTGTGAGATTTAAAGCCACCAAAACCAAGTTGAGAGTACTTTTTTGTTTGCCTGTATTTGTAATTCTTCAGTTGATTAATTTGTGTTACATCAAGATATGGCGAGTCAGGCTAGTTGGTTGAAGCCATGTTGAACAGATCTTAAAAGTGCACCGGCACACAGATGAAAGTTACAGAAAAGCAGGCAGCACAGCCCTGTCCTGTCTGCTTCTCTGTAAACTTTTTTCTTTGTGCCACCGTGCTTCAAGATCCGTCCTGTTTACATGCTCTGATATTTTCTTTTTATTCTTGCACTTTACCTGTGTCAGGTGCAGATTAAAGAGCCCCTCACCAGGCCCCATAGCAAATTTTGTTTATACGCTGGGAGTTGTTACATGTCCTCTAGGGGGCGTTCTGCCGCAATAATTTTTCAAATCGGCTCATTAATAGCCGAGATAGAAATATTTCAGCGCTGCAAACCCATGATTTCAGCAGGCAGGCTCTACTGCCAAGAAAGAAGCTCTCTCCACTCACCCCGTCTAGCCTCCGCAAGTGAAATTTCTTCCCTGCGTTGTCCCATACCGTATCTCGAGGATCGCCTGACGCATAGGCCCCGCCTTCATTTTCTTTTTTTCTCCTCGCTTTTTTTTTTTTTTTGGCGCTACGCACTTTCACTGACGGCATTGCGTGCAAGCTGTTGCCTTGTTCGTGCAGTGCATGATTTTTCGCGCTGTGCACAAGAACACATGACTAGCGGTATAATTCAGTGCTACATGAATACTGAGGCCGAACGAGTGGATTGCAGAGCATGATCACTCACTGGAACACAGTAGAAAATGACATAGTTTTGGTACCTGCGCATGTGACTGCACGACTGTGGGAATAAGCAGATGAAGCGGAAGTACATCTTCTTGCTTGGGTGCGAAGTTAAACAAAAAAACACGTAGACATCCCGTTTGTGTGTCTTATTATTTCTCTAAACTTAATTTGTCAATTCAAGCAACAGATCACACAAATAACAAATGTTGCTTTGAATAATTCTCGAAGTCCCGTGTCACCACGAGTGACGTCACACTGTGGACACGACTACGTAGGTGCAGGTACACGAGTACGTCACTGTCCAGCTTGGAGCGTGGTCGCCGCAAGGAGAAGGAAAAATGGCATTCGGTTGGAAATTTCAGGCCATTCCGCGGTGTGTAGCCATGTAATTCTTTGCAAACACGATCGTTAGCGCCATTGTATGCTCTGCGCTTGTTAGCTGGAAATGGCCAGACCTGGTGAGGGGCCCTTTAAGCAAACAACTACCTGTTTCTGTGTTGTTCTTGTATATTCTATGTGTTATGTGCTGTTATGAACTTATGTTGCTTGTTTATGACCTCTTAATTTCTTTGTTCTTGTGTTCCCTTTATTGTAACTTTTCTATCCCATCTCTCCTTTCTTTCTGTTATTTTTATCTTCTCCATGGCAGTGAGACAGTTCAGGTGTCCACAAAAAGGTGAGACAGTTGCAGTTCCCGCAGCCTTTCTGTTTCTTTGTTCCTTTCCTAATTAATGCAATAAACTGCTACTGGTTGCACTCAACAGTTGTTGCAGGGCCCCATTATTAATGTGTATTCTTCTGTTTACCATGTTATTTCCCTATAAATTAATTTTACTTTTTTCATGCTATGCAGAAGGCCATTTCCAAATTCATTTCTCTAGCTTGTTCTTCTTCAGCAGCAAAACTGTTGTACAGCCTATTGCAATCAAGTAGCTGTGTTAATGTATAAATTGTTTTATTGATTGAAGCCAAATGCTGCAAAAGCTTTTTGAAGACACCAAATTTATTGTAGGACTGTATAGTTTTACTTGCTGTATTTTTTCTTGGTCAATGGTTTTCTCATGGGTACTTTTACATTGGTGATATGCCAAGAAAGGATGTAACCACATTGAAAGTAATGGGATCCTTTATGTTTTACTATTGTGACCGCACAATCTATAGGCAGCATGTTACTCTCTGCACAAATTGTAAGATAGCTTGGTCACTTTTTAGATTGATCACCAACTCTACGTAACAGAGTGAGCTCAGCTTATTTTCTTCATATATTTAGAAGAGTACACACGAGGCCTTTTGGCAATGATCAAAGTGTGTTTATCCATTTATTTGTTGGAATTGTTGCCTTTACGTAGTTGTGGCATTTCAGTCACTGTAATGTGCTAATCCCCCTTCCCTCAAAGTAAAAGTACTGCATAATCTTATCTTATTTGGTGTCAGTGTTATTAATTTTGAAGTATGAGTTCAGCATGTTAAGCCTTTTGAATGAGTGTCACTGTAGTGCGCACATTCAGTGTTGTTTGTCTGCTGCCTACCCTGACAGTGACTTGCCATGGTGATGGCACATATTCATGGCGTGCGTATCTCTGACATTGCACTGTTCTGTATCCACTCAACTCAAATTTTGTGACCTGAAATAATGACTCCAGTGCATGTGTGGTAAATTATGCTTGAAGAATGTTGTCCAAGTCAAGTGACAACAATAACTGTTATACTAGCAGAAAATTTGAAATCCTTGACCTAATTCATAGCAAATTAGCCTTTTCTGTGTCATTGACAAGTCTCACTCCTATGTGGACTCCATATTGCCTCCTGATTACGATAAGCCTCACTCCTCAAGCCTCAAGCCAGCATTTTCTTTCTTTATTTCTGTTACTTTTTTTTAAATTTGCATTGGACCTCTAAACTGCAGAAACCTTCTGAAGAGGAAATATTTCGCATCATTGGATTAGGGGAAAATGGGCAGTGGGCTGGCTTCCTTTTCACAAAGTGGCATCCACTTGTAGTGGCAAAGGTTCTTGTTTCCTTGTGGTGTACTTAAAGCATGTCATTGTCAATGTATGTTCATTATCTAGCGAGAACTCGCACAACAAACCGGCATTCGATTGTTATCCAAAGTTGAGCTTAGCTTAGATGAGAGCAGCAGAAGCTTAACTGAAGTTTCAGCAATGTCGTGTGTGGACACTGCTGAATAAGAACACCTTCTTTACTGGCTGCACTTGGCACATAATTGGCTGTACCGTTGTCAAGGGTAAAACACCATAATACAGAGGATAGGGAGCTAGATGAAGCAATAAAAAATATACTGAAGCAAGTTCAGTTCTTTGAACTGAATGACAGTGTTGTTTACTCTTTGCAAGTCAACAATAAGAATGATACTGGCAAGAATCTGTGAATGCAAATTAGGAACAATAAACCGAACTCAGCCTAAAAAACTTCTTGGGAACAAATCAGAAAAAAAATTCTCAATTTTCACATTTCTTTCAAAGAAGAGGAGTATGTACCATTCAGTCACAGGCAATGCTGATTGATTGACTTAATGTGTGCACTGACGTGCATCAAAGACAAGGAACAGAACTGCTCATTTTCAGCCATGCAGTTGTTAATGCTGTGTCATTGGCACTGTCAAGTTGAAATCCATGCTAGAGCAGTTGGTATTCTTTGCTAGCTTAGCAGGCTTGAAGTTTTCATATTCCATTTTCTGAATTTTGCTGCAGCAAGCAAGGCTCCCCTGGAGATGGAAACTCCCTAAACAACCAAACACAAAAATTTTCTTCAAGATGCCATGTCACTTTGCTCATTTGGCTTGCATGACTTGAACCAGTTATGTGGTTTAGAATAGTATCCCCCTCTTAAGTGAGCTTACCCATCCCCTGGGCTTGGTGATTAAACACATTGTACAGGTAGAATGGAGCTGTAATATTCTCAGTGAGTATTTGTAGTTGTAAACAGCATGTGGAGCTAACATAAAGATTATTTCCCCTCCTTGCAAAAAGAAGGCTCACCTTCTTTATTTCTGGAACTTCTCGCCGGCATATCACACAATAGTATCCCGTAGCCCAAATTAGCCACTTCTGTGTCACTCTCCGGGAGCTCTCACAGGAAACCACATCAACAGGCACTCGCCAGCCATTAGTGAAGGGTCCTAGGAGTAGCCTCTGATTTTAGGTGTTGGTGGGGGGCCTTACCCATCATAGCAACCCCTCTTCAGATTTTGCAGCTGGTGCTAATGGCAGTGACCTGAAATAAAACTTGCCATAAGTGTGCCATGAAAAGAAAGAAAAAAGAGAAAAAACTTAAAGCTATGTGGCATAGGCGCAATAAGCAGCACTTGCTGCAGTGTCACCCTTGCTGAAGGGAACTGATAAGTTGAGAGGGAATGGGGAAAGGGAACATTAGACCATTAATATCTCTATTCATATTAGGTCTTTTTCTAAAATTGTTTTGGGAGTAGGTTTCCTGAAATACATAGCACTTGTTCCATGTTCTGCAGGTTTTAGAAAAAGCAAATAAGAAGGTTAATTAATCACAGTTGTAGCTACAGCTAATTACTGCTGAGCACGAGGTCGCGGGATAGAATCCCGGCCACGGCGGCCGCATTTCGATGGGGGTGAAATGCGAAAACACCCGTGTACTTAGATTTAGGTGCACGTTAAAGAACCCCAGGTGGTCGAAATTTCCGGAGTCCTCCACTACGGCGTGCCTCATAATCAGAAAGTGGTTTTGGCACGTAAAACCCCATAATAAAAAAAAAAGCTACAGCTAATTACATTTTCAGACAGCACACTGCATTGTGAAATTCACCATTCCACTGCTCAGCTCTTTTTGAGTCGGGAAAAGTCTGGTGCCATGCCCAGTTGCTGAGCATAGTTTCTAATCATCTGCTCCTTTCATTGAGTTCTGTTTCATACAAAACACTGAAAAACTCGTGAACACGTTTGAGCAGTCACAGGTCACAAAATTTGCATTGTTGCATTTTTTTAAAATAAATTTCTGCTTTCTTCTTGACATGAATAACGTTGGTAGGTTCTAGCTACATTTCTCACATAAAAAATTGCTTTGAACTGATGTCAAGCTTCTCTATTTAACGAATGCTTACTCACTCCTCATATTATTTAAAAGCTTGCTTGTTGATGGCAATGGATGTCTGCAATTTTTGTCTGGCAGCTGTTCATTCATTAAAAATGCCTTAGGCTAAAGCTAAATACCTGGCTCCTTGTGGTGTGTCTTCTAGGCATGTGGTTGAAGCTAGGCATTAGGCTAATTGAAGACACCAGATGTGGATAGCAAAAAACAAAAGACAACAATTTTGACCTTGGTACTCTCCAAAGACTGTCACGGACATTTAATCTTTTATTGCTCATGTATTGAATATTGTAAGAGCATACTTGCTTTGTTTTTCTTCTGACCACAGTTAACCACAGTGTCTGGCTTGTCAAAAGTCCAGTTTTGTGGCCAGAATGTTTTGAAGTTACATTGTAAGAAATGCCCTGGAAACATTTATTGCTCAGGACATCATACAAGCATTTGAAGGTAAAGTCCACTGTTTTCTGTGGCTTCTATTCTGAACTGTTCCAAATTTTCGAGTTACCCTATGATGCATTTAAAATCATTTTCAGCTAGGAATATTTACCACTTCTTTGACACACAAAATGCTATGTAAAAATATTGTACTAGATCAAATTTTGTTGACTACAATAATGGCAGAGCTTTTGCTTTTGGCTGTACCAAATAATTGCAGTTGTGATCGAATTACTTGTTATACTGCTTGCTAGTGATAACTAGATATTTTCAGTGCAATATAATATTTGGTGGTAACTTTCAGGATCATAGCAAATGGAGTTATTTGCTCATATTAGAGTTTGTATTAGCAGAGGAGTATTACAATATAGCCTGCTTGTTTCCACAGATATGTATTTCACCTGTTTATCGAAATGTTCATGTTAACTTCTGGCAAATATTTTCCTTATAGATAGAAGCTGCAGTTGGAGAACAAAATTTACCCTGTGTTGGGATTTTTAAAGATCACTTTGAACTTCTTTTTCCGAAGTTTCGTAGCTTAAGTAAATGTAGATTTTTTTTTTCAGTATCAACTGCAGTGTACACAGTTTGAGCAGCTAAAAAAACTGCATGTACAGGAGCACTGCCTGAATATTCTAGCTTTATCTGCAGGTATTAGATGTCATCCGGCCACGGCGGCCGCATTTTGATGGGGGCGAAATGCGAGAACACCCGTGTACTTATATTTAGGTGCACGTTAAAGAACCCCAGGTGGTCGAAATTTCCGGAGCCCTCCACTACGGCATGCCTCATAATCAGAAAGTGGTTTTGGCATGTAAAACCCCGTAATTTTAGGTATTAGATGTCATATGATAGGTCTATCTAAGCTGTGTAAATTATGAGGATGAAGTTAAAAGCATTGCAATATAACTTCCACTAAGCCTTCTGAGCACAAATGTAAGGTTGATTAGAGACATTCTCTGCTTAGCAACATGTATGTTCATGCTTAGCTGACTGAAAATCAAGAAGTGCTCTTGTTTTTCAGAAATCCACATCATAAACGTGTGTTCCTTTTTATGAAAATGTGCATGAAGCCTGCTGCTGATACACACTTTGCCTGAAGTAGCAAACATCAAGTGCTTGATGCTAAAACTGATGGTCATTTCCATTCAACAATACTTGCTGTGTGTTTTCTGCATTGTTAAATTGAGCATATCTCTTGCATCCTGCTACAAAACTCAACCAGCTTGCTGGGGACCAAGTTAGCATGTAAGCCTTTTGAGCAGTCAGCAGCACACTGCTGCCATAATAAATAATTTCCTGACCCAAATGAATGTGTTGTGCTCGTTTTCTTACCCACCTGCTCTGAAGCAGTTTGAAATTATAAAATGTGAAAAAAAATAATTAATGCCTGAAATTGGATTGGATATACTGCGACATTCTGAAAAGTGAGCCCTGCTGTCAGCCACAGTTTGCTCATTCTGTTGTGTGAATGCAGTGTTTGTGCACCTCCTTGAAAGCCTTGAAAATCCTTTGATTTGGAAAGAGATTCAAAGGCCCTTAAAACTCATTGAAAATACATGTGCTCTTTGAATTCCTTGAAAACGAGTTGGGTGTGACTTTTGAACATTCAGATTTCCAATCCTAGATATTGGACAGGGGGGAGGGGGGGCAAGGAGGAGAGAGTACCATTACATTATTGCCATGTGGTGTGTCTGCAGCCACCAATAACATGCTTGTTTATATCAGCTTTGCCATCGTGGAGCTAGGCAAAGCCAAGTGAAGCGACCAAGCCTTGCCACCATTTTGCTGTTTTGCTTGTTGGTTTACATAGCAGCCATCATGGCTCCATTTTTGTGCCCTAGGCTCTAGAAATGCGTGGCGGAAGGCAAGTTTCACTTGCTTGGCTTTCAACATGAATATCAGTGGCTGAAGTCGGACACTACTAACCATCATGCCAGAAGGCGATTGACATCATTACAATGGGAAAGTCAACTTAAAGAAGCAACCTGAAGAGCTTGAAGTGTTTGTCCAACTAGGCAGCTGCATAGCTGCAAGGAGATTTCACTATTTTTCAGTGTATGTGTACAAATAAGGTTTGTTTCCCCCTCTATGAACTTTGGCCTTTGACATCTTTGAAATCCTTTAATTGTACTTCAATTTTGAGTCGTGTTTTGTACGAATTCAGCAGTAATGCAAGTGTATTAAATGGTGGAAAAGAAAAAGCTGAGTTGTATAATTGTAGTATTATCTGGTTCGACGCAAATGAATGTCCGGGCATGGGAACTCGGCAGTGTCGCTAGAGTAAATATTTAGACCCCCGATGCAACTTGACAGCTTTAAGTGGGCCTCGCGGCTAAACCTACCTGTGTTGAATGTGTTGCATGTTTTCAGGAATGGCATTCCACTCAAGGGTCTGTGCCAGGGATGCTAGTCTTTTGGATTCTTCTATACAAGAGAATGCATTCGCTAGGCATACATTAGCCAGCGGAGCCCTCTGCTGAGACTGTCCATAGCATAGAATCCCACCACGGTGGCCCAGTGGCTATGCGTTCTGAGCACGAGGATTCGATGGTCCCGAGGCATGAAGTTGTAGTGACGCTCTCTCGCGAGAGACGTCACAGCCGAGGTTGACATATGTAGGGTGCCTTGATGCGCGCGCCTGCAACGAGGTATCCTAGTGTTATGACAAATAACACCGCGCTTCGCATAGCTTGGCTGAGGTGCCCTACTGGACATTTCTCATAGTGCTTTCAAACTGAGGGAAGTTATTCACTACCAAATTAATGGTCCTGCACTTACTACAAGCCTGCACACTACTAATTGCAAGCTTTACAGATCCTGTCTCCTCATTATAAAAAATTCAATAAACGGTCACTTTTTGCATAGTCCGCCTAACAGGCTTCTTGCACAACAGAATCATCTGTTGAGAGAATAAGATCAAAACTATACTCTTGTTGTGCGCTGTCTGTACAAAAAAAAATTTAATTATGGGGTTTTCCGTGCCAAAACCACATTCTGATTGAGGCACGCCATAGTGGAGGACTCTGAGATTTCGACCACCTGGGGTTCTTTAACGTGCACCTAAATCTAAGTACATGGGTGTTTTCGAATTTCGTCCCCATCGAAATGCGGCCGCCGTGGCCGGGATTCGATCCCGCGACCTCGTGCTCAGCAGCCCAACACCATAGCCACTGAGCAACCACGGCGGGTTGTACAAACAAAACCAATGATGACTCAATGCAGTGATCACACGGACTTGCAGTGAGTGACAGCGTGTGTGTTTATGTACGGCAGTGAACGAATGTTTCTATTTCACTGCTGGCGGTACTGGCGGTGTGTTTGTTTGCTTCTCTCTTTTGTCTTTGTTGTTTTGAACAAATATTTTAAAGGTCATGTGTGAAAGATAACGCAATTCAACCTGTTCAAGTGCATTACATGAAGAGCTAAACATTACATTCGCAACATGTGGGAATTTCTTTGTAGCTGATTAAAATTATTCACTAATTTTTATTATTCAATAGCTATGATTGCTATACTTCAACCGACTACTTACTGTTGCAGTCATACCCCTGCTTAGTGGAAATCGTGAAACTAGCATCATTTTCTATACCTTCACGATATGTGCTAATATATGCGTTAGCATCACAGTAGTATTTCAGACTCCTAGAGGGAGATTTTTAAAAAACACAACAGGGAAAGCCAATGTATTTCGTACCACATTTTGGAGATACGACACAAGTGGTGCTAGTCTTGGCATTTATGCTAAGCAGGCATGACTTCACTGCTGTGCAGTTTCACCATTTCAAAGCGTAACATAAATTGAATACTTAAACATGTTAATAAGCCAGTATATTTAATTAGCTGCATGTACAGTGTCATATATTGCAAAAATATCTATCTTCAGATAATCAGCCTGAAGGGGCTGAATTGTCATTTCACGGGCAATTCATAAAAAATATTAATAAATGTGTTCTATCTAAACAAGATACTTACAAGATATGGTATACTTCAGAAGCCTTGGGAATTCGATACCACTGGCGCAACTTCTTGCCGGAAAATTAGCAACGAAATAAAGAGAGGTCAATAGAAAGCGCACTTTTGTGCGCTCCTGTCTTGTATATCGTGCAGTTTTTTTGTTTTTTTTCGGCATGAATGTGCCTTGTTATACGTATGTATACCAAGCTGTGTGCCTTAGGTTACAGCATATGAGCAGTACAGGGCATAAGCAATCATCGTCTAGCTAAAGTTTCCAGGAGCTTTTCGAAAATACTTTCGTTATGCAGCTATAGGAATTTCGTTGTGCATGGGGACATGCGATAGCCCTTCGCAACGACCTAATATTTCTGTGAGTGCTTCGGTGCCTCATTATTTATAGCTGTGCTGCGAACCACAGTGCGGCTAAGATTCACAAGGCGGGTTGAAAACCTTTATTTTCAGTTCCGTTTCTCTACTTTCACACCAACTCTATATGCTCCCGACACCGCTAACGCGGCCAGCGCAGCAGGTGCGTGTACGTGGTCCCTCACTCAACGGCACGCCGACGGCAGCGCCAGGTATAGTGTACTGAACAGCGCACGTGTGAAATTATCGAGGTATTTGCCATTATCCAACGTGGTCCTTCGTGCATGAGTTCACCGTCCGTCCACTCATTAGACAAGGAAATCTCGTATCTGCAAATTTAAAACACCTCCGGCCACCTGCAACCTCAAATCATATTCTCCAAGTTTATCACGCCCTTTGTTTTGCTCATGCTTCTCTGCGTATATATTTTGCGCTCGCACAATAAACATATCTGTTGGAAGTCAGCGCCTGTGTCATGTGCTCCTTTACTGTGCCCCGTTTTTGCGCTGTTTGCTGAAGTATGTATTCGTACCAAAAAGCCTGGCTAGCCAATATTTTGAAGTAATAGCTAGTTTACACAAATTATTATCATTAAGCACTTAGTTTATTAGACTGTCACAAGCCTCTGCAAGTCTTTGCACTAATGCACGTAGCTGTCGCCAGAACAAGGATCCTTTACGATTCTAGATATGTCGTTCACCTAATAACTATATATGGGCGAATTTCAGATGTCTTGAAGTGGGGGGGAGCTGCTGAAGGACTTGTGTGCCAGACACACCTGTAAAAGGGCCGTTTGCTAGAAAGACTACATTGATTACAAACCGGTAAATTCTCGAAAGCAGAGTCGATTGTGTGTTTTTAAGGTGGTTAGGTTGGACTACCCGGACAAACACGAGATGAAGTAGGCAAGGTAAGGTAAAACTTGTTTTGGAGTTCCCGGTGGTGTCCTCCTCTGCAATGCATGCGTGCACGCCGCGTCCCACAGGGGCTTCGAAGAACTACTTCGTGAAGCCAGCCGAGCGTCATCTGGTAGCGCATTGCAGCGAGGCCCGAAAGGCAATTCTCTCTGCCAAAGCAAGGTATATGTAATAAGAAAAAGCATACTTACGTGGGCGATATTATGAAAGACAGCTTAACCTCAGCTTTTTTGATGGATTTATCTGTGTGCAGATGACAGTGCCCGCTTACAAAAGTGGGGGGCAAGTGCCTGCCCACCTCCGGTAGATTCCATATGCGCGCGTACATTTTGATATAGTTTTCTTATGAATGTGCTCTTCTACGTACGGGCGAGAAGTAAATGTTCCATTTAGCGTGAGGTTGCAACCGCGAACTTGTTATTAACATCATGCCTGGTTACGCTCACTGCAGGGCAAAGGCCTCTCGCATACTTCAACTACCCCGGTCGTGTACTAATTGTGGCCATGTTGTCCCTGCAAACTTCTTAATCTCATCCGCCCCCTGCTACGCTTCCCTTCCCTTGGACTCTAGTCCGTAACCCTTAATGACCATCGGTTATCTTCCCTCCTCATTACATGTCCTGCCCATGCCCATTTATTTTTCTTGATTTCAGCTAAGATGTCATTAACTCACATTTGTTCCCTCACCCAATCTGCTCTTATCCCTTGACGTTACACCCATCATTCTTCTTTCCATAGCCTGTTGCGTCGTCCTGAATTTAAGTAGAACCCTTTTCGTAAGCCTACAGGTTTCTGCCACGCGTATTCACGTGCGGGGCAGAAACCTGTGTTATTAACAACCGCTTGCTAGTAATTCACATCCTACAAGCATGCAGTATTGGGCTCTAAAGAACATACAGTCAGAGCGAGAAAATTTGATGAAAGGTAGGGAAATTTACATTTCTAAGCAAGCTGTCTGCACCTTCACAATGCTCATGTTGCAAGTGGCCGTGCGATCGCTCGCTTGATATTTGATTCCCGGTGCCGAGAAAACTCTCGGTACCTGCCACGTTTGACTTCGCCGTTATGGAAAGTGAAATTGCTCGAGTATGTTAACTGCACTTGCGTGGCAATTAAGGACGTAGCGCTGACCTGCGTGCTTATCGAAGGTAAACATCGCGTGATATTTGGTGCTAGCGATCGCTTAACGCTGTGTTCTTGCTGCAGATGGTGTACTTAAGCCTGACTGTCATTGCCCGTAATTGCCTATGCAGTGCTGGCGGTTGAGCTTATGCTCGCTTTGCGGAAAGGTGTGCATGACGAACCGTCGTAAATGCGGGCACTCCTTGTGCAGCTGAGGCGGATAAAGTTTGCACATCAGTCTCATCCCATACATTCAAGTCTGTTGCTCAGTTCTTGCAGTTCACGACAGAGCACGTATTCCCTCTACTCTTCCATAATTTAAGCAAATAATCCTAAGCGACTCCTGGCCTCCCGGCGGAACGTTGCTGGAGCGGCGATGCGGCGGCTGACGCATGCTTGCTCACGATTCAGAAGGCGTTCAGTGGCGACAGGCGTATGGCGGCCCCTAGTGCGCGGTGCGCATACTGCTCGATGTAAAACACGGCCGTCTCGATCACGCGTGCACGGCGGGGCCCCGCCGTGCGCGCGTGATCGAGGCGGCCGTGTGTAAAAGAAAACGGGTCAAGAGGCCAAGGAAAGCATAAGTGAAGTTAAATGCGGTTTTTAATGAAATGTGGAAATAAAAATTTGGGAGGGGCCAGCAGACTTGCGCTATGTTGCAGAAACACAACCCAATTTTCAGTGAAGCTGTTTCTTTCGAGCAGTTGCACGAAGAATTTCAGTCTCCTGTAATTAAAGGACATGTTTGTTGCCGCAAATTAAGACACACACAGAAGAAATATAGACGACGGAGGCTCGCGCAATCGAAAATTAGAAAAAAAGATCGCCGCGCAAGCACTCCGCACAGATGGTTAACCCGCGAAATTGAAACATGCAGCCCCGGTGTTTATCACTGGGTTAATCCCGACGGTTCATTAAATGACACCTTGGTAGGCTGCCGGATCCTAAGTACCCAATTGCTGCTTGCGCTCGGCTGCACAAGCCTGTTCTTGTGCCCGGGCTGCATCGGCACGCCGTAGACGAGCTCGTTCCCGGTCCTGCTAGCGGCATTGCTGTTCGAAAGCTGCCTGCTCCTCAGGAGTACGTATGACGCGTGGCCTACCCATTTCGGAGCCGGATAGAAACTGCTGCGCGCGCGCTCATCTGCGACGGAGAGCAATGGCGTCACTACTCGCGCTGCCAATCACACGCCTCTCTTTTTTTCGCGCATGCCCATGTGGTTGCGCCGGAGGAGTTTTCGGCGTACAGGCGACAGACGGACGGACGGATGAGTCGGCTAGCCATATACAGCTTCGCTGTAAAAGTCATGCGAATCCCACGCACTGTGGGAATCGATGAAAGCGAAGCTTTCTGAGCTGCTTGCCTGCTTGCTTTGATTGACGATAATTAGCGGTGATGTTGAAGGCGAATGTTTAATTTTCTGTTTAGCACAACATGAGAGCGCTGAGTTGGTGTTAGACCCTGAAACGATTTTGACGATTTTGTACAAACGTACGGAGTCCTTAGGGTAGGTCCTTCTGATCGTTAATTGACGCATCTATGTGCTCCGCGTAAAGCCTGTAATTTATTATGAGATTTCAAAACGTACAAACCGATCACAGCACGTCACTCGGCTGTGACCATTTGACGCAATTTGTCCTAATGGCGCCAGTAGGACGAGTTATCCGTTTGGCTGCCCAGGGCGCGTCATCGATAATTTTTCTTACTTCGTGGTGAACAAATGTTGTTCGTAATAGTTGGAATGCCAGTTAATTTATTTTTATAAAAAGAAAGTGACAGAAAGAGAATGTACAAGGGCAATTTCTCACTATACTTAAGTACTTGCGGCACAAAGCAAGTGTCGTCTGCTTGTGTTACAACGTGCTCCGTGTTGACGAGAACACCGCGGTAAGTGCTGATCTCGATCTTTATTTTCACAAGCACCATGGCTCGCTCTTGTTACGCTGTGGGCCGCAAACGTAACGACTGGCAATATGTCAAGCTGCGACATCGCGTCCCTCTGCAATGCAGCAGACGAGCGGAGTGGTTGCAGCGCATCGGACTGTCGCTATCCGATCGGCGCCAGGATTTGAGTGTTCCGTCAGCCGGAATTTCAGTGCGTCCCGCTTTCCGGCAAGCGCGGGCGCTTTGCGTGAGCAGCCTAGAGTCACTGGATCTAGAGCAGCCAGATTGATGGCGCCAGCTGGTGGTGCAGAGCTCGATCACACAAACACAGAGCCAATGACTATATTCTTCTTAGCTGCTGGTGTAATTAGAGAGTTTTAGAATAGGGGCCCCAAACGTTTTGGGGCCCCAAAGAAATAGCGTCGAAGCCACTGCGCATGCGCGAGACGCAAACTGCGTTTGGGTTTTGCGTTGGGAACGCTATTTCACCGATTTAGCGGGAGCTCAAATAGCGTTCCCAAAAGCTTTGCGTCAACAAACATGGCGGCACCCATCAAAGCGACGGCTCTAACCTAGCACCAAACTGGGTTCGATTCGCGGTAATGCGTGAAGTTCGCAAGCTAGGAGAAGTGACTGCAGTTATCGCTCTCTCTCAACTAGCGTGTGTTATGAAGATCGATTCATTAGACGCCACTGATTCCGAATTCGAGTGTGGATTTTATGGCTCGTAGGCCTAACACGGCTAAGCTTGGCTGGTGAAGGCACGTAAAGTTGGTTTTGTTGCTGCAAACTAAGCACAACTAATTGTTTGCTGCTTGAAGAATAACCTCTAAATTGTAATTAAACGCGAATACACGCAAGTCAAAATTACTATTCATATCGTAAGATGGTATATTTTATTTAATTATTTTTAATCGTTTTTCTTAGACGCCGTAGTGGCGCTGTCAGTGCAAGACGCTATCTGCAAACGCAAAGCCCTATTCTAAAACTCTTCACTCCTGCGTGCCCCAACGCTAACACCCGCAAAGCTCTTTGGGGCCCCAAAATATTGGGGCCCCTATTCTAAAACTATTTTTCGATAGCGGCGTAATCGTGTTCACAATTACGCCGCTGCCGAAAATTTGCACCAGTAGCGAAGCAGAATATAGTATGTTATTGCAATTTTAACTGTGTGTTTGTCTGGTTGAGCTCTACGCCACCAGGCGGCTGCACCACTCCGGACGCTCACGTTTACGCCCCCGACCATCCGGCAATCCACCCAAACCACACCCGTTTGCCGGAATAGCGCGCACGCTAAAAGTCTACTCGTGTCCGTTATTCCGGTAAGCGCAAGCGGACTGGGCCTGGCCGTTTGACCGTGCCGTTTTACGGGATGAGCAGAAACGCAAACATGAATGGCCTAAAGTCCCTTGATAATTTTAAACTAGCGACACTCTTTGAACTCTGCCGCCGCCGCGCGACCTCCTCGCCTCCTCCTCGCCCCTTGCGCGTTCCCCCGCGGCAACCAGTTTTGCCCCCGTTTTTCTGCACGACGATTGGTCTCCCTGCCGTTGCCCTTGGAAACGCGCGGATCTTTAGTTTTGCTTGTGTTTTTCTTTTTCGTTCGCGCCATTTTCCTCCTGAGCACGGCTGGCTCGGCGCTTTAGCTCGGCGTAGCGAACGTTGTACGCTGTGTTTCTGGTCTATGTGCTAGCGCTATGCCGGGCTGTTGCGCATATAACTGCAGCAAGAAGCCTGAAGATGGTTATGCCGTTTTTATGATACCACAATGAAAGCGTGACGGCTTGCGTAGGAAGCAGTGGCTGCATGACATTGGCCGAAAGAACTTTGTTCCGACAAAGAACAGCGTTGTTTGCGAGCTGATGAGTCTTTCTTATAGCTCGTAGCAAAGCATCCCGTAATGCGGCATTATTTTTTCAATCTTCCGGCCTGCTCACCAGCGTTTTTGTTGCGGTTGTCCTCAGTATGCTTAATATTCTGGGGCGGCTCCATCACTTCGCACGTCGCTAACTGTTGTTATTCAGTCGGAAGTGCAGTATTATTGATTCTGCTTTGCGCCCTGAAATAATTAGTGGCAAGTATGCCCGTAGTATTGCAGGTGATGAGCGTTAACTAGTCAAAATGGAGCTTTTTTTAAGTTTTAAGGCGAAAGCCTTTAGATCTTTATGTTTCAAGGTCGCGTTGTAAACGAAGTATCACGTGACCCAAGGAAGGCCAGAGGGGACCCAAAGCATGTCCACCCCTGTATAAGAGAATGATTACCCAAGTTAATTAATGGATCATTAGTGGTTGACATAAGGTGGATTAGGGAGGATTAAGGTTGATTAGAGTGTATTAAAGAAGATTAAGGTGGATTAGAGTGCATTACGAAGCATTAAGATGCATGAATAAAGGTTAAGGTGCATGGAGGAGGATTAAGTCGGATAATGGTGGATTAAGGTGAAGTGTTGATGAAAGGGTATTAAGACCGATTGGGGTGGATTAGGGCGCATGAACAAGGATTAGGGAGGATTAAGGTGGATAAAGGAATATTAAGGTCGATTAAGGTGAATTGAGGTTGATAAAGGAGGATTAAGACTGATTTCGATGGACTAGGGTAGATTAATGTGGATTAGGGACCATGGAGCTGGATTAGGCTTGATAGAGGCGGATTAGGGTAGATTGGGACCATTAAGCAGGATTGAGTGGGAATAAAGGGCGTGAATAAGGATTAATGTGGATGAAGGAGGATTAAGGCGGATTATGATGGATAACGGTTGATAAAGGAGGATTAAGACCGCATAGGGTAGGCTAAGTTGCATTGGGGGCGATGGAGGTTGATTAAGGTGGATTGGGAGTATTAAGGTGGATGAAGGAGCATTAAGGTGGATTAGGGTGGACTAAGGTGAATTGGGGTTCATTGAGTATTAAGACCGCTTAGTCTACCACAATCCTCCTAATGCACATTCATCGACCTCAATCCTCCTTCATTCACTTTAATCCACCGTAATCCATGAAAGTCCTCCTTAATGCACCCTAATCCACCTTCATCGACCTTAATCTACTCTAACCCTCCTTAATGCACTTTAATCCTCCTTGATCAACCGTAATGCTTCCTCATTAACTTTGATAAACCCTAGCCCACCATAATCCTCTTTAATACACCTTAATTCCTCTTAATCCACCCTTATCCTTCTTTATGCACTTTAATCCACCATAATCCACTATGATCGTCCTCAATGCACATTAACGCACCTTCATCCACCCTAATTAACCTCATCGACCTTAATCCAACCTAGCCCTCCTTTATGCACCTTAATCCACCTTCATTCACCCTAATGCACCTTCATCGACTTTAATCCACTTATCATCCTTAATACACGCGAATTCATCTTAATCCAATCACTAATCAATCATTACTTTGCCAATCATCAATCATATCTTATACGCGGCTGCTTATGCTTTGATTCGCTTCCCGCCTTCCTTCGGTCACGCGATATTTTATGTAGCTCACAACGGCACCTTGAAACAGAGGTCTAAGGCTTTCGCTTAATAAGCCACACACAAAGGGATGTGTCACAAGCAATACTAGATCAGACGCACGAAGTAAAGCGTCTGATCGTGTGGCAGAAAAATTGTCTGGAGTATAGAACTCGCCTCAAAACTCTCTTTAAACCAGTATACCCAGCTCATACGGCTTTAAGAAAAAACCAACCTCCTCATAAACGTTGCCTCCAGCATTATCGATGCTGTTATTAGCATTTCTCAAAATTTTCAACCCCACTGGGGCGCGCAACTGGCGCAAAATAACATACCTCCATAGAATCCTGCGGCCCGTCCGCAGGAGCCGAGGAGGAATAGCGTGCCGTGCGCAGACGGCGGGCGAGGAGAATCGAGGAGGAAAGCGCCGTGAGGAGGAGAGTGTCGCTACTTTCAAATTATCAAGGGGTTTTAGAATGGCCGGCACGGTGCAGCCACCTGGTGGCGAGAGCTCAACCAAACACAGTAGCTGTAACGAAGTCTATGCTACTTTGCTGCTGGTGTAAATTTTTTCAGGAGTGTAATCGTGAACACCTTCTTTTTGTAAACGTTTAAAATGTTTTACACTAGCTTAGAGCAATATTAATTAGCTGTTTACTTGGCTGGCTAAGCTCTGCGCCACCAGGTGGCAGGACCATGCAGACCGATCTAGAGTTACTGTATATGCTACCACAGGTAGCTGTGGTAGCATATACAGTAACTCTAGACCGATCAGGCCGCTCAACGAGCCGCGTTTACATGAATGCGACAGTGTCGCATCGCATCGCATTTCTAGCGCATCACATTCATGTAAACAGCGGTAATGCGCTAGGAAGGAGCATCGCATTAATGCGCCAGGCGAGGGTAGACTTACGGGCGCGAGTCGACTCTCGCGGAGCATGTAAACGCAGGATCGTCGCATTAGGAACTATTGGCGGCGGTCCCGGCTGCCCGCTTCGAATTGAATTTGGCATTTCTTTTGTAAAATGCACTTCGTTCGCAGCAAATTATTGTGCAAACGGCTTTCGCTTAGTCTCAGGCCGCTTCGACGACAGAGTATTATGGATAACCTTGTGATGTTTTCGAGATCGCTTCTCGTTTCGGACGAGTCGAAGCCTAACGAAAGAAACGTTCGAGATGTCAGCGCTACCTATCGTTAGAGTCGAGAAATATCCGCAACGGCGGCTATGGCCTCTGAGATCCGAAGATCTCGCTGGCCAACTTAAGCTGTAAAAAACGTGCGCTGCTTGGTGTACGTTATACTATAGCGTATAGCTTACGCTATAAGTTGCGAACGCTAAACTAAAGCTGTCTATTTCTCGGTACTTAGCCACCAACGTGCACTCGGCCCACTACCGGAAACCAGTTACACCGGAAGTCAACTGCACTTCCCTTATACGGCACCATGTGGCCCTACGTTCTCGCGAAAGTTAATGCTCTACATAAACGGCGTCGCATCGCCTTTCCCAAATGCGCTTGGAAATGCGATGCGCCACTGTCGCATTCATGTAAACGAAGCTCCTTCATCGGCTTGAGTTTATGCCTCCACCCATCCGTCGAAACGCCCATCTCGACTGTGGTTACCGGAATACCGCACGCGCTCGGCGCTGCGACAGAGTGCTCGCAACTAGACCGTATTCTAGTACACTCTACTCGCAACGCTTCGCTGCTCGCTGCTTCAGTAGCTCTCCCTTGGGGTCGACTGCCAAGCGGCTGGCGGAGAGGTTGGAAAGGCTTCGCGCGCTTGCTCCTAGACAACCGGAAGTAGACGAGACGACGTGCCATCATGACGCAGAGCCAGTGAAGGCGGAGCTTAGCTCGGATCACTCGGCGAACGAGTTGAGGAGAAAATACATGGCTATGGAGGAGGGTAACTTGTAATCGTCCGTAGCTCTCTCAATGTGAGACGCTTCACACAAATTGTGGTGTGAATGATCAACTGTAGCTGTACCCTACGCGTCTACAAAATTTGTCCGAACCGTTTCAAGGGCCTTTTATACGTTACCTCGCGTGCACCACTGCTGTTTCTCTGTGTAGTGCACATGACACACAGGGGGAAGTGTCTGCTTGAGGCGTTGTTGTGCGCCATACTTAATGACCTCAGATGTTTGAGCATATTCAGTTCCTCAGGACATGGCATATCGCATCGTGGCAGAAGTATTAAACTTTAATTGAATTATCGGGCTGTACGTGGCAAAACCACAATCGGATAATGAAGCACGCCGTAGTGGCGAACTCCGGATTAATTTTGACACCGTGGTGTTCTTTAACGTGTCGAAATCTCAGTGCGCGAGCGCTTTTTATTTCGCCCCCGTCGAAATGCGGCTGCCACGGTCGGGATCAAACCCGCAACCTCGAGCAATGCCATAGCCGCAAAGCTACCGCGGCGCACACAGAAGTGTTGATTTTACGTGCGACCGCTTCCGTTGTGTCGCCTAGACCCTATGGTACGCTTTAATGCGGCTCTGCTTCTGCACTCCCTGCGTAAGTTGTCCGCTTGACATATTTGCATGGTGTTTATTTTTCAGAAGTCACAGAAACGCACCTTACCGTGCCTTGAACTTAAATTTATCCTGTTTGCCCTAGACTGCTTTCGTGTCTATAAGAGTAGCGTTTCCTTGCCTCCTCACGTACTTTTCCCTATCCCCAACCCCCATCCCCACCCTGTATGGGAAATGCGAGCGAAGAGGGGCAAGGCAATTCACTCGTTTTGCGACTGGCACGGTAGTAGGAAGGTAAGCGCTGCACTTTCTGCAAGGCTTTTGCGGAGGGTCACGGATAATTACAGCTGTTAAGAGGCCAATGTGGTGACGCCCAGGGAGCTACAGAGGGCATTGTGCACATTCGACGCGGTGCAAAGGTCCAGACGAGTGTCTCGCGTTGCCTTTACTCTCTGCCTTTACTCCTGTAATCTATGCACACGCTCTGAAACAGCCCCCGACGTGGTGTGCCAGATAGCAGCATCAGCAGCAGTGGGAAAGTCGTAGGAAGAGGCAAAAAAAAAAAAAGCTTCGCTTTAGTAAGAAACAGGGCAATGAAAGTGGACGAAAAGTTAGACAGCTTGCCGCCATGATGGGAGCCGGACCCACTTCTTAGAGTTGGGTTCCCCATGCCGTCGGTTTTGGTTCTTCACAATTGAGGGCTTGAAAGCCGGGATTGCGAATGCGGCTAGAAATGAGAGCGAGACAGCTAGACTATGGATTGACGTGGCTGTGCGCGTCGTCTGGAGGTTCGCGAGGCCAGAGGAGTTTATTTCGGCTCCATTCGGACCTTGCTCTGCAGCAAGACTGCCGAAGGTTCGCAAGGCTGGGATGCTCATGGAGATACGCGAAGCACATCCTGTTAGCCCAGCCCTTAGAGCAGCCCATGGTCCGTTCATCCATCAGACTTTCACGTGGACTATAACTTCGAAGCTCGCAGGGCCAGGATGATGAATTTTTGCGGCTACCCCCGTACTGTAGGCCTATAGCCCTTGAAGTCACCGACTGTGCACCTTCCGATCTGCTTGGCCTTCGTCACGGGGTTCACTACGAGATTCACGAGACCGGGATGTTGAGGTCATCCTGGCGGCGTTGCCCTTGGAGCAGCCAGAGCCATGCCAGCAGTATTGGATATGACAGAAACCACGCGGATCGCCCTAGAATTACTCCTAGAATTAAGGCAGAAACTGAAAAGCGTAGACAGAAGAATTCGTGACGTTATCGAGCTCTATAGATATACGATATTGAAAGCGACGTTTATACAGGTGAGGACTTCGAGATGTAAATCTGCCCCAAGCATAGAGGCTAAGCCCTGTATTCAGTATTGACAAACTAGAGAGTCGGTCAAAAAATAACACTAAAGCTAGGAGGAGTAATATTGCTACAGGAATCTCAAGTGTTTTCATTTCATTGATTTCATTTATTAACAAAGTCCACATTTTTCTCTCGGCTGCACTACATAAGCTATGAATGTGCCTATCCCAATTTAAATTTTCACTTATCGTTATGCCTAGATACTTGAAGTAGCTTACTTTCTGTAATTTGTGTCCTTCAATTTCGCATTCAAACGGAAGAATATCTTTAATTTTGTTTGTTATTTTTATAAATGACGTTTTGCTATGATTTATTTTCATTTTCCATTTTGTGCACCAGTCATGGGCACTACTTAATGCCGTACTTAACGTAATTTGATCTTCTTTGGATGTTATATGTGAGTAAAGCAGGCAATCGTCTGCGAATAACCGAACCTTAACACTTGAGGAAACTGTCTCTGCAATATCGTTGATATAACACAGAAATAAGACGGGACCGAGCACGGAGCCCTGGGGAACACCTGATGAAACACTCAGAATGCCGGGTTTTGCGCTGTTGATTTCCACACACTGCGTTCTATTTTGAAGCGAAAAGCTTCACTACGCTAGTCAACACCGCGCTTCGCGCGAGCCGGCGTATGTCGGAATCGGCTCCGTAAGCGTGTTCAGAGTCGGCGCAGGTGGCCACTGCCGCGCGCTATGCGTCATCGTTTGACGTTCGCCGCAAGCGCGTGTTTATCGCGGAGGCCGACTATATAACCGCTTGCCAGAGAATAGGCGTGCGCATTCAACATGGAAGGAGAAGAGAGTGATGCTACCGATACGGAGAGCTGTGTTTATGGCTGTACAGAAATCGCAAGACAATGTGCCCAACAATTATGAATAAAGAAGTTTAATAATCCTGCATAACTTAGGGTATATATCATTGATAAGCAATTTGCATAACTACACAAGGCACACGTATAGCATAACCATAAGCTAACCAAAGCATATCCATAAGTGAAACCGTAAGCATAACCATAGGCTAAATCATAAAGCATAACCATAAGCTAAACCGTAAGCATATCCATAACTTAAACCATAAGCATATCCATAAGTTAAACCGTAAGCATATCCATAGGCTAAATCATAAAGCATAACTATAAGCTGAACCGTAAGCGTAACCATAGGCTAAATCATAAAGCATAACCATAAGCTAAACCATAAGCATCACCGAACCTTTTCGCTTCGAGATATCCAGGCTTAACTTTAGCTAAGCCCCAGCCAATTTTTTTGAGATACGATTTAATCCAAGCAACAATCGTACTATTAATTCCAATATTCTTTAGTTTCCTTATAAGTTCTATGTGGGGAACCCGACCGAATGATTTCGACATATCAAGGCAAATTGCATCTACCTGATTTTTATCGTTGATTGCTTTTGCTAACTCGTGGACTGTTTCTACGAGCTGGGTGATCGTTGACAATTTGCGTCTAAAGCCATGTTGATTAGGATTAAGCAGATTTTGGTCCCCAAGGTATTCAAATAAACTTGCCGATATTATATGTTCTAGTATATTGCAGCATGTGGACGTGATTGAAATTGGCCTGTAGTTTTTAACACAATGTTAGTTGCCGGTTTTGTGGACAGGTATAACTTTCGCTCTTAACCAGTCAGAGGGCAATTTTCGCTTATCCAGGCATAAGCTGAAAATAATGTTTAAAAATTTCGACGCCCATTCTGCATAACGTTTTAAAAAGTCATTTGGGACGTTGTCAGGACCAACATACTTTTTTTGTGTCAATATCTTGCAAAAGCGATAATATTCCTTGCTCGGATATAGTGATAACTGGCATGCCTTCCTATTCGTGTATACTTTCTGCGCAGAGGTCTGCGCTTTGAACTTCAGAAGGCACGAATACAGAGTGAAAGAACTCGTTACATTTTTCAGCAATTTCTGTGTGATCGGTTATGATGTGGCCTCCGAAATCCATGTGCGGAATGCTGTCTTTCGTCGGAGCGATGTGACGCCAGAAACATTGTGGTGAACATTTCATAAAAGAAGGTAAGGTCTCAGAAAAATATTTTTTTTTGCTGAAATTAATTTGCGCTTAAGCAGAGATGATACTTGTGAAATGCCATCTTGTTTCCTTACGTTGTTTCTTTTCATGCGTTTAAATTTGCGTTTTAACTGAATTATTTCCCGGTTAACCCATGGGTTATGCTTTCTGACTTCTTTTTCCGTTGAGGCACAAATTTTTCCACACAATAATTGATTATTCTTTCAAATTCCGTCCACAAGATATCAACGTCATCCGATCCATCGAAAGAGTAGCTTTTCTAAGTAGTCTAAAATGCTGACGTTGTCAGCCTTGTTGAAATCTCTAAAGAAAATTTGTTTCCTTTTCTTATTTTTACATGGTAGACTATTTTTTACGCAAAGTATAACAAGCTTGTGGTCTGAAAGTCCTTCAATATTCACCTCACATTCATGTATTTTTTCATTTAGGAACACCAAGTCTAGCAATGTTTCTCTCGTGAGTCCACTTCTAGTTAGCTCATTCACAACTTGTGTTAACTTTTTGATTGAATGCGATGTCCAACAGGGTGTCACAGTTTGTAACGTCGTGAGAACCAGTTTCGAGACTGTCCCATTGTATACCCGGAAGATTAAAGTCTCCCGCAACTATCAAACGCGCGCTGGCAGGTACATTGCAGCACATATAGTCTTGGATTGATTTCAAAAATGTTAGAGGGGCATTTGGGGGTCTATATACTGCTCCAAGTACGCAGCAAATGCCGTTGAGTTTAAGCTTGCACCAAACACTTTCAGTGTAAGGACACTCAATCGTGTGACGTCGATTCCTTCTTTAAAGATGATAGCCACACCGCCGCCCCGCATGTCACGATCTTTGCGGATAACCCCATATGGGGGGACTATATTATCCCCATATGGGGATAACCAGGGGGGACTATTTCGGAATCAGCAATTTCGGCGCGCAACCAAGTCTCCGTGACAACGACAACATGTGGATTCTGCTGCATAAGAAGGTGCTCAAGCTCAACTGTTTTATTTGCTAGGCTTCGCGCATTTACATTGATTAGGATAAAATTATCTGTGTCCGCTTTGTAACGTCAAGCAGATTCGTCTTCACTTGCATGCTGCCGGTCAAGTTTCACTCTGCACCCTCTCTCCATGTCCCATGCAAACGCCTCGTTATCAATAAAAAGCCCTATCGTGCACGAGCCGTACCTTTACCCCTTTCCATTTTTGTGCTCGCCCACAGGTTCCTGCGTTTTTGCGACGTTGCTTGTGAGTAATCATTCGATACAGAAAATTTTTGTTCCCTTCAGCTTCTTGCAATTATTTAGTACTGCCATCTTTTCGTTATAGTCAAGTTATAGTAAAAAATTTTTATCACTGCTCGTGTTCTGTTCCCGTTTTTTTTTGCCGAGTCTGTGGATTCTTGCCACAGAGCTAACCTTCACATCGAGTCGCCCTTCGAAAATATCACACAAAGCTTTCTGTTTAAGTTGATCGGAAGTCTCGCTCGCGTTTTTCCGCGATTTCAAATACGACTAAATTGTTTCGGTGTTGTCGGTCCTCCAAGTCAATAATATTTTGTTGCTGCTGCTGAATCGTTAATTTCATCTCCTGCGCCATTTTTTTGAAGTTCTGTTCTACTTTCCTGCACGTTCATTAAGGTATTGCGCAGCTCCTTGATTTCTAGCTTGACAGCACCTAGTTCCTCCTGAAACGTGGATTGGTTTGCCTTAATTTGGCTCACATCTTTTATGAGATCTTTCTGGCCTTTCAATAGTTCTTTAAGCATTTCCTCGACGTGATCCGGCCCGGGGTTAAGGGCCGGTTATAGTCCGACGTAACACCCGCGCGCGCGCACGCTACGTCACGTCGGCGCACCGGCGCAGCCAACGTAACCGGCGGCTTCCGACGCCCCCCGACGGGCCCGGCGCCGATATGGCTCCTGAGCCATTCGCGCGTCGGAGTCGGCGGAACTCTCGCACCACAGTGCATTGCGCGCGAAGAAAAAGGCGCCAACACAACTCCGCAGACGGCTTTTGCGGGCGGCGCGCGACTTGGCGAACGTTCTGCGCATGATCCGAAGATAGCAGCCGACGGCGCGCGCATTGAAGTGGTTGAAGTATTGAGGGGATGGCATCTCGGCTGACGCAGCGCAACCGGCGTAGCGTGACTGTCCGCGAACGACGCTCGCCCGCGCGCCGATAACGTCGGACTATAAACGTGCCTTTACGTTGGCTGTGCCTGTGCGCCCGACTATGGAGGGGTCGTTTTCGCCGACGTAACGCACGCGCGCGCGCATGCTACGTCACGTCGGCGAAAACGACCCTTCTATAGTCGGGCGCACCGGCGCAGCCAACGTAACCGGCGGCTTCCGACGCGCCCCGACGGGCCCGGCGCCGATATGGCTCCTGAGCCATTCGCGCGTCAGAGTCGGCGGAACGCTCGCACCACAATGCATTGCGCGCGAAGAAAAAGGCGCCAACACAACTCCGCCGACTGCTTTTGCGCACGGGGCGCGAATTGGCGAACGTTCTGCGCATGCTCCGAAGATAGCAGCCGACGGCGCGCGCGTTGAAGTATAGAGACGACGGCATCTCGGCTGGCGCAGCGCAACCGACGCAGCGTGACTGACCGCGAACGACGCTCGCCCACACGTCGATAACGTCGGACTATAAACGTGCCTTTACACTCCACGTCGCCGGACAGCATTAACAGCATTTGAACGCATATCAGCATTTTCAACACAAGCCGTTGGGCACGGCAGAACAATAATGAATCGACTCTCACTTCGGAAGCACTTTCCGTGCTTACTAACTTGTAAAAACAGGGTGTGCATTTCAGGCTTCATTCCCTTCGTCCTGCCGTGCCCACGGATGAGTTCGTCGCCGACTGGGCTTATAAGGGCTGCGCGCTCCGTTGTCACTGCTGCGGTTCCTCGTCCATGCGCATGCGTTGAGCCACCCCAAGGCAGCGGCGGGCCACGCAGGTAGGCGTAGCTGCCCTATCAAAAATTCTAATAGAAGTTTGTATTAGTTTAAGTTTTGTATTAGACCAATAAAAATTTCTATTGTACTGATTGACCTATAAGACCAATAGATCCTATGTATTAGACATATTAGTCTTATACAGTGTTGCATGTCTGCTAGTTTCTTTATTAGACTGATACGTCCTATTGACTTTATACAGATTGTTGGTGGTCTGTTATGCAACATGCATTGTTGAATTCCGTTGCCCCTGTTTGCTGCTTGTTTAATGCGAGGGTGAAAGTTTATGAAAAATTAAGTCTGTAAGGGGACCATTTGCAGAGAAGTCTCTGGTTATTCGCTGAATAATTAAGAATTTTGCTGTACAAAATGTGCAGCACACAGCATTCGCACGTTTGTATTAGTTTACCCGCCGTGGTTGCTCAGTGGCTATGGTGTTGGGCTGCTGAGTACGAGGTCACGGGATTGAATCCCGGCCACGGCGGCCGCATTTCGATGGGGGCGAAATGCGAAAACACCCGTGTGCTTAGATTTAGGTGCACGTTAAAGAACCCCAGGTGGTCGAAATTTCCGGAGTCCTCCACTACGGCGTGCCTCATAATCAGAAAGTGGTTTTGGCACGTAAAACCCCATAATTTTTTTTTGTATTAGTTTCATCGCACTAAGCTAGTGAAACTAGCCCCTATCTCTCAGCGGTATACACAAAAGCGATCGACGCGCGCCTACATGGTCTTGCCAATTTTGCTTCACTGGCGACGTCTGACAATACTAGGCCTCTGTTCAGCCTCGTCGCGATGAGTCGTGAGGAAACAGCTAGTGTTTACAACACAGCAAATACATCGCCACGAAAAAAAAAAAAGCACAACGAACAACCAGACGCGTAACCTGCAAGGCAGAGTCGCGATGCCCGGTGGTTTAACGAACGATGGTGCAATCGCAGCAACCATATTTGTTTGCCACTGAATTTTCGTTAGTCCCGTATCTTCTGTAGTGCGCATAAAGTAGTGTTAAACTTGTAACCTAAATTGATAACTTAATACCGCATATAAAAAGCCGTAATATATATTGACATCTAAGAGCAGTATCGCAGAGAAGGGAACACGGCAGGCGGGAAGATCGCAAAAGTGCAACCGTAGTCATCCGTAGTTGTGCACAGCACGTGGGCATTGGTGGCTGCCATGTTGCAGTGTACTGTAGCCATGTTACAGTGTACGGCGAGGCGTGCGTGATTTTTAGTGAATGAACAATGTGTTTTTAAGGAATCCGAGGTGTTGGCGTCTGCGCAATCTTATTCCTGCAGTAGTATATTTGGATATGGGTGTTGTGTGACTTCAAAACAACGGGAGGCAACTGTTTTTACTCCTGTGCTTCGTGGCTTTGTGGATCTATCAGCGTGTATCAATGTCATGTGTCTTCGCCGGCGCCGATTCCCTACCATTTGGAGGTAATTATTGTACTTACTTATGTTTCTATAGTATAGTATAAAGTGGTTTCTTATCCCAATGGTGGATGCACTTCAGTACAGTGTCATTGGGCCGATTGTTGTGCGCATAGCAGCAATGACATGCCTGTTTCCGGCAATGCTGTGCAAGATTTCTGTCTAGAGTTGTTCCTTATCTGCCTACAGTTTCGATGTAACACACAGAACATCTTAGGTTCATTTTATGTGCTGTGTAATTGTTCTGCCGTATCAGGTGACGTCATTTTTCTTTATGATAAACATGTCGAACTAAGCATATCACACTTTGTCCTAAATTTAGTTTGGAAATTGCGAGGCCATATTATTCCAATACAGAAGCAAATATTGCCAGCTTAAACATTTAGTGGTAGAACTAGCACCCGTGCTTTTAAATGTTTCTATATGTGTGTATGTTTCTGTCCAGGTTTTTTTAACCTCCTCAAAAGGACGTTCTCTGGTCGAAGTGTCGGAGTAAAAGCTCTGGCAATCAACCTGACGAAGATCTCGAAAGAGAAATCTGTAAAAATATTTGATGTGCTAATAAATGCTTCTAGCAAATATGCCTGTTTTTAATTCTGTAACTGGTGGATTGCAACCTTTTCTTTCACACCAATAGACTTAGCTATTAGTCTAATACACCGATATACCTATTAGACTAATATACCAATAGACCTATCAGGCTAATAGGCCAATACACTAATAGACATAATAAACTGTATTAGTGTCAATAACCTCATAGGCTATCAGTTTTTGTATTACAATTTTTGCTAGGGTGGTGAACTTCGATGCTTGAGACAAGGAAGGGGGAGGGGGGGGGGGGGGGGGGGGCATGGGCCCGGAGCCAGCGCCAGGGCAGATGCAGCGCAAAGGAAAATCTGTAAAAACAGGGTGTGCATTTCAGGCTTCATTCCTTTTGTCCTGCCGTGCCCACTCGTTGCCCACTATAGAACACTCATTAGATAAGACGACTAGCACGCATGTAGACAGAAAGGGTGCAACTTTACTCGAGCCAGCGCAATCGGAGGAGATCAACTTTACCTTTGCGAAACGTTTTTATTACGGATTGAGCTCCGACTGCGGTGAGTTGCCTTGACAGCTGCCTTAACAGAGTTCGCAGTGGTTATGTCATCGAGGCCAAGCTTGTCCAGTGAATTTTCCGTTAACTGTGTTTCCCGAAGGAAGAAAAAAAGAAGCGAAAATGAAGAATGAAAATGGGAAGCCTATAGCAAGAAGAAGCAGACAAATTGAAATCAAGATAAGTTCCTGCCCGACTCTTGTCCAATTCCCGTGAGTGGATATGTGCAATAGATTTTAAGGTCATCATCATCATAATGTTCCTGCAACCGCTAGCGAAGAAATGTTAAGCAGTCCAGGTTTATGGCGGCTAGCACGAGGAGGACAGTGTCCAAAAAAAATTCAGGTTCAATTGTTTTACATCAGTCAGGAGTGGAAACGATGCTGAAGACGTCGAGAAGATTGCCACCGAAAGCAGAAGAAAACTCGGACCCATGCGACACAAGAACGTGCACTCAGACATGAAAAGAAAGCGGGAATTAAGCGGATACCATAGAACACTCGTAAAGCCAAGAGAAACCAACAAGCCAAAGAAGAAAGCAATATCAAACAAGAAGTTTCAGTGCTATGACATCGGACCAAGAATGAATGGGGCACTGGCAGACAGCAGCGCTCAAACGGATCGCGGTAATGGCATCAGAAAGGTCATCGTACGAAAGCGCCACAAGCAGTGGGAGTACCGCTGAAAGAGGAAGTCCTCTTACGCAAGCCTGGATATTCTCAGCATATACTAATTGGACTGACTGGGATGCTCACAGATCACGACTGTTTATAGTGCGCCGTATAATGTGGCAACGACTGCACAGTATGTGCCACGCTTCACGGACCTTGAGTGGAAGGTGATGATTGGCTATATAGGCTATTGTTGTGCGGCTTCTGGGCTTCCTTTCAAGCGATGGCCCGGATCATGGAACGCTTCCTACGGTCCAAATCCCTTGTTGCTGCTCGACATCGACACGCCTGGTTATCAACTGCGCCGCCACTGAATCTTCACGTGCGTTGGAGAGCGGAGCGCCCGGCCTTTCTGACGTCATTTCTTGTCCGAACCTCGAGCAACGCTGTCCAACGTCAGCGACATCGTCATGTGCGATAACGGACAGTTTAAAAGCACGCACCACTTGCTACCACGCCAGTGGTCACGGAGGCACAAGCAGAATGGAGGACTCGCAGTGCATCTTTTTTGTTATGCAGGTTGGTGATACCTTTCTCGTACCTTGTAAATGTTACAAGACAGACGGCCCGTTTGCGGTTGTGCTTCTGTGCCCAGAAGCATTGTTGAAACCCTTCTGTTCTTTACTGCTTTTGCTTTTGCGGTGACATTGAAGAAAAGCCGGGGCCTGACAAGGCCATTGCGTAACTAATTCAGATGGTCAAGAGACAAATGAGCGCTGTATTCGAATCGAATCTAACCAATCCAGTATGTTACAGGCAGTGGCGGATCTTAAGATTTCCCACGAGACGGTTTCAGCTGCTGTAACTGACATCACCGTGTGGTTGCAAACTGTAGAACATATGGTTAACTATCTTCCAAAGCTGCAGCAAGAACTATCTAACACATGTCAATCGCTAAATCGCGTGGAACAAGAGGCGGCTGAGCTACGAGGCCGCCTTGGCGAAGCCGAAGATAGGTCTCGACGGGACAACTTGCTGTTTTACGGCATATCGGACAACTCCGACGGGAACGCCCGCCAGTCTGAAGAAAAAGTTATCGCTATGGCCTGTGACAGGCTGGGCATTCACTTATCTGAAGACATGCGCACAGAATGGGCAGATATGTAGCAGGCAAAGATCGGCCACTCATTGCTAAATTTTCTAGCTTCAAATCAAAAGAACTCTTATCATCTAAGCGGTCTGCCTTGCGAGGTAGTGGCTTCAGCATTACTGAAGATTTCTCCGCACCAACTCGCCACGCTCGTAAAAAAACTGGAGGCATTCGGCCTTGGTATAAAAACGCTATTCAAACTGCGGTACAAAAGGCTATATGCAAACAAGAACTTGGAGGACCGCTTAAGCTTCGCCTTTAAGAGTGGAACGCGATAGCGTTATCGCACTCTGTTCGCACCGCCCACTCATTCGCTCGGCATGCTCTTGAGTCACACATAGACGAAACGTGCGCCTGAGCAAGCGGAACGCACCAAAGAACTCGGTGTCTCGGAGGGAGAAGCGATCTACGCGAGCCAAACGTCGTGATCGGCACGGACAGCCGGGCCGCGACGCGCCGTGAAGGCGGACACGATCATGGGGCTGACGCCTCGATGGGATCGTCCTCTATCTCGCTTGGGAGCACCACGCAGACGCATGACTCCTCGCCCGGCAGCACGGCACACATCGCAGGGGACGCTTTCCCACCAGACGCGCTACGGCGCAGCGATCACGTCAGAGGCGTCCCGCATCGGACGCTGCACCTAGGAATCGCGCTGTGAGTGGAAAGAGGAGCCGCGTCACCTAAACACGAGGGTTCGAGTGATGCACGCTGGAAGTTGGAAAGGGAGAGAGCGAGAAAACTTATTAAACGCAAGGATATTGGGGCATCCTCGCACCGGTCCCCGCACGGCCCCAATGCGCTCAGACAAGACGAAGGGGAGAAGCGGGCGAGTGGCGCGCCACATGTCGGGGCAACGCCGTACATTGCGAGGAGGGGGTCTTCTGTGTTTGCCGCAAGATCGCACTGCGTGTGCGCCAAGAGCAGAAGAAATGTAGCGGAAACGTACTTCGCTACGCGTTTAACTGCGACTTCTGTAATTTTCATGCTCATAAATACCGTTATACACCGCAGCATAACTTTCTGCGGCACGTTTCTAAGGCAACACCGCATTCACTAGAGGCGCTTTTGTATCGCTTTGAACAACTCATGGCTGAGTGGTATCGTCTCCGCCTCACACTCCAGAGACCCTGGTTCGATGCCCATCTTGCAAGTTGTTTTTATTTATGAATTGCCTTCCGCCATTTTTCGCTCACGGCCAGCGCCGCCGACGTCGACGACACCGGCTTCTCTGCGACACGAGCTCCTTAACGCTATCGCGTTAAAAAGTGCTACATGTATGATGCTTCCAAGAATTCTGTCTGCGAAGCACCTTCCTTACAATCCGACACCACTTCGCCAAGTGCCGATGCCCTTTCCCCGAGGGCGACCCGCTCATGCCGTACTTACTCTGCCGCTAGCTAGGACAGTGCGAGGGGTGGTGGCACACCGCCAGTGCTTTCCGTACTTTCTGCCAATATTCGCAGTCTTATCCCGTAAAGAGAGTCTAAGGCCTTAATTAATGATACAGATGCTGATATAATCTTGCTGATTGCAACTTGGCTATCTAACAAAATTTCAACCCGTGAACTTTTTCAGTGAGAGAAAAGATTCACTGTATATCGTTGTGACCGCACTGAGAGAACGGGTGGCGGTGTCCTCATTGCCGTGAATGAATGCTTTGAATGCGCTCTTTTGAACATTCCATGCAATTTAGAAATACTGCGGTGTTGTATAACGACTTCTTTTAGAAAGATGGTTTTTGGAATTTGTTACCGCCCGCTTAACTCCAACAGCTCTTTTTGCGAGGCAATTCATGATTGCCTAAGCCAAATTTCAGCCCGATTTCCCGGTATACTAGTTTTTATTCTAGGTGACTTTAATTTTCCATCAATCCAATGTTCTCATTTACGTCCGCGTGCAGAACCTGCTTCCGCCGAAACTAGTGGCTTCCTAACCACATGCTTGGATTTCAACTTATCGCAGCTAGTCCATCTTCCTACACGTGTTACTTCTACGACATCATCCTTACTAGATTTGATACTAACGTCATCACCTGAAATTACATCAACAATAACTCACTTGCCCGAACCCAGTAATCACGACGTGATACATTTTTCTATCTATGTACCGACCGCTAAAAGGCGCAAGTGCTTTAAACTTACCAGAGATTATAATAAAGCTAACTTTGACGCTATCAACACCGGTCTTCCTTCCTCGACAGCTTTTATATATCTTACACCGATGCATCAGTCGAAGAATTGTGGACATCATTTAAAGGTAAAGCAATGCATCTAATAAACAAATACATTCCCTCATAAGAAAGGTTTATCAATCATCTAACGCGCCGTGGTACACTATAGACCTTAACCGACTATCTAGCAAAAAAGGCAGACTTTTCCGTGCGGCAAAACAATCGTCAACTACTGACAAGTGGTCCGCTTATGCCGTCGCAGCAAAAGTCTACTCCAATGCTTTAAAAGAAACTAAATTTAATTTATATAATACTACGCTTTCATCGTTACTCAGAATGAATCCGAAACGCTTTTGGAACGTCGTGAAAAGCCGCGATAGTCAAGCTCTTACTAAAGAATTATTAATGATTATCTCTTACTAATGAATTAGGTGAGATAATCCCAAGCCGTCATTACGCGTCTACACTTAACATCGCTTTCACCCATTCATTTTGCCCCCAATCACTCCGGCAGCTCTCCACCATTCATAGCATCTAGCTTCTTTCCAGTGGAACCGATTTTACTCGACTCATCTGGTATCCACTCTATTATTAACAATCTAAAAAGATCCTCTTCGTGCGGTATTGACAGCATTACATCCAAATTCTTGCAGGGTACTACCGAATATAGTTCGATTATATTAAACCTGATTTTTACACAATCACTGAACAATAGCTACTTACCCAGAGACTGCCTTTTTAAGCTGAAAAGGCTGAACTTCATAAGTCCGGCGACACCCATAACCCACACAACTACAGACCTATTTCCTTGACATCGGTACCATGCAAAATATTTGAGCACATAATTTTCTCCCATCTTGTCAACTTTTCTGACTCAAACAGATTTTTTTACATCAGTCAACATGGGTTCCGTAAGTCTTTCTCATGCGAAACGCGGTTATTAACATTTTGTAGCGATCTCCATTCTTTTCTAGACGCTGGCTTTATTTTTGGATTTTGCAAAAGCCTTTGACAGGGTTAACCACCACTTACTCCTACTAAAACTCGGCCATCTAAACATTGATCCCCTGGTCTTCAACTGGATTCGAGAGTTTCTTTCTAACCGTACCCAATATGTGAGCATTAATGATAATGATTCTCCTGAAGTTCCGGTCGGTTCAGGGTTACCTCAAAGCTCTGTTTTAGCACCCTTACTTTCTTAAATTTATATCAATGATCTTCCTAGCCAAATTGCGAGTTCCATTTGTCTATCTGCTAATGCCTGTGTTATATACCGCAAGATTGAAAGCACTAACGATACTTTGACACTCCAGCATGATCTCAATAACACTACTGCATGGTGCACGCTTTGGCTAATGGAACTAAACACTTCTAAATGCAAAACAATGAGAATTTCCCGTCACCAGTTAGCTTGCCCTGCCTACGTACTTAATAATACTCCCCTTGACCCAGTGCTTCTTTACGAATATCTCGGTGTGCATATTACTAGCAATCTTTCATGGAAAATACACATTGAGTACATCACGTCGAAAGCTAACCGCATGCTTGGCTATCTCAGACATAACTTTTCTTTAGCTCCACCGAAACTAAAACAACAACTCTACGTCACTTATGTGAGACCTAACCTCGAATACGCATGCTCGATATGGGACCCTGGGCATGCTACTAGATGCTAATAGATCGGTCCGGTTCATACTTAACAATTATAATCGTACTGCTAGCGTTACTAACATGAAACTTGCTCTTGGCATTCCCCTTCTCTCTTCCCGAAGAAAATTATCTCGTCTCTCCCTCTTTCACAAAATCTACTATCATAACCACGAGCTCAAGTCCCGCTACATTACACCAGCATCTTATATCTCCGCACGTGTCGATCATCTATTCAAAATTCATATACGTGCGCAGCGCACAGTCACCTACTCATACTCATTCTTGCCGAGAACATGTCTCGAGTGGAACCGCCTACCTGCGTCACTATTTACTATCACAGATAAAGGCTGTTTTCGCAGAGCACTAACAAACGAATTATAAACCTACTTCAAAACTGGGTCACTACCGCGTTTGTCACCTGTTGCTATCGTTTCTTTCATTGCTTTTATTCCGTGTTTTCTTTTTTCTATTCTTGTTACTTGATTGTTAAGCGTTTCTTCTTGCTGTGTTACTTTTGTGCTCATTTACCTGTAGTTGCTGTACTTTCTTTGCAATATAGCTATGTTCTTCACTTCTCCTTGTATTTATTTTATATGTACTGATATACTAAAGCCCCTCCCCTTTATAATGCTCCTTGTAAGCCCTGAGGGTAATAAATAAATAAATAAATAAATAAATAAATAAATAAATAAATGCGTATCACGGTCTAATTGCTGATGAATAAGACAAGTTCACCGAGTTCAGCTAATTCTGCAAGAATGATCTGAAACTGCAGTGCAAGCGACGAGGAGACAGTTGACACGTCAGGATGGAAAATTCAAATTAACGGCTACAGTCGCGAGAAGACGCATAGCAAAGAACGCTGAAATGACAGCGATGTGGCTGGCTACCTGAAGCGCAAGGCATTCAACTCGATGGCAGCTGACTGACAAAGCTTGCAAGCGCAGACGCGGCACGAGTTTGACCTTCGCCTTTGCGCGAGTGGCAATATGTTGAATGTAGAGGATGGCGATGGCGGCTTACCGCGCAAATAATATCATGCTTATTCCCGACCGCGAAAAGGCGCCACACTGATATTACGCGACACTGATAACAGTCACAATTCATTTCTTGTTTGGTATGCGCTTTGGTCTAGCACGTTCCTCACAGCAATTTTTTTCAAAAATCTTTACTGACATCATCTGTTCCTTCAGCCTGGAAAGCATCGAAGGTTCTCCCATTGCATGTCTTTTAGTAAACACGATATTTCTAACTACCGACCAATTTTTATAGCCTCTCAATGCAGCAAGCTTCTAGAGCATGCAATCTATGAACATATTATTAAGTTCCTTGAAGCTAACAACGTTTTATGTGTCTGTGAACATGGATTTCGTAGAGGACTAAGTACTATCACTCAGTTACCTGAATTTGCACATGATATACCAATCTCTCGATTTAGGTTTTCAAATGAACGCCATATTCATAGACTTTTCGATGGATGTCAATACAGTTGTTCGCTCCAAACTTTTGCACAAACTGAATAATATTGTCGCAGCACTGCGCGACTGAGGCAGAGAAAGAAGTAGAGTGTGTGCGCGTGATCTCGGCACTCTGCGCCGGCTGGGACTGGCCTGTAGCTTCCTCTCGGACCTTGTTTCACCCTGTAAATAAACATCATTCGTAACAATAAAAAAAAAAGTTCTGTTTTCTTGGGATCGGAACGCTACCTTTCGTGGAGTTGGCGGGGAAATGTTACGCCCACTTGGGGTCTGTTCTGTTTCAGTTATGATAGGGGACCAGACATTTCGAAGTGAATTTACTGTGCTTGCACGTACAACGCATGTCATTATTTTAGGAATTGATTTCTTGCGTGAGTGGGGGGCAACTTTGGATTGTGGAAGTGGCGCGATTTCTCTTCGCCGCGACGCGCGAACTTTAATGGCAGATATCACCAGTGATGCCGCCGACGTTCTCTCCGTGTCGCAAGATGTGTGTTTGCCCCCTCAGACTGCAATGTTTGTACCTGTCAATACTCCTCGCCCTCGTACAGGTTCTTGTTGTGGTTTAGCCGATCCCGATTATAACAATGCGTTCAAGAAAAATGTGATAGTCCCTCGCTCCCTCGTTGTCACCACTGATGGTTGTACTCGTTTGTGGACAGTGAACATTTCAACCCAATCCATAACATTGCCGCTAGGACTTATACTGGCAAGTTTTGATGAACAAGCCATTGTCAGCGTCGGAACGGTCGAAATGTCAACTCCAAAAATCCAACCCCGATTCGAACCATGATAATTATGCTGACTTTAAGCGCGTGATTAACAAGTCGCTGTCTTCTAGTGAGCAGTGTCTGCTTGAAGGAGTGCTCGCTCGCTACGCCACGGTGTTTGATTTTGCTCCAGGTCAACGAGCGTCACATACACCACCGGCGTCTCGTATGCAACACCGCATCCATACAGTGCAAGCGACGCCAATTCGTCATAAGCCCTATCGCGTTTCACGTTCAGAGAGAAAAGTCATCGCCAAGCAGGTCGAAGAAATGTTACAGAAAGGAGTGATCCAGGAATCATGTAGCCCTTGGGCTGCTCCTGTGATCCTAGTCAAGATAAAAGACATCTAATGGAGATTCTCTGTGGACTATCGCCGCCTAAACACCGTCACAAAGAAAGACGTGTACCCCCTATCACGAGTAGACGACGCCGTCGACTGCCTCCACTCCGCGTCGTATTTCTCTTCTGTTGATTTAGGGTCAGGATATTGGCAAATTCTCATGCACCCCTCAGACAAGAAGACAGCCTTCGTGACACCTGACAGTCTCTTTGAGTTCAACGTTATGCCCTTTGGCTTATGCAAAGCTCCAGCAACAGCGACATTCGATTGATTTATGGATACCGTGCTCCGCGGACTCAAATGGGAAATTTGCATGTGCTATTTAGACGACGTCATTATCTACGGCCGGACATTTCACGAGCACAATCAGTGCCTGTCGGTCGTTCTTGACTGTATCCAGCAAGCTGGCCTTATTTTAAACTCGAAGAAATGTCATTCCGGTGAGCGTCAAGCTCTCGTACTAGGCTTTCTGGTCGACAAAGACGGTATACGACCAGACCCTGAAAAGATAGCAGCGGTTCACGACTTCCAACAGCCACACACGGTGAAAAATCGGCGAAGCTTTTTGGGCCCTTGCTCATATTTCCGGCGCTTTATCAAGAATTTCGCACAGCTTGCCTCTCCCCACACGTCTCTCCTTCACAAAGATACCCCATACTTGTGGACTGCTGACTGCGAGTCGGCGTTTCAACAGCTGAAAATTTTGTCGACTTCTGGACCGGTTCTGCGGCATTTTGATCCGGAGGCGTCAACTGAGCTGCATACTGACGCCAGCAGTGTGGGCGTTCGCGCTGTGCTTGTTCAGCTCTGCGGTGGCCGTGAGCATGTCATTGCCTACGCTAGTCGGACACTTACAAAAGCGGAGACAAACTACACCGTAACTGAACTCGAGTGTCTAGCAGTCGTCTTCGCCATTAAGAAGTTCTGTCCGTATCTACATGGCCGCGCATTCACGATAGTGACTGACCATCATTCACTCTGTTGGCACGTTGGGCTGCGTGACCCGTCTGGCCGGTTGGCCCGCTGGGCTTTGCGCCTTCAAGAGTACAGCTTTGCCGTTAACTACAAGAGCGGACGCTGTCACAACGATGCCGATTGCCTATCCCGTCTCCCTTCGCCTCACACTAAAGCTGAGGATGATGACTTCGATGACTACCTAGTTTCCATCTCTTCTGACTTTTCATACCTGAGTACTTCCTAGAGCGAGCAACGTTGCGACCCTACCTTGAAATCCCTACGGGCAGCTGCACATGAGCCAGCAGGAATGACACCGTTTACTTTTCGTAATGGTTTGCTGTATACAAAAAAATTACTCGGCTGATGGTCCTCCATTGCTTCTAGTTGTGCCCGAAGACCTGCACCCTGCTGTCCTTCGTTCCATGCATGACGATATCACGTCCGGGCACCTTGGCTTTGCACGCACACTACACCGACTTCAACAGAGATTTTTCTGGCCCAAGCTCTGGAAAACAACGAAACAGTATGTCGCCAGCTGTACTATTTGCCAGCGCCGCAAGCAAACGACGACGGCTCCAGCAGGCTATTTGCAACCCGTTAGGCTACCGACGTTACCCTTTGAAAAAGTCGGCATCGACTTGCTTGGCCCGCTCCCAAAGACGTCAGCTGGCTACCGCTGGGTTATAGTATGCGTAGATTACCTTACTCGCTACACGGAAACGGCGGCACTTGCATCTGCCACTGCAACAGATGTCTCTTCATTTTTTTTAGCATCACGTCATACTCTGTCACGGCGTTCCCTGGGTTGTCATCAGTGACCGTGGACGGCAATTCACCGCCGACGTCGTTGAAGAATTTTTACGGCTTTGTGGTTCTGCATATCGTCATTCCACTCCTTACCATCCGCAAACCAATGGCCTCACGGAGCGGACGAATCGAACCTTTACCAAGAAGTTATCAATGTAGGTCGCTGGTGAAAACAAGAATTGGGACGCCGTCTTACCTTTTGTAACGGAAGCGTACAATAGTGCCAAGCACGAAGTTACTGGATATGCGCCGTTCTTTTTGCTGTACGCATGCACTCCCCAAAGCTTTCTGGACACTATTCTACCTTTATCGTGCCAAGAAGATCCTTCCATCGCCCAAACTCTGTGTGGTGCTGAGGAAGCACTTCGACTGGCGCATCTTAGGGCGTTGTCCTCACAAGGCAACAGCAAGATTTGCTATGATGCGCGGCATATCCCCGTCAGCTTTACTCCCGGTGATTATGTTTGGTTGTGGACACCTGTTCGCAAAAAGAGATTGTACCGCAAGTTTCTCGCCACTTACACCGGACCATTCGTTATACTCAGCCGCTTGAGTGATGTGAACTATGTCGTCGCTAAAGTGACGGCAAGTAATCGGCGTTCATGTGCGACGCAAGTTCACGTGGCTAGACTCGAGCAGTACCATCACAGGTCTCCTTAACTCGCTCAGCGAGCTTCGTCTGCCCCCGGGGAAAATCTCGCAGCACTGCGCGACTGGGGCAGAGAAAGAAGAAGTAGAGTGTGCGCGCGTGATCTCAGGGACTCTGCGCCGGCTGGGCCTGGCCTGTAGCTTCCTCTCGGACCTCGTTTCACCCTATAAACAAACATCATTCGTAACAATATGCTAAACAACCCGATCATTGGGAATTGGATACACTGTGTTCTATCTGAAGTCACAATATATGTGTTTTAGTTCAACTAAATCGCCTGTTATTGGAGCAGTCCACTCACATCTGACACGTGCACGTACACATAGAAAGGACATACACAGGGGCCTGTGTAAGTCCTTTCTATGTGTGCGTGCACGTGTCAGATGTATGTGCGCTGCTTCATTATCATGGCTCACCAACTAGTCCATCAATATCTTTTAAGCAAATCGCCTGTCGCAAATGTTACTTCGACAGTTCCGCAGCATTCGGTATTGGGTCCACTGCTTTTGCTGCTTGATATCAATGATTGACCCGGCCATGTTTTAGCGAAAATCCTATTTTACGCTGATGACTGCGTCATTTATCAGCCCATTACCTGTTATTAGGATGACCTTCTTAATAGCTCCTGTCAAAGTTTTTGTACTTGGTTCTATAATTGGCAAAGGAACAATAACTTGAAAAAAGGAAAAGTCTGTAGGTCCTTATCACCACATGAACTAGAAGAAAGGGGGTTAACCGAGGCGCCCGATTTTTATTAATCATATCATAAGAAGCCAATAAAGACACCAAGGACAACACAGGAGAAATTACTTGTACATACTAATTGAAATAAAGAAATTATAAATTAATGGAATTGAAAGTGGATGAGAAAACTAATTGCCGCAGGTGGGGAACGATCCCACGTCTTCTAGAACTAACCCTGGTTGAGTATTAGCCAGCGCCACACTTACAAACCTTGACGGCGGATGTGGAACATCCTTTCTGTCTCAGGCGTCACGAGTACATGACGCCCCTGCGCCTGCATCACAGTCGTCTTTCACTTACTCTTTTAATGGTTCTTCCCTGCAAAAAATATCTGTATACGGGTACCTGGGTGTTCTGTTTAGGCAGTATTTGTCGTGGTCTAAACAGATTGGTTTCACCTGTACTAAAGCGCTTTCTCGTCTCGGTTATTTACAACGCACGCTTCATTCAGCTCCTAAGTCTTCCAAATTCCTTACCTATAGGACCCTCTAGTACATCCTATTCTAGAATATGTCCTGACAATTTGAAATGCTTACCTGAAATCGGACATATTGAAGTTAGAATAGGTTCAGAGTTAAGCCATTCGCTTTATATGCCAGCGTTACGACCGGGTCGACTACCTGTCATCGAATCTCGCCACTCTTCATTCACATCCTGAAGTTGAATGCCTTAACTTTCCTTACACTTTATTTAATACTGAACGCTGTTTACCTTTACATCAAGTTTTCCAAACCATGTTCGATTAGAAATTTTCACCCGCTGAATATTGTACTGATTTATGCCAGAATTCATTGATTTAAACGTAGCCTGTCATCCATCCCCGGGCCACATGTTGGAACATGTTGCCCGATGACGTTAGGTATTTGTATGTGAAGAAATTTATAGCTGCTATTGACAGCTGCTGGCATCGTATTTATGTTGAATGTGCATTTCGCAATGTTTGCATTACCTCACTCGTGCGATAACCCTTTTTAGGGTTGCAGTATGTGCAAATAAATAAATGAAATAATTTTGTAATTTTTGAAACTGAGTCGAAGGACACTGAGCCGGATACGAATCAAATACTTTTCGAATAATAAGACTAGCACATCATATACAGTCACATAATGACTCACATTGAATCTAATAAATTACTTTTTGAAAACCAACACGGCTTTCAGAAAAACCGATCCTGTAACACCCAGTTTTTTGAGCTAGTAGCCGATTTACACAACTCCATCAATGGGTCATTCTTAATCGATGCAATTTTTATTGACTTCTCTAAAGCTTTCGATCGCGTCCCTCACCAATGTCTACTAACAAAACTACGTAGCCTACAGCTAGACGACAAAACATTTATCTGGATTAAGAGCTTTCCAACTCACAGACTTCAGAGTGTTAAAATCGATCACTACGTATCTCACCACACGCATGTCAAGTCGGGAGTCCCACAAGGATTAGTTTCGGGACCGCGGTTATTTGTAATCTAGATAAAGGATATATCGACTAACATGCACTCATCCATACATCTTTTTGCAGATGTCTGCGTAATATATAAAGGAATTGCAAACCAGAACGACACTTTAACCTGCAATCCGACTTAACGACTCTTTCAGAATGGTGCAGCAAATGGCAGATGAAAATTAACATCGAGAAAACTAAACACGTTAAATTTGGTCCCAGTCTCAATTTATTGCCTGACGAGTACCTAATTAACAATTATGCAGTTGAAACAGCTTCGTCGAATAAGTACTTAGGAGTTCTACACTTACAATCTAAAATGGAATAATCATGTAGAACTAATCATGAGAAGAGCTTTTAAAAAGCTTGGCGTTCTAAAACGTCGCCTAGGCATTGCTAATTCCGACGCCAAACTTCAGACATTTATTCGGTAATTAAACCATCATTATAGTACGCTTCTAACATATGGCATCCACATGAAGCTTACCTTACTGTACTGCTGGAATCAATTCAAAGTAACGCCGCTACATTCATCTCGTCCTCATATTCTTGTTATCACAGTGTGCCATCCATAAAAAGAACACTTGGCATATTACCTCTCGTAATACGCAGAAAATATTCACGATTATCTTTTGTTCACCGTGTTTATTACCGCGACAGTGCCTTTTCACGCAAATTCATTCATCCAGCAGCCCATCTCTCCGCCCGTATTGACCACGAACCCAAGGTATACTGACCTATCGCACGGACTAAAAAATATTTAGACTTTTAGTCGTATCAATAAATGAGTGATACGCCCTCCCGCAATTTATTGTCAACATTAAGGAATTATCTTCTTTCCAATCAGCTGTACTAAACTACCTTAATGAGCAAACCTGCCATACCAGCTGATATTTTCTAAACAACCATGTTATCCTGCTAGAGCGCCCTACTACCTTTGTTCAATGTCATGTATTTATTGCATTATTCTAATAGTGTTGTAGTTCGATGTTGTATTATTGCATTACATAATCATCACGTTATGCTACTACTAGATGCACTGTATCTCGTTAATGCTGAAAACAGTTTTGTTTGTTATTTTGTGTTGGTCTTCATGCTTATAACCCCCCCCCCCCCCTTTGAAGTTTCTTGTTGTCATCCCCCCTATGTAATGCCCGATTCTGGGCCCTTCGGGTAATTAAATGATTATATATATATATGCTCGCTTAAAATTCTTTTTTCAACTAATGAAAAATAACTATAGGATAGATAGCGCCAAATACATTTCATTTTACGAAGCTCAACCTACACGTAATAAGCATGCGCACACATTGACAGAATACGTGTGTAAAAATGACACGTTTAAGTATTCTTTCCTCCCGCTCGCAATAGCGGATGGAACCAACTTGATGCTACTATGACCAACATAGAATCATTATCTAAATTTATCTCACGAATAGGAAAAAACTGTGTATGTATAAGAGTACCTATCCATGCAGGGACACCGGCACAGATTGCTTTATTCGTTAGGAATTTTAATAAACCTTCTCATTTACGACAGCTTATTCGTTTGCCATAATGATTCTCAAACGCTCGAAGTTTAATTTTATTACTTCTGTTTTATTACTTGGCGCTAGTGATACCAGTGCTGTCGTTATTCTGCTTGGCCATTTCTCGCAAAGCCTCTTGTCTTTTTTTTTTCTCCTTTCTTTCTTTCTTTCTTTCTTTTTTTACTATTCCGTTTGATCTTAACATGATATTACTTGTATAGTATGTATAAATTGCAGTGCTTATGTAGTTTTTTTTTTGTATAACCTATACCTTGTTTTCCTTGCACTGTACAGATGAATTATTGTACTGCTCTATTGCCGCGCTCTCGAAGGAGAGCAGCAGTATTGAAAATAAATAAATAAATAAATAAATAAATAAATAGTAACTGCATTTTTTAATGGGCCAAACGTATTTAGACAGATGAGAAGCACAACTTCGCGGTTATCGTTGGTTTATTTACCCAACAGTATCTTTACATATTTAGGTAGAGAAAGACAAGCATATATATGGTCAACGGAAAGCTTCGCGATAGAATGCGATAGATGTAGCAATCCCCTAACCATATGATGGTAATATCAGATTGGTGTTACGCGAGCATGAAGCAGGCACATCGCCTCGAGATCGATACTGTGCCCCAAGTGGTACAAAATCTTGGGCTATGCGTTACATTCGGGTAGCCCAGTATGGAAATGAGAAAAATGAACTGGAATTTGCCTTTTTCGAGTGCTCGCACGTCGATACTGATTATTCGAAAGCTATATGATAAATATTTGGTGTATCGTATAGCTATTTGATTCGAGCACCGAATCGAATAGAAATATATTAGATTCGTTATAAGAAATTTTCGAATAGTCGCCCACCCCCTACTTACAACTATTATGTATTGCAGCGTCACCGCGATTCTAAAACTAAAAAAAAAAATAAAAGATAAAGAACAACAATAATGTTACTGTTCAAGAAGGTAGTGATCGTGACCTCCGTATCACTTCACTTTCGGCCAGGCAACTCAGTGCGTAACTTTTATTTTCCTTAGTTTATAGGTGGGGCAGCATTACTAGTATAAACTTTATTTCTCTTTATGGTTTTGTGCGGTGGGTGGGGCGCTCAGTCCAGCGCTCCACTGGTATTTGCGGTTTGCTTAGCTTGATTCAGAAAAGCTTTATGGCTCTGTAGATCTTCGCTAGCAAGCCAAACCTCCCACTGCCTGTTGTTTGGCACTTGCGCCGTAAAAGGCGAATTGGAATTTGGAGGTCATAGCCTACACGTCCACGTTACGTGGACAAGAGTTGGCCGCTCCCCGCGCCAAGGACATGTATCTTCATAGAGTGCAGGGTGTGTCTTACTGAATATTTGGAGGTGTGGATATGTGTTAGTCTGTATACGGTGCCAGTCCCTGGCCTGTTCTCCCGTAAGGTCGGGGTGTGGGCGGCTGTATTTTTTGTCTCTTTCGAGGATGTCGTGCGGGTGGATGGGGGTTCCTCGAAAAGACCGACTGGTTTGGTGCTCGGATGCTTATTCCTCAAGCAGTTTGGTCCGCCCTTTCGTTTGCCTTGAGTGCAGAGTGCGCCGGGCACCACATTATCGTGTGGTGCGATTCTAGGGCGGTGCCCATCATTCTGTGGATTTTGTGTAGTTTGACACCCTTTATGAACGAACGGCATACTGCCTGGGAGTCCGTCATGACCAATGTAGATTGTTCTTTTGCCTCTGTATCTCGAAGAGCCAGCGCTATGGCTGCTGCCTCCGCGGTGCAGGTCGAAGGGGTCCGAATGGAGGCCGTTATCGCTGTGGACTTATTGAGGGCCACTATTGTGAATTTGTCTGTTGCCACTCTACACGCGTCCGTGTTGTATATGTCTGGATATCTTCCATATTTGTTTTGTAAAGCCTTTGACCGCGTTTTTCTTCTGCTTTGATGGCGTTCCGTGCTCACATTGTTTGGGATTGGTGAAACTGGAATTTTCTCTCTTGTTTGTCTGACTAGCAAAACTTTCTACTCCGCTGTATTGCGCTCTCAGGGGATATCTCACCTTTTGCAGCAGGGCCCTTCCGTGTTCTGTCGAATTCAGGCGTTCTCTCTGTGCCACGACCACCACCGTGGCGGGTTCTTCATATGTGTTGTAACTACCCAGAGCCTCCGGACTCTCGGTGCTCGTGTTTTTTTTTTTTTTTTGTAGCCCCAGGGCAGCCTTATACGCTGCCCTGATTATGGAGTTCACTTTGGTCGTTTCGGCCTCAGTTAGCTTTTGAAAGGGGAGGCTATAGGTCACCCTGCTTATAACGAATGCTTGCATGAGTCTAACCGTCTCTGGTTCTTTGAAGCCTTTTCTTTGTTTTCTGACTCTGTGGATCATTCGGGCCACATTCGTTGTGGTTTAATGGTTCTAGCGTGTGTGACACCCTGCCGTTGTCTTGTATACACATGCCTAGTATTCTGAGTTCTTGTACCTCTCTAATTGGTTGTCCGTACAATATCAAGCTTATGTTCGGGTGCTCAATTCTCACACATTTGGCTTTCACTCATATGCATTCCGATTTTTCCGGGGCGCATTGTCTTGCCTGGCTCTGGAGAAAAGCGTTCCACTTTCTCAATCGCCTTCTGCAGTAGTGTGTCCTATTTTTCCCTGAATGCGCCTCTGGTTGTCCATAGCGTGATGTCGTCTACGTATATGGCGAGCCCCAGGTCTTGGTCCTCCCGGAGAGCTAGTGCCAATTTCTGCATTCCTATATTGAAGATGCGTTGGGATAAAATGTCGCTTTCGGGAGTTCCTTTGTTGGTTAGTGTGATGTGTGCGGATCTCATTGACCGTATCGTTGACCAACCTATCGTTGCCGTTCTGTTCGATAAGAAATATCTTACCTAATTGTATGTTCACTCTCCGCATCCAGTTTTCTCAAGTTCCTCTAGAATGTGATATGGGCGATGGTATCGAAAGCTTTTTTTTTTAAATGTCTAGTGCTAGGATTATACTATCCTCGCCTCCGTTTGGCGGGTTCGGTGCCTTCTCGCTTAAGAGTGGGAACACGTCTTGCGCTGAAATGTGTGGTTGAAAGCCGAACATGAAGTGTGGGAAGACTCCCCAATCTTCGATATGAAGGCTAAGGTGCGTTTGGATTACCTTCTCGAAAAGTTTACTGTGTACGAGGTGAGTGATATAGGTCGTAGATGCAGGGCAACTTACTGGAACTCTCCGTCAAGGACGATTCTTCGGCAAGCCCCCACGCTCGAGGCTTGGGAGTGTGCGATCAAAACGGATGACCCAGAATGCCAATCAGGCTGGCAGAGTGGGCTAACTGCGTCGCGGCCACATGGGCTCCACGCTAGCTCTACTGCCAGGGTCTCAACTACTAATTTACACCTCGAATAAAGTTTACTTCTCTCTCACACAGGAAAAGTATCTGATGTAAAAATTCAATATGGGTAAATATTTCACATGAAGCATTGCAACAACCGATCTTTGCAAGAAACTGTTTTTTACATTGGAGCTGTTTGTGATCAATTGCTCATCTTATTTTTTTATGTTTTCCCTACAAGACATACGTCTACTGAATTACGTTTTCTGCACGGATGCATCGCGTGTCGACATTTCGCGACAGTGGCTTTCATCAGGGCCTCACGAGGAGTACCAGCCCCGATTGTGAAGGTTGCATATTCTGCGCGGCGTCGGGTCAGGCACTGGTGTGCTCCTGCTTGGGCACAGGCGAAGCAAGCTTGACGCATTCGCCAGTGCGGCAGAGTCTCCTGGGTTCTAAGGGGTACTGGGGGCCTGAACATTTTTTTCCCTCTCGTGACCGCGTTCTTCTTTCTTTCTTCCTTCCTTTCTATTTTTCTTTGTTTCTTTCTTTCGCCGAACGGTTGAGCAAAAGGTGTCCGCGTGTGTCCCTGTACATTGTTTCTGCTTTTGCACTTCCGCTACGAACTCGACCAGCGGCGAAAAAACCGCGGGCTGTCCTTCGCAAGCGGTCGTTTTCGGGCGCGGAAAGCAGAGGACGCTGGCTGTTTCGCCCCGTGGCCGCCGCTGCACTTTCTATTTTTTGCTGGGGCAGGGCACCGCCGGAGCCCGCCTGTCTGCACGCCGCAGCTAAGAAGACACTTCCGCTCTGCTGGCCGGTAGAGCAGTTCCTGTCTCCGGAAAGCAGCGGCAACCAATGAGACCCCCGAAACGGGATAAACAGGCCAAGGGGAAGAAAACACACGAGCATTACGCGGGGGAAAGCAGAGAGAGAGATAGAGAGAGAGAAAAGCGCGTCGCTAAGGGAGAGACAGTAAACAGAGTGCGAGACAAACCCGGAAGAGCGAGCGCCGCCGGAGAAGGGCGCGAAGAATAAAACACGCGCCCGAAAGATGCGCGGCGCTGGGAGGTGGGGGGAGGAGAGCGATCGCGATGTCGCTATCAATCTGGCCGGGGCCCGGGGAATGCGGGAGAAAGAGTACAAAAATGGGGAGCAGAGCACGTCGCGCTCTTCGTTGCCGTCTGGGCTCCCATCGCAACAGGAGAGGGCCAGTGATTGGCCGAAAGACTTTTTTTTTTTTTTCAGGACCCTCCTTCTTCGACGGTTCTCCCTTCTTCATGCCCGGGGACTTCTTCGCGAGCTCGCGAAGAAACAGAGCGCCGCGCGTAAAAGGACTCTTAGGGCGAGTACTGTTGTACTAGAATCCTCGGATGGAAAGGAGTATAGGGGACGAATATACGGGAACAACACTGCTTCTTCTTCCTCCGTCCTTTCGAAGTCGCGAAATCGCCCTGTCATTCCAAGGGCGCCGCTTTTTCGCATATTTCGAGCTGTTGTTTACTCGCCCAGAACCGTGCCAAAGTTCTCCGCTTCTTCTTTTCTTCTTTTTTTTTTTTGCAAATACGCTTTGGAAAGCCCGCCCGCTGCCAAAATGGCATCAACGGGAAATGGAAAGTAGGATTGCTAAGCACTGCATTTTGAGTTCGCTTGACGTGCAACGATGACATCGCGTTTATTCTGCGTAGAGAGAACCGCTACAAACAGAACACGATAGTTGGTGGAACCACCGTTCGCTGCTCTTATTGGCAGTCTGAATCGTCTGTTGTGCTTTTTCAGGGAATAATTTTTAAAGATAGTGGAAATTTGGGCTCGTTTGTTCATGATCTTCGGGTTGTATAGCGCAGACGGAACGACCACAAAAAGTACAAGACGACACACAAAGCGCAAACTACCAACAAAGGCTTTTTTTTTTTTCAGAGCATAATTTTATACGCTCGCACAAAGCTACCACGCATGCGCAAATGGTTACCTCCTAAGAAAAAAAAAAAAACATTTCGGAAAGGCTCACAGATTGAGTGCTTATGCACTCAGGACCTAATCTCAAAATATTTTCACCCTCAATGATTTCTCTTGTGAAATTGTCATGCATGAAGCATACAACGGTGCATGCACTTAACAATGGCTCACATCCACAGGATTTACAATAAATATCGAGCCACCAATCACGTGCATTTTTCGACATTGTGTTCTCTAAGTCTATTGTTAAGGCACCTGCCTGTCTGCCCGATATACTTATTACCACAAGAGAGGGATATCATGTAAACGGCATTGCAGTGCATGTAACAAAGGGGATTTTGTTTCTTTTCATAATCATTCCGTCTCCTATGGAGGTAATCATTTGCGCATGCGTGGTGGCTTTGTGTGAGCCTATAAAATTGGGCTCTGAAAAAAAATTCGGCAGACACACACGTGTGGGAATGTGAAAGCATTAGAGTCCCTTTGGTGAAATGTTTTCGATTTATATTTGCTAGACGCATCAAAGGTATTTTCGTTGATTCGGTGTGTGTTTGTTTGCGTATATATTCGCCACAGGCCGGCTCGTTTTATACACTCATGTCGTCGCGTCGAGAGCTCATCGCAGTAGATACAACACCGATCAAATCCGAAGAGCAGGTGACGCGCGGGAGGCAGTGCGCCCGCTTTGTAGACTCAAGACGTGGCGCCACCGCCTCTCCATTGGCTGCGCGGTCAAGTGCCAAATGTCGCGTGCACTAGGCAACACCTTTAGTCAGCCGGATGGCTGCAATGTGACGTGTGCAAAGACGTACCAACATATAGGCACACCTTTAGTCGGCCAGAAATGTGGAGCCACCGTGGCGTCGGGGAATTGAGCGTGCTCGTCTCGCACGCGGGTGCCCCGGGTTAGATTTCCACCCAGACCGAAATTTACCAAATTTTCTTTTCAAAGCCATTAACTTAGTTTGCTTACAGGAACCTCCGTGAGAAATTTGGCGTACATACGAGCATTTCTGACGTGTTTTTACTCTTTGCGCCATCGGCCATTTTTGGTACCATCGATCGGTCACGCTGCCGACGTCTACGAATTTTCGCATAAAGGCCGCGATACATGGAGCGTTTTTACGGCGGCAAGTCTGCGATTTTCGCCCGACGGCGCGCATTCGACGCCTGGCGTAGAGAAAAACGCCCGCCGATCAGGACCCGCCACATATTTGATGTGCGTCGTCGGAGGCTGCCGGAAGCGGCCAGCAAGGGCAACCAATCATGGCTCACTGGCCGACACCTCCGTCACTTCCGTCTTCCTCGCCGGCACATACTTCTCGCGCGCGCGCTTTTCTGTTCGCGGGCTTGCCACTTTGTGTTAGCGACACGGCCATGACTTCAAAGGCAGCTCGCGTGGAATTTAACGATAAGCTTATCTGCGCGGTGCAGAAGCGTCCCATATTGTGGGATAGTGGAAAGGTCGATACTAAATATTATAAAGACGGAGACATATCTGTACGTCAATCTTTTCTGATTACGCGCAGCGCGGCCATACCGCTTATTTCCAACGCAATCTCTCCGCTAAACAGGCACAAAATATACTGATACATTATTAAAATCAACTGAAGGAGCTTTAGACAAATTTTTAGGAATTTTCTTTTGTATTTTGTTGTTGTAAAGAAAGAGCAAAGGTCTGTAAACTTTATTTGTGCATTTCGTGTTGTCTAAAGCAGTTTTGCCTTGTCTGGCCACACTGAGGCGGCACCCGGCGCTTTTTCGCTCCACGTATCTCCAGCAAGCGGAAGTTGGGCGTCAGGCCGCCGCGGCGTTTTCTGCTGTGCGAAATTCGTCGACAAAAACGCTCCATGTATCCCAGCCTTAATGGGGCGCATATAATTCTTTCGCAAGAAAAAATAAACCTTTGATGGTAGCTTGTGCTTTGTGTGTTGTCTTGTCCTTTTTGGATTGTTCCGTCTGCGCTATACAACTGGAAAATTTTGAAGGTTTCTTTCGATATGACTTCAAACAAGGCAAAGAGGTCACAAGAAGATTGAGACGAATTGATCAACAGTAGGCGAACAAGGGAAGCCTCCGCCCAGAAACAACGTTTCGACAAGGGGATTTGCCTTCGTCGACATTACTTTGTCTTCATCGATGGGGCTTCTTTCACCGGGTTTGTTTCTTAGTATAAGCATGGAGGGTATTATGAAAGCATGCTCCTTGTACTTGATAACTAAAGGGCTCGTATTGCTGGCGTGTTGGCTTATCTCGCAGAGCTGGCGGTAGCCAGTAATTCGACCCATTCCGGTGTATGATCCATGGGAACAATATGAGGTCATCTTCACGTGCTTGAACTCCAGAAGCATCGTTAAGCAGACTGATAGTTTAGAAGAACTACTACTGCTGCATAGTTCTGATATCTTATTTACAACCAACATGACTGAATTCCCACATTCATGATTAGGCGATTGTTTCGCGGTCTTTACACTATCTGCGATCAAATCGATATATATAGACACGGGGGTGGTGTCGTTCTTGCTGTTAGAACAGAGACCAGCATACCAAATCACAAAAGCTTTTGGTGCGTTATCAAGACATAAGATAGCTTCGTATTCATATATAGACTTTTTACGGTGAGGAGGAACGTAACCTCGAACTCAGCGGAATTTCGCCGGCTGGCTGGTTTCCTCCTCGCAGTGGTATGTGATGAGCGCCTGTTTTTCAGTGGCAGATTGGAGTGGTAATGGTGTCGTTGTGAATTACTGTGATTCTAACGTGTTTAAATAGTGTGATGTCTGATGACTCAATGTTAACGGGCTACCACTATGCCGATACGGTGTGGTTACCATTAAAGTGAATCAATTATTCCTCCAGTGCACGATAGCGTGCGCCTAAAAAAGCGTGCGTCAAAATATAAGTGCCAATGCAAAGAAAAAGGAGATCTTTCTTGTCTTGTGCTGAACGCGACGTTGCTTTCTAGCGATCCGCGTGTTTTGTATTATACTGAGCAACCGTAGGATAGTTCTCTGCTGAAATTTGTATGGCAGGGCGAGCGGATGCGCCCACTAAACGAAATCATTTGTGGAATAGGTCTAGCTAGAGGATTCATCGATATGCAGCACATTTATTACTTTTCAAAGCATAACCACCTTACCCACCCAGGCACACACAAACGATTCAACGCTGCTGGGCGGTTTTTCGAGTTATCGACTACTCGCGGGCACGCTAGCGCGTTGAGACGCTTGGCGCGTTTTGATTTGGCCTTATACCGAGGCGCCGTTAGAACGCAGGCGAGAGCTTGCGCGGGCAAGGAACGCGCGGATAGCACAGGCTTGCGAGAGCGAAGGTGACGTGGCGTCGCGGCGATGTCATCTCCCCTCATCCAAAATCTGGCCCGCTATAGCAGCAGCAGGTGATCCCTTTCGCCCGTTCTGCTCCGTCGAGGCGCGCTCATGACGTGGTGTCGCAGCCCATGACAATGGGAGCTTTTTTGCTCAATGAGCCATTTGACGCTTTCGCATCAATCTGTTTTGAACATTGTTGTTTCTCCCTTAATGGAGTGTAGATGTAAGCATGAAATGGCAACCGGCAAAGGAGTTTGGTTGGAGATGATACTAGCCACAATCTTAAAATGGGTGTGGTGCATTTTCGCAACGGCACCACACCGCACCACACCGCACCACGCCATACTGCGCACTGGTCCACATGAACGCTGCCCAGCTAGAAGAAAACCGGCTGAAAGCGGCACGACAGGCAGCGAAAGACACCAGGGAGACAGAGCGCACTGCCCAGCTAGAAGAAAATCGCCTGAAGGAGCTGCGTGGCGCCATCTCTCGAGGTGACGCAAACACGCGCCGCGGAACTCACGGACCGCTAGCGTTGAAAAGAACGCAGGCAAACCTGTCTAAGTGCCAAAAGATGACAATAAAGTTTATGGTGCCTTTTATCTGCGTTTTGAACGTCGCTATTGGAAATGACCAGTAATACTTCGGCTTACTAGAAGTTACAGCTTGAGATATATTGTGAACAAGCATTAGGAAGAACTCGGAAGCAATATTTTTTGTAACTTGTTTAGCCAATAACTAGCGTATGTAATGCGGTACTGTACAAAGGGTTGGGGGCCAGAGAACGCATTTTCTTAAATTTTGACTGGCTGCCCGGATGTTCTCGTTTGAGTACCCGTGACTCTGGCTTTTGGTTCAACGTCACTTGAAGGTCGCCGACAACGGGAGATAAAAGCATTTCATGCTTAAAATGCAATCAAGCAATTAAGCAGCCCGGCGAACGGCCCTTCTCGCACAGCCTAGCATCGCTGCAGCCATCCGTGCAACGAGCACAGCGGCTGATCCCTGCCCGGTGATAGAAGGCGCCACTCTCCCAAGATGGCAGAATGGTCTATTGTCAACTCCATAATCCGCTGCTTGAGCTGGCAACGCTGTCCAACTAAACACAGGTGGCTACGATATCCAGTTTCACGGCGGCTCTTTCCCTTGGCACTGTGGTCACGTTTTTTTCTTTTATGGCGTAGAATCGAAGTGTTTCGCGGAAGGTTAAAGAGTCCTTCCTGCCGATCACCTTATTCTGATCGGTCTCAAGGATTTGAGCGACGAAATCGCGGAAATAGTTGCGTTGTGCGTGCAAACGTCCGGCCTGCCCGGCGAGCCGCATTAGATTATTTTAAAATGAAACAAGCGAGCCGGAGGTTAAAAAAAGGAAGTGTTTGTGCGTAGCGGACCTCGGAATGGTGCAAGCACTTGTTCGCGAGGTTGCTGCACTGCTACAGGTGCGATACTTGACTGTTTTCGGTCTTTATAGGCAACTCCACACTGCGACTCGTGTTTCAGATTAACACATGTAGCTTCTCACAATATATAGGCAGTAACGTCTGTCGTGCTTTCAGAAGTTGTATACGGATATTCTGCGCTGATAGAACGATGCTAAAACTGTGAAGTTTTGTGAAGTCACTGTGTCTTGTTATAAAAAGAAATGAGGGTTCCGTTTGTGAGTTGGGGTGCACTTTTCTCTTTATATAGTTAGCTGATACGTGTGATAAGGACGTCTGCGTCCGACTGACGCTTGTTCGTGCTATCAGTACGCAGTGTTCGACGTAGGGCTCGGGCTTGGGAACATAGCAAACACCGGTTGTCCGTAGAAAATGTCAGACACAGTGGGTGAAACGTGAAAAGTGAATAACAACCAATCGTACCAAGTTGAGTTTCTTTCAAGAAGTTTCCAAAATTTTGCGAATATTTTGGCAAGGACAGTTGTATTGGTGTAAATGCACGACTCGGAAACGAATTGAAGCAGTTGTGATGGGATTTGACTGTGTGCACAGTGTCGGAAAGCAAACTAGCGGCGCTGAGCGCAGGTCGAACGCTCCAAAGCTGGAACGAGCGCTCTTTGCTGTTGCTTCTAAATTTCTTGCGAGCAAATAAACTGGCAACTCGCTGCGTTGAATGAGAAAACATCACCTCCTGCTTGTACCGTTAAACTGAAGTATGCTATGAAAATCATGTCGCTTCGCGGCATAACATGTGTCATGATCAACTTCAGACCTTCCGAGGTAGTTGTCATTCCTGCTACCGTGCCTGCAAACAAAGGTGGATTAGCGAGAATATTCCTGCTGCTTAGAGGCTAATGCTAATGCTTAACGCTAATGTTGGGGCAAAAAACTATAAACGAACAAAAACCAAATGGGAAGAAGAAGAAGAAGCCGGATGGAGCGGATGCACATCACGTCGGCTCCGTATTCCACGAATGTTTTTGTAGCGCAAATCGCCAAAAAGCCACCCGCTATTGCACGCCAACGGACTCAGCTCGTTCCCAGGAACAAGTGGATACCGAAAACCAGGTGGGATTCCCATTTTTCAAGCCTCTACGACAATATTTTGGCCGGACCTCGTGGCCGGAAAGCCGCGAGGCCACGCGCCGGAGCTGGCTTCCTCAACAATTGCCGATCATTTTCTCAATGATGGAAGTCACCGTAGAGGGGCGCAGCATATCCCAGGAAGAAATGGATATAGCCAAGGGATTGAAGGAGGTCAGACACAGAAGATCAGACCGGCGAACCTCCCAACATCGTGAGAGCACCTTGTCGCCGACGCGGCTCGACAAGCGCAACAATAACCCATGGAAAGGCAGGCAAGGCAAATACGCAAGGCAAGCCGAATGCCACATTTGCCGAGAGCGGATTACAAGATTGTGATCAGACCGCGTGGAGGACTCAAAATATCCGAGCACGGTACAGTTCACCTAACAGCTGCGGTACAAGATGCGGCAGACATTCCTCGAGATGAAAGGGAGGAGGACATTGTATGCCCCAACAATTATCAAAATATCCTCATCGTCAGTACATCAGATCAAAAGCGTACAAACAAATATCAGGAAGTAGCACGTATCAATATTCAAGACACGTTTTACGAGACCAATGCTTACGAGCCAGCGCCTGACATGACGGCCAAAGGAGTCATCAGAAGAATCCCTCTCGACGAGGGCCCAAGAGGCATCACAGCAGCGGTGGTTACGAGCAAAAACTCAACGGCGATAGCAGCAAAGAGACTCGGTAATACTACCACAGTGATTGTGCTCTTTGAAGGACACAAAGTGCCCACGTACGTCCGATACAGGGCAGCGCTACTCCCTTGCTCCCTGTACAGGAAACAAGTGGATTTCTGTCACCAATGCGACAGACTTGGACACAGAGGAGATGTATGTCCCAACCCTGACAACAAGCTTTGTGCGGGATGTGGAACACCAAACCCAGATAAAGACCATAGGTACCAACCTAAATGTCAGTTATGCGGCGAGGACCATCCGACCGCAGACAAGACGTGCAAAGCCAAATTCAAAAAGCCTTTCATCATTAAACAGAGACAATGGCACAGACTGCAACGAGAACGACAAGAACATGAAGACGCTACCTCAAGAGAAGACAGGGCAGAGTCTCGCGGAACGCCTGGCCTCCCAAACGCCAGGGAACGACGCTCCAGATCGAGAACAAGGTCTCCATCCACCACCAGATCCTTATCCCGGTCCTGCTCCACGACACCGGGGACACGACCCGGATCCAGATTCGGGTCCAGAACTAGGCCATCCTCTTCAGCAAACCAGACAAACACGGTGAGCTGGGCAGACGTGGTCGATGGCGTGCACTCGGGGGCTGGCAATGAGACTGCTATTAATAACGAGATCAAACAACTAAAACACGAGAACGCGCAGTTGAGGATTTTGCTAGCACGTATGAGCGATGAAATAAAAATTCTCAAGGAAGGAAAAAACCAAATATATCAGGTAACTCCCGCTCCACACGCGAGCACGAAAGAGCCATCTGAAATCCCGGACAATAAGATGGACGAAGGGGATGGCCCCCCTCCACTCAAACGCAAGGCCCAAAGCCATAAGTGATAAACAAGATAAGCAGTGATAGATAAGGCATTAGCCGATATTCAAAAGACCCTAGCATAGATACAAAAGTCAAATGAAAAACGGGACGAAATGATGAATCAAATGGCTAAGGCAATAGCAGCAATTATGAGTAGATTAGACATCCTAGAGGCAAACCAGTCACCATGTAATGGACTCCCCTCCGTTGCGTCAGAAGCACCACAATCCTTACCCACTTCACAACCGCATAATTATATAAGATGAGCTTCTCTCCAACCTCCCGTCTCCCTCCCATGGTGGCACCCGAAATGAGGCGCGCTAAAAAAGGGTTCAGGATATGGCAGTGGAATTGTCGAAGTTACGAAAACAAAAAGTTAGTTTTGCAGCAGTGTTTAAAAGACAAGGATACACCGGACGTAATAATTCTGCAGGAAACACACGTGATTGCAAAGCTAGCAGGATACAGATCTTTTGGCTATGCCGAAGGGGACACCAGGGCATTAACCACGATGGTAAAAAGAAACATAACTTGCGTGCAGCACAACACAGGCATAACACAATTTGACAATATTCTATTGGAACTCACCCACAAAAAAGATAGGACGTAGCTTATTTATTTTCAACATTTATAGTAACCCCACGCTACATAAACACAAATTCAAGAACCTATTCCAGGAAACACTCAGGCTTGTTGGAGAAAATCCGGTAGTTATAGGAGGAGACTTTAATGCCCCACACACCACGTGGGGATACTTATATACCAGAGCAAAAGGAAGGGACCTATGGAACGACTCGCAAGATTTATGCCTCACGCTCGTCACAGACCCCGCCACTCCAACCAGAGTAGGCACGGCGCTAAACAGGGACACAACCCCAGACCTAACTTTTACCAAGAATATTGAAAAGGCGACGTGACACAACACACTGGAAGATTTGGGTAGTGACCACCGCATATTGGAGTTACACGTCAGAGAAGAGTCGAATAGGCCCAAGGAACGACAGATCAAATTAGTAGACTGGGAACTATTTCGTAGAACGCGAGAGACGACACAGCAACGATCAATCGCAAACATAGAACAATGGACTAAGGGGTTCAGTGATGACGTCAAAGCTGCCACAAAAATGGCACCACCTGAATCTAACTTGGATAAATGCGACAGCAGATTTCTCCACATGTGGGAAGCTAAGCAGTCGCTTCAGAATAGACTTAGCGGTCAGAAGCATAACAGAAAGTTAAGTAGGCGCATACCGCTCCTCAAAAAAAAAAAAAAAAAAAAAAAATAGAAGAACATGCTAAGCAATTGACTAAACAACAATGGGACGAGATATGTAATTCCATGGACGGACAATTAAGCACCGGCAAAACCTGGCACATGCTCAGGTTCCTGCTTGACCATGACGATAGCAAGAAAAATCACATGCAAACCATTAATAAGTTAATACACTTATATGAGGGCACAGAAGAGGAATTTCTCAATGAATTACAGCAGAAATACTTAACACAGGCACCCCCTTGCAACTATCCAAGCTACAACGGGAACACAAACGCAAAATTAGACGAGGAACTCACGGAGACAGAAATCCGCGCGGCCCTAAAAAAGTTAAAGACCACATCCGCCCCAGGCCCGCACGGTATAACCAACAAGACTCTCGGAAACCTCGATGATGAATCGATAGCCAAACTAACAGAATACATAAACGAGTGTTGGGTAAAGGGAGAAGTGCCAGCTCAATGGAAGAAAGCGACGATAACGCTCATTCCAAAACCTGGTAAGAAGCTTGAGATCGACAACCTCAGACCAATCTCCCTAACATCCTGCGTCGGAAAAGTAATGGAACATGTAATTTTAAACAGAGTAGATAACTTCTTAGAGGATAACAACATATACCCAGATAAAATGATTGGATTTCGCAAATACCTTTCGACACAAGATGCGATGCTCCAACTTAAGGATCAGATAATCGATTATAAAACGCGCTCTACAAGGGCCATCTTGGGCCTTGATCTTAAAAAGGCTTTCGATAATGCCAACCACGCAATAGGACTAGGGTAACGCACGTATAACTGCATCAAGAGCTTCCTATCAGATAGGGAATCGGTCACCTTCGTCGGAGGGCTCAAGTCGCCCGAGATCGACATAGGGGGGGTCCGGCACGCCGCAAGGCGCTGTCATCTCGCCGATGCTGTTTAATCTCGTCTTGATGGGACTCCCCGAAATATTAAATCACATAGAGTCCTTGAATCACACAATCTACGCGGACGATATTACTATCTCGACCTGTGATGGCAGCGACGGATCAATAGAACAACGACTCCAGACTGCAATTAACACAGTAGAGGAACACCTCATAGGAACAGGCCTCACATGCTCTGCAGAGAAATCTGAACTTCTCTTGTACCGCCCCACACTTAGGGGCAGGCCTCCCAAAGGATACGACAGAAACAAGGCTCATGAGGAAATCAAGCTACACACCAAGAACGGGCGGAATATCCCAATAGTCAACCAGCTCAAGGTGCTGGGTCTGTTAATCGAAAACAAAGGCACAAATGGGGAAACCATAAAGAAGTTAGACACAAAGGTAACAAACACCATGAGATTAATCAAACGAATTACTAACAAGCACCAGGGCATGAAGGAAGAAAGTATCATACGGCTGATACAATCATTTGTAATCAGTCAGATCACATACATAGCAGCCTTCCACAATTGGCTTGCAGCTGGAAAGACTAAAATTAATAACCTGATAAAAAAGGCATACAAACTAGCACTAGGGATTCCCATCAGTACGAGCACGTATCCCTTTCTAAAGTTAGGACTCCACAACACACTGGACGAACTCATAGAAGCACAACAAACATCTCAAGCAGAATGACTAACCAAAACCAATACGGGACGGCATATACTAAGCAAACTAGGAATGAATTACCACAATCTATACGGAGAAAAGAGGACGATAATGAGAGAAATTTGTGACAAACTCCTAGTACCAAATATACCCAAGAACATGCATCCAAGTTACAACGACGGCAGACGCAAGAGTAGAGCAGAGAAAATTATCCGAAGCTTTGGGTCAGATGACAGAGAAACCTTCGTAGACGCGGCTGAATACCCACACAGAAATAGCTACGTAGCAGTAACCGTAGATCACACCCAAAAACCTCTTACAAGCGTATCAGTTAATACCACACATTCCGAGACAGCAGAGGAGGTAGCCATTGCATTAGCATTGGTCTCCACGAATGCTCAGTACATCATTAGCGATTCTCAAGCGGCAATTAGAAATTATGCAAAAGGTAAGATCTCTCCTGAGGCATGGCACATCATCAGAATCAATGAAGCGAAATTCTCCAATGCAGAGAAGAACGGCAGGCAATTGCTCTGGTTCCCAGCGCATACGACTCCAGACATTCCTGCAGTCAACCTCAACGAGGTAGCACACCGCGAAGCTCGAGGTCTTACTCGCCCAGCTGAGCAAAGAGTGACTTCCATCGGTCAGGAGAACGCGGAGGAGGAAATCTGGAGAGAAAAAGATAGATTGACAAGATTTAGCGATATTACCAAATTATATCAAAATCGGAGGCGAGTATTACCACCGCCTCACTCTAAACTGAACAGAGCTGAGTCCGTTACTTGGAGGCGACTACAAACAGAAACTTACACGAGTCCCGTGCAACTAAAAGCTTTCTACCCCGATATATACGAGAGCGATATGTGCAAGCTATGCAAGTCTGTTAGAGCCACCCTTCAGCACATCTTGTGGGGATGTGAAATATACCAAAATAAAATGGCAGTCTCCCCAGAAAATCCACGGGCGCGGTGGTCGACCGTGCTGCTCAGCTCAGAACTCCAAGACCAACTTTGGGCCGTCCAGCGGGTCAAGGAAGCCGCACAGGAGCAGCAGCTCCCAGTGGCCATCTAGGCGGCCCCAGGCCCGGGCCTCCCAATCCCCGGATTCCAAATAAAGTTATCACATCACACCAGAAAAACCAAATGAAGCTTAAACGTACATCACTATAATTTATCACAGTGCCTGCCTGAACAAAGTACACTCCACGATATGAAACGCCAGCAAGATATTTAAAATAAGCAAAAAAAGCAATGATCTACTCGCCGATAATAAAGAAGTCGATCCGATTGAAGTGTTTCGATACCGGTATGGTATCAGTCACCTTTTCCCAATGTAGAAGTTTCTTACCCAAGTCTCTCTCCGATGCGTGTCGTCTGCTTCATTGTAGAAACGATGAAATTATACATTGCCGTCTTTCCACTGCTATGACACGCATATTAGAAATAGAAACAAGCTTTAATGATATGCTGGAGATGTTAGCTAGCGTCTCGCCTGACATATATACTCCAGATGCTGGGTGATGATTATGACACACGCACGCACGCACGCACGCACGCACGCACGCACGCACGCACGCACGCACGCACGCACGCACACGCACGCACGCACGCTCAGTGGCGCGTAATGCACAAGCTCTCGAGCTTGCAACACGCATAATAGTACACAAGTCTTTCGACATCCGTCTTTTTTTTTTCATTTTCGGGCTTGCGCGCGGCGTCATTACGACGATTTGAGAACTACGAGCCATTCAGCGCATGCCCTGATAGGACACCCTCTTTCGCTTCAAACCTCAACCTGGATCGGCTGTTTCTCGGTGCGGCCTCTAGGTAGCGAGCATTTACTTGGAGTCGCGAATACACGAAGCCGAATTATAGAGCCTTTCAGCCAAAAGCATCGATTGTTTTCTTGACGAGTTGCATGTTTGCATCACAATCGAGTAAGATCATGGACTTAAAACTTATGCTTCCAGGTGCTTTCAACTTGGCCATGTCAGAATTGGCTGAAATAATGTTACTAACGGTCGTAAAAAAAGTAACTATTGTTGTGAGCGATCATTCACTGTTTGATTTCTGGTAATTTCGACGTGTTACACAGCCTACGCCCATTTAATAGCAAGTTTATGTGGTACTCGGTCTTTCTTTGAGGCCCCCGTCCAGTGTGCTTTGAAGAATCGGCATCTCTACCCCAAAACTGCTTACGTTCTCTGAGCCTGAAAATAGTATCGATAAAGCTGTGAAAGTTTTTGAAAAATGAGAACGAAATGTTACAGTCGTGTCAGTAACAAAGGCGTTTACTCTGAGGGGGTCAATTACACGGAGACTTTAAGGACGCTGTAGCTCACAGTGAGCTAAAATCTTTTACGTGAAAAAAGAAGAGAAAAAAACAAGTAGGCATTCTTTTTGGATCACGCGGAAGCGTGATAAACCTCAAAAGAAAGGTACGAAGAATGAGAAAGCGCGGAAGTAACCATTCTGTTATTGGTAGACTGGTCTGAAAATTAAAATCTGATATTAGAATAGCCAAGAACAATTTTTTTCTCAACATTTCAGCCAACTCTGCAAGAAAGTAACATAGAAATTGTTTGCTCTTTGTCAACCAGAGAATCCATTCGGGAAACTAGAAGTAGCTTCTTTCTTTTTTTTTTTTTGATGCGCGATCTTTAGTTTCATGCGTCATCCCGAGCCAAATATGTCACAGCTAATCCTCTCAAACAACGCGCTGTTACCGTCTTTAGCTCTGCTAGTTCTTTCACTGTTGGAAATTGGCTGATTGCATTTCTTCTGGTTATCGTCGCAATCGAATGGTGCTCCGAAATGACATTCCACTTAAAGCGGTGACAGCGGCAAAAGTTAACGCGTCGTCTGAGCACCAAATATTTTGCTAGCCCAAAGGGTTCTCGACACCTTCATTTCTGGACTTGACCACCAGCGTAGCGCACATCTGTGCTAGTTACGAGTAATGGTGCCAGCGCTAACGTTCGCAGATGTCATTCTGTGCTTAAAATAGGATGTCCTGTCGGGGTTGGAAGTTAACCAAAGATCAGTAGGCCGGTTGGCTTTGGGAGCCCACGGTAGAAACACAAATGAGACAAAGCAGGGTGACATGCGTTGGGCCTCGTTTGAAGTCGGAGAAGTGCAGAGCAACATTAGCAAAATCAGGAGCATGGCTGAAAATAAGTGGGCTGCAGTGCGCAGGAATCTGTACTTGAAAAGCGTGGACACAGAATGAAGGAAGAGCTCAAGAAAGTTGGAAAACAAGTACAGGGTAATCTAAAGTGTAAGTAGACAATCAGGAGTCATAAAAAAGAAAGTGAGAAAAACAGAGACAGTGAATTGGATGCAGAGAAATGAAACAATTAGAGAAGGCCTTGGAGATTTACAGGAATGAGAAGAAAAAAATTTGAATAGAAAATCTGTACGATAACTCAAAAGGCAGTGTCTTGCTATTTGAGGCTCGAGCTGGTTGCCTAAGGACAAAAACATACCGGAGCAAATATTCGCAGCAAGATGACGCATGTATGCAGCGAAAATGCGGAGACCATTCAGCACATCCTAATGGGATGCGAAGGGATTCACCCAGTGAGACCCGTAAGTAACGTACACTTTTCAGAAGCGCTTGGATTTAAAGTGCACGGTAACATCAACCGGTCAGCAGTCGAGATAAGAAGACCTTTACAGTATTGGTGGAAAAAACGCAGGGAAGAGATCGATACGACCAGATCCGCTACAGGCATATCTAGCGGTACAAGGTGGATAAGTTTTGAGGAACCGAAAAAATATTAAGGATACGCATGCAAAAATGCCAGAATGAAAAATATGTATAGCATACCTAAATAATTTAAGCAGGCTAGGTGACTGTCGCCGCCCCGTTTCAAGGGATGCCAATAAACCATCAGCATCATCAGTAGGTTGCCTCGATGTGAAGGAAAAGCGCGCCCATCACGGCACCCTATAGTGCTAGTTCATGTCGCTGGAATTTTATTGCTAGTTAAGGAGCTTTCATACGTTCGCCAACAGCGCTAGAGCGTGTAGGCGATGAAGCGCGTTTAAAATGCTTCAGGGCTAACAGCTAGGGAACGAATAAAGGAAAGACAGTGCCTCAAGCGCCACAAGAGAGATAAATAAACTTTATTTAAGGAGCACACTATAGGATGGTCGTCCCCAGATAAGCGGCTTTCTCAGTCCAGGACGCCCCTCCCCTTAAAAAAAAAAAGAAACAGTGAGTGGGTGCAGAGAGCACGGTGGGATGCGTTCTAACGCTATAATGTCGGCCGTGCCAAACGCATTGCTAGATAGGATAGTTCGTGATGCTGTTTATCTTACTCGATGGTTTAGGCATTTTTAAACTGTACAGTCTCCTTGTATATCGTTCCAGTTTTTGGTTTGAATGCTCATGATTCCATTATGCCATTACACAACTTTCTCCAACCGCTTCACGAAAGCTTCGCTTCACGTAGATTCTAAAATGTGCGTTGAATCTGCACATATCTTTCTCTAATTAACTAAGACACCGCTTTTCACGAATTCAGTGTCCAGCACGCAGCCGTTCTTTGCTGCAGCTGTCAAATTATAGAACAAAGCATAAGAAGTGACGCAGGCACAGGCTAGCTGGCGCGTATAGTATGAGCGAAGCGAGTGCTTAAAGTACGGCGCAGGCGATAACTTCCGGCTGTTCATTATCAAGCACGGTGTGTTTCTTGTGCGTGCGTCACGAATGTTTGCGTTAAACTTCCTTTGCTCAAAAGAGATTTTAGTACCGGGCATTGACTTCCCGAAAAACTGACACACTTATAACTCTGCTCAAAGCACTTCATATAGAAAAGACACGTGTACAGCACCCTTCCGTTCTCCTTTCTACCTTTTTTCCTCTGTTTCTCAGAACGAATAGATGCAGGACTAAGAGGTGCGGATACGTGCGTTGAGTGTACGCTCGTTAGTCCCCATTGACGTCGTCAAGCAGTGCTGATTACTGTAGAAAACGATCATGAGATTGGCGAGAACGGAGAAGACGCCGCAAAAAAGAAAAAAAAAAAGAGAAAAGAAGGGGGGAGGGGGTGCAGCTCTGAAGTCGTTCCAGCGGGATTCTAAAAGAATCTGCGTCAACACTGGCGCCGCGCTAACCCGCCGCGGTGGCTTAGCGGTGTGCTGCTAAGCAGGACGTCGCGGATCAAATCCCGGCGGCGGCGGCCGCATTTCGATAGGGGCGAAATGCAAAAACGCCGATGGGTCCCGTGCATTGGGGCACGTTAGAGGTCCCCTGGTTGTCCAAAAAATCCGGTGTCCCCCACTACAGCGTGCCTCATAATCAAATCGTGATTTTGGCACGTTAAACCCCAGAATTCAATGGCACCACGCCTATGGTCGCCACTCAAGAATTGATCGGTCACCGCGGTCCATCCCTATATCAGCTTATCTCTCGTGTTATTTGGACTGAATTATTCGACATGTGGAACCTTATCTTGCAAGAAACATTGAACTAAGCCCACCGGCGCTTATAGAGCGCTGAAAGCAGTTTTCGTTATTTTCAAGCTCTTTACGTTGCTTAAGGTTGATGTAGCTTGAATTGAATTCTGGGGTTTTACTTCCCAAAACCACGATTTGATTATGAGGCACGCCGTAGTGTGCCTCATATTAATTAATTTTGACCAATGATTTTTGACCACCAGGGGATCTTTAACGTGCAGCTAAATCTAAGTACACGGGCGTTTTAGCATTTCGCCCCCATCGAAGTGCGGCCGCCGTGGCCGGGATTCGATCCAGCGACCTCGGGCTTAGCAGCGCAACACCATATAGCCGCTAAGCCACCACGGCAGGTACATTATGTAGCTTAAGTCGGAAGCTGGCCGTTTCTTTTCGCTTTGCTTAGGGCGCGCATCGTTTCTGGAAGCAGCAACAAGAGCCAAGCTTGCAGTGATTTCGAAAGCTTTCATCACATATCTACCAAACCATCCGTTTACGAGAAACAAGCGCATGCATGCATCCACCAATGTCACCTCGCAATGTGGGGGAGCATCTTTTTTTTTTTTTTTTCACTTGTCATCATTTAAGGTCCTGTGTGTGTCCTCATCATTCATGTTTGTGTGGACGTCTTTTTTCCAAGTATACGCTTCACCAAAATCAGAGATCACCAATTAGCCCGTCAGTACCGATTAAGTAACGTCATTTCTTGTTTGTCATTTATTTGTATTCAAGTGAAGAAAAACTGAAAGGTAGGTCTCTTTGGGACTGCTTATCCCAAAGTCCCAAACACTACTCAGGAATAGAAAGGAGAAAACCAAATGAAAATTAAAAATAAAAGTAATGAAACACTCAGTAAACACACTATGCAACACAAGTCACAAAGATGGAAGTAGTGTCATCATGGCCGCCAGCACCGGAAGCACAACCTATAGCGTTATATGGTGCAGGCACCACACCACACCACACTTTCAGAATCCCACATCGAAACTTGCACATAAATTTAACAAGTGGAATTCATAACACAGGAACGGCACTCAAACGACAGGGAACTGCCACTCGAAGGCAGTTCATGATATTGCGGTTCACTAAGCAGTTGCGAAGGGCACTGACGACACGTGTGTGCTTATGAACGCACGATCCAAGCACTTATGCTCTCTCTGGTAGAGTGCGTCCATGAAGGAGATTCAAAGAATCACGCATGGCGATCCCGTTGTTGGTCATAATCGTGGGCATTCTCAAGTAGGTTGACCAATTTCTGCGGTTCTCACCAAACCAAAAAATTGACCACAAGTTCGACTCTCTCCTCCATCGTCTGCACTTGGATGTAGCCTACACCCCTGACTTCTTTCGTCGGATTAAAAGAAGAACGTCCCCAGACTGGGGTTTCTGCGACAACCCTGCCGCTTCAATGTCATTTCTCACCACTTTAGTGAAAGAAAAAGTAGGGGCCGTTACAAATCAAAATATAGCAACCACTCCGCGACATTTGTCTATCTTTCAATGAAGATACTCGTGAATAGATTCCATTTGGCAAATCAGCCCGGTGGTATCCCGCAAGGTGGATGAAATTTCGTGAAAAGAAAAAAAATTTATCCGCCAGTCTGTAGCACGAAGCTACAAAGGAAATCCATACGGCTAGAAGGCTAAGCTAAACACATTTATACGCTCCGGACTCAAAAGGGCTCTGGGACTCCCGTACGGAACGAGTACCGAACTCCTCAACAAGTTAGGACTTCATAACACTTAGATTAGCTTATTGAGGCGCATCCGATGTCACAAATTGCAAGACTCTCCAACACTAAGCCAGGGTGCAAAATTCTAGACGAAGTCGGAATTCTGCCTCGAGGAGGAGACGTCTCTAAGTTCAAACTACCCAAGGAGGTGGAGACACAATTACTTGTGGACCCCATACCTAGATATATTCAACCTGTCCAAAAGGACAAAAGGGACGCCAGGGCCAAATGCATTCTGGGTAAACTGCACCAACAACAAAGCTCAGCTCTTTTTGTCGATGCAACTAGTTATGGATCGGGCAACCGCTACGCTATTGCAGTGGTCGATGAGAACGGAAAATTGATAAGCGCGGCGTCACTAAGAACGAGCTCAATTCATGCTACCGAAGAAGCAAGCATAGCACTTGCAATTACAATGAGAAGCTCCACGATTTTCTCCGATTCCCGTACAGCTATTAGGAACTACTCAGCCGGCTTCGTCTCAATGGAAGCACACAAGTTACTTATACACAGTCTTAATGCTCATAATTACGAGCAACTGGATAGCTCACACCTAGTCTGGTTTCCGGCTCATCAGGGCCACTCGGTCAGCCCCAATGGCTGCAATCCTAACCAGCAAGCTCACTCTGCTGTGCGAGATCTCACATGCCGCGCATCAGGCCAAGAACTGCTTCAGGATAACTGCGGCCCCTACAAAGACCCACTTAGTACTTTTCACGAGATCACCTGACGCTATAGGGACGGCAGGAGGTTTTTTCTCCCCCCCCCCCCCCCCCATCAGAAGCTCAACCGAGCTCAGGTAGTCACATTAAGAATGATTCAATCTAAATCTTATCCCACACCTTTTGTGCTTAACAAAATTGACCAGGATTTTCCCGCGGAGTGTAAAAGTTGTGGACACACTCCGTGTCTATTTGATCATATGTTCTGGCTGTGCCCCAACCAAAGGGCTTCGGGTCTCAACAGTAAGGAGGTCTTAAGTCGGCGCATATCCAGCGAAGTCCTCCAAAATCAACTCCTGGCCGTCCGGAGAGCTCACGATATCGGGAAAGTATTTGGCCTACCGGTGCCTACGTGGGTGGAACCACGGACTTAGCCTGGGGGCTTTTGCCTTCGGGTCCTAGTTTTTCTGGACCAAAATAAAGTTCTTGCCATGCCATGCCATACATTGTGTGATTCAAAGGCAGCCCAACAATCACTTTTACAAGCTCTGCGTCGTGGCGAACACGAACAATTGGTGGTAGAAATACGATTACACTACCACCAAGCGGTGGACAAAGGCCACGATATAGTATTTCAGTGGCTACCTGGGCACTGCAACACCGCTGGCAATGCAAGTGCGGACAAAGCTGCCCGTGTCACATGGAAAATGTAAACGCACCTCGCTACCATTGCCGAGAACGGATGCAGCGCGGCACCTCAGCGGTCTTGCCCATATTATTACTGTAAGAAACTGGAACACATCGGAGTTCACCAACCGGCGCCTATATGCCATGGACCCGCATATGAGATTACAACTTTTACCCTGTTTTACTTGACGAGAAGAAACCTTATTGAGCCCCTTGTGTGACTGCCCGACATACGAAGGTGGGAGGAGTGCCCTTCGGACAGCTTTAGGACACTTAGATGACAGGGCTTTCACAGAAGAGATGATCTTGGGACCGTGGCCTCGGTGCGTCTGCTATGTACAAAGCCACAAAAGCGCTGCTGCGTTTCTTGAAATGCACCAGCCTATATGACTGCTTGTGATTAACTCAGAGATTAACGCTTGATTGTGTGTGTACAAGTGTAAATTACAAAGTGTAAACTTCCTTCTCATCTTTTAATCCCCTTTGCCCACTTCAGAGTAGCCTACCGGGCTTAGCCTGGTTATCGTCCCTGTCATTCCTTCATGTCTTTTATTTCTCTCTCTCTCTCATACGATTTTCTGAGAAAGAAAGCTTCGTAGTAAAAGAAAGTTTGTCCTGTTCCGGGTTTCGAACTTGGGACCAACGCCTTAGTAGGGAGGTCGGTCTGCCAAATTAACTAACCAGGAGGCTAGCATATGGCAGAGAGAATTAATCGACAACTCGAAGCTCTGAAACGCTCAATGTGGCAAATCATTTCTACCTTCCGTGGTTGCTTAGTGGCTATGGTGTTGGGCTGCTAAGCACGAAGTCGCGGTGTCGAATCCCGGCCACGGCGGCCGCATTACGATGGGGGCGAAATGCGAAAACACCGGTGTACTTAGATTTAGGGGCACGTTAAAGAACCCCAAGGGGTCAAAATTTCCAGAGCCCCCCACTACGGCGTGCCTCATAATCAGATCGTGGTTTTGGCACGTAAAACCCCACAACTGAATATTTCTTTTAATCGGTTCTATGGAAGCCCGCAAGGTGGAGGAAATTTAATGAAAAGGAAAAATGGTCATCCACCAGTCTGTACCATGAAGTTAGAATGGAAACGCGCACGGTTTTCTCAAAAAGAAAGCCTCGTAGTTGAAGAAATCCCCGAACCAAGGCGAATTTTTCTTCAACTAGGAAGCTTTACTTCTGAGAAACCCGTACGGGGTTTCCTTTATAGATTCGTGCTACAGACGAGTGAATGACGATTTTTCTCTTTGAATACTCTATTTGCTTGCTTATTTTAAGGAAAATGTTTTATATTAACTTGCTTGTGTGCCTGCTCTCCACGTCCCTATCGTACTTTATTTATCTTTATGACGAAGCAACGGAAAGCCTTTAGCTAGAATTTTTGTTTTATAGCCAGTGGGATGTTTACTATACGTCACTTCGTTCTCCCTTTATTTCTAAAGCTATGATTTAGAGGTAGCTGGCTCCTTAATACATACAGCCAAATTCCCCATTTCGTTTCAGCTACTAAACAAAAAACGGAAAGCCCTAGAAACGGCCGCTGAACATTTCTCCTAAAGCTCTCCCTGAGGGCACCACACTAAGGATGTTCCACGTTGTTGGATATAACAAAGGATAACGTTGAAAGCCGCGCGCTGTTCATCGTGGCAGCTTTCCGGTGATTTATACGACGAGCCGGCATCGCCAGGTTCTGCTATAGCATCGCACGTCTGAAGTGCCCATCCACCTTTGTCGCCTAACATATTGTGGGCCAGTGCGTTACATGAGTCTCGACCAGGGATTAGGAGGTAAGCGAAAGCTGTCGTGAAGACCCGTCATTACGACGTTGGCCTTGGAGTGACCCAGGTTGGGGAAGGACGATAACACATGACAGTGCATTGCGTGCGAGTAATCCCTGCAACGAAAGTAGTTTTGTTTTGTAAGGGGGAGGGGAAGGGGGTTATCGCTTGAGTAAACAAAAGTACGAACGAGGTTTGTCAAACGAAGGCACTATGGCCTCTGCTAACGCTTGGCAAATAGTAAATTTGCATCCACTCAAAAGCGGCGTAATATTCTTCAACATACGCATCTACACAACGTAGTGGTGTAAATTGTGGTAATAGCTTAACCAGAGCCATATTTACGCAGCATTGACATAAGAGTGTCACGTCCTTAGAAATAAGTAACTTAGCCCACTTTACTCTCATTACTATACTATTTTTTAAACAAGTAGCTATGACAGCAACATACATCATAGCATACTCTGTCTAGCATATTTTGCCATGTGCAACAAAGAAAGAGTGCAGAACGGGTTTGCTCCCGTTTCGCACTGTTTCTCCCGGACCCTTCCGGACTTTCTCGTTCGCAGCTGCTGGGTGCTGCGGCTGTCCTGCCGAATAGCTTACGGTTAAAAAAGGAATTAATTTCGTGCCGATGGCGGAATGGAACCTCGATCCCCCAGCACAGAAGGCCGATGCTCCAACCCTGTTGGCCACAATCGCACGTATATTCCTACCGTGCCAATTAACGCCGCCTAGCTCTTTGAGATGATCGCCGCGTGCGTAGCATTGCGTAGCACGGTTGCGCGAGAGCACATGCGCGTGCGTCAGTTTCCTTTACGTCAAAGACGCGGGAAAGTAACGGACACATTCATAGCATTTGAGAAAAAAAGCTTCGCTTCACATGGATTCTAAGGTGTGCGTTGGATCTGCATGTTTTTTTGCCTTCTGCAACAGTCGCAGACACTGCTGGTGCTACGATATATATATATATATATATATATATATATATATATATGTGTGTGTGTGTGTGTGTCTTGCTATGCGGCATAGATAACAACATAGACTTATTATATTATTTATTTATTTATTTATTTATATTATTTATAATATAGATTTATTATATCAGTAATATATTGTGCGTTTATATCGTTTACAAACTCGGCCTGTTCAATATATCGTATTGTTCACATATCAGACTTTGTTACATCGTTGTAAGCAAATCGCTTTGCACCCTCGCGGTCGAAAAGCTAAGCACAATTCCAATAAGTGGTTGTAGCCAAGCTATTCCAAAAGAACTTTTTCTTGGGCAAGTTGGTGCTTAGATTTCCTAGGTATACTTTGTGGCGCAAAATACATTTCTTGAAAAGGGACAACACTGTCTGTCTTCACTGTCTTCCTTTCTTCTGTCCCTTTTCAAGAAATGTATTTTGCGCCACAAGGTATACCTAGGAAATGTAGCCAAGCTAATTGAGGACGCGATTACACGTCTTTCTTCCTACTGCGATATCAGAAGTTGCCTTCGACGTCGAGTTCCTTGGCCTTTCTATTTTATTGAAATCCTCCAAGGGAGCATAAGGTTTCATAGCTATGGTGTCCTGCACCGCTTTTTCCAGCTTTAGAATTTTATACTGATGAGTATTTGTTAACGTTTGCTCTCATTTCTTGTGCCTGATCTCTACGTTTACTACGTCGGTCCTGCTGTGCTGCAGCAGAAACACTTGTCATCCCGAGCGGTGTATAGCGTTTATCGGTGTGTCCGAATCGTCGAGCGAAGCGCGTACAAAAGGCTCTACCACGGTAGCAGCCGTAACAGCGTACACTGAACGAAATTAACTGAGATGTATGCTCCGCGGCACGATCAGATAACGTCACTCACGTGCGAGCGTTGGAAGCCTTGTCTAGCTGGTGCCCTCTAATGGCCGAAAGATGTGCGAAATCTTCGTTGTACGCGAAGTTTGTGTTCCGAGACACATGACGAAGCCTATCGATGCTTCTGCTTTATGCGCCTACCGCCCTTGTTTTCCTATATGAGAACGTTATTCTTTCACGCTGGCGCCTATGTCTAATTTTGCTCTCTCGCAGCGCAATTCCTCAGAAATAACAAATAACTTGGGAACTCGTAGACGTGATGTCCTGAATGTGTTCGAGTTTGTCTTGGAGTTCCGGTGGAGACATCAAGCACACTGGTCATCGCAAAAGCGTGAGACCCTCTAGTGACTCTTCTGAATAAAAGGAAGACATTACTGCATGCTTTTTTTAATATTTACTCATCATCAACGCCACAAGCTTTCGAAAGTGTGACCACTCACAAATGGACGTAATTTACATTCACCACTGATTGGGCACGAATCAATCGTTCCCGCTTTTCAACACAGTGATGGACCACTGCTGTCATGAATATATCCTAAGTATCGAGGAAATATACAATAATATGTCTAGTTTCACTAATCGTTGCGGTGCAATTAATAATATTTCAAATGTACAACAGCATGCCGGCGTAAGAAGTCTACACAGGAGACTCGTTTACCAAAGGTAGTTCAACGTTATACTTTTGTTATACAAAAAATAAGAGTACAATACATGCTTAGGCTCTGTCGTGTTACTACACCAATGACCAGCCAACTGTATACAATTTTGCAAAGGACTAGATTTACTGCGGCATGTCAAATTCCAGGTATGTACGGCGTTTGGGCAGATTCACTGTCTGCACATGAGCTGTTCTGCAGCGTTCAGGGAAAAGTTGGTAAAACATGCACATGAACATGGAGATGAACATACCCTTCCGCTGTTCAGTCACGACGTTAGAAACGTTTAGAAAGGTGACAATTTTGGATAGTTGGTAATCTACAGTGTAATAAGAGTAAAAGCGCAAAAGAAGACAGGACGACAACAAACATAGACAAGCGCTTAAGCGTATAAGCGCTTGTCTATGTTTCTTGTTGTCCCGTCTTCTTTTGCGCTTTTACTCTTGTTGAAAACATACTACGAAATTATCGGCTAGAACATAATCTGCGACATGGTTCAATGAAGAGGCCAAAAGATGAAGAAAGGGAAAATTATCATCCACATGACTGTAGCACAAAGACTGTACCCGGAATTAGAACGAAGGCACAATTCTCATCACCAATTATAAGGTAACTTTCGCTGCTCTTGCTGTACGAAAAATACAACGATCATACCCATCTGTACACTGATGGTTCAAGCACCATGGGCCGGCCTGCGGGATCAGTGATTTTTCCTGCGAAAGTCATCTCCGTAAAGTTCAAGACATCTCACCAGGCGACATCGACAGCTGCGGAGCTTGCTGCTCTTCGTAACGCACTTCGCATAATTCGTGATGGACCACCCCAAAAATTGAGTGTTTTCAGTAACTCCAAGGCAGCTCTACATTGTTTACTTTCCGCTTTGCGCCGTGGACCATACGAGCAACTAGTTCTGGAAATCTGAGAGCTCCTTCATCGCCTCGTCGAGCAAGGGCACTACGTCACATTTCGTGGCTCCCTAGCCAATGTGGCCTAATGGGCAGCGAACATTCCGATGAAGCTGCTCGATCTACTCATGAACAGGGCGTTGTTATGATCGACCTGTCAAGTGTGAGAGACATTCAGGCGTACGTTCCCATGACAAGATGATTTGCCTCGTCCCAGAAAACGCTGTTACGATAAGCCTGGACATCGGCCTGTCAAGCGTGAGAAGCGTTCAAGCGGGCGCCCCCATGTCGACATAATTGCCCTCTTCCCCGAAAAAGCGTCACACCTTTATTCCCTGAGAAGACACAAAGGGAAGGAAAATCCGAAGGGCAGGAGCTCGTCGACGGCAGAACCTGACGAAAGCACTAAAACTTCTACAGGCTCCCCAAGAAGAACTCGACGACCACAAGACCGCAAGGGGTTATTTAAGGCCGTCCTGGCCCCCGTGTTAATCAGAACCGCTCGAGACTCGGATAAAAGTCAGAACCATGTACCAATGAAGTGAACACAATCTTTTGTACTTTTTTTCATCACGATGCCTGGTTTCGTCGTCGTTTCCTGATTCTTGCTGTGAAGAACCACCTCACCCGGTCGAGATCGTATCAGCGTGCAGGAAGCAATCCAGCTGTCAAGAACAGATGTAGCAGCGAAACTGTGAGTTTGTGCGGATGACGCCACACAATTATTGGGGAACACACCTAGTTTCCAGCACACACGTCTGCATCGAATGGACTCCTGTCTTCGACTTCGTCCTCCACCTGGACTATCTCGACCCGAGACAGCAGTATTTAGCCGACTGTGGCTTGACCTCGCTTTTACGAAATCCTTTGCTTTCTTCATCGAAAAAAAAAAATTGCGCTGCTTGCGACCACTGCGGTAGCGAGGATACTATTGAACATGCTTGTTGTCCTTGATACAGCGCACACACGCAGTCACTCGCGACCGCGCTGATCCGTCTTGACGACCGGTAGCTTTTGGAGCAGACAGCCCTGCATGGAACGCCGACCTATACAGTCGTCACGGCACAAGTCGGTCAAGGCACTCTTGAAATTTTTACATTCGAGTGGCCGATTAGAGAGACTATAGTTCTCGGAGACGTTCCCCACATCCTCTATTTCTCTCGCGCATTTGCTTGCTTTTTCCGCAACTCTTTCCGTCTTTCTTTTCCCTTTATATCCTTCCCCCAGTGCGGAGTAGGAAACGAGAACCTCTTCCGCTAAACGTCCCTACCTTTCTCACCTCATGTCTCTCCCTCCCCCCTCTCTCTCTCTACGAACAAAAACCAATACGTGTTTCTCAGAAAAAAAATTTTGCAGTTGAAGAACGCGTTCTGGTCCCTAGCTTCGCAGCTTCGTGCTACTTCCGGGTGGATGGCAATTTTCTCTATCATAAATTTTCCTTCAATTTGCACAATTCTGCAGTACTCAGCTGCCAAAAGGTCGTTTTTGCTTGCCGTATACCCTAGACTGAAATTCTGTGTGTATGTGAAGTTATCGCGAAGTGTGGAAACCTTGTTTCACCGCTTTCGCATTGGTGTTGTCTACAAGAAGCACTTTCTAAAATTCATCATGCACCCTCCTCGTCGTGTGCGTGTGAACCGGCGGACGAATACATAGTCCACCTGTTTCTAGACTGGCGTGCTCCTTATGCGCCCAGGAATGCAACAGCTATGCTATAGACTTAGAGCTTTGGGCAATCACCCACTGTCATTTGAGATGATACTTGAACCATGACCAGTTAGTGGGCTTCAAATACGACTATCATTGCCGTGAAAGACTTCTTTATCAGTGCAGTCATGTCGTCAACTACTATAGGTATGATTTTATGCACAGTGACTCGCATTCGTTGTTGTTTCGTACTTTCCCCCTTCTTGTATATGTGTCATTGTTTGCGTGTGCTAAAGTGTCGCTTTTTACTATAGGGAAAACACGGGGAATGCGGGGGATGGAAATTCAAAACGATGAGCAAAACGTGAACAAGGTGAAAGCAGGAGCCAGGCTCCTGCTTTCACCTTATTCACGTTTTGCTCATCGCTTCTTACTATAGTTTTTTTAATTCATTTATTCTTTCAAGCAAATTTATATTATCCGTGTGAGTGAAATCGTGTAGCCGAGGCTGCATGTAACCTTTCCAGTTTGACCCCATTTATGCCTTACCTACCTGATACGAAGGGAATTAACAGCGTTGATCGCTTTTCAGCGATAGTCAACTAACGTGACGCCATTGTTCCGAAGTTCCAGGTCGTCTTGAAAGGTACAACGATTGTTGAGTCATGTTAACGCGACACTAATGTTGTCCAAACTAGTATGATAGTATATATATTCAAATCAGTTCAACGGAAATTCGCGAATAAGTTTTATGAAAGGGGAGAAATTAAAACAATTTAGCTTTGTGCAACTCTCGGGTGGGTGATAGTTTTTCCTTTTTTACAGTATATATACAAACAAACATGGATCACGTGGTGCTGGCAGTGCTGAATTCTAACGCATTGGCTGACGCCCTGTCAGTCTATGACGTTAGATAAAAACACCGTCCGCAAACAACATCTTGTAGGTTGCACTGTCACCACGAAGCAGCAAAAATTCTTAGGATACATGGATACATGTTTTCGTTATGTATCAAAATAATTGTTCTTGCCTCGGTTTGACAGGGCGGCTGACAGAACGTTGAATACGGATAGTGTTGGCTAACTTGCATGCTGCCCAGTGTGACAGGGCCAATAAACAACTACGCGCAGCTATTTCATACCCCACATCCGCACGTAACGAGTGTAAGGGATGTAAGTGACAATGACTCGTAAAAAGATAAACCCTCATCTCTCAAATATAACAGGGTAGCACTTCTATATGTAGTGGACACAGAGACACAGATACGGGTTCTGCTTAGCCTGCCGCGGGACTAAGGGGTATATTGTTGGCCTGCCTCGGCCTGAGCACGTGCACTTTTATATAGCGGCTGAACGTAGTCGTGGTTGTATACAGATCTCAGCAGAGTGAGTGTTTTTATGGAGAAGGGTATAGTCGCACTAAATTTGATTTACTGGACTTTTAAAAATTAGCATTTTGAAGCTCACCGAAGCTATGAATGACGTGGATTATATTGCTACAGTTAGTCTCCTTGTGGTTTATTGACATAAACAGGGGCCTTTTTTGCATCCCGCCCGATACAGACGAGGCCACCACGGCCTGGACTCGAACCTAAGACTTGCCGTAAACCTGGCAGAATGCCCATGCCCAATCACACCGCGTCCATCGACGCGACCTGTGCTTTATGGATAGCACGTCCGGTCGCGCGCGTCTTCGCCCTCTTTTGTTTCTTTGCATCCTGCCCGTTGCCTCAACCAGGAAAATGGGGAAAACATTTAGCCTGTTGTTCATTAAAGGAAGGGGGGCGGTCTGCAGGCCTTTCCTAAGTGGCCTCTTTTAAGATGGCGGTGTGGGGCACCAGCAAGGCTAAATTAATTGCTCGTCGCGCCCCGCGTAATTAGCCACGGAACGGCGGGTAACAGATAACCTTTCGTGGGAGCGCTTCGCCTTCGAAGCCTTAAGAGCGAGAGCTGCGTGGGAGGTGTTACCTCACCGCCTTTTGGCAGTTTGTCGTCGCCCCGTGCCACCAGCCTGCACGAGACGCCATTTTCTCCGTTCATGACCCGGGACTCGCATCGCGCAACACATTTGAGTGCGGCGTTGTAGACCCCAGCTTACCGTCGGGCAAAGAATTGTAACGGACGACCTAGACAACGAATGCTGAAATACGCATTTACGAGAGGCATTTAGAAGCCCCGTTGCTTTTGCTTCCCTCGCCCCTCCCACTTATTTTTCAGTTTTTGTTTCTTAGACTTGTTTTACGAAAATTCAGTCCTCAGTATTCATTGGCTATACAATTTATCTCATAATTTTTAGATCATTATTAAATGACACTAAAGTTAGAGTTATGTGACGCTAAATCTATAGTCACTAACGAGCCAAGATTGCAGGAGGCCCCTCTGAAGAAAGTGTGATGCGCCTGCCCTTATAGCTTCGTCCCTCTGCGCTTGTAGGAATAGTTGGTATCGGCACGATGAGCTGATGCCCAGTTGTTCAGCAGCAATGATCACACTTCAGTCACGCACCACACGCACGAACAGCCAAGCTCAGCAGGTGAAAGGACAGCTCACACCATAACAGGGTATTTTGAAAAGGTTTTGCGAAGTAGATTTTACCTCCTGTTTTAAATGCCACCGACGTGTGTGTGGGGGGGGGGGGGGAGGGGGGAAGGGGGAAGGGGGAGATGGCGCATACGCGGCATCGCCGAGAAGATTCACCACGAAAGACCAGATGGCCCTGTTGGTCCCTTCACAGACATGTGTGTCACTCACACCTGGAGAAAACAAATGAACTTCTCAACAGGGTGAGGGTCTTCACGACAATGGTTCCAAGACTTACATTTGGACATTTGGTTGTTTGCTTGAAGTCAGGGCTACAATCAGGACCCGGTGGCAACCAACGGTCATTAGGACGCCTCGCATTGGGCGCTCACGGGAGGCTACAAGTGAAGCTGTTAGGGTGATTTGGGCTGTACAAGCTTTGAAGTGAGGGCAGCTCAGAGTAAAATTGATTTCGAAGAACGACTGAGGGATATGAAAGAAAGTAAATGGGTTGCGAGAGTGCTCGAGTATTTGTGCCAGAATAATATTGACTCACGGTGCAGGAAACTAACTATGAAGCTTACCAGCAAGTATGCGACCTCTGTAGTAACAAACATGGCAACAAAGCACGTTAAACGCAAGGTCAAAGAAGCGGAGACAATCTCCTGCATGTCAGCAATGGAAAAGAAACCGGCTATAAGTAACTACATAAGAGGTAAAACCAAAATCAAGAAAGAAATAATTTATGATAACTCAAAGGGAAGCTCTTTACATTACAAAGGGAAGCGAGATCAGAATGCTTTAGAACGCATAGTTATAAATGGGGTACACCAAGGAAGAAGAAGCATGTGCTTGGTGCGGTAAAGCTAGGGAAACGATGGAACATGCTTCATTAGAATGTGAGGATATCTGCCCGGCTGTCGGTGTAGGCTCCACTGTCCTCCTTGAAGCTCTTTGGTTTGGAGATAGCAGGGTCAAAGTAAACATGTCCGCAGCAAAAAGAGAGAGAGGGAAAGCTAGGAGAGGAAAGGCAGGAAGGTCAACCAGGCGAGCGTCTGGTTTGCTACCCTACACTGGGAGTAAGGGAAAGGGGGAATTAGTAAAAGGCGATTGGAGGTTTGGTGGCAGAAAGGCAGGGAGACCACAAACAATGGAGGCGTACTATCGTCAAGTGTGATGATGAAGATATAGCTCAAAGCATGAAGACATGCGCAGCAATCTGGGGACACTGAAAAGGAAGGAGGGGATTATCGGACCTCGCCAACCGTCCAGAGAATCTACACCTCTTTTCGCAAGGTGCACCACAAATGGCGTCACTAATCCTCTCACTGACAGGTTTGTATTTCGATAAGAACACAACCTCCACTCTGGGTTAACGACACTGCAGCACTTGCACAATGCGAAAGTGGGAATGCGAACAGCGAGAAGGAATGAAAGAGAACTGCGGACGAGGTTACGCTGGCGCACGATACTTGTTACTTTTGAGACGCACTTGCCGCTGCATGTACTGCACCTGTCATTGTCTTTGGATGATACTCGGGACAGCAACGCTCACCACAGGCAAATGGTTAATGAATATTTATAGTAAATTTCCAAACAGTAAAACTGTGGTGATCAGAGGCTCAACTTAACTAATGACTCCCACATAACGTATCTGTGATGATAGATTTGACTAAGCCACGAGGTCGCTCGTTACCGGAAGTACGAAGTTCTTACCTAATCCGTCCACTAATCATTCCCACGCTGGCTGAACCGCCATATTCGCAGGTCACGCTTACACTACCGCTGTAATTCCGTCGTGTAATCCTTGAATACAGATCTAGCTTATACAGATCTTGTAAACGTATTCGGGGAACCTAATACGTGAATAGATGTTAGCACTGCACACTCCACACCACTACAATGTTCAAGAATTTATCCGCAGCAATTTACGAGGCGTGCTGCCAAAACGGGCTTTCTTTGATGATGCAGAATTTCCGCAAAGAAGGAAGAGAGAAAAGTGAAGAGAAGGGATTTACAGTATTCACGCAAAGAATAAGAAAAAGGAAGTAGCGACACCACTACTTGTAAAGTTAACGCACAGATTTTCATCTAGTCAGTATTTGAGTCCATTCCTTTCGTCTACATTTGCAGTTATTCCTTCTAGTCTACTTTTGTTTGTATTCCCGGGAATTGTACTGTATCGCGAGCGCGGCGGTACAAGGGCCGTCTATTGCTTCCACGCGCGAAATCTATAAACCATGTCTGACTGACCGAGGACGGCATTATTGTAGGTTGAATGAGGCATAGCATTCCTGACCGCCTGTGGGTCCTCAGCGTTCCCGCCCCCATCTCTCCCTTCTCATTAGCTCTAGTATAAGCGCGGTCCAAAGCTGTAGAAAGCCCTAAGTCGCCTAGGAACTGTCAAGGTCGTCTGTTGTACGCGAGGCTCACAGTTCTGCGCGGCTCGTCTAGCCATGCTTAATTTTTACCCGGGGACGCAAGTTTCGGACGGCAGGAGGCAGGCAGACAAGACAACGAGTGGACGATACGTGGCTCGGGGCTTCTCGGTAAGCGCTGAAAATTTTTCTTTTGCTTACTTTTACGCACAAGTATTAAGCGCTGTTCGAATTCATCGAAAATACATCGTGTACCTAGGCGCGTTCAAGGCCACGTGCGTGCGTGAGGTTCGGGAAACAGGATGGGGTCACTGTGAATTCACACTATATCGTGCATCCCATGACGCTCGGCAAAACCCGCAGAGGGCGGATAAATCAACGCATCTTTTAGGCGTATAGGGCCCTCGGGCTGTACTTTTCGGCAATAAAGTAGCCTTGCCGCCTGCGAGATTATCTGACTGAGCTATGCCGAATGCTTGGTTGCGATAGTCGAAAGTTAGAATCCTCCTCCTTTTTTTTTAAAACATCTAACGATGGTGTGCCTGACTTCGACCTCCTCCACTGCACTACATCTGCAGGCTTGACACCGGCAAAAGATGTCCAGAGCGAGTGGGGCTATACTAATCCAGATACAACCAAATTAGGAAGGCCCACTAAGCTTGAGCAAACACACACACTCACCAGAACAGTAATTGGCCACCCTGGTGCAGCATTCGGCCACTCCCTCCCTTATAATTCCTACAATTAACCCATGGCCCTCAGCCCCCAGCAGCTGCGGAGCACCTGACCAAGGCGGCGGTCAGACCTGTAACGCAGTAGAGAGTGCTAAGAATCTCTGGGTCCGGACAGGCTGCCAATGGAAACTGACCTGTCAACCTTTAATAGCCAAACTCTGTCGAGTGAGACTAGCTTAGCAGGACTCTTTGAGGAACTATCAGACATTGTTTGGGATATCATCGGCCTTAGTAAGATTAGAAGAACTGGTGAGGGTTATACATTACTGAATAACGGTCATGTACTTTGCTATAGAGGTATCCCAGATAAGAAGCAATATGGGGTGGGATTCCTAATCCATAAGGACATAGCGGGTAACATTGACGAATTCTACAGCACTAATCAGAAGGTAGCAGCAGACGGAATCAAACTTAATAAGACGTATAGATTAAAGATAGTACAAGCCTACGCTCCTACATCCAGTCACGATGATGAGGAAGTAGATCAGTTTTATGAAGATGTTGAATTAGCGATGAGAAAAGTGCAAACTCAGAATACTGTAGTAATGGGCTACTTTAATGCAAAAGTGGGGGAAAAGCAGGCTGGTGAACAAGCAATTGGCAACTACGGCGTCGGTTCTACGAACGCTAGAGGAGAGATGCTGGTAGAATTCGCAAAAAGTAATAAGCTAAGAATAATGAACACCTTCTTCAGAAAGCGTAGCAACAGAAAGTGGACCTGGAAAAGCCCTAAAGGTGAAACAAGAAATGAAATTGATTTCAGACTTCCTGCTGATCCCAGCATAGTGCAGGATGTAGAAGTGATAGGTAGGATAAAGTGCAGTGATCATAGGTTAGTGAGAGCTAGGATTCACCTCAATTTAAAAAGAGAAAGAGTAAAATTGGTCAACAAAAGACAGGTCAACCTAGAGGCAGAAAGGGTAAAAGCAGACAAATTCAGGCTGGTGCTTGCAAACAAATATGCAGCCTTAGAAAAGAGAGATGACGATGACATAGAGGTAATGAATGAAACCGTAACTAGGCTGGCTCCAGAGGCAGCAATTGAAGTGGGAGGCAAGGTACCAAGGCAACCAGTAGTAGGCAAGCTCTCCCAAGGAACAAAGGACATACATAATAAAGAAGCGACAAAGAATGAAAGTGTCCAACTCAAGAGATTAGATAGAATTCACGGAGCTGTCAAAACTGACCCACAAGGTGAAACAAGTGATATTCGAAATTATAACGTGAGAAAGACTGAAGCCGTAAGAAATAGACGTAGCCTGAAGTCATGAGGAGGAAACTTGGCATAGGGCAAACCAAGATGTATGCACTGAAAAATAAGCAGGGTAATATCGTCAGCAATCTCGAAGGTATAGTAAAAGCAGCGGAAGAATTCTCTACTGACCTGTACAGTACCCAGAGGACTCAGGGTAATTCCATTTGAAACAGTAATGAAGAGGACCCAGAAACTCCTCCTATAATTAGCGATGAGGTCAGAAGGGCCTTGCAAGACAGGAAACGGGGAAGAGCGGCAGGAGAAGATGTAATAACAACCGATTTAATCAAAGATGGGGGAGTTATAATGCTTAGAAAACTGGCGACTCTCTATACGAAGTGTCTATCGACTGCAAAGGTCCCAGAAAACCGGAAAAACGCAAACATTATACTAATCCACAAAAAGGGAGACGTTAAAGAATTGAAAATTATAGGCCCATTAGCTTACTCCCAGTATCGTATAAAATATTCACCAAGATAATCTCCAATAGAATAAAGGCAATACTGAACATTAGTCAACCAAGGGAACAGGCAAGTTTCAGGAAGGGATACTCTACAATGGATCACATCCATGTCATCAGTCAGGTAATGGAGAAATTCGCAGAGTACAATCAGCCTCTATATATCAGCGTCTCTATATTGCTTTCATAGATTACGAAAAGGCATTTGATTCAGTAGATATATCAGCAGTCATAGAGGCATTACTTAATCAAGGAGTACAGACCGCTTACGTAAATATCCTGGAAAATGTCTACAGAGATTCCACAGCTACGTTAATTCTCCGCGAGTAGGAAGATGCTTGTAAAGAAAGGGGTCAAACAAGTAGACACAATCTGTCCAATGCTATCCACTGCGTGCCTGGAAGGAATATTCGAGCTATTAAACTGGGAAGGCTTAGGAGTGAGGATCGACGGCGAATACCTCAGCAACCTTCGGTTTGCCGATGACATTGTTCTATTCAGCAACAGTGCAGACGGGTTACAACAAATGATTGAGGACCTTAACAGAGAGCGTGTAAGAGTGGGCTTGAAGATTAATATGCAGAAGACAAAGAAAATGATGAATAACCGGGCAAAGGAACAAGAGTTCAGGATCGCCAGTCAGCCTCTAGAGTCTGTGAAGGAGTATGTTTACCTAGGTCAATTAATCACAGAGAACCCTGGTTATGAGAAGGAATTTCATAGAACAATAAAAATGGGTTGGATCGGCATACGGCAGACATTGCCAGCTCCTCACTGGAAGCTTACCATTGTGATTGAAAAGGAAGGTGTATAATCAGTGCATTTTACCGGTGTTGACATATGCGGCGGAGACTTGGAGACTGACAAAGAAACTTGAAAACAAGTTGAGGACCGCACAAAGAGCGATGGAACGAAGAATGCTAGGCATAACCTTGCGAGACAGAAAGAGAGCGGTTTGGATCAGAGAGCAAACAGGTATAGCCGATATTTTAATTGACATTAAGAGAAAGAAATAGCGCTGGGCAGGTCATGTAATGGGCAGGTTAGATAACCGTTGGAATATTAGGGCTACAGAATGGGTACCAAGAGAAGGGAAGCGCTGTAGAGGAAGGCAGGAGACTAGGTGGTGCGATGAAATTAGGAAATTCGCGGGTGCTAGTTGGAATCGGTTGGCGCAGGACAGAGGTAATTGGAGATCGCAGGGAGAGGCCTTCGTCCTGCAGTGGACATAAAATAGGATAATGCTGCTGCTGCTGATGATGATGATGATACGATGATGATGATGAATCTTTGAATGAAAGTCTTACGATAAACACATTTGAAACTATGCGGGAACAAAGAAAGCTGCAATAGGAAAAGAAGAAAGAGGAGTGGCTGCTTGGGGGGAATTAAAGCTATCGCAGGACCTTTCTAATGATATTTTGCTTATACTTTGTCATTCCCTAGAATGCCTTGGCCTAACGATGGCCTAAGGAGGATCAACAGCAATTTATAATTGAAAGAAAAGCACCAATCTTAGCGCATACAGGCGCAGTTGGTCTCGGTAACGAAAGCTGAACTGGGCCGCGGAGCGAGTTTCCGCACCAGTCCACGCAGTCATCAAGGCGCCATCAGTCCAGTTCACTCGCAGTGCCTTTGGCTCGGTCCTTTAGCGGCGCCTCAGCGTGAGCGCGCCATTCGGTCCACGTGATCATTTGTAGCACAATCTAGTTTGGGACCACGTCAAAGCGTGGACATTAAGGCAATCGGATTTGAGCTCCATTCAAACCAGAAGTGACGTCATTTTTTGTTGTCAAAGACTCGAAACTTTTTTTTGTGGCCTGCCACTACAGCCATATTTTCAGACGCCACGCAATTCGACTCGATGGGCTTTTCGAGCTTTTAGCACGAAATCAAACGCACACCTAAAGGCTGATGGCCGCGCGTAGGCCCGGTCAACGCGCTAACCGCACGCATATGCGCTTACTGTTCGGCACCACGCGGAGGATAGCACAGAACTTTGTTTCCGTGAAGCTTCACTTACCGCGTGAGAACAACATACCTCAGGCCGCAGTCAGTGTAGGTACACTGACTGTGGCGCGCTGTGACGGCGCGCTGTGGCTCGTCCCATCTCCACGGTGTGTGTCCCATCTCCGAAACTTGTTCCATAAAGGGAAACGATTCCTATAAAGCCACTGCCAGCGTACGTGTTTGTTCTCATAAACTGCAGATGGACTAGCCATAGGTCGTGATGCGCGTAAAATGCGCGGCCAGTCATCGCCTGTGGATGCTTGCAGTGCAGTGAGAATGCACAGATTTATTTTCAGAAAAACCGCAAAAAAAAAAAAAAAAAAATACCGGGAGACCGGCCTCACAGTTTAACTTGCGGAGTTCATTATGAACTCAGTTCAACCCTAGAGCACAATAATCGGACGAAATTACTTAGGCAACGGCATCGCGATGGTATATATACTCCGCGATTGGATCCGTTGGTTGGATCATTATGGCGCGCGCAGGGGGGCGTAGCCCGGCGTGGTTCTGCTTCGAAGACCAGAAACGTAAACAAGTGAGGATAATCTGCCCCGAAAAGATGTCGAAGTAACGGCAAGTTCCGGCGTCACTGAGCTTCACAAAGAATGACGTCAGGGCCTCTCCTTTGATATTTGTTTTCTTCCTCCATGGCTGCATCGTATTGGAATTGATAGGTGCGTGCACTCACGCCCCTAACAATATAGAAGGGGGCGTGAGTGCAACGCCCCCTTCTGAATAAGGGTGCTGAATAAGGGGCGTTTATTGTTAATGATATAGCAAAAGAGAGTAGTGTTTTCTGTCCTCACCACGCGTACATAACATTGATTGGGAATTTTATTTTAGTTGAATGAAATCATACTGTCTCGTTTTAAAGGAAAAATTTATTCTTCTCTTTGAATGTCTGTTCCCTCCTCAACTAGCCGCGCTTCAATCGCTACTGATGTCCGTGATAATTGGTTCTAGACCGCTTTCTGCCCGCAGCTTCGCGACCCTTAGATCGACTTTGACACACACGCTCAGAGTAACACGGTATAAACAAGCGGTTGCGTCACAAATGTACGCAGGGGGGAAACTTGTCTATTTCAAACATATTCGTTTGAAATAGACAAGGACTATTCCTGCACTTGTAAAACTTAGTAACATTATCCCCACTGTTGGCTAACGTTTGGCTAACGCTATAACATAGAACCTGTGGCAGATAGCGCAGCAGCTCTATCTGCCACGAGCAAGTATCTGAAAAAATAGAACTTTAACCATCATGCTTTGGAAAAAGAGCACGATATCATCCTTCAGTGGATTCCGGGTTATTGCGGAATTGTCAGCAATAACTGCGCTGAGAAGGCTGTCTGCTCTGCCTACGGAGTGACCAGACGCTTTCAATCTCACTGGCGAGGACGGGCGCTGCAAGAAAACTTCGTTTGCTGGCTCGCACGACGCACGATTTTCTGGAGTTCTCTGAGCGTCTATATAGTTGCCGCGTACGTGCCCGGGACCCTCTGTTACAGGTGCAAGTGCCAACTAGCTTCTCCCGCAGCGATGCATTATTGCTCTACCGCCTATGGCTGGGTGTGGTTTTTTTTTCTTTTTCTCGCTTGGGTGTCTACGCTGGCATAACGTCAGAATCAAATTAAATGTAAGCATGTGGTCTCGTTCCATGCAGATATTGCAAAAGCGATTAATAAGATGTATTGTCCAGCAGCCATCCTTCATAGTCTTCAGGTTGGTTACTTGTAAATTTCACACCCCTAAGTACACCTTCGCGAACTTTCTCCTTGCACACATGCAAACTAGATGGCGGGCATCCGCTGCAGACTCAGGGACGGAGCACTTCGGACATATATATTCATATGCGCTACCCCAAGTACAAGTGATGATGGTGTATAGATCACCTAGACCTGAATTCACCCGAGGTAGACTTCCTCCACCGGTGAAAAATTGTGGGGGAGGGAACACGGGGGATGAGGGTGCGCGTGTCACGCCAAAGGCTAGATTTTCCTGGCAATGAAAAGAGAGCGGGGGTCAGAGGGAAGAGAAAGAGGAATAGTTACGGGTATCTAGAAAGAGTGAACAAGGTCATTGTTGTGGTCAGTGCCTGCACCTAGTGCACAGTGATGTTCACATGTGAATACTTCAGAAGTTTGTGAACCTATTCACACGTGCGCAGCGTTTTCGTTACTTGTTTGAGTTGTCTAACTGCGCTGAGGCTATCAGTATAGCTGGAGGTTTCGCTGACGAGTGCTTCTACCGCGTCTTGTGTAGCCTGCAGCTCAAATAATAAGCCATCTGAAAAGTAATTTACATAACTGCGGTTACCTACTCATGGGTTAATCGCCGCATTTGGAAGGCATGTTCCTATCGTATTGGTATGGCCGATGCACCAACGTGCGACACTTGTGGATATGCAGAAACTATTGAACACCTGTTGTGCACTTGTTCGCAGTACGACGTCGATCAAGCGCACCTCCTAGTGCGGTGCACACCTCGATCGAGCGCACCGCACTAAGCCGACTGGACTATAGAACCGTTTCTCAAACGAAAATTATTGGATCCGTCGCTGGCGGAGAAAGCTATTCATGCGTTCCTGAAGTTTTTCAAGAACATCGGCTTCAGTGCTTCCTACTGTGCGCGCGCGGTGCTCACTCTTTTCCTCGTTCACTTTCCCTTTCCCCTGCCTATAGAGAACTCAAAAGTGAGCACGTGCTCGGTGGGGCATCGTGCTATCGTCTTCTTTTTTCTTTTTTTTTTTCCTGCTGTGCACATGCCTTGCGCTTACTTCTTTTTCTGTCAGCATAGCCCTTTGCGTATGATCAGTACCTCTATAACCAAAATACTTAAATAACGTGAAGAATATTTTTGCCATTAGGACTAGTCAAGTCGCCGTTCTTGGTGACATTGACTTAACGCCATGGATTAGGTACTGCACTGTACCGTGTGACGTTTAAAAAAAATCATTTGGGGTATAACGTCCCAAAAGCAGCTCGCGGGGCGCTCCGGAATAACTTGCACTACCTGTGGTTCTTTAACGTGCACCGAAAGCACGGTACACAAGCGTTTTTGCGTAGCTAACTTCTCCTCAATAATTTCTTCTCATTCAGTGAGAATGCCTCACCTTGAGACAGCTTACGAATTTGTTTTCTCCATTTAGGCAAAACAATCTATAGTTACGGCAATCTCGCCGTGTTTGCAACCCTTCTTTTCAGCAGCCACTGCAGTGTATACGTGCATCCGGCGAAGTGATCTTCATTTGTTCCGTTACTGTCATTGTGATGGTGCGCCATATACCATCCCCTTTCAGTGGTTTCTCATTCACAAGCTCCTTAGTTAACCTTTTCTTTAGAATACGGACTCTAAGGTCTGCACAGAACATTTATATTTCATTTAATTCATATCGAAATGAGACAATATTCGTTATTCCAGTCGATATTCGAAGGCCATTTTGCTATTTGTATTCGATCCGATTCGATAGTGTCGCTTTTCAAACACTATTGATACATTGCATCGCCTAAATCGAGACAACATATTCGCGGGCTGCCTAAAGCGAGGCGTGCTTATTTAACGACTGGAAATTATTGTGCGGAATTGATTTTCTTTATGCATTCTCTCCAGAACTGGTGCGTTTGCGCAACAACCGCGGTAACCCCTGCAGCAGAAGCATTCGGAAGGACATCCATTTGCATCGGTCTTTCTGCTGTGCTTTCGGCAGTGATGATGATATGTACAGGTACAATGATGACATGAACCGATAATGATATGTACAGATGAGGAAGATGAGATGCGAATACATTTCTCACACTAATTTCCCCCTGTAGCGCAAGCGGCCAGCCTGGCCGCAGAAGTGTGCTACGAAACGCGCCGTACATAAGGTTTCAAACGAGACACGTGCAAATCTCGGTCCCGCGGCAACGACGGTCAGAGGGAGCACAAAGAGGCGAAATGCGGTAATTAACAGGCGAAGTTCGTTCAGGCATCCGGTAGGGTCCAAGAAAACGACTGTGAAATTTCTCACATAAACCGGGGACACGTACAAGTGTCCAGAGTAGTACTTCGTCGCCAGGGCAGAAAATCACACTGCGGTGAGTGGAGCCTTAGCGGTGCTTGCGAGCATCTTGGATGATGTCGGTGTTAATGCGGGCGAGGTAGCGGCAGTGGGTGAGGCGGGAAACAAATTGTTTGGAAAAAGGCATTGCCGATGAGACAGGGGCCGAGAAGAAAGATGCATCAAGGGCGAAAGTTGGTGAGCGGCCGTAGACAAGGAAGAATGGGGAAAAACTGGCGGTACGTCGAGATGCAGTGGTATAGGCAAAAGTCACAAACGGTAGGATTGCATACCAGTTTGTGTGGTCCCGGCTGATGTACATTGAGATCATGTCGGAGATCGTACGATGGAAACACTCGGTCAAGCCATTGGTGTGTGGATGGTAGCTGGAAGTTGCTTTATGAAATGTGGTGGTAGCTCGTAGAACTTCGGCAAGAATGGAAGACAGGAACACCGAGCCACGGTCGCCGAAGAGAACGCGTGGTGCTCCATGGCGTAAAAAGATGCTTCGCATGGCTCTGTCCAAATGAAGGGTATGGCAGCTCCAAGAAGTTGGTGGTGCGGAGGTGTAAGCGTTACAAAGTTGCGTATAAAACGGCTGAAGTAGGAGGCGAGGCCGATAAAACTGCGCAAGGCTTTTTGACGTTTTGGCCGGGGAAAGTTGAGGACTGCGACAATCTTCTCCGGGTCCGGTCGAATCCCTTCTTTACTAAATGTCCAAGAACACATTGATGGTCTTGCTCCCGAAGTGGCATTTGTAATGCGACAGCGTTTAAGGAGCTCGTGTCCCAGAAATGCCGGTGTCGTCGGCGTCGGCGGCGTTTGCCGTGAGCGAAAAATGGCGGAAGAGAATTCATAAATTAAAAACAACTTGCAAGATGGGCTGGGTGGGAATCGAACCAGGGTTTCCGGAGTGTGAGACGGAGACGCTACCACTCAGCCATGAGTTCGATGGTTCAAAGCGGGACAAAAGCGCCTCTAGTGAATGCGAGGTTGCCTTAGAAACGTGCCGTAGAAAGTTATACTGCGGTGTATATCGGTAATTATGAGCATGTAAATTACAGAAGTTGCAGTTAAACGCGTAGCGAAGTACGTTTCCGCTACATTTCTTCTGCGCTTGGCGCACACGCAGAGCCATCTTGCGGCAAACACAGAAGACCCCCTCCTCGCTATGTACGGCGCTGCCCCGACAGGTGGCGGGCCACTCGCCCGCTTCTCCCCTTCGTCTCGTTTGAGCGCATCGGGGCGGTGCGAGGACCGGTGCGAGGATGCCCCAATACCCTTGCGTTTAATAAGTTTTCTCGCTCCCTCCCCTTCCAACTTCGAGCGTGCGTCACTCGAACCCTCGTATTTAGGCGACGCGGCTTCTCTTTCGGCTCACAGCGCGATTCCTAGGGGCCGCGTCCGATGCGGGATGCCTCTGACGTGATCGCTGCGCCGTAGCGCGTCTGGTGGGAAAGCGTCCCCTGCGATGTGTGCCGTGCTGCTGGCGAGGAGTCATGCGTCTGCGTGGTGCTCCCAACCGAGATAGAGGACGATCCCATCGAGGCGTCAGCCCCATGATCGCGTCCGCCTTCATGGCGCGTCGCGGCCCGGCTGTCCGTGCCGATCACGACGTTTGGCTCGCGTAGATAGTTTCTCCCTCCGAGACACCGAGTTCTTTGGTTCGTTCCGCTTGCTCAGGCGCACATTTCGTCTTTGTGTGACTCAAAAGCATGCCGAGCGAATGAGTGGGCTGTGCGAATGGGGTGCAATAACGCTATCGCGTTCCACTCTTGAAGGCGAAGCTTAAGCGTCCTCCAAGTTTTTTTTTTTGTGTTCAGCTGCAGTACAGCCTTGGCAAGACAGGTTAAATCTTTATCAAGGGGCTCGAGATGTTGTGAGAATGTTGAAGAAAAGACAACTATATCGTCAAGATAGCATAGGCAGGTCTTCTATTTGAGACCACGTAAGACACTGTCTATGATGCGCTCGAATGTGGCAGGCGCGTTGCAGAGTCCGAACGGCATCACGTTGAATTCATCACGTCCGGGGTGGCAAATGCCGTTTTCTCCTTGTTAGGCTCGTACATTGGTATTTGCCAGTAGCCTGATCGAAGGTCAAGTCTGGAAAATACTCGGTGCCCTGCAGCGAGGACAACGCGTCATCAATTCGTGGCAGGGGATAAACGTCTTTGCGTGTGATTTTGTTGAGGGCACGGTAGTCGACGCAAAAGCGAACTGAGCCGTTCTTTTTCTATTCAAGAACCACTGGAGAGGGCCAGGGACTTGAGGAAGGGCGTGTTATATTCCGGTCAAGCATATCGCACACATTTTTTTTTCGATGACCTTGCGCTCGGTAAGAGACTCTCTATATGGACGTCGGTGAACGATACGGGAGCCATCGGTCTGAATGCGATGAGTGACGACAGGCGTTTTACCGAGGACGGGTGAATGTACGTCGAAAAAGGCACCTTGTTTTTTCAGCAAATGGAGTAGATCTCGAGTCTGAATATGTTAAAGGTCTGAGCTGATGTAAGTTGTCAGAAGAGAGCAAGAGTCGAGATGAGGCAAAGTTGACTCCGGTGGGGCAACAGTCAAAGGAACAAGGACAACGGGTTGAGTATCAACAGCTCATGTTATAGTCGATCTACAGGGCAAGAATTGGGCATCGGGAGTAGTGTTCAATGCAGTAACCATTGCGCACCATTACTGAAATGAAGAAGGGTGGAAGCGATCACAATTATTCTAGATGAAATGCGGCCATACGGGTGAATGAACATGTCGCCATGTACGATATCGGCGCAATGAACGACGATTATTTCTTCTCTAGAGGACCAAAAGCACACAATCTGCGGCTGTTACGAAATGGTTATGAGCATCATCTGTAGAATGGCATTGCTGACTGGTGCCGGTCAAGGAAAGGAGGCGCTGGCGACAGCTGATAAACGCGGAGGCGGATGACAAGAAATCCCAACCCAAAATAAGTTTGTGAGTGCACTCACCTAGCACGGCAAATATTGTGACGACGGATGCCATCGATGGAGACACGTACTGTACACCGCGCGATCGGGTAAAATCTGACATTGTTTCCACCACGCAAAGGAGCGCCGCAGTATGGCGTGCTCACTTTTCGTAGATAGGAGCATAAATCAGCACGAACGATAGAAATGGCGGCAACAGTGTCAATAAGAGCTTCTACGCGAACACCTTCCACACACTAATAATAGATTCGACGGGAGCTCTTGATTAATCACAGGCAGTCCGGAATCTTCTGAGAAACTTCTTGATTCTCGAAGATTCCGCGCTACGACGTCAAAGAAGTCGCGGCTGTGATGATATGTACAGATACGATGATGACATGAATTGATGATGATATATACAGATGAGGAAAATGAGATGCGAATACGTTGCTCACAATACATATATATATATGTATATATATATATATATATATATATATATATATATATATATATATATATATATATATATTTATAACAGTTGCACTCAAAGAAACTCCGTGTGACCTCAAAGAATTGTTCACCGAAGTGACGGCCTTATACGAGTTGGTGAATTAAAGGTCAATAATTTAGCTTCGCCTTAATTAACACCCAAGGTTGTAGGTTTGACTCCCACCACAGGTCGAGGGTTCGACGACTTTTGGGACCATCGGTGGTCAGGCCAACGGCGACATGTAAGCCGCATTTTCCGCCTCACGAACCATATGATGCTTTCGCATTAATAATTGTTACTTGGCTACCTCCTTTTGCTTAAAAAAATATATTAAACGTTGTTCTGTGTATATATTTAAATATATTGTGTCTGTGCAGGGTGTTCACAATGGAAATTAAAAAGAAATGAAGTGAAAAATACAGATGAGGTAGCCGCCGCTGGTGCTCCTATATACTGAGCTTGTCCTCCTATTGTCAGGATTTGCAGAAATAAAAGAAAAGTATGAATGAAAATCCGTGTACGTCCACGCCAACAATGATGCAATAAGCTTTTAGCCACAACAAATTTTTAAGTGAAAAGGTAGAAGCAACTCAAAAGAAACCTCAATTGATGTGGGTGTAAGCACTCTGGTAGTATGGCACTTCAAGAGGAATGGGGTAGGCTTCAGCATCCCCGCCCCTCCCCCTCCCCCCCAAAAGAAGAAACTTCAGAGGGGGTTTGGGCTCCGGACCCCCCCCCCCCCCCCGTAGTAGGCGCCTATGAGGCAAGACAAAAGGAGGATATAATCCTTCTAACTAAGGCATTCGCATCGCTGGAGCAGCATCATGTTTCTATGTAGCAGTTATCATGTAAAAACACATGGAGTCTCATAACTAATACAACACTTTGCAAGGACAACCAATCACAAGCATGCGTTATTAGCCACACATGAAATATATTGCTACGGCATGAGCCGGGCGCGGAGAAGAGGAAGAAGAGGTTAGCTGGTGGAGCCTCGGGATGCCATCTTGACTTCACCATCAATCTCGTCCCTTAAATAAAGCCGGTTTAACGTTAACCGCAACAGTTTTGTGGTGGAGGTGCGGGGTACTTCGACCAAGACGATGGAGCAGCTGCAGCAAGTGCCACGCCGGAGCCGACGCATCGCTCGACTGCCTCCAACACCGCTTGAGATCCCGATGTCCCACAGCGGCGACCAACAGCCTTCTCTGGCTGCTCCAGTTCGAACAACCGGCGCCTGGATGCATCAGATGGAGCCCCGCCCTTTCTCAGGAAAATTCGGTGAGGACGTGGAGGAATGGCTCACTCACTACAAGCGTGTGAGCAAGTACAATGGCTGGAACTCCATGGCTCAGCCCGACAATGTGGTTCTGTTCCTCACAGACACTGCGCTAGTGTGGTTCGAGAACCATGAAGATACCTGCACAACGTGGGACAGCTTCGTTACTCACCTCACAGAGTGCTTCGGCGATTCCACCACGAAAAGGAAGCGGGCGGAGCAGACATTGCTTCAGCGCGCTCAAGTACCAGGTGAGACCTGTACTACGTACATAGAGGCAATCCTGAAGCTTTGCAGAACGGTCAATCCTCGAATGTCCGAAGAGGACAAGGTTAGACACCTTCTCAAAGGCATAGCCGAGGATGTTTATAATTATTTAATCGGAAAGGAGAGTCTCGCCTCGGTCGCCGACCTCATCAAGCATTGCCGCACATTTGAGGCCTTGAAGCTGCGCCTTATCACGCCAAAGTTCGGCAGGTTAGCAAATGTCACAACGGTGGCAAGCGTTGACGAAAGCGACAACTACGGTTTTCAATTTGACCTTGCGGCAACTATAAGGCAAATTATCCGCGAAGAACTTGAACGACACACCAAAGGGGCGGATGTCGAACAGCTTGGTTGCGCTTCCAACCAACCTCAAGAACATGCATCTGCTGTGTCCGCATTATCTGCCATGCCAGGCGTTGCAGACTGTCGAGTCGATCAGCTGCGACAGCACCGACGTACCTTTCCCAACGACATGACGCACGATCAACGAACTCGTCGAGCTATCACCACGAATCGGAATTCGGAAGATCTCGTTTATTATTCGCAGCGTCCCAGGGTTGACCCCCAGGCTTACAACGTCGGTCGCGCATCGCCCGTTTGTTACAGCTGTGGCGCCTCAGGACACATTGCTCGTTTTTGTCGCCGGCGCCGACAGACAACAACATATGGCCCACCACCAACTTGGCCGAATTTCGAACGTGACAAATATGACGACCGCTGGCCGACAGACCCTGATACTGCCAACACTACAGGCGCGCCACCCCGGAATACCTTCCGTCAATATAGTAGAAGGAGTGGCTCGCCAGCTTCAGACCGCAGCCTGACGCCCCCAACCAGTCGCCAACGCCGTTCACCGTCACCACGGCGACGTGCTACGTCTCCACCGCCGTCGGGAAACTAGCCGGCGCGGCCGATGGAGGTAAGGTCGCCGAACAGTCTGCGTCTCTGCGAAATACTCCTCTGCCTATTATGATGGTGAAGAACAAAGTGCGTGTGTTAATTGATAGTATACCTGCAACAGCATTAGTGGATACTGGTGCTACCGTTTCCGTCATGAGTGTGACTTTCAAAGAGAGGCTGGGTCGGAAAGTTATGTTCCCGTGGAATGATGGTGTGACGTTTCGTGGTGTCAGTGGAGAGTGCCTAGTCCCCCTTGGTATTTGTGTTGCAAGTGTTTTATTCGGAGGAGAAGATCTTAAAACAAAATTTCTCGTACTACCGCGGTGTACTCATGATGTGGTTCTGGGGATTGACTTTCTTCAGGATTGTGGTGCATCCGTTAACTGTGGCACAGGCGAAATTACATTGAATAGCGCGCTTCTCGCCACCCTTGCCGACACATCCTTACCAGTGAAAAACTATTGTGTTGTTTCGAACGATTTGCTGCTACCGCCTTGGCCGCTGTCACGTATCCCGGTCAATTTTGCTGCTGCCGACCTTTCATCGTTTGACGCGCAAGTCCAGCCACTTACGTCGAGCTGCGCAAAGAAAGATGTACTTGTACCACACTCTGTCGTGGGAGTAGTGAATGGCGCCTCAAATTTGTGGGCTTTCAATTGTTCTTGCGTCCCTGCTCTTCCGCGCGATATGAAGCTCGCTGAATTCGACGAGATTACTTACAGCTCCATTACAGTTCTAAGCGAGGAGGAGCAGTCTAGCGATCCCCACCGAAGCACTTCTGAAGAGCAGATCCTACGGATGATCAACAAGGCGCTACCCTCAAATGAGCGTTATGCTCTCGCACAAGTTTTGTGGGCACACCTTTCTGTGTTCGATTTTACACAAGGCGACAAGCAGGCTTCACTCCCGCGTTCTCGTGCTCGCCACAGAATTGACACCGGATCCGCGCACCCCATTCGGCAAAAGCCTTACTGCGTTTCTTCAACAGAGAGGACAGTTATTGCTGAACAGGTGAAAGACATGCTGCGGAAAAGTGTTGTTCAAGAGTCCTCTAGTCCGTGGGCAGCACCAGTAATCTTAGTAGAGAAGAAGGATGGATCGTGGCGGTTTTGCGTTGATTACAGGAAACTGAATGCGGTCACCAAAAAGGATGTGTATCCGCTTCCTAGAATTGATGATGTCATCAGTTGTCTACATTCCGCTGCCTACTTTTCATTACTGGATTTGCGATCAGGGTATTGGCAGATACCCATGCACCTAGACGATAAGGAGAAAACGGCCTTCGTGACACCAGCCGGTCTTTATGAATTTAACGTTATGCCGTTCGGCCTTTGTAACGCGCCAGCAACATTCGAACGATTCATGGATACTATCCTCCGAGGACTTTAATGGGAAATTTGTTTGTGCTACCTCGATGATGTGGTTATTTTTGGCAGCACATTGAGTGAGCATAACAGCCGTCTCAATCTTGTTCTGGATTGTGTCAAACAAGCCGGCTTGATCCTAAATTCCAAGAAATGTCGTTTCGGGGAAACCGAGACGTTAGTACTTGGGCATCTGGTCGACAAAAACGGTGTGAGGCCAGATCCACGGAAGATTGAGGCAGTCAGCTCCTTCGAAGCGCCGAAGTCAGTGCGGGAGTTAAGGAGTTTCGTGGGCCTGTGCTCGTATTTTCGTCGCTTCATCCCAAGATTCGCCGACGTGGTGTACCCCCTAACATGTCTTCTCCAAAAAGCCGTCCCTTTCAACTGGACATCGGCTTGCGACGACGCGTTCCGCCAGCTAAAATTTCTGCTAACATCAGGGCCCATATTGCGTCACTTCGATGCATCCGCACCTACGGAAGTGCACGCTGATGCCAGTGGCATCGGCATCGGTGCTGTACTAGTGCAACGTCATCAAGGAGCTGAACACGTTGTGGCTTATGCTAGTCGCTCTTTGACCAAGGCGGAACGCAATTACACTGTGACCGAGCAAGAATGCTTGGCAGCTGTTTTCGCTGTCCACAAATTTCGGCCTTATATCTACGGACGCCCGTTCACTATCGTTACTGACCACCACGCGTTATGCTGGTTGGTGAATCTCCGTGACCCGAGTGGTCGACTGGCACGTTGGGCTCTTCGACTGCAGGAGTACGACTTCGTTATTTCCTGCAAGTCCGGGCCTCGCCACGCAGATGCGGACTGTCTCTCCCGCCTTCCTCTGACGACGACGGAATGTGACGAAGACAATTTTGATGACTGTTTTGCTCCCATTTCTTCTACATTCCCAGACTCGATGACTTTCAAAGCAGAGCAGGAAAATGATATTAGTTTGGAACCTCTATTTGTAGCCGCATCGCGTCCTGGAGCCACTGGTCGATTTTGTGTCCGTGACGGCCTGCTTTACAAGACCAATTATTCGGCTAAAGGCGCACGCTTCCTTCTGGTGGCGCCGCAGAGTCTGCGAACGGACATACTGAGAGCCATGCACGACGATGTGACCTCTGGCCATCTAGGATTCATTAGAACTTTGAACCGGACACAGGAGCGTTTTTACTGGCCCAGAATGCGGGACACAGTCAAGCACTACGTCGCCAGTTGCGAACAATGTCAACGCTACAAGCGCCCTACGACCGCTCCGCCAGGTCTTCTCCAACCTCTGCCGCCGCCTCGCCTGCCATTTGAACAAGTGGGTATCGATCTTCTGGGCCAATTTCCCCGATCATCTAACGACAACCGATGGGTGATCGTATGTGTCGACCATCTGACCCGTTACGCGGAAACGGCGGCCGTACCATTTTCAACAGCTGCGTCCGTTGCAACGTCTTTGCTTCGATTCATTATTCTTCGACATGGTCGCCCCCGTGTCATCATTAGCGATCGCGGTCGTCCCTTCGTTGCGGACGCCGTAGAAGAACTGCTTCGTCTCTGCAGTTCGCAGTTCCGTCATTCAACGCCTTATCACCCTCAGACAAATGGGCTTGTAGAACGTACGAACAGAACTCTAACGAACATGCTGGCCATGTACGTATCTTCCGATCACAAGGACTGGGATGACGTACTCCCCTTCATAACCTATGCTTATAATACTGCAAAGCATGAGACGACCGATTACAGTCCTTTTTATCTCCTTTACACACGTTCACCGCTAAACTGCATTGACACTATACTACCGTTTGACGTTCACAGCGAGTACTCTGTTGCCAAGACGCTTTGTCTTGCCGAAGAAGCCCGGCGTATCGCTCGTCTTCGTACTGTGGCATCACAACACCGATCGAAAGAGCGCTATGACAGCCGACACCAGTCCGTCTCGTACGCTAAAGGAGACTTTGTGTGGTTGTGGACTCAGGAACCTAAACGTGGCTTATGTGAAAAGTTTTTACCCCAGTACACGGGCCCATTCGTCATTGTAGATCGCTTGAGTGACTCGACGTACGTGGTGGCACGCTTGACGTCCGCTGGTCGTCGGTCTAGCCGGACCCAGTTAGTACATGTTGCCCGTCTTAAGCGGTTTCACCCTACGCTTTCCGAGTGATTTGTACTTGTCCAGCGGGCTTCGTATGGCAACCGGGGATTGCTACGGCATGAGCCGGGCGAGGAGAAGAGGAAGAAGAAGTTAGCTGGTGCAGCCTCGGGACGCCATCTTGACTTCACCATCAATCTCGTCCCTTAAATAAAGCCGGTTTAACGTTAACCGTAACAATATCATATTATATTACATTGATAACAACGCTAATAAATTTCAGATTTTCGTCAGTTTGTGTACACCAATGTGTTTCCACTCATCGTCATTTGTGAGCCCAACTTGTCGAAACCAATCAGACTGTCAGGGTACGAATTTATGTCATCAACAAATGATGCATGCAGCAAAATCATCGTTTTTGTTCGTCGTGAACTCGGCTATGTTTTGTAACCAATTGCGTCCCACGACGACACTCACTATATATACATCACAGTTAAAAAGAACAAAGTCTTGTTTACGCTCATATGCGTGTATATATCGCCTTCAAGCAGTTTCGATACTAAAAGATTAGCGGATATCTTGAGTGTTTGTCCCGCCCCATGGGTCATCATAGGAGATTCCAATGCACACGATCCAGCATGGGGAAGTACAAGGACAAATGCAAGAGGACGAAGATTAGTAAGCATTCCCTACAACTATGGCCTCACTCTCCTGAACGATGGTAGCCCCACCTTTCTTCGAGGTGTGACATACGGTAGCTGCCTCGACCTTGCTTTCGTCTCCGATTCTCTCGCCAGATGTGTGAAGTGGTTTCCAGACATTGAGACACATGGGAGTGATCACATTCCCACCTATCTGAACATCAATGGCTTGTCTAGATCAGGCCCACGGAATAGCATTCGGACGATTCAATGGGCCAACTTCAAATCTGAAATGGAAGATGCCTGCTGCGAGGGCCTACCCTCTGGGTTAGAGCAAACAATTAATAGTACGATTCAAAACGCCACTCGCGTGATGACGATCTCTTCCACGCGAAATGACTTCGACATAGAATTAGAGCGACTTCGAGCACTTCGTCGCCGGGCTGAACGTCGGTATCGGCGTACAGAATCAATCCATGACCTTAGGGCTGCCAGGAGGATGCAAAAGAAGATTCAGCGTCGTATGGATAGATTAGCGTCGGAACGTTGGGCAACGGTTTGCCAGACACTCGACCTCCGCAAGCCACTGTCTCACATTTGGAAAACGGTGCAAGGCCTGCGTTGCCTTCCGGAACGGCGTTTTCCATTCAAGACGCTAGCGCTTTTCCAAGGGCGGCAAGACATCGATGTCGCAGAAGACTTTTGTGCGCGGATCGCAGACCAAGCGACTCGTCCAGATCCTCCAGCCCGAGCTGACGTTCCCCATTCCCGTGATTGCCGCATGGACCTTCCTTTTACAATGGACGAGCTCGAGGCGGCACTAGCTCTCTGCAGGCGCTCTTCATCTCCGGGTCCAGATGGTATATCATACCGAGCCTTGTGCTATCTCGGAGAATACGCACTGAGAGAATTGTTGAGTCTTTACAACTCCTCATGGCAGGAGGGAAATGTTCCTGACGAATGCAAAGTAAGCCACCTGGTGCCACTCTTGAAGCAGGGTTAATACCCGCTACAGAGCTCACCTCTCACCGCCCAATAGCGCTGGCTAGCTGTGTAGGAAAGATGATGGAACGAATGATCCTTGGCTGCCTGGAATGGTACCTTGAACACTGCAAGATTTATCCGAATTTCATGGCTGGTTTCCGACGTGACCGCTCTTCTATCGACAATGTACTTGATGTCGTTTCATATGTCCAGCACGAAAGGTCCCGTAAGCGTTTATCTGCAGCTTCATTCTTAGATGTGAAAGGGGCATACGATAACGTATTACATGAGGCCATTCTCGACGCTCTTGCGACGGTTGGCCTAGGTGGTCGAGTCTTTTTGTGGATTGCAAGTTCCCTATCTGCAAGGTCATTCTATATGTTAACTGACGATGGCCCAACTACGCGACGCTATACAAGCAGGGGCGTTCCTCAAGGCGGTGCTCTCAGCCCGACGCTCTTGTTGGACTTGCTGAATACTTGACAATTACCATCAAAATTTCAATATACGCAGACGACATCTGTGTCTGGACTTCGGCAGTCACACGTCCTCAGGTACGTGGGCGGCTTCAAAGAGCGGCAACTTTCACAGCGAGCTGCTTGTGTAAACAAGGTCTCAGCATACCACCAGAAAAATGCGCGCTAGTGGCATTTACTCGCAAACCAATGACGTCTTATGTCATCTCAATCAATGGGCGGACCATTTCTTATGTCAGAACCCACAGATTTCTTGGCGTAATTATTGACCGAGACCTCTGTTAGAGCCCGCACGTGGCCTACAGGAAACGGCGCCTGACAGCAACTTCCCAGTTGTTTAAATACTTGACAGGAAAAACATGGGGGATGTCAGTAGACGCAATGCTGAAACTCTACAGAGCTCTATTTCTCGTTTTTTTTTAATATAGTCTACCTGTACTGAACAACACCTGCAAGACAAATATTCGTGTTCTGCAAGCAGCACAAGCTCAAGCACTCAGAGTTTGCCTTGGTTTGCCCAGATGCACGTCAACAGAGGCAACTACTGCGATTGCTCGGGACCGTTCAATGCAAACTCACATTACGATGGAAGCCCTGAGAACGCACATCAGACATTTTGCACGTGCCACCTATCACCACATTGCAACACTACCTTCAGACAGGCACCAAGCATCATCCTCTTAAACTATCGTCAAGTACAGCGACAAACTTCACTCGAGCTTCGCCGCTGCATCTAAACCATCGATACCCACTTGGTGTCTTATCAGCCCCACAGTCCATCTCAGTGTTCCAGGAATCGGGAAAAAGTCGGAGCTGTCGTCGCCTGTGCTGAAACAACTGTCTGCTTCTTCTGCACGAGAGGTACGCGGATAGTGAACATATTTATACTGATGGTTCCACAAACATCCAGTGTTCGTCCGGTGCTGTGGTTGTCCCAGCAAGAGCTGTTACCATCAGCTTTAGGACTGACCACCCAACGACATCGACATCTGCGGAACTAGCTGCTCTTCGCGCTGCACTTTGTTTCGTCAATCGGGAACCACCTTCACAATGGTCAATCTTCAGTGACTCGAAGGCAGCCCTACAATCTGTGCTATCAGCTCTGCGTCGCGGGCCATTCGAACAGCTCGTATTCGATATTAGATGCCTACTCCATACACCACATCAGAAAGGACACCACGTGACGTTTCAGTGGCTGCCAAGTCACTGCGGCGTCATAGGAAACGAAGACGCCGATAATGCCGCTCGGGCAGCTCTTGAAGACACACAGGAATAGGCCATAGCACTTTCACGGTCCGACGCAGCCAGCAGACTTCGGGTGCTTGCACAGGAGATCACGCTCTCTCTATGGTGCACACCAAGCAGCCAGACCAACCGGAGCAATAGTCAATACGACCTGCCCTCTTTGATGCATCTCTCTATGCCAACTGGACTCCGCCGAAGAGAGGCCACTCTGCTTTATCGCTTATCGCTAGGGGTGGCCTTCACGAAATCTTACTCATTTCGCATTGGAATGGCCGACAACGCTCTCTGCAATGCCTGTCTTTGCGAGGAGACGATAGAACACATTCTGTGCGACTGTCCTGAATATAATGTTTAGAGATAGTCCCTGGCGTCCGTTCTAGCGCACTTTGACAATAGAACATTGTCAGTTGCAACTATTTTCACATATCGCCGACAGAAGACATCGTAGCTGAAGGCGACGAAGGGACTACTTCGGTTTTTGAAAGAGACGGGCTTGGACAAGAGGCTGTGACAGTGATGTCACGTACCGCGGAAGAGTGACGGACTGTAACTGACGATGTTTGTGCTGTGTTATGTGCTCTCTCTCTCTCCTCCCCATCTTTCATCCCCCCATCCCGCTCCCATGTGTAGGGTAGCAAACCGGTTAAGCTAAACTGGTTAACCTCCCTGCCTTTCCTTCTCCACTTTTTCCTTCCTTCCTTCCTTCGCTAATAAAATGAACAATAAAAATGAGGTACGTTCATTCACCAAACGCTCCGCAATCATAAGAAAACATATTCTGTATTTCACATTTAGACCTGCGCGTTGTCTTACAATTTTTAGCTTGATCAACAATGTCAAGGTACATTTTGCATAAACGCACAGTCTTTCATTTGATAATTTACGTGCGATGGTTTGTCCTATTTGTTCTAGGTTTCTTCACTGTTATCAAAGTGCAACGAAGGCTGTAGCTTGTGTTTCTATTCAGGTAGATTAGGAAGTTTCTCCAAATTACTGGAGACCTCATTAAATATGTGTACGCTTACGTTGGTTCTTTAAGTATATCTAATATCGGAAATGTTGCGGTACATTATTAATATTGGAAGACCTATGTATTCTTTCTAAGGATTCGGTGATCGAACAGCTCGCCGTTGCAACACAGCCAGTTTTAGTATCTTTGTTTTGTTACCGCTTCCGCACAATAACAAACAGTAGGATGCAACCGGAGTTATTTTTTTCCGAACCCTTTTGGCTTCGCAGAGGCTTCACTGTGAACAGCGATGCTAACACGCTGTGTATCGCAACACCGATGTAAGTACGATGAACGCCATTATGCACACACCACTGACTGGCAGAATTTTTCTTTTTCCTTGACATTCATTACAGCAAATACGGCGACATATGTATGAGGATTCTTGCAAAAGAGCAGCATCATGATATAGTCTTCCAAGGAGTTTTTACTTGTGACATCGTATTTGCTCCCGATAAATGCCATAAAAGAAGAAAGCTTCTCCGAGCCAGCTGAGTGTGGCAGAGCAACTGCGCTAATTCAGTGATCTGCAGTTTGATTACAGAAGGAATCATAAATAACTGTATAAAGTTTCTTTAAACTATGACGTTTACGTGTCCACAAAACGCTTTTATGGCTTGCAGCTCTATCGGCTGATTACGGTTACGGACAAAATAAAACTTCACACGCACACGAAAAAGAAAGAACAAGTAGTTCCAGTCCCGTTGTAAATACCGCAGCTTTTTCTCGAACCCAGGTCGATAAAGGACGCTGGAAGGTAAACAAGCGAATCGCATGACTGGAACACATCCTGCACTTCTGCAGCTTTACTTTCCTGCCTTTGACGATGACAACATTCAGGCTTGTCGTTCACTCCTCGAAGCACCTGCTTACAACAAAGCGACTTCATGGGCTGCATCGGTGTTACCGCCCGGCCCTCTCCCCCCCCCCCCCCCCCCCCCCCAGATCCTCGTCCTAAATAGAAATAACTGCTTCCCGTCATCCTCCTCTCATCAGACATCTCTCCAGACCGACGGAAGCAAAGGGAGTGAAGTGCGCTCTCCCCGAGATGCCGGGCGGGGGGAAGGGAAGTTCGGCACAGCCGCCACTCAGGGCGCGTCCCTCTTTCCGTTTTCTTCTTTTTTTTTTTTTTCAGCAGCTCCCGCCTCTATCCCTTGCTTCTTTCCTTTCTTCCCACCGGCGTGCCCTTTCCGCCCTTCCTCATGTGACGAGGCTTCGCTTTTTTACTTGGCATGGAGAGATCCTTCCTTTCCCACCCTGACCCGCTTCAGCTATGGCCGACTTTTTGATTTATGGGCTGCGGAGGCAATGCGGCTCTTCCCTCACCTTCTCTCTTCATATGTTTGTGTCACTTTCTTTCCTCTCCTTACCTATTTCTTTTTTCGCGCATCCCTTTTTCCCCTTTCCGCTAGTGTGTTTAGCGCCTTTCGTTTCACTGCCACTCTTTGCTCTGGCTCCCCCCCCCCCCCCCCCCAATGTGTTCCCGCCGTCTTGCTTTCTCTCGGTCACCGTTTTTGTCCTCAAATATATAGGCAGCAGCAGTGCCCGTGTGTTCACCGCCGCGCCCGTATCGACGCGCATTGTTGATAGCGGCTCGGAGACAAAAGACAGCCGTAATTGCGCACGCATTCCCTCGAAACGTGAAATAGACTCGCGTGCTGTGGTGAGTGGCCGATGGCGGCCGGGTGGTCTTATGCATCCGCGAACATGATGCTTTTCTCTCGGGGCTTCTATATTCTGTTTCGCGCCCAACATACGCTCGTAGGTTCTGGCAGCAACAACCTGCCGAAAATGGATGCTTCCGGGTTACTTTCAGGAGTTGCAAACACAGCTGACGACAGAGACCATATGTGCTCACCGCAACAAATCTCAAAGAGAACCTTGCTGCCAAGTCCCACAGTGTTACCTTATACGATTATGCAGCACATTTATTTTGCATTTAATGGTATTTTACGCTCTTTTTCAAGTCAATGTTAAAGTGGTCAAGGGGATTCGGCTTCGAAAAGCTCTTAAGGTATGGTACCATGATTCACCTTAGGTTTACTATCTTTGAGGAAAGAGTCAAGATACTGACACTATGAAATTAATTATGACACACGGTTCTTCTTTGTTGAAGAATTGCTGTCCGCATTTATATCCTTATGCTCTTGATGCTTCGCGCAGCGCACTTGGATCCTACCATTCTCGTGCACCAGACGTTAAAGCGAATCTCGAGTAGGGATCGTGTTTGTGACCATTCCTGTTATCTCGTTTTTCAAGCCTTGCCCTCCACGGATTCGCGTTACACGCGAACGCCGCAGGCTTTTCAGTCGCCTCCCCCACCCTCCTACGCTCATCTTTTTCGACGCTTTTCTCTGCTCGCACTTGCTGCTGCACATCCCTTCTGTTTTCTGATCTGGTTCCAACTGGCGCGCACGTTACCTTTTACAACTTTCTTACAAAGCGGTCTCTCTCCCCTCTCCCTCCTCCGTTCCGCCAGCGAGCTCCTCGTTTTTAGCCGCCGCCCCTCCTGTCCCTGCGATGGTGAGGGCGCTTCTCCCTCGCCCACCGACCTCGGCCGCTCTCCGAGCCCTGCGCGCACACACAACCTCGAGCGCCCGCTTGGACGGGCCTGGATGTGCCTCCGAGGCGGATTTCCTGCTTTTCCTTCGGGACTCGCGGCCGGCGTTTTCATTTGCTTCTTCCGCTGGCTTCCCCGCTTCCGGTATCACCAGGAACTAGAACCAAAATGGCAAGAAAAACAGAAGAGTTGCGACGAGAACAAGTGAAAGGGAAGTTGCCCGGCACACGGGCGAGAGCGGGGAGATTGAAAGTGCGCAGCCGCGAAGCAGGCAACCGATGGATCGAGGCGCCTCTTTGCTCCTCGTCGTGTTATACCTCTTGGTCTTTCTCACTTCCGTTCTTACTGCTTCCGGTATCCTCTCCGTGGCCACCCGACAGCAAAGCGTTGCTCGCTTCCCTTGCTCCGCCCTTGCTGACGCTCTCCTCCGACTTCCCTGGCCCGAACCCCTTTCCACAGCCTCTCTCCTTCTCGCCTTCCTTCTTGGCGCGTTGCTTTTATGGCATGCTTGCGTATTTGTATCGAGCCAGTTTATCGTCTGCCGAGCCGCGAACGGAAGCCGAGTTAAGGTGCAGCGCGCCGCTAGAGCGGTTCGAGTTCGCTTGAACTGCACCCTAATCGATCGTTAATTACGGTTTTCAAAGACGCGCTTCATCGCATCAAGGAAAGGAGCGTGTGAAATCTGCATAGCTTGCTTTCTCTCCTCTGCGCTTACCTGGCTATTTGACATATCGAGTGAGGCTAACAGGCTTATTGATTTTCTGAGGTCGGGGCGAGTAAGGACGCTTTCATTTTTCTTGTATGGATAACTTATTTTTCCGGCCCACCTTTCGTAATGGTTTTTATGATCCTGAATCATAATATTGTTGCATGAAGGAAGCTGGCGTACAGCAGTAAGCATGACAGTATACCTAGTCGTACTTGCTGCATCAGGTAACAATACAGCTAGCCAGCTAGCGATAACAGTTTCGTCGTCGTCTGCCGATGTCAGCGTCTTTGTTCTCTTTGCAACAGCATAAATATAATATTATGGAGTTTTCAAATTTTACGACTCAATAAAACTCCTTTACTGTGGTATATTCATGGAAATGAAAAACCAACGATCAGAGTAGAGGGTCGGCAGTGTACAGTGTAGTGAAATTATATATTAAGTGTGCATAGAGAACAAAGTGAACTTAAATGATTTGGTGTGATTGTCACCGAATTATACTGATTTAGGTAACAGAATTTTGCTTTCTGAAGGTCATCAAGCTCAGCTAATTTCACTTCGTACTACTGCGCACACTTTTGATGTATCCGTAACTAAAGGAGTTTTTAAAGTTGCTTGCGCTCTTAGGTCATAACAGGAGACCTGCATTTTATCGCATGTCGCATATGCATGTCGCCGCGAGATGCTTTTTAATTGAGGTACAGCTAGACGAATTGTGCCGTTCTGAGTAAAATGTCGGTATGTCTGGGCATCTTAAGAATTAAAGAACGAATGACACCTGAATTCGAGCGCTCCACAGCGTCCTCGCTCACTTCGCGCTTTGGATTTTGCTGTAATCGTGTCACGACATCCTCGAGTTGTTCGCTATCTCTCTTTTTTGGCTATATCTAAAGGTTTCAGTGAAAGTAACCGTGGCCTTTGCTAGGCTGATCATTCCTGGCTACAACACAGTCAAGGTGTAGCGGTAAAGGCCTTCTACGAACTGATTCTTAGAGAAGATTGAAGGGCTAAATGGAGCAGCACCATGAACCGTATGAACATTCTGATAAGTATGCTGTATTAAGCGGTTTCGTATCAACGACAAATCACTCTAGACACGCACTTTCAGTGAGAATGCGTTCTCATACGCTCCTGTGAGGCAACTGTTTGATGACCTCCTCATTATGCGCAACTTATTCATAGTAACTGTCATCAACTTCCTTTTTTGTCCTTCTCTTCTACCTTCCGTGAGTAATGATTCGCGCCGACCCTCGGTCTGAGCCCTTCGCTCATGATTTCTTTCTTCTCTTTATTTGACATGAACTGCCGTTGTGCATGGTACTTGCATCAACAAAGTAGCGAAGAAGGGCAGCGCTCATCCTATGTCCTACTCTGCTTGCGCTTACGCCCTTCTTGCGCTGTAAGCAATACAAAAGGGATACTAGTTTGAAATCTCAAAGAAATCGGACCAGTCAAACAAACAAAAAAGTTCTTTGTTTTGTTTTGCCGCTTGCGTGCACTGACAGATTGGTAACGCTCGTGCTGAAAGTAGCTGTAGCTATTACAGCGTTCTATCTAAATTTTTGCCGGGCGAGCGCTCGCGCATGCGCGTGCTTGGCGTTTTCCTTTTCAGCGTGCGGTGTTCCCGCCCGTGTAGTCAAGGCTGACTGAGCCACCTTACCCACTCGACAGTGGCACGTGAAAGACTTCAATGCGCGCCCGCTCCGTCTGCACACATTCTAGTACTGGCGGTGCGCACCGAAGAGGAAAAGGAAGAGGACTCAGCACAGACGTATGCCGCATATAGTAGCGACAACATCAGCAACAATCGCAATGCCTATTACGTCCCAACTCTTTGCTTTGACACAAGCAGCGAATTACCCGGGGGAAATAGGGACGTCTGGTAAGCAGGAGAGCAGAAGCGCGAGCTAAACAAAGGAGGAAATGGTAAGCAGACAATGAAAACGACAGAAATGTTGGCGAGGAGAGACGAAGAGGAGGTGAAAAAAGGGGGAGGGGGCCGAGGACGAACAGAAGTAAAGAAGTGCGGATTATTTGGCGCGCCTTTCCCCGCCGCCAAGTTTCTTTTCTTTTCCCTCATTCGTTCCTCTCAGCTCCCTCTCTCTCTCTTTCACTCTGTATCTATCGCAGCACTTTCCACCGGTTTTGGTTTCGAAGCGCGCCGCTTAAAGCGGATATTGAGTTGAGAATAAATGAGTCCAGTCTTGGCTTCTGCAAGCTCGGAGGTCCAAGAACTCGAAAAAAAAAAGATAATGCAAAGAGAGAGAGAGAGAGAAAGAGAGATTAATGAGAAAATAAAGAAACCTGCAGCGCGACGCTGGCGCAGTCGTCTGCGCGCTAGGGCGGAGACAAACGAAGATGTAAAGAAAAGCGTGGAAATTGGGCTTTGGTAAGAGAAGGATGACGAGAGACCACCAACAGAAAAAAAAGAGCTCAGTGAAGAGGTGAGAGAGAGGGGGCAAGAAAAGAACAAAATACATGAGAGGGCGCGCGGTGACTGAGAAACAAATAGAGCGAACGCAGCCAAGCAGGGAAAGTGCGGCGCGCGGTCGAAGCTCCTGCGCGCAAGGGGCAGCAGAGAATAAGTCAAGCTTCTATGAGCAGCGAGCGAGTGGGGAGAAAAAGGAAGAGCAGCGATTCTATCATTCGCCTAAAATAAAAGGGGAACGCGAAGAGATGACAACGGGTGGCGGCAGGGAGAGAGCGAGAGGCCTCAAAAAGAGTGCGCGGAAAAACAAAACAGAGGAGAGGGGGAAAAAAGCGGGTTGCGGTGCGCAGGCGTCGAGAAGCGGTGTGCGCCCCTCTCGCCGCCTGCGCCAGCCTTCCTCGATTCGTCGCTGTGCGCCTGGTTGCTGCCGCTCCTCTGTCGTTATGCTGTTCGAAAGGGAAAAAGAAAAGGAGTGAAAATAAGCGCGAAGACAGAAAATAGAGAGAGAGACAGAGCGCCGAGACAGAGAAAGGAAAACCAGGGAGGAGTCATTTTCTTCGCTTCTGCAAACACAGGCGCGCGCAGAAGACTGCGCTCGATGAGCGTGCGTATGTGCTTGCTTGCAAGCCGTCGCTGGCTTCCGTCCGTGCTGGAAAAAAGAGAGAGAGCATTGAATGCGCGAGGCATAAGAAAAAAAAGAAAGTGTGGATGCAAAGGCAGGCGAGAGATTCTTGAGATGTGGGGCGAGAGGGGTGGTTGGGAGCGGGTGGCTAGGAAAAGCGTCAAAACTTTGCTCTCCCGTGAAGAAAGAGTGCACGGGAGAGGGACATGCCGGGAACGAGAAGATGCTGTAATATGAAAAATACGCGCAGGCCGCCAGAAGGGCAAGAGTGGGAATCCGGAGAAAATATCTCCTAAGACGCGGAGACATAAGAGAAGGATGGAGCAGGGATAGCAGTTGCAGCTTGTGCTGTTGCTGCGTGCGGGCAAAGCAGGCCGCCCCACCACTGTAGCCGCCGCCAACGCCGCCGACGTTGTTGTGAACAACGTAGATGTCGCTGCGAACGCTGTCTTTGTGTATGTTTTCCTCACATTGTTGCGCAGGAAGGCGGACAGAGGGCGCGGCGTCCCCGAAAGCTGGCAAAGGGGGCACCCACGTATTGGTTCTGCTGCTTTACTTCCTTCGCTTTGAGGACGTACCTCCCCCAATGGGCTATTTTCTCCGTTGTTTTTCCCCTTGTTACTTCCCATTTTATTCCGCGCTATCGCTCTTTCTTGTTTTTTCCTCCTTTCCCCGCGGTCTTCGCTCTCTTTTCTTCCCTCTGTGCCTTCGTCGGTGAGTGTGTGAGAATGCGAGAGCGTATATCTTGCTGCCTTATGGATTGATTTATCCCCTGCTAGATGACTCTCAAGTTTCAAACTGCTTTATTACTTTCTGGAGGGCGGGCGCACATTTTCCGCTCTCGTTGCGACTCGGAGACGGCGCATGGTTGAGCCGACTGGCGTGAAGCAAAAGGAAGCTGGCGAAGGAAGGAGAGGAGGCAAAACGATGGAGATATGGCAACAAAAATGCGAGTCCAAAATTCTTAAAAACGCACAGTAACTCGAAAAACGTAAAAGAGACAATTGAGGACATGATGAAGACGATAACAGCCAGTGAAGTACGAGCATACAGGAAGCTAGAAGAAAACGCACTGAGAGAGTGTCTTCACGCTTCTCCTCCATAGGTTCAAGAGGGCTACACCGAAACAAATACGCACGTCAAGAAAGTGGTTTTCGGTCAGCAACGCATTATGTGAAGCGGGTTTGCTTTTTTAAGACTTTCTTTTTTAAACTGTCCGGCTTCACTCACCACTTTTCCTCGCCGCAATCCTGTAGTTTGTAATCCTTTTTTTTCTTCTCATCCACGTTTTGTGCTCTAGACTATGCTAGAAATGTGGCTTTTAGTCTCAGCCTGTTTCTTTTTGCTTTTTTGTGCATGTGTGGCTTTGCGGAGCAAAATAAATTTGCTTCAAAAGTAACATGTCTTCTTTTTTCTTCTGCGAGAGCACAATATAACAAACGCGAAAAGGAGGAAAGTTGTGGCAGACATTTTAAAGATTCTCTTCTCCCGCGTGTCCCCTTGCCCCTCCAAAGAAGTAACGGTTTTTATCCGCGCTGACGTGGTAGTGCGCTCTTGCGTACATTACTATGAACCATGCTTATATTGTTCCTTCATTCCTTTTCTGCTTTTCATCGTCTGTAGACAGCTTCATCTTAGTTGTTGCAACTACACCTGCTTTTTTTCTTTTTACTTGCTAAAGACCCAGTTTATTTCGATCCGGCAACACTTGCAGTCAGCTTCTTCTGCTCAAGTAATTCCTAATGTGTCAAAACTTCGTTTTTTACGTGCGGTAGCTTGTATTTATGGACTTACGACGCGCCTGAAGCGTTATCAACGCGTGCGTCCACGACCACGAAATTGGTAAAGCAGGCTTTTTTGCAGTATGATTCTTTGTAGGGAGAAGCCCGCTTTACAAATTTCCGAGTCGCTTTTTTTCATTTTACAAGCAATAGTATCTTGTGTATTTAAAGTGTCATAGTGTGTGCCTAACCTAAAACATCTCCATAACGTGGAGCGCGCTATGACGTTTATTTAAGTTTTAAGTGAATAATATAGATTGAATAAAGGCATATCAGCCTGGATCAAAGCTGGGCCGCCATTAGCGCGCTAGAAGGACGGAGGCAAATTTTTAGCGCACTCCAAGGGTCTGCAATGTCGAATCCAATTCTCACGGCTAGAAAACGCCACCTGTATCAATTTCTCCATATGCGCTACAGCCATGTGTCCAAATAAGGGCCCTCGCAGAAGCAACGGCTTAAACTCGTACAATCAGGGACTCACGCGGGCTTACGGAATTACAGACTCATTTGAATCAGACTGAAATGCTCAAAACTAAATCGAACTCAAAAGAACCAGCTCGCTGCAATGGTGTTTGCTTGATTCAGAGACAGATCTGTACGTAATAGAGTCACAATCGACGAGTTACGTTGGCGCACTGCTCGTGCAACAGACGTGAGTGTGCGGGTGGGTGCAGATGGCGCACGCTCTTAGGTACTGACCGAAATATCGTACATTGATTCAATAACGTTTCTTAACTGGCGTGGTTGGTGGTTTTTGTACACACCGAATTGCCGCGAAGCCCAGTTACGTCTTCGTCTTATAGGACTCATACGCTAGTGGATTAAATGGGGCTCAGCAAACACACAGTGAGTACGCCGTTTTTCAAAAGGTTGTAAGCTTTAAGGCATGCTCTGTACTGTGGGTATGGACACCGCGCATTTCGCAAGTTTTGAAGCAAGTGTTTCTTGTATTACGCAAGGAGTCACATGAGATACTGTTTGTATTGCTATCGGGACTTATGAATTTGTTACTTTCTTTCGTTGGCGCCTTCCAGGCTGCCGAACAGAATGACGTGAAATTTAGTGGTATTTTAGCTGTCCGCGTAACTTAAAATAATTCTTCTTTTACTTAAGTGCATAGCGCAACAGAGCTCCTCTATCCAGAATTCGCAACAACTGCATATTCTGCATTGCCTAAAAACCCATTTTCTTGCATGCTGCAAGAAAGCAGTTTCACTAGCGACAATGATGCTACTTTGCGCCTTTTCTTGTGTTTTGTAGCTGTGCAATAAAAATAACTGAAAAGGGCGCCTGAATATGTGAAATGAGAACCATGTACAAATTGGTACACATCACTTCTACTGCGCCCACGACGCGACACGCGCTAAATAATGCATCATAGCCCTAGTGCCGACGACTACGCTTTGCGCATGACCTATAAAATGCGCGACGTTGGCTTACGAAACGAACACCACGTGTAGTTCTGTAGACTTTCGGAACTGACCGCCGGAGAAACCTTCCAATATGCGCATAAAGACAGAAAAAAAAGAGATTGAGCGTAAACAAATAATATGGTTCTTGCGTAGTCTGGGAAGACAAACTTCTAGGTGCTGTCATTTGATGAATGTAAAGATAATAAAAGTTGTTCCTCAAAGTTATTTTTTGCTTTGGTTATCGGAACAAAAGTCATTGGAGAAGGCCTGCAGTTGATCGATTTTTCTTCGACCTCCACCTCTTCTATTCGTTTCCGGACCCATAAGTATCTGCCAAAAACAACTTCGGTATGGAACATTCAAGGGCTCGGTCTAATACAGGCCCTGTAGGACTGCACATGTCATTAAGGGATCAGTGATGCAGCTGAGCATGTAGAAAACACACCAGGAAGACCTACGAGACCCATTACTTTTTCAACAAAACTGTACTGCGCTTAGCACTGTTAGAATACCAGGCTGTCATATCGATCTGAGCGAGAATAGCATTCCCTTTGGTTAGTCACCTAGGATTTACAGGCTACCCGAAACAAACAAAACGCAAGGGAATGATCACATCTCTCTCTCTCTCTGTGCGTGCGTGCGTGCGTGCGTGCGTGCGTGCGTGCGTGCGCGCGTGCGTGCGCGCGCGTGTGTGTGTGTGTGCGTGTGTGTGTGTGTGTGTGTGTTGATATTGCTCTGACCTTGCTCTCTTTCCCACATTTCAAAGGTGTTCGGTAGTTTTTCATATTCGCAAACATTCTGACGTCAGAAGACTCGTTGTTGCTGGTATTTGTCCACTGTAGCATCACGAGCGAACACGTATAAAGGAGCATATCAGAAAATAACTAAAAGCTCGAAAGCAAGAAAATTTAAATTATGGGGTTTAACATGCCAAAACCACTTTCTGATTATGAGGCACGCCGTAGTGGAGGACTCCGGAAATTTCGACCACAAGGGGTTCTTTAACGTGCACCTAAATCTAAGTACACGGGTGTTTTCGCATTTCGCCCCCATCGAAATGCGGCCGCCGCGGCCGGGATTCGATCCCACGACCTCGTGCTCAGCAGCCCAACACCATAGAAGCTCGAAAGAAGTTCGCTCAGTTGGGAATAAAACCAGAAACTAAGAAATGCTCAACTAAAACGAGCTTATTGTCAGTGACGCAGCGCTTGCATGCGCTGGTCCGGTGGTTACGCAGTTCAAAGTGGAAAGCAAATAAAATAAGATCTCTAGAGCACCCTTTCAGGAAGGGTAACAACAGTTATTTGACCAAGCGTATCAAGCGCACTGCGATAATCGCGCGCTGTTTCTGCAGGCTGATAAATATAAGTGAGCGTTCCCCCCTCCTTTTTTATGCTCCTTTACACCAGTTTCAGGATAAGATTGTGCAACCATGTGTGCGCCTGCTCTTGGGTGCCAATGCGATATTGCTCCACATAGAGGTTTTACGTTCATCGCTGCACCTGCAATCTAAAAATTTTAACACCCGTAAATGTTTTGTCCCAGGATGACCCCCTTCTGGGCAGTTTAGAAACACCCAAAGAAAATCAAGTTTAGCAACACGCCTCGGAAGGAAGGATGTTAAATTGACAACAGTCTCGAATCCGGCAACACTGATGCCTTCAGGTAGCATGTGTGGGTTTATTGACCGGTTGCCTTCACCCAAAAAGATCACGTACTCGTGGCGCATGCGGCAGAAAGGATGTTCCACATCCGCCGCCAATGATTGTGAGTGGTGGCGCTGGCTAACACTGCCAAGGTTAGTTCTAGTAGTAAAACATAAATACCCAAGCAAGTAGACGGCGAAACGGCGCCGCGGTAGCTCAATTGGTTGGAGCATCGCGGCGTAATGCGGAGACGTGGGATCATTCCCCACCTGCGGCAAGTTGTTTTTTCATTAAATTAAATTATGGGGTTTTACGTGCCAAAACTACAATGTGATTATGAGGCACGCCATAGTGAGAGACTCCGGAAATTTAGACCACCTGGGGTTCTTTAACGTGCACCTAAATCTAAGTACACGGGTGTTTTCGCCGGGATTTGATTCCGCGACCTCATGCTTAGCAGCCTAACACCATAGCCAATAAGCAACGCGGCTGGTTGTTTTTTCATCCACTTTCGTTGCGATTAGTTTATCACTTTTTTAATTCAATTAGGAAGTACAATTTCCCCTGCGTTGTCATTGGTGTCTTTGTCTGTTGGTTTCTTATGATATATATATATATATATATATATATATATATATATATATATATATATATATATATATATATATATACATATATATATATGTGTGTGTGTGTGTGTGTGTGTGTGTGTGTGTGTGTGTGTGTCTATGTGTGTGTGTGTGTGTGTCATGTAATGCTCCTCCTAATAACTCTTTCTGGCCAGCTAACTGGATGACTGCAAGTGTCGTACCTGCCTTTAAATCGGGTGATGATATTGACGTAGAGCAATTGAAAACCAGCCGCCTGGTGCCTTTGCTGAACCCTGGAAAATATCCGCTGGGCCTTACATTGTATCGGCTAATTGTACATGTCAGTTGCCCCTTTAAATTAATCAAAAGATTGTTTGTGACCCGCCTTGAGTGGTATCTTGAACATTACCAAATCTATCATCGCGCCATAACCGGCTTTCGACGTGGACGTTCCTCAACTGAAAACATCATTGGTCTTGTGGTTCGTACAGCAGCAAAAATCTGAAAAGCTTCTCTCGATGGCGCTATACCTATATATGTAAAAGGTGCGTACGACAGTGGAACCTATGAAGCCATTCTTTACACTATTGAGAGAGAGAGAGAGAGAGAGAGAGAGAGAGAGAGGAGAGGAAACGCAGAGATTCACCAGACGCACGTCCGGTTTGCTACTCTGCACTGAGGGAAGGGATATAGGGAAGAAGAGAGAGAGATAGAGAGCACAGTTTCGCGCACACTTGAAGGCTCGCACCGAGTCTACGCGCGGTTGCCAAGACCTGTCGCTTCAGGTACTACAACAACGCTTTAGTGACTTTCTGTGCCATCGACGCGTACAGCCGTGGTCCAAGGATCTTCATTTCCGAAAATTATCTGGAGTCCAGCTGGTTGATTGCTGTCCGGAGAGCTTCACACGTGGGCATATCCCCCCTTCCAATGCGAAACGAGTAGGCCTTAGTAAATGCCATCCCGAGCCAGAGGTGGCACAATACTCTCACCTCAAAGCGGGAAACTTTTGATGGCACTAATAGCTTTAAGAATGGATCAAGCCTATGAAGATGTCACTTCGGGAGGTTGGGAGAAGAGCAGTATTTGTGTGTCATAGCTTTAGCCACGATATGATGCTTTCTTGCAGCGCCGCTTCTGAATAAGGGGATTGGAACTGGTCGGGCTTCCAGGTGGGCAGACCGGGTGGCTTCGTCGGCGAGGTCATTACCTGTAATGCCGGTATGTACAGGTAGCCACTGGAATATAATTTCATCCGCTTTAGCGATAGCTCGATGGTGGTCTTCTCTTATTTCATAAGTTCTTTTTTTATTGTGATAAAGACTTGCCCTTAAGGCATAATTCTTGGTGCGTATATGCGTATTATATGTGTGCTGTGAGGCCTGTGTTGTGAATGAATTGAAGCAGTGTTTTGTGGAATCTGTTGTCATGTATCCAGCGCTCATAGCTGGTTGTCACACTGTAGCGTAGGCCGGCTTGCAGTAGGAGACGCGAGCGCTCCGATTTTAAACCAGTATATGTCCATATTAGGTGGTATGCATCTGCTTCCATTACAGGAACGGAGCAGTATGGACACGTAGCACCCAGTGGTAAATGCGACCAGTTCCACCTTGAGATAACAGCCGGTGTAAGGGCCACCCCGGCCCGAAGCCTCCTAAGCACAACTTCCTCCGCCCTAGTAAGGTGAAGGGGGAGGGAGCATACACACGATGGGATAAGAGCGCGGGTGTCCTGCCGGAGAAAATTTTTACGGGCTCGGAGCAAGTTAAGGGGCTGAGGTGGGATGGGAATAGGCGGAAGATCAGGATTAGGAGGGCAGTGTGCCTGCTGGTCAGCAGCAATGTTGTGAGGGTTCGCTGAATGGCCTTGAATCCAGTGTACCTTGACGCAAGTAGCTGTTTTACTATTCATAGTGTGTATTGTCTCGCAGATTTCCATCGCCTTATCAACCTTCTTGAGTTCCTGAATAGCCGCTAAAGTATCAGTGAATATATCTAGTTGCTCGATGGTAGGCAGCTTAGATGCCGCATCTTGCACAGCGTCGTGGATGGCTTGAAGTTTCATTACTAGAGCGCTGGCTTCCGTAGATAAATAGCGCTGGTGTCCGCTGATGAAATTATGCGTAGTACTCAGGAATGATGTCCTTCCGCCGTCTGGGACAATGGCAGCATCCGTATAGACTTTGCAGGTGTTAGCGCATGATGCATCGACAATATTGTGTTCGTCAATAATACATGTTGTATCGCTGCGTCGTAACTTCGTTGGCTTATTAGTTGTGAAACTGCTCCCAGGGAGGCATTGGATAGGGCTGATTGTCAATCCGAGAGCCGCGTTGAAAATAAGCATGCAACGCAGCGACAGCCGGAATAAGTTGCTTTTTTATTTCACGTGCTTTTTCACGTTGCAATATTAGCTCTGCAATTGTGTTGAGCTGGGCATGTTCCTGTGAGGTTGGTATCGGAGTGATGCGGGGCAGTGCTGTGATTGTGCGCATAGCATCGCGATTAATCGTCTCCAACTGTACCAGCTGTGCCAAAATCAGCCGTTGAAATTGTGCCTGATATAAAATTCGTGGCTGCAAGACAGCACGCACCAACCGTCGAGCTACGTCAGTACATGTTTCATAATTCAGCTGCTCACGATTCCTGTGATGTAGGGCAAAATGCAGACACTGAAGCGCTGCCTTAGAGTCGCAAAATATGACCCATTTCTGAGGTGTCTCTTGCAGGAGGTATTTGGCAGCAGCACGCAGGGCAGCACGCTCTGCCGTCGTTGATGTTGCCATGTGTGACAATTTGAATTTCATTGGGGTTTTCGTAGCCGGAATGACAGCGGCACCTGAAGAGCTCGTAGGTGAGACCAAACCATCTGTATAGATGTGTATTCGGTACCCGTATGTCTCATTGATTAATAGCAGCGTAATATGTTTCAGAGGTATTTTTGGGTGATTGGCCTTCTTCTTCTTTACACCCGGAATACTTAGGCACAGCTGAGGCTCTGGGAGAGAGACAGGTATTTGTTATGATAGAAAAACTAAGAGGTCGGCCTGAATCAATGTTCTAACCTGCTACTCGGCGTTGGGGGAAGGGGAAAATGTTTAGACAGAAAGAATAGTGAAGACGTTGATTATGAGGATGAAGATGGTGGGGAAAATTTTGCACGCTCCAAGACTCTTCAAAGTCTCTTGTCCAGTCCGCTCTCATACAAAAATTTATTGAGAGAGCCTTCAGACTATAGGCTGATGACGAGGATCAGGCGAAGGTTCCAACGGAATCTTTTCAGTTAATGGTCCAACGACAAATTTGGACAAGATGTCTGTCAGCGATTTTCTCTGTACATCAAATCGCGGGCAGATGCACAACAGGTGTTCTGTCGTCTCAGGAATACCGCAATCCTCACAGTTCAGACTGTCTGCCCGGCCAATGAGATGTAGGTAGCGTCGGGAGGCCACACCTAGTCGTAATCTGTGCAGCAAGCTTGCATGAAGTATAAACCCCATGAAAGCGATCTTGCGCGCGACAGCGACAAGCGACGCGATGGAGATGGCTGTCGCATTCGCACGTCGCCTACAAATCGTACCCCGTGCGAGCGATGACTTCGAGCGACGTCTCCCCGGTGTTGCCGGTATGAGGGCAGCAATATAGGCGCCGAAACTAGCGTGACGCGTGCTTTATTAACTTGATGTATTTTACTGTAAAAAGCAGCATAAAATATTTCTGAAGGTCTTCCAGTAGGTTCTTATCCTTGCACTATAAAAATTCAATCGTTTGCTCGTTCCGTGCCACAATCGGTAGTACTTGAGTGATGTACATCCAGTTCCGGCTTCGCGCTATGGGCTAGTCGCTCATAGTACTTCCGGGCAACGAGCGACGAATTCTAGATTTGCCGAACCGAGCGATCGCGCGTGAAGACCGAGCGATCTGTTCAAGCGACGGCCTGATCCGTCGCTCGAAGCAGTCGCTCGTCGCTGTCGCGCACAAAATCGCGCTCATGGGGTTTAACCTTTGCACCTTTTCATGTTCAGTGGTATCCGTATTTTCAACATTTAGGTCGGGTTTCTTGAAGGCGGTGGTGACGATGACCTGGCGAGGCCCAATAGACTGCGGTATTATCGCGCAGAAGTCTGTACACCATTGCATTAGTGTCTGGTCGTGAAAATGGGATGGACACCGACGTGGCATTAATGTGGGCCATCTTTGGCTCCGCGCCGGCGAGCTCATTTCCATGTAAGCCACAGTGTCCCGGAATCCACTGAAACCTTATGCAATGGCCAGCTTCTAGGGCGACAGCGTGTGATTCGATCTTCTTGAGCAAGGACAGAGTAGGGTCCTCATCTAAGGGCAGACTCGATCACCTGAAAGGCCGGCTTGGAATCGCAAATTATACTCCAAGTCTGATGCGGCTCCATCGATATTTAACGAATTGCCTCCCGAATGGCAACAATCTCTGCGGCCGTTGAGGTAGTTTGGTGTTCGAGATGGAAGCACTTCCTGACCTTCATATTCGGTAATACGAATGTCGCGGTCGAAGTGGTTGTTGACACCGACCCGTCAGTAAATATATATATTGAAGCGGCATATTCTTCAGATTAATGGGTTAAAGTAAGTTGTTTAAGTCCACTTGAAGGTATACGTGATTTTTTTCCTGACTCTGGGAATTGATGGATTCACCACAGGTCTTGACGAAGTCCACGCTGGTACGGCCGCTGCTTTTGCCGTAGTAAAGCCTGAGGGAAGGACGGTCTCATGACGCGAAAGAGATTCCGAGAAAGTGCTGTCTGGACGTAGAATGCGAATAGTCGATAGAGGGTGACGTTCACGGCGAGTCAATAGCCGAAGATATACCCTTAAAGGTTCGCATAAGAAATAAGCGTCTATAGGAGGTACACGTGCTTTCGCAATCATGCCCTTTGTCGAAGTGCAGCGTGGAAGACCAAGACATGTTCTCAGTGCCTGAGCTTGTAAGCCATCCAGTGTACGTGGGCAGGAGGGGCGAATGTTTGTAATAATTGGTAAACTGTATCGCAAGTAGCCTACGAAAAGTGATTCATATAGCTCGAGCAATGATCTCTCTGACGGGCCCCACTTCATGCCTGCTATATATTTAAGTATGTGTGTGAAGCTGCTTAATTTGGACTTAAGCATCGACACTTGCTTCCACCAAGACAAGGTTCGGTCATTCATCATTCCTAGAAAACTGTGGCGCGTTACGTACGGTATGGCTGCGCCGTTAATCGTAATCTGGTAGCGGTGCATCAACATAATCTTTAAATGGATTCCAGGACATTGCAACATCGACGGCAATGACCACGAAGACGAAGCTGCCCGATCTGCACTTGAAAATGGTCAAGTTGTCTTGGTTCCGCTTTCGCGAACAGACGCTGCGTCTGGGCTGCGATTGATGTCCCTTGAATGTACTTGGCCCCTGTGGGATTCGAACGTCTTCACCATGTGTTGTTTGCGTTCGTTTTCTCCAGATATACGGATGCATCTACCGCCTGGGTTACAGACCATGATGTACCATCTGTGGCTAGGCGTTGCATTTACAAACTCATATGCTTTCCTTATTGGAGTGGCCAACAGCCCCACGTGTGACGCATGCAGCAGTGATGAGACGCTCGCACGCATTATCTGTGTCTGCCCGCGATATAGTGCCCAGAGAGAAGCGATGTGCAGAGTGCTAGACCAATTGGACACTATCAGAACTAGCAGCTTCAGGTCAGTGCTCCCAAAGAAAATCCGCGCTGAAGGCTTTCCCCCGTGCAGGGTAGCCAACCGGAACTACCTCTGGTTGACCTCCCGGTCTTTCTTTCTATAATCTCTCTCTCTCTCTCCAAGCAATATACACAAATCATTTCTTCACAAGCTCATGCTAAGCACGGGTAGTGCGAAGGTCCGACTGCACTGACACGACGACTTCGCTGCAGCCGAATTGTGAATACTGCATAAGCGACGAAGGTAGCTATAGATTCTTAAGGCGGAGCAGTTTGCTATAGAAAAACGAGATGGCGCTTTGAGCGCCGCACATTGCGTCCAAAGCGCCATCTTTGGGCGCAACGCATCTTTGGGCGCAAAGCGCCGCACATTGCCTTAACGAAGGCGCACGAATACAAAACCATTACCGCTTCCGCCTTGCTACTGTGCGATCAACTGACGAAAATGCAATTGGGCTTCCGCTAACGCATTGTGCTCCATTAATGCTGCAAAATATGAATCGGTGGAGTGAGGATGTGTGCAGTAGTTGGCTGCGAAAATATGGATTGGGATATTATGGAATCGAATGAATCCGAGTGATCAAGTTCATGCATGGACCGCTGGTACATAAGGATTACCTGTGTTGCCTGCTCTTCGGGTTGCATGGCTTTCCTCGAGGCTGAAAAAATTCACTCATCCGCCAGCGTTTTATCGCTAACCTCCAAAGAAGGGACTTCAACCCCGGAGTGTCAGCAAGAGTGAGTGCCACTCTTACACATCGACAAAGGGCGTAACGCCGCTTCCTGGCTGCGCAACTTTCTCGCACGTTATCTACACGCATCTATATCCCAACTCACACGCAAACTTACGCCCGCTCACGTATAGAGAATAAGTGAATGGACGCACACTTGAACCAGTGCGCCGAAGCATGGGTGACGGCGACCACATCGACAGCACACGAATGCTCGAAGCTGAATGCTTCGTGACTGTCCACAGAGTAAGCGAATGACCAGCAATAATACCTATCTTCTTCAAGCTATTACAAAGTGCGGGATATCTACGTTCCAAGCCCTGTGCGCAGCAAGAACAAATCCATCGCAACTGAGCCCACCTGCGAGTGATTATAGGCAGCAAATAATCAATCAGATAGTGGCTGCGCCTATGGAAACTTCGCTGAGTCAGAAACATGACAAGCCGCTGCTTTAAAGTGTTTGCCAAATAAAGGACAAATAGAAAACCACGCTGACCATTATTTAATTCATAAAACAAAGCTTGGACAGCTTGTAATACATTTATAGCACAGCTTTTAGCCTACAAGCACTGTATACGCTGCTCGCGCCGTTTGGAAAAGGCGTAATGAGCTCCGAAGGCGCTTACATGTCCTCTGAAGCTGTGGCCAAAGCTTCGTGTAGTCCACCCAGTCACCACCTATACGATGTCCTTCGAACAGTGGTTTTCTGAGCCACACCGGCAACATTGACATCCATTGGAAACACGGAAGCAACGGGGGCAGCTGAGCCAATGGGCGCGTCACCACGTGATCAAACATGGCGGCGCCCACGGGATCGCCACGGAAAGGGTCTATATGTACTTATCGATAGGTCATTTTGTCAGTTGTTGTAGCGCAGGCGGAACGACACGGACATAGAAGGCACGGGAAACAACAGACAGCGCTGAACGACCAGCTGCGAACAGCTGTGAACTTACGCCATGTCTCCTCGCACTGAACTTCAGGAACCGTTGTTGCGCACTCCAAAACAAAGTTAAACTTAAAAGCATTTTTAAATTGCAAGACACGCGTATTATTTGATCCTATTAAAGACAGGTCAATAATATCATAACGCACAGGTCCTTTTATTACATTTGAAAAATTATGCAGCGTGTGCCGCAACATCTGGCAACAAGCAACCTTGGGCATCGCACCAGCCGCATCGTTGAAATCGCAGTCGTGTGAAATTATCTTTCTAAAAATCGCATTGCGATGCGTGCGACTGCACCGATTTTTTTTGTTGCTCCAGTCGCTGCATGGGAAACAGGCTTTAGCCGGTTAGATGGGAGACCGTTCTCAGAAGCTAAGATCCTGGGACCTAGACCGCAGAATTGTAGTATGCACAAGGCTACCAAAGCGCTATAGCGCGATTTCTGAAGAAAACCGGACTAGACTAGCGCTTGTGACTTGAGTGAACATTCATCTGCGGGTGCACGCACAATGACTCTCCTTCTCGCCTTCTTTCTTTTCCCCTTCCTCTCGTGTAGGTTTGCCAACAGGGCGTGACCTTGGTTAACCTCCCTGCCTTTATTTCTTATCTCTCTCTCTCTCTGTTGCAGCAGTAGCATATATCCATTGTGAAAGGGTGGCCAAGAATATGCTCATACCTAGTGTCACAAAGTCACTGGAACTTGCAGGGTGTCGCACAAATATGGGCAGTCATAAAATCAAGGACGCCGTTGAATAAAAGATTTCCTTTAGTAAGAGGGCCATATGTTTTAGCGATACTTATGCGTCGACATCATATTTGCAGATTTAATGCCGTGATTTGCTGTTTTGTTACCCAGAACAGGGGTGCGCTCCCTGGAACTACCTTTTCGGCAAACATTTATTTCACTTACCTGAGCAGTTGAGTTAGGACATAAATGTTGTAAGACGGCGTGCGCCGGCAATAGTTTACGAAGGGTTGTCCGGTGTATACGTTGGAGACTACCTATTGTACTGATCAAATTGAAGCACCTGAAAAGCAAGGACAAAAATATGAAAAATAGTGCAAAAGAATGTAAAAAATTTGGCATTTCACTTTTCTTATCAATCTTGAGAAGTATGCCAGGCGTTTGTGTTGTGTAACCTTTGCAGCTCTCATTAACCGCTCTCATTGGTGACGGCGACGACGGCGACGACGAAGAGCATATTAGGAATTACCTGCGTTGTAGTATAGTATTTGTAGTAGCCGACTTGGAAATCATTGCAATGAGTCACCAGTCTTGCAAGATTACGTGTGCCGCACGAATTTGTTAATTAATTAATTAATTAATTAATTAAATAATTAATTAATTAATTAATTAATTTATTTATTTATATGTGAAATGTTTGCAACTTTTGTCGCTTGCATTTTCACAACACTTAGTTGTGTAATGAATATGGTAGGTGCACGGAGCTGAATGCGATGCAATCAAAGTTCCGCAAAGTTCTATAGAAATAAATTGCTTATGATCCACGTAATACTTAACATAGGTGAGCATTTTATTACGCCTACGTAGCACATATAATATCGTTTGAGTTTCACCCGCCGTGGTTGCTCAGTGGCTATGGTGTTAGGCTGCTGAGCACGCGGTCGCGGGATCGAATCCCGGCCACGGCGGGATTCACTCACACATTCACAAATGCGAAAGCACTCGTGTACTTAGATTTAGGTGCGCGTTAAAGAACCCCAGGTGGTCGAAATTTCCGGAGTCCTCCACTACGGCGTGCCTCATAATGAGAAAGTGGTTTTGGCACGTTAAACCCCATAATTAAATTAATTAAATCGTTTGAGTTTGGTGGCACATCGAGCTTGTGGCGCTGTACTGAATTCGCAAAACACGAGTAATAAAAAGTACACATGCGCAACTGGCAGGCTGTTTGAAAGTATCGCGTGTTTGTCTTTTTATTTATTTGCACGTATACGTGTATATAAAGGCGCGAATGTCGCAACGCCATTAGCCGACTATCCCACAGCGGCAGTGAAAATAACAAATAAATACTGAGGGAAACAACTCAACGGGATATAATATAGACACAAACGCGCAGTTGACTTGCTTTCTGTATTTTTCGCATGGTGTCTATTCTGCATCGTTTAGATGTTCGGCATGCCGCGCTAAATAGCCTAGTGAGAAATCTCTGCTCAGACACGCAGTTTCGATTGACGAGAACAAATATACATTTACCCATTCCTGCATGGAACTTGACGGCATATATCTTGTGTTCATTATACGACGGTACGGTTATCGAGCGTTGCGGCCTCTGCGCCATGGTAATAAAGTGACACTTTCGCAGAAAGGCGGACCTTCCTCTTTTTTTTTTTTTTTTTAGGAACCGTAGACATAGTTTTCGCAAAGGTGGAAGCACTTGTCACTTTGGTGCATGAGGGTGCGTTTGTAAACTTTCAGTACATATGCCATATTCACGTAGGTCTTATGAAAGCCAAATGAAGACATGCTGCACTCTGCATGTTGTTGAATAGTATCGATCATTAGTATAGATTAATTTTGATTTATAGAATTGTCGAGTCCGTCAAATCTGACCGATAACAGAAAATTTGAAACATCAGATCACCGCGCGCCTGCGGCTTGGTACAGCTTATACGCAGCACTTTCTGTGCAAGATAAAGCGTGCGCCAATTAGTCCACAGTGCCTTTGTGGCCACCCAAACAAAAATGTGCCCAAACTCGTTCTCAAGTGCCCAAGATGCGAACTGCAAGGCGAACACTGAGGACAGATTTAATCCTCTGAGAACAACGACCATCGACGTTGAAAAAAAAGAAAAAACACTTGGTCTATGGCCAACAGTGGGGCCGCAGAGAAATGCGCTTGCCGCTATAAATGTTTCTTTTTATTTTGAAAATGCCCATATCTTAGATATATATTAAATTTTAGTGATTCTCTGACAGATATATGTGTGATGTAAACTTAAGCTTGTTGTACAGTGAGAAGTAATGTAGTATGTTATGTATGTGTACTGCTTTTCTTCCACTCGTTTGCGAAACTATGAACATATGTATACGTTCTCGGACGATTATAAATACTTCTATGTTTACTTATGCAACTGCACGTGTTTATCTTTTGTAGGTTCCTAAACTCATGTATAGAACATTTTCTTTTTAATACATGATATGTAGGAGATGTTAGCACTTTTAAGCGGCACCGGGTACTCCTTTTGTTTGCTGTCTGACTATATTCAATGCTTTTCGCCATATTTTGTGATAACATTCTTGTTTCCAAGCGACAAGTAGTAGCCGGTGCTACCTAAAGGAGCCGACTTCCCCATCACATCCTCTCATAAAAAGGTTGCTGCAGAACCCATCTCACGATGACTGTTGACAATAATATGTTTATCATTGAATCAATATAACGACACAACGTATGGCCACCGTCGAAACGAGTTATGTATGAGGCGTGTACTGCAGCGGGCCTCCTCTTTCGCGTTTCCCTAAGAACACTCGGCGCCATCTAGTGCCGCCGCCGCGAAGCCTGCGCGTGGCCTCCTCAACGCATGGCGCGCCGGTGCCTGCGAAAGCTGATAAACGCGTCATACGGCAACCGGACTCCTCTCTAGCGCTTCTTTCTGGACACGCTGCGCCATCTAGTGATGCTGCCGAGAAATAAGCGCGTGTCCTCCGAGACAAGAAGTGTGGTACGTCGGTGCCTGCAAACGCTGATAAATGCTCCCTCGTGTTCTGCACGCTCAGTGGCACATGCTCGGTAACCCAAGTTGGCGAGAGGTTCATTGAAGAGCGGCACATACCCAATGAGTTCATGGCGCAGCTCGCTAAAGCGTTGGCGTGAAAGGCGTTCATTGAAAAGCGGCACATACCCAGTGCATGAGCAGGCTGCGCCACAGTTTCCCTTTTTGCAGTCTCCCTTAGAACCCTCCTTTCGCCTATATATGCGACCGTCGTCGTCAGAAATCGAGCGCATGTAAAAGAGGAACGCGTGTCGTATACGTCTTATAACGCTAATGTAGGTGTCGCTTTTCTGCAGTGCGGCATTCTTACCCCTTTCTTGGTGCGCGTGCCGGTTTCCTATTTATTTCCTTGTGTGTATATCGCTAATCGTGTTTCCGCTTGGGCCTTCACACACCTTCTGTCCTCGATGCTTAAGGCAAGAAAGAGGGAAGCGCTCTTCCCTAGGAATGATCGATCGCGTTCCTAGGGAGACGGATCGGCGTGAAGTGGACCAAAGGCGGAAAGGAAGTGCACTTGTAGAAGTTTATTTATTTAGTCGCTTTCACTACTCAAACCTTGTTTCTTGAGTTTTCCTGATCTGCTGCAGTTTTTTCGGCGTCCTTCATTCGCTTTTCGTTCTTCTATTTCTTGTATAGCTTTATTGCACGAAATGTCAGTTAAATGCCTAAAAAAATCCGGCAGAATCTATATCACGATGAATGTCGCCGTTAATGCGATTAGCGTTGAAGAAACGTAGCGACACGCCGTATTGTCAATGCCGAAACGTGTACGCAGCCGGGCTCCTTTCTTGCGCTTCTTAGTAAATACGTTGCGCCATCTAGCGGCGTCGCCGTAAAGTCCGGTGGTGGCGCGGGTTTGATTCTGCTGAGCGTCGGAGAAATTTAAAGGATGATTTTTGTCATTGTAGAGCAGCACATACCCAGTGGCACATATCTAGTAATCCATTTTAACGTCAAAGGGGTTCATTGAAGAGCGGCGAGGACATACTGGCACATACCCAGTGAGCCAAGTTGGTATCAAATATATTCATTGACGAACAGCACAGACAGAGTAGCACATACTCAGTGCTCCAAGTCGGCGTCAACGAAGTTCATTGAAGAGCGGTATACATACCCAGTGCCGCATCCCCAGTGACCCATGCTGGCTATAAAAAGGTTTGTTGAAGAGCGGCACATAAGTACAGAGGGGCACATATTCAGTGACCCAAGCTGATCCTGCGGTTGCTTTTGAATCCTGTCCCCTGAGCCCGACGCGCTACCCGTTCGGCTATAGACTAGCCGTGACTAAAGTTGGCGGGAAAACGGTTAGAGACATAGACAGTCAGCTCCTAAGAATTGTGTCAAGTACCCAAATAATGCTATCACATTCAGGTAGTGACGACAATTAATGAAGTCAATTACGAAGATCAGTTAATGGAATAAATGTGCGAAGTGAGTCGTCCGTAGTGATAGGCGCACCAGTGAGATGCAATTCCTCCTTAGCATGCGGAGTAACAAATTGTCTAACTCGGGGAAATTTGTGAATGGAGGGGTAAATTTGACGACGGTACTCCACGTGGGCATTGAATCAATATTTGCCGCATATACCGCACGTGTCTTCGAGGGAATAACGCGAGCACCTTATTTTCTTATTCTCTCTTGCACTGTTTCGTTCAGAACTGCAGTTCTCATTCTCGAACATCTGATGTCTGTACGAAAGATGCCATATTTAGCCAGTATTGGCACAGTGTAATCGCACTAACCATTGAAGTAACAGCAGTGATGTTATTTTTGCAAAGGCGCCACTGGCCTCAGAAGCGGAGGAGACCGTACAGTGTGCTGTTGTGGCGCTCACAGCGCCCAGGCACCATGCGCGCCGAACTCTATCTCGCCATCGCCCTCTTGGGTGCTCCTGAGGTGCACTAATTGGCGTGGTCCCAATGGCGAGCGACTGTATGCGGGCTGATCAGCGCTGGGAAAGGATGAGCGCACGTGGTCGTCCTACATTTGTAACGAGCGTAACACAGACCGGCGTATATGTCACGTTGTACATCCACCAATCACAGAGAAGCGAACGATGGACGTCAGCGCGCGGTCGATTGGCTAGTGTCAGAGCCGAGTGGCAGCCGAGGTCTCGCGAAAAGAAGCGGTTCGGGACAAATCGGTTTTTTGGCCTCGCGTGCCGCTTGCGTTCTTCGTTCATCGGCCGACGTAAACAGCGTAGCAAAGGAGGGGGAGGGGGGCTGGCAACGGGCTGTGAGTAAGAGGGGAAGAAGGAACAAGCAGGAAGTCGCAGGGCGATCGGGGAGTGGTCAGCGTACAGGTTGGTCCAAGAGATCGATCAGTCTTGGACATGCCTGGGCACATTGCGGAACGGAAACCCATCACACCACCACCAGCAGCGGCCGCGATCACGGCGGCTGATAAGCTCTCCAAAAACAACAAAAGCCCCGCTCGCGGGCGCGCGCTCTTCTGGTTTTCGACTGGCGGTGAGGCGACCCGGCGGACCGCGCCTCCCGTCAGGTTCGAGATTCCTTTTGTGAGCCTCCCGTTGTGTCCGGGAGCAGCGGGGCCGTATGGAGCGCGTTGAACCCCGCGCGCGGCGGCCCGTCCGGATTTCAGTCGGCGCTGGCCGTGACCTCTGCGATTGTTCTTGGTCGCCGGCGTGATCAGCGCCGCCGCGGGGCCTCCCGGCGCGAAAGCGGCAGCCGTCTTCCGCGAGCTGCGGCCGGCAGGTGCCGCCACTCCGCCACCTTCTGCGGTGCGTGATGCGGCTCCCGTTCCGTTAGGGCCGCTGTGATTTCGTTACACCTGCCCTCATCTGTTCACGCAGCACTAAAGAGATGCAGAAGAGCAACTAGAGTTCTCTAGACGCAACCCTTTCGTTGAACAACGCTCGCCTTTGTTTGCATGCTCGCTTGTTTGGTTCGCGTTCGAGACATTGGCCGTATACGGTCAGCCACTTTAAGAGACGAAACACGTGGTTTAGAAATTACAATACGGTCGCGTTCCCTACATGAGAGAGTGAGAGATGCTGGCTTTATTGAGAAGTTGATGTAGCCTGGCTGATCACCTGGAGGGTTATTCTACGTGCTTAGCGAGAAATATGATATACACAGCGATCACACAAACATGCATACGAAATATACACCCACGAACACGCACACATGTTAACGCTGTTCCTAAAGGCTCATTAAAACATATAGATCTTAGAAAAACCTGCAGCGCACAACGTGCTGGCGGTGCTTCCATGTGGGGCAAGAATGTCCTGCAGCTCCAAGCGCGAGTCACTCTGCGAGTGCAGCGCAACCTTCAGAGGTAGTTTCTCTGGCAGGTAACGACAACAGTCGCATGATTCTCGCCAAGTAGAAGGGGCTGCAGTTCTGTGAATGCAGTGCATGGCGTTGTGCACCCGTGGTGTGCTGCTTATAAAGATGTTGCACGCCTGTAAAGAGATATTTTCGTGCCAAAGTCTGATCCCTTTCGTACCTTCAGAGATGGTTTTAACCACGAAACGTTTGACTATCTCCGACACGGTCGCATGCGCTCCTTTGATTAGAGGTTGCGAAGAAGCTCGAAGCGGCAGACCACAGGCAACTCTTAAAAACATTTCAAAGTTCGCTGAAACACCCTGTATATCACTGCGTACTACGAATCGGTGAATTTAATCGCCGGTGCTGTGCAAACAGGCATGTGCTTTATAATTGTCCAGTACCCATGTTCGCGTTATCGCAAGGATACGAATGCCTACGCAAAACCACTTGGCCACCGCGGGCATCTTTTTTTTTTTTGTCTTTTTCTCCCCCCCCTCCCCCTTGAATGCATTTATATCTATCACTGCTGCATAGGTTTACTGAATATATGTTGAAAACAGCAATTCTGAGATAGCACTCTGCGCTCCTTGGAGACGCACTGTTCCAAGAAAATGGAAAATGGATGCCGTGTTCATAAACTATGTGTAACGGGGATATTGCAGTGATTCTACTCAAATTGTTTTGCGTGTCGGGAACGGCACTCCACCTATATGTTATCGTCGAAATCGGCTGGTCGTGAGCGGTGTGGATGCTGAGAAAGGAACAGAATAGAGCGAAATAAATCCTTATTTTATGCTGGCGTATATTTAATTTCTAGATTCCGCTTTGCGCATGCTTTCTTCAAAAATACTTTCTTTGGCGTAAATTGTTATGATTTGCCGCACAGGCTCCCATCGTTCAAACTTTGCGAGCGTTTGGGCAAAAAATTTGGCCACAAGATACACGTATTGGCGCGTGCTCGATGAGTGACTGGAGAGTATAGAATATCACTGCGCCTAAATTTCAGTTCGTTGACAGTGTGAAGAGATTTATTCGTAAATAACGACGTTTCAGCTCCTGTTGCGGGGACGTGGCACTGTAGATGCGCTGGATGTTCGTGCACGATATTTCTGCCTGCGCGAGCGTTCCCAGACACTACCGCAGAAAATCATGCTGCAAGCCAACGCGGCGCAAGCACAGAGCCTTGCACGAGCACCATTGATATGTGCCGTCAAGCGGCGGTACAGAACAGCATGATGCAGCTGCCAAATCTTAAAATTATTATCGCCTTAAAAAAAAAATCGAATGAAATGCGCTCAGAAATTAAACGATAATAATGAGGTATTGTATTGCAGCGCTCTCAACCGTGCGTCGAGCATATATCGCTTATCAGGGACGACGGCGCTTGCTTTCTGTGTGCCACCGCCAAAGATGCTGATGCACTGTGAAGCCGATGCCTAGACCAGCGGCCGCTCACTTCGCCACGGTCCACGCGCACGGTTCTTTCGCACGAACCGCGGTTGAGAGCGCTGTTATTAATACGATAGCGCACGAGCGCAGACACTTGGTTTTATTTCATATTTTGATGGCTTTCTTTAAACGCTGAAAAGAATCACCACGCAGCATGTACGTTGCCACAAAAAATTGGGCCGGTTGTTTCTGAACCCCCTCTACGACACAACGAAACGCACTTGGCCCTAAAGTGAATATTAAAAAAATTGCATAATTGATCCTAATTAATTAACCAATTAAGCGGAATATAAGAAGATACTCTAAGGAGCGCCACATGACGGCAAACCATATGCAGTTGGTTTCATTCAGCTGCGGCTAACCACTTTTTAAAAATCCTTGGCACAAGTAAGTTACGTGAGACACTCTGTATACGCCTATTATAGAGGCCCACAAAGAAAGAGAAGACAGAGAGAGAGAGAGAGAGATGAAGAGCAAAGGCAGGGAGGTTAACTAGATATTAGTCTCCGGTTTGCTACCCTGCACTTGGGTTGGGAGATAGGGGTAAGAAAGAGGACAGAGAGGTAAGGGCTAAAAAAAGAAAGAAAACGCACACACATACACACACAAAGAATAACAGAAATGGTTAAAGCCACGCCAAGTCGGCGAACGGGCGTTTACAAAATCACTTTTTTTGATGGTGAAAAACAGTGACAAGTTCCTCTACTCGCTGTGGTGATTCGATTGCCAGATGGCGTTCTTGTGAGCACAAGGTCGCGGGTGCAATTGCTGGCCGCGGCGGCGGCCGCATTCCGATGGGGACGGAATGCAGTAAATCTGGTGTACTCATACTTTGACGCGCGTTAAAGAAAAACCAGGTGCTCTAAATTCATCCGGGGCCCGCCATTGTGGTGTCCTTCTTACATGCGTTGCTTTGCGACGTTAAACCGCATAATTAGCTTTTTTTTCCTCCCTCTCTCTTTCGTTTCCAACCTTCGAGTCATGTCTCGGCACTCGTTCGTTTCTCGTTACCACTAGTTTACTATTTTTAACCCCTCTCGCAACCTTGAGCAGCCAGATCGACATTTTTGCCTTAATGTCTGACTACATCTACATTTCATAATTACACCTCTGGTATTGTTTGGCTTTTTCTTTAGCTGCTAGATTATTCAAGAACAGTCTCATATGCATCCCGCGTCGGCGCCCGCTTCTTGGCGAACGCCTGCAAGTATGTATGTGCCGCAGTTGAGGCAAATAAAAACGATGGCGACGAATACAGTGTCAACGACAGCAACAATGATAAAACTCAGAAGCGCTTTCGGGGAATGGGTCGGGATAATGTATAAGATTCTATTCCAATGAAATTGCTTTTCGCGCTTCGACAGAGGTCGGAGTGGTGCTACGCCCATGTTATCAGCAACATCGGCCTGTCGCGTACGGTGGACGATAAGAAAGGAATAGAATGAAATGAAAAGAAACCTTACATCATACCGGCCCTCTTTCAGAATGAAAAATTATGAGGTTTTACCTGCCAAGACCACGATATGATTATGAAGCACGCCTTAGTGGGGGACTCCGGAAATTTGGACCTCCTGGGATTCTTTAACGTGTACCTAAATCTAAGTACACACTCTTTCACAATAATTTATTTAGTAGCTATTTATTTTCAAGTAGTCTGTCTGTCTGTCTGTCTGTCTGTCTGTCTGTCTGTCTGTCTGTCTGTCTGTCTGTCTGTCTGTCTGTCTGTCTGTCTGTCTGTCTGTCTGTCTGTCTGTCTGTCTGTCTGTCTGTCTGTCTGTCTGTCTGTCTGTCTGTCTGTCTGTCTGTCTGCTGTCTGTCTGTCTGTCTGTCTGTCTGTCTGTCTGTCTGTCTGTCTGTCTGTCTGTCTGTCTGTCTGTCTGTCTGTCTGTCTGTCTGTCTGTCTGTCTGTCTGTCTGTCTGTCTGTCTGTCTGTCTGTCTGTCTGTCTGTCTGTCTGTCTGTCTGTCTGTCTGTCTGTCTGTCTGTCTGTCTGTCTGTCTGTCTGTCTGTCTGTCTGTCTGTCTGTCTGTCTGTCTGTCTGTCTGTCTGTCTGTCTGTCTGTCTGTCTGTCTGTCTGTCTGTCTGTCTGTCTGTCTGTCTGTCTGTCTGTCTGTCTGTCTGTCTGTCCGTCCGTCCGTCCGTCCGTCCGTCCGTCCGTCCGTCCGTCCGTCCGTCCGTCCGTCCGTCCGTCCGTCCGTCCAGCGAAGCAGCCCACATTGCATTTAACAGGCATGAAAGAAAATACAAGCAAGAAGAGAATGCGCATGCGGCGAACGCAACTAAAATTCAGCATAATACGCTAAAAGTATACACAAATGCACCCCATTCAGGGCGCCAGAGCCGTGCTGGAGCAATAAGGCGTACCGGACTAGGTGGTAAGCGAAGATGGTTGTTTTCTCTATATACAGTGCGAAACAACTGCAAGGGATATTCAACAAAAAGTACCGTGCAAACTGGGAGGAATAACGTAAACATATATACGCACAAGCGAACTGCGCGTGACCCGCCGTGGTTGCTCAGTGGCTATGGTGTTTGGCTGCTGAGCACGACGTCGCGGGATCAAATCCCGGACGCGGCGGCCGCATTTCGATGGTGGCGAAATGCGGAAACACCCGTGGGGTACTTAGATTTAGGTGCACGTTAAAGAACCTCAGGTAGTCAAAATTTCCGGAGTACTCAACTACGGCGTGCCGCATAATCAGAAAGTGGTTTTGGCACGTAAAACCCCATAATTTTTTAACTGTACATGTATACATTCAAACAGCATTATACTTCTCCATTGGCTTCTGTAAACTTTGGTAATGGCAATGAGTGCGTGTTGCCGACTGCTGTGTGCGCGGAAAAGAAAAAAAGACATGAGTGGGGAGGGGGGCGCAGTGTTAAGAGCGTGGCGATTGTGCTTTATAATGACTAAACGTAATGCTGCTGCGATCGGCTAGTGACGCCAAGCAAAAAGAAAAAAAAAAGGAACATATCTCTGAATGTAAACGCAACTCCCTGCTAACCGAGAACCATGTCGTAAGTAACCTTACCATGTACGGCGGGTGATGCAAAACAATTGTATTCTGAAAGGCGCAATACCTGGTTTGACGAGAAGTTAGACGTCTTGCTATGTATCACGGCTGTTAGTTCGTGTTCTTTCTTGCATCAGAGAGCCGTCTACCCAGTAATAACCAGCATATCCACTTTCAACGGCTTGTTCAGTGTTTTTCATGATAGAATGTATCACCCATAAGTGGCCAATAGCCACAATCAATTAATTTTTTGTATTTATGACGACTGATCTAATGTGGCTTTAGTATCATGCTACAGCCCCAAAATTTATTTTTGCAAGGTTCGCGCCGCGTTTCCAGAATTATATATAAATATGGGGATTTTAAGAATGTATAGTAACACTTCTTTACCGCTTTCGAATGAGTGTAGTCTATGTGGTTGGATCACGACATATAAGTCGTGATAGTCACAAATCGAGGTATTTGCAATCGAGCTCTCTTTTTTAGTTATACGTCCGTACAAAGGTATTCAAAATCTGCCGTAGGTTGTTTGTTGGTGAAAGACTGCAACTTTTTCGGATATGTTAATCTCCATTCACCAAAGCATGCGAATGATTGAATTCGGCGCAGATGGGCAACTGAGGACTTAATTACCACGTACAATACACAGCCGTCGACTTAGCGGTATATTATAATTGAATTTTAGAGTTCATATAACGTGAAGACAAAACAAATTAACGGAAAGAGGACTGAGCCTGGAGGAAGAGAGAAGGTATATAATGTGTATCGTTATATATAGAAGGAGTAAATGGAATTAAAATGGACGAAGTTCGAGCGATCTTTAAAAAAAAAAAGTGGCCTGAATGCGGTTATTTAAAGTCGTATTAAGTTTGGCCAAGAACTTTGCATGAAGCACTGTGTCGAAAGCATCAGAAAAATAGATAAGTGCGGCAATGATCCGATCTCAGAAATTTAAGGTAACGACTAGCCATGAGAAAATTCAGTAATTTGGATTACAGTACTGAAGCCACGTCGAAAGCCGTGTCGAAAACAGGTAAGAATATGACTTGCTTCAAAGTGGTTTATTGTTTAGTTGTGAATAACGTGTTTCAACAGTTCATATGGGTTCGATGTTTTTTTTTTGTTTTCTTTTTCTAATGTTATGATGTAACAAGAGAGATTGGAGCCATTGGGTGGCACCGGCTACTCCTCGTCGAATGGAAAACAATATGAAACCACAAAATGTTGGTTGCGAAAACACTGCATGCAGTTAGACCGCACGAGCACGTGAGTCCAGGAAGCCAGATAAAAAGGCACAGAAGCTAAACATGTACAGTTGCATAAGGAAATAAAAGTATTTGGAATTATCCAAGTACACATACAGAAGTTCAGTGTCGCCCAGGAGCGAACGAAACGCAAGTACACATGCATAACACACTAAATAGCTATATACTTAACAACACATAACAAGCGTCCATGACATCTTTAGCATCATACAAAAGGCTTGGTGTTAACGAAATGGGTCAGTAATTTTATAACTGCCTGTCACTGGTTTTATATAACGAGAGGACGTTTGCTAACTTTCACGTGGGTGGCACGTTACCTGTGTGCAAGGATGTCCGGAAAATTATGAAGGTGTAGCACGATGTCCATAATGAGTAGAAAGTCAAAATTATGCATATGCGCCTCATTGTAGAAATCAACGTTACGCGAAGCATTTCGCAGTTAGCTGGCTGTCCAACATCAGTCGGGGTATCGCAAAGCGCTACCGGATGGACCTACATGTTTGTATAAGGCGAGCAATTGTGTGCCTGACGCGAGCGCACGTATTACGACAGCAGCAGGGCAATAACGACGGCGACGACGGTAGTGTGTAGCTGACGGTGATGGCATAAACGATTGATCTGCTGTACTACAGGGAAGAAACGTTACAACCTGTTCTGTTACGACCTCGGTCGATCTCGAAGGCAGTGCAGCGTCGGATAGCGTCACAAAGCGCTAGCTTCCACCACGAAAGGACTGGGGAGAGTGGGCCGATACCGAAGGCGGGGAATCAAGTGTCACAGAGCGTCACAAGGCGCTATCCGTATCACGGGAACGGTGTGGGAAAGTGGTGCGCCCTCATTTTTATAAGGAACTTACGCGACGTGACGCACGCGGAAGGGCATATGGCTGAGGCTGACAATTTCTCGCGCGTTTCGTCTTTGCGTCTGTGTCCTAATGAAAACTGGCGCACTTGCAGACGCTCTCGCTTTTTAAAGCAAATTGTTGCTATGCGACACGGCCGACGCAGCAGTCGCCTCAAAGCGCTATTTGGTGTTAGCACGAGCGATGCATGCCTGCGTCTGGTGGATTAATGGGACATATAAAAAAAGCCTGTGGCCTATAGGCTACATGATGGGCTCTTTGTACTGGAGGACTCTGGTTCAATCACACCACTGAACGACACGTTTCCTTTTTTTTCCTGATACGAGAAGGGACTGGAACCTACAGCAAAGTGCCTGGTATGAGGCAAATAATGATTTGTATTAAAAATAACTTCGAGGTACCATCGCGAGTAGTGGACCTTTTCGTGTCGAAGTTCAAAATTAGTTCCAAAAGAGTGCTAAGCTGGTCTTATTGATGGGGCCTAATTAGACGTACAGCGCATAAACACGAGAAGGACATCAGCCAGAGGCACACAGCGTTGACTTACAAATTTTATTGGGAAAGACTCGCAGCAAGTATATACAATCGTGATCACCGGCATGCCAATTATTATTATTTGTTTTGAACACATATACACATATACACAGTTAACAGGAAAGGGGAAGCGACGAGCAGGCTGGCAACTGCCACCGGAAGGGGCACAACGCCTGCCTACTCTTCTGAAGGGAGGTGACAGCAACACAGAAATGGAAGATAGGAAGGATGGGAGGAGAGAGGAAAGGAAGAGCAAATGGACAAATCTAAAGACTAAAGTAGAACACAGTACACTACGCACGTTGTTCCGCCGAGTTTCGACTCTGCAGCCGAAATTAAAGTGACGCCCCGTCGAACAGCCTCCACAATTATCAATCACATCCATGGCTAGTTCGCTATGCGGCTAATTGTGCGCTCCACGATGAGACGCCAAGTACAGCTGCACGCAATCACGGTTTCACCGGTAGTCGGTTCACCACCTACAAACACTACAAGGTGTTTGAACCCACCACCTCACATCTTCGAAGGAAGAAGCGTTAGAGCACAGTACAGATCACACACAGTAGGGCTGGTCACTGAAGGTCACGCTACTACAGAATGTTGAATGTTCACGCTACAAACGTGAACCTAAGTTGGTTAACTGTAGAAAGGTTTGTAGGGCGCGATGGGCTTGATCACGTTTAGATGCACAACCACTGGGGTATAAACATTCCTCGAGTGTCACCCACCGCAAGCCAAGGAGATGATAGTTTTTCACTAGCGACATGCGCTGCGCACTGAAAGCGGGACACTCAAATATAAGGTGCTGAAGTGTCTCGTAGCAGCCACAAGACGTACACAATGGACTTGCCACACGCCCTCAGCTTGAGCAGTTGTGCTCCAGCGCGACGAGGCAAGCCTCGACCGCGAACACGGGGCGGGAACGTTCCATTTGCGACGCGCTGATCTGGATGCTGCTTGAGTGAGTCTGAGTGAGGATGCTGCTTGAGTGAAGTGAGTCTCGGAAGGCTTTGACACGTTTTGTTGCGCGATGATTAGAAAAGGAACACGGGCAACCACATATAGCAGTACCACAGCATAAATGACGTCTTGCATTAACCTCTTAAAGGCGTGTCATAAACATTCCCAGAGACAATGTTGATTTATCACCAGGACGTGCAAAATACACTGCGAGTGTATTCAACAAAATACCTAAAATTATCTGCGGGTAATTTTTCACGAATAGCTGGGCAAAACCATCACAACTGATGGCGAGCATCGACCTTAACACCGGTGGCTTCATGTCGAACTTGTACAGAGAAATTTCACCGGATGTGAAACTGGCGAGTACACTCTGTGTCCTGTACAATACCTACATGATACCACTGCAGCAGGAAATTCTGCATCGGTGTTTCCCCTCTGAACGTGCTTTCAAAGGAAAGCTTAACGCACGCCAAGTTTTTTCTTCATGGACCATTGTTTTTCCTATAATAGAACAAACGACGCTTAACGCCTGTCACTCAGCGTTGGCGGAAGACATTTACGAAGAAACTCCGTTCTCAAAACCGAAACTCAGTTGGCAAAAAGTGTTTTTTTTTCTAGCTTGTTGCTGATACACAACACTCGCGCATAAATGGTTGAGACGCCTAGTACCGTGAGGCGGAAAATTCCCACGAGTTAATGCAAAATATGCACCCTAACCTCCTTTGTCCATCAGGAAAGCGGACAAATATGCGGTGGCCGAGCACAATTGCTGAACTTTAGATGCAAGAGCGTCAAATGGTCTATGGAGCGAAAAAGCCGGGGTCTGTCATCTGCAGCAACGAAACGGCCGGTAAATTGCCATTGGCTGCGACGCCAGGTCACGAGCATGCCTGGAAGGAGCAGAACGAGCAAAGAGGACACCTGCTGCAGCTTTTAGCGTGCCAGGTGTTGCGTGAAGGGAGAGGGCATCGCCACGACGCCACGTCACCCTCGCTCTCGCTCCTCGAAAGCCTGCGTTACCCGCGTGTACCTTGGCCGCTCAAACTGTCGCGTGCGTTCTAACTGCGCCTCGGTAGGATCAAATAAAAACGTGCCAGGCGTCTCAACTCACTCGCTTGCCCACGAGAAGTTCATAAATCGAAGTAGGCATCATCATATCCGGACTACATTAGCCCCGATCAACCCTACTTCGATGCCGCCATTAGGGAGGTTGAAGTCAGAGCAACCCTCATTAATCTCCATTGCTCAACTCCTGGATCTGGTCACATCACCAGTGTTATGCTCATAAACGTACAGGACCGATCCTTGTGCCTTCAGACGGAATACTTCAATATGTGCTAGGAAACGGGGGAGCTGCCTGCCGAATGGAAGAATGGAAAAATAACTTTCATGCCGAAACTCAATAGGCCCATTAATGCCCAAATTATCCGTGCCACCTATCTACCTTCGTGCCTGGGCAAACTGTTTGAGTATGTCATCCTCATCCAATTCACGCAACACATGAAAAAATAAAAAAAAATGGCCGAGCGCAGACAAATGAAAAACGCGATGCGCTTGATGAAAAGCTAGAGAAAATTGCTAGCCTTGAGACTAAAGTGACTGACAGTGTCAACAGAGTAGCTGAACTGGAATGTATTGTAGAAATTGTGGCCAAAAACTGCATTCCCTCGAAAATAGAAGCTGCCGTTCTAATCTGATCCTGTATGGTGTCGATGAACAAGAAAACGAGTCGACTGGAGTACTCGCAACAACGGTAGTTCAGAAAATTTTCGAGCATGTACTTGGTGTAACGATATCGGGAGTGGAACGTATTGGTAGGCCAAAGCAGGGCGATGAGCAGAAATCCAGGCCTATCATAATGAAGCTTGTTGTCTACCAAGACAAAACCAACATTATGAAAAACTGCTCAAAATTGAAAGGCTCCACAATTTCTGTCCGTGAGTATTTTTCCCAGCTTATCCGAGAAATTAGAAGGAAGCTGTGGGCTCACGCGAAAGAAAATTGTGTATGATAAGGTTAAAGTAGAGGGAAGGCTCTTTTCTTGAGACGAAAGCAGCAATAAAATGATAGCAGTAACCAAAAACGCCAAGCAAAAGGCAATGAAGAAAGCTGTACCAAGCGAACACCGTATCATGAGAAGCCGAAGTCAGCAACAATTTTCAGCATAAATGCTCGCAGTCTCGTTAATAAAGTATATCAGCTAGAAGCCATATTCCTGGCACATTCACCTGATATCGCCAGTATCACAGAAACGTGGCTGCATTCCTGTATTTCTGATATGGAAGTTGTCCCTCCAGGATATGCGATAGTGCGCAAAGATAGGGAAGACGTGGTAGGGGTGTCGCGCTTCTTCTTAAGGAAGGGATCCACTTTTTTACTATTCCCGACGTAAAAGATACTGAAGCTCTCTGGTACAACGTGCATCTTCAAGATACAATCGCTAAAGTGGGCCTGTTCTACAGGCCCCGAATGCTGAAAGCCTGTGCCTTGAATCTTTACTTGACTATGTGCAATCGCACGTCCATGGGGGCTCGATTGTACTTGCTGGTGATTTTAACCTTCTTGAGATTGAGTGGTGTTCCCTTGCCTCTGAAACAAAAGGTCAAAGCATCCTACTCGACATTATGCTTGGCTTTAATCTTGATCAGCTTGTTTCCTCCCTAACTCGTGTACAGGGAACGTCATCCTCAATCTTAGACCTTGTCTTTGTCAGTAACAGTCTTCCTATAAATGAGTCGCGAGTAGACATACTTGATGGATTATCCGACCGCAAAATGGTCTTATGCTCATTGCCATTCACTAGCCCACCTAATTACATGGCCAATTAAAGCAAATACTCACCTTTAACAAAGCCAATGATGACGCCATAATGGCGTACCTTGCACTCGAGTGCCCTGAATTTCATGGTTTTTCTACCGATAATCGTTATAGTATTAATGCGGTTTCGCTAAAATTCAAGTTTCGTGTCATGCACTGTATGCGTGATTTCGTCCCAATTGTGTACAAATCAACTCAAAAACGGAATTCATGGATCACGCGTGAAATAATTCACACTAAACGTAAAATCAAGAGGTTACGAAAAACTAGCAAGCAAAGAAATGTTTCAGGCTACCATTCTCAAGTAAGTTCCCTTACTAGATTACTTAAGGAACAAGTGCGTAACGCTAAACAGAAGTTCTGTGGCCCTACATTGCATTGCAAAACCTACTAATCCATCTTCACCAGATGCGCTAGATCAGGCTGGAGCTCATGATTTCAGCGACCATTTCTGTTCGGTTTCACAACTGAAAATGGTAGTGCGAAAATAAATCCTTCCTTTTACAATCAGTATAATCGATTGCTAGGCACGCCTACTTTATCGAAGGCAGGTATCCTTTCACTCCTATTAGTCATCAATGAAAAGAAAAGTAGTGGTCCAGACGCAATTCGCAACAGATTTTTGAAACGGTACACGGAGCCAGTCAGCAAATATCTTTATCTCATATATTCGAAGTCTTTGAAAGACGGTTGCCTTCCCGCTGAATGGAAAATTGCTAAAATTACTCCCGTACTCAAATCAGGTAATGTCTTCTTCTAATTACCGGCCTATTTCTATCACTTGCACTTGCAGCAAAACTCTAGAACGCCATTGTAATAAAGTTTTTAAAAAGTTTTATTAAGTCGAGCAATATCCTCTACATGAGTCAGCATGACTTTAGATCTGGATTATCACCTGTTACACAGCTTGTAGAAACACTGCCTGACCTGGCCCTGACGTCATTTTTCTCAATTTCTCGTAGGCTTTTGACCGCGTCTCACACACTAAACTACTCCTTAAACTTAATTGCATATTAGGTGATGGCCCAATTTACCAATGGATGAATAATTACTTAACTGACCGCTACCAATTTGTACAGTACGGCGCTCACTCTTCCGACCTTGCTCCAGTCTTATCAGGCGTTCCCCAGGGACCTTTATTAGCTCCAGTTTTGTTTTTAATATTTACAAATGACATAACTAACTATGCTGATGTGTAAAACAGGCTTTTTGCTGATGTCTGCATGCTCTATAATGAAGTACGAGACCGCGATGACCAGGTGAAATTAAATATTGCCTTAAATAAAATAGCTCAGTGGTGTGCAGATTGGCAAATGACAATAAACACTGATAAAACCGTATTCATGTCCCTTACAAATAAAACGTGTAACCTTGATTTTTCATACCATTTTAACGATGTGCCACTTCGAAGTGTAAACCAGTATAAATACCTAGGCCTCACAATATCGTCTAATCTCCACTGGACAGAGTACATGCGTCAAGTGTCAAATAAAGCATTAAACAAACTGTTCTTCATTAAACGGGCCCTGTCATATTCTGCACACGAAACAAAGCTTGTCGCATGCGTCACTTTTGTCGGCCCAGTCTTAGAACACGCCAATACTGTATGGTTCCCTCACACTGCGAACGGTATCACAGTTTTCGAAAGGGTGCAGCGGAAAGCGGTACGTTTTATCTTTAAGAGGTATGGACGCCTTGACACCCCTACTGCTCTGTTACAGCGTGCTGGTCTAGCTACCCTTGGAAGTCGCGAAAAGCTTTTTCGGCTGAAATTTATATACCAACTATTGCATAGAGCATTCCGTATAAACCCTGACCCTTGCTTGAAATTTCGTGATGCTAGACCAACCAGAAGAAGGCGTGCATGGGAACTTGTAGAATATCCGTTTATTAATAATACGTTTCGCTATTTTTTCTTCCCATGCTCAATTCCTGAATGGAATACACTGGATGTAGTCGCAAAACAGCAGCCAGCACTAGCAAAATTTATGGAATTAATTAAGCATGCTGTACTAGCCTAAATGTTGTCAATATAAGTAATTAAATTGATTTCGCCATTCAATCCATGCCGATTTCAGTTTGTGATAGGAAAGCACTTGCCTACACTTTTTGTCCTGTGCATTTTGTATTTGAATGATGCTTTCTACTCTCAATTTTTGTTCTCTAGTTTCCCTGCTAGTTGATGTACATTGGCTTCGTTGTGTGTATTATTATGTATGAATGTACTACTACTATTTTTGTATAGTCTCCAATCAGTATGTGTTCTTTTTCTATAGAATGTTTTAGTAGTGTTCTTTGATGTGAGTTGTTGCTCACCCCTCAAATAATCCTCATGGGTGATTGCCAGTATTCTATAAATAAATAAATAAATAAATAAATAAATAAATAAATAAATAAATAAATAAATAAGTAAATAAATAAATAAAATTCCGCAGACTATATCCCATAGCATGGTCGGATATTGAGCGGGTCTCTCGGCACATGACTCGCGGCTGCAGATTTCACACGCCATCCTCAACGACATGTTACACCACACCAGAGAAATCCCGGCAGCAGACTTCACTAAAGCATTTGACAAGGTTAAGAACAGTAACACACTGCAGTGCATCCAAGAGCGGCAATTCGAACCTTAGACCTACATCCGGGCCTTCCTCAACGGACGGACCGCCTTCCTGGGCATAGCTAATATAAAACCTCATCCTTCACCTTCTGAAACATTGGCATCCCGCAGGGAGTGGTGTTATCCTCACATTCCTCTGCAATATTACCATCATTGCCCTGCCAAAGCCTCTCAGCAGCGTCGCACCCTTGGAACACACACTTTACGCGGATGATATAACGGTTTTAACCACATACGGCTTGAATGGCGACACAGTATTGACCCTGCAAAAAGCAGCCACAGGTATAGCTACCCATGTGGCTGCTTTGAATGCTGCACCATAGTCAGCACCACTCCTCATACTCCGGCCGCGGCGTGTCCCAATGGCCCCATCACCATTTATTTGCATGACACCCGCATACCACAAACAGCCACCCTCCGCCTTATTGCAATGTACCTAAAGGACACGGGGAAAAACAAACTTACCCTAAAACCACTAAAACTGTCCACTTGCCCCATCGTCCATCTTCTTAGAAGGGTTTGGAACTCACGAGCCGGTTTATGCGAAGCGGACAACCTCAATGTAGTGCATGCCTTTGTGCTCAGTCGCATTCTCTAGGCCTCGCCTTACCTGAATCTCTCCTGCGCGGACAAAGTTAAATAAATGCTCTAATGTGCATGACGACTAAAGCAGCGCTTAACCTGCCAAAGGACACTAGTTCGGACAGGATCTTATAATTAGGAGTGCTGATACAGCTACAAGAACTTTTTTTTTTAATTATGGGGCTTTACGTGCCAAAACCACTTTCTGATTATGAGGCACGCCGTAGTGGAGGACTCCGGAAATTTCGACCACCTGGGGATCTTTAACGTGCACCTAAATCTAAGTACACGGGTGTTTTCGCATTTCGCCTCCATCGAAATGCGGCCGCCATGGCCGGGATTCGATCCCGCGACCTCGTGCTCAGCAGCCCAACACCATAGCCACTGAGCAACCACGGCGGGTGACAAGAACTTACACAGGCACATCGACAAAACAGGGCCTTTGCCTGGCTGGCATGGAAACGGGGCGACATATACTGCACTTTCTCAGAATTCACATACCTGCAGGCGCTGTAGATTTAATATCTCTTCATCGCACCGTGCACGCCACGCTAATTATCAAACCTCTCACTTGGAATGGGCACCAAGAACGCCATTAATGCAGCCGCGTCGTGTGAGCCAAAGCTCTCCGTACCGAATAAGCACTTTAGAGGACGTGCCCTGGGTAGACACCGCATGCGGTCCAGACCGTTCGGTCGCTGTGGCTTACCATCAAGCAGGATTCCGCCCACTCACCTATTTGAAGACACCCTCTGTACCGCGGAAGAAGCACAGGAAGCTGCTATTGCCTTAGAAATCACCCAAAACCAACGTGGCTTACATAGTTAGCGACTACAAAGCAGACATACAAACCGCGTGACAAATATTGAGAATGTGTGCCCTCAATTCTGATAGGCGTATTTAGCTCGTGTGGTGCTGGCTCATTCTGGCAATACCGGAAATGAGGCCGCCGATAGCATAGCGCGAGGACTTGTTAGCCTGGCAAATGTCGGCCCCAGCCATGATTTCAGGAAGGAGAGGTCACACACATTCTCTGAACTTACTCAGCAAGCATGCCTTGCCTACGACTGTGCCCCTTCCCCATCATCGACTATACTCCTCTAAACAAATCCTCTGGAGGCGACTGCAGACCCGAACTCTTAGCCCTCAGCTTCTATCCTACTTCTGTCCCATTTTCCCAGAGTTTACTCTCTCTGGAGAGACACACGCCACCTTAGACTACATTATCTTCGGCTGCCCTGCCGATCATTCCCCGCAGGGAGAGCCCACCATCGGAACATGGAAGGAATGGGAGGCCTTCCCTGCATTGCCGGACCCGGACACCCAACTTCGTTGGGTGAACCAGGATGCCAGTACCATGGCCTCGCGCAGCCTGGACACATGCGCGTAATGGGAGATCTGTGCGATGGCCCTGGGCTCTTGAATGATATAAAGTCGCTCGCTTAATAAAGTTTTTCCATCCATCCTTCCGTACCTTGAAGTACCGCTCAGCGGCGTTCATTTGGACATCAATGCTTTCGAATTCCCAACTCATCAGAACTGTTTAGGTGTCCTCACATTTTTTTAAAGATCTTATTGATTCATGTTGTGCTTTAGCGTTGCAAAGATATACCAGAAACCGCCTCTTCTATGTCATGCTTCGATATTTAATGCCTTTTGTTGTGTCGTGAACGGGCTCATAACGAGAGATTAAGGTAGAGAATACATTGCCTACTAAACGTCCTGCCGTACAGAAAAAAAAACTAAATATAATGAGAAACTAAATGTTACAGAAAAGGCAAGTACAAGTATCTAGAAGTTTGGTTTGAATGGGATATGCACAGGGAAATATCAAATTGCTAAGGTGTGTTCCAAATATGCGCATGGTTGTCATGTATTATTAAAAGACCGTCAATGTTGTGGCCTTTATAGTTTTCGGAAAACTTTACTTTGCGTTTATACAGAGTCATCTTTATTATTGTTCTGTCTTGGGGCAGTCCGTACAAAACCTATGTAGAACCTGTCGTCAGTGTTCGAAAACGGGTGCTACGAATACCTCCCTTTTCTAAACATACTGATCGAAGTAAACGTTTTTCATTTGCTTCGTGCTCTATCGTAGAGTGAGGCGTATAAAGTTAAAGTTGCTCAGGCAGTTAATGCAATAATACGTTTTAATAATTCGCTACCCTTCACAATATTTAATTTTCCGGAACGAAACACGAGGCCAGCTCCTAACAACTGTATTAACTTACCATCTTGTCACATTGTATATGGACAGAGACTCGTGGAGTTCAACGGTACTATAATATTGTTACGTGTAGAAAGACACAGACGAAAGAGGCTATTCACAGGCAATTTACACTGGACTGGAGCCAGAGCGCCAGGCCGACATTCACTCGCGCCAAGGGTACAGATCCACTTCGTCATCGTTCTCGCGGCAGCTCGTCTCTCGGGTATCTACCGATAATATCGTAATACTACTCCCCGGTGGCAAAAGCGCCGTCACGGTGCTTTTAAATATCCAAGGCACGTGGAGAGTTGTAGGGCTTGAGTCGGGTGACGTGGACAATGTCACTGGTTGTCATACCGGAGGACGTAGTGGGCGTGGCTAGAACAATTTCATAGGTGACATCGGTCACTTGGCGGAGCACGCGATATGGGCCGGTATAAGAGGAAAGCAGTTTCTCACAAAGGCCAACTTTACGCGATGGTGACCAAAGCAACACGAGGGTGCCGGGCGCAAAATGGACAGCATGGTGAGGGAGGTCGTAGCGTCGCTTCTGTTTGTCTTGAGAGACTTGTAGACGAACGCGCGCAAGTTGACGAGCATGGTAAGCACGGGCGATTGCATCACGGGCATAAGCGCTAGTTGAAGCTGTGGTGGACGGAAGCACGGTGTCTAGTAGTAGCGTCAGTTCGCGGCCATACAAGAGGTAAAACGGGGAAAAGCCGGCAGTTTCGAGACGGGAAGAGTTGTATGCAAAGGTAATGTAGGGTAGAGCCAGGTCCCAGTCACGGTGGTCGTCTGAAACGTATTTGGATAGCATGTCTGTAAGGGTGCGGTTCAAACGCTCAGTGAGGCCGTTCGTTTGAGGGTGGTAGGAGGTAGTAAATTTATGCTGAATGGACCAGTCCCATCGTGCCAGCCTCGGCCGCCGATCCCAAGATACAGAAAATGGTTCCGACGGACCTCTCTTCTGCGCAGGCTGAAGACCTTTACCAAGTATTATCGTCCTACAGAGATATTTTCGACTTCGACGATCGCCCTTTAGGCCAGACGCTCGCGGTCAAGCATCGGATTCTTACTGGCGATGCTACTCCTATTCACCGACGACCGTATCGAGTTTCTGCGTCGGAACGCCGAGTAATTCAAAGCGAAGTCAACAAAATGCTAGACAAAAACATCATTGTGCCTTCTTCGAGTCCCTGGGCGTCACCTGTAGTGTTGGTTAAGAAGAAGGATGGCACGTGGCGCTTCTGTGTAGACTACCGCCATCTGAACAACATTACTAAGAAGGACGTCTACCCGCTCCCACGTATAGACGACGCCCTTGACTGCCTCCACGGTTCCAGCTATTTCACTTCTATCGATCTTCGTTCTGGATACTGGCAGAATGCTGTTGACGATATGGACAGAGAAAAACCGCGTTCATCACACCTGATGGCCTATACCAATTTAAAGTAATGCCGTTTGGATTATGCAACGCCCTTGCCACCTTTGAGCGTATGATGGACTCCTTGCTCCGTGGTTTCAAATGGTCTAATTGTCTCTGCTACCTCGACGACGTCATCGTCTTCTCGCCCACGTTCGACACTCACCTTGAGCGTCTAACAGCTATACTTGATGTATTTCGAAAGGCGAAGCTGCAACTTAACTCGTCCAAATGTCGTTTCGGCCACCGCCAAATTACTGTTCTGGGCCACCTCGTTGATGCTTCTGGAGTATAGCCTGATCCCGACAAAATTCGCGCGGTCCGAGACTTTCCGGTTCCGAAGACAGCCGCGGACGTTCGAAGCTTTGTCGGGCTATGCTCGTACTTTTGTCGTTTTGTTCAAGATTTTGCGGCAATTGCTAGACCCCTCACTAATCTTTTGAAGGAAGGCGTACAATTCTCGTGGGGTACTGCAGAGGCCGCCGCCTTCTCTCGGCTCGTCACTCTTCTCTCCTCACCACCCCTTCTCGCCCACTTCGACGCTGATGCCCCTACAGAATTGCGTACAGATGCCAGCGGTCATATCGTAGGTGCCGTCTTAGCCCAGCGTCAGCGTGGCCAGGATCGCGTTATTGCTTATGCAAGCCGCCTCCTCACACCATCGGAGCGCAACTATTCCATTACGGAACGAGAATGCCTTGCTGTAGTCTGGGCGGTTGCGAAGTTCCGTCCTTACCTCTACGGTCGCCCTTTTTCCGTAGTCACTGACCATCATGCTCTCTGCTGGCTCTCATCCCTAAAAGATCCTACAGGCCGGCTTGGTCGTTGGGCTTTGAGACTACAAGAATTTTCGTATTCTGTGGTCTACAAGTCTGGCCGCCTGCACCAAGACGCTGACAGCCTGTCGCGTTACCCTGTTGACGACCCTGACTCCTCCAATATTACCAGTGCTGCTTGTGTATTCTCTGTGTCGCAGCTGCTTCATTTCGCCGACGAGCAACGTCGTGATGCCAACATCAGAGGACTCATTGACCGTTTTGAACAGTCTCCGGCCGACGCCACTCTACGCCTCTTCGTCCTCCGCGACGGTACTCTGTGCCATCGTAACCTTCATCCGGACAGCTCCGAGTTTCTACTTGTCATACCCAGCACCTCCACCAGTGTGTTACGTGTAGAAAGACACAGACGAAAGAGGCTTTTCACGGGCTATTTACACTGGACTGGAGCCAGAGCACCAGGCCGACATTCACTCGCGCCAAGAGCACAGACCCACTTCGTCGTCGTTCTCGCGGCGGCTCGTCTCTCGGGTATCTACCGATAATATCGTCATAATATGGAACGCACTTCGACACAGTGTAAAGACTAGCCAAAACTTTGTAGAATGTTTAAAAACTTCTTTCGTGAAACCTGACAGGGTCTTTCTATATGTATACCCTGTTGTCATAACATAGGCTTTTATTTATCCTATATTTTCTGCGTAAAATAACCTTTCATAACGAGTGTTTAAGTTGTTTCGTACAATAAGTATGCTGTTCTTCTTATGTGCATTTTGTTATTGGACCCCAAAGTAGCCGGCAAGGCTATAGGTTCAAATACTATTGTGTGTATGCAATGAATCAAATAAGAAAAAAAAATGAAGTTAAGACGGGATAAAGCTAGCTGGCTATCTATATGGCGATAAGCATATAGGGAATGAAAGACGATGGAAGGAAAACGAAAATAAAATGAAAAAAAAAAGAGACCGTTATACAAGAAGGAAGTGCACGTGTAATGTATTGCAGCACACGAACACTCTGTTTTTCATAAAGTTTACATATCTTTGGGAAGAGGAAGGGGCACAATTAAGTCCTTTGCTGAGCACACAGAGTTCAGTATATGTGCAATTTGAGGTGACAAGTAAACATTTTAAAGGATTCCGTTCAAGATATTAGTACGTCTCGCTAGAGAGAATGAATAAAATCCACCAAAGTTACAAGAACAACATGTGCAAATATTTACAGAAAATATGCCCAGTTAACGCATGCAAACAGATGCTGGTTATAGTATAATATAATATAACTGTAGTATAATAATATACCCTATATAGTCTATAGTATAATAATATACTATAGTATAATATCTGATATCTATGCATCGTATTTTACTAGATTTGAAACCACAACCAAGTGGTTCCTAAAGCCAGTGTAGTCACAGGCTGCACAGTTATACTCCAGCCTTCGCAATTGCGATATACCCTGTCGAGATAGCGCAGCCACCGGTGCTTGCGTGTTCTGTAAAACCTGTCCTTGACTTCTTTTTGTGGCATGAAATCATTCCCCATCTGATTTTTACACATGGAGCAGCATGAAAGCGACGCAGTTGCTCATTGTATCAGCAATCTGGGCACAAAGGTTGCGTAACGAGTGCCGCCGGCGGCGATCCTAGTGCGGTTTTCATACCCGTATGAGAGTTCTTCCAACTTTGAAAGACGCAACATCGCAACAACATTTCCAATTGACTTGAAACGCATTTAGCGAGGTTTTTAGACTGAGTGAAGAATTATTGCGCAGAAGTTTTACAAAGTTGCATGCTCTTCTTGAGTTACTGTATTCAGCGCTGGTAAGGAAAATAAAAATATATGGACATTTATTTTTTAATGTGATAGCACTCTGGAAACTTCAGCCGCTTTTAGGTATATCCGCAGTAATATAATCTTTTTCGCGCCAAATTGGGCAGCTGAGTGTGCGTGCCGCTGAGTATGTACCACTGAGTATATCGCGCTGTGTATGTGACAATTCAGTACAGACAACTTGCGACATTGGGCATGTGCAAAGTGACATGCGCAACTGCATATGTGGCGGAATAGATGCGCTGGGCTGCTGCACTTGTGCAACCAGACATGTGTTGCTGGTCATGTGGCTGAGTAGACAACTTCGGCCATTTTGAACGTGCACATGTGTGTGTGACGCTAGGTATGCAAACTGGCAAATTCCTTGTGAATGTGCGTGTGCAATTACGTAGGTTTCCGTATACACAAGCGAGACAAGATGCAAGAAGTGAAGTCGCAACATTTCATCTTGAAATTGGTTGTGCCACTGTTTATTTTTGCTGTTGCTGTGGTTGAGAGGTAGAATCGTTAAGCGGCAATTAGAATCTGTCCATTGAACCTCAGCCACAGGCTCAGTAATATTGTCGGGACTTCAACTGCCACATTAGTGACAATGAGGATGATGTGGTGGGGTTACGGCTAGCACTTCCGTCAACGAGTTTTAAGGTGTCAGCTCCAGCCTGCTGCAGGCCTGCTGCGAGCTCAGCAGCGGAAGCCTCGTATGTTTTAACAAACTGATCGATGGCCACGATGCTATAAAGGCCAATGGGCCACCTCCGGCACACTTGGCTCTGATATATGAAGTGTTGTCCAAGGCCCGAGAAACCAGTACATTCTTTGACACCGATGGAAGTAACATTAAAGACTGGATTTCCTTGTATTAGCGCGTACAAGATCATAACCGGTGGATGAAATGCTAATGTTCGCCGCTGTCATATATTACCTACGAGGCGAAGCCCGAGTCTGGTACAAGACGGGCGAACACTGTGACTCAGTGAAGGCAATCATCAGAGTGTTGAAATTTCGAGCACGTAAAGAGCTGTCCAATTATGCAGCAGTTCAGCAGACTGCCAAATATGGCTTCGCCATCTACGTGGGAAGACCAACCACCTGGAAGCTCATCGGTCTTGTGAGGAATATATGACGAGAATAATTTGTGAGCCAAACCATGACTAGAGCCACCCCGCATAAACATTTACAGGATGAACATTTCCATGTCGCATGTGCAAGCCCTGTCCGCCGAAAGGTGGCGAATTACGACATTCCGTCGGTTTGCCACAATCGTGAGGCAACCGTTAGTAAGGGCCGCGAGCCACTGCACCCAGTTTTCGCTGTTTCCAACTCGCCTTGGTAAACCGGCCGACTGGAAAACAACAGACGGGCCGGCCGATTGGTTTCACTTGTTGCACTACAGACACATCGCTCGTCACTGCTGCCGCCATTGGTCATTGACCCCGAGGTGCAGCTTCTCGTACAACCACCCGAAACCACGCCCTCCCCGTTGCTCTGCGTGTCACCGTCTCCATCGGTGAATGCTGGCGACGCAAGCGCAACTTTTCGGAACAGCCGGTCACCATAGCCCCTTAGTTTTCCATCTCGTTCGCCGCAGACGTGCCGCTCTTCCTCTTCCTGCACGATGTTTGTCCCACAAGAAAACTAGCCGATGCAGCTCCCGGAGGTGACACCGCATCAATGACCTGGCCTGGAGGTCCTCTCTTGTCACTGCCTTCCTCACCCCAGTGCAATCCTATTAGACATTGATGCGGGTTGTGTCCCACTATAGGTGAGTCCCTGGTCGACATCGGTGCCCAGGTATCTTATGAGGGCTGATTTCTGCGAATGACTTAGGTATTTACGACTGCCATACTGTGCACAGTACGCTTTGCCGACGGCAGCACTTCCCGTCGTCAGCAGGTGTAGTGCGTGAGCGCAATTTCCGACAAACTACCGTTCTATTCATTGCTCTGGATCGCTGTCCACATGACCTGATTTGGGGCATTTGTTTCATGCCATTCTGTCCTGATTGACTGCTCCAGTGGTGTTGTTCAGCTGGACCTTCCCTCCGACAGCAATTTTTTTTCTTGTGCACTTTATTTCTTGTGCTCTACTGACTTCACCCAATGCCCGCCGCAGGCGGCTACTACTTTACTTGAGACCCCTCGGCCACCTGTTACAGTCGTTGGTTACAACATCTTTCCACTTGTCAACGTCATTCTGATGCGCAGTGTTGCACTCCCAAGTACATTCAGGAGCATTCTGGACAATTTGTATTCCGTACATGTTCTTCCCCATGACATTGCGTTAGCCCCTGTGACGCCAGCCAACCACAGCCAGGTATCCTGGCTCCCTTCCGCTGCTTGTAAAATTTATCATCCTAAAATTCGAGTGCTCCCGTCCGGCTTCCACGACCCACCACTGCGTCGACAAGATGACCACTCCCGACGTTGCCCCGGCCTAAACTGAATATCTTCTTGACATACTTCTGAGTAATTGAGATGCTTTTTATTATTTCGACGACCGGCCTCTCTCCCAGGAAACCATCGTAACACATCGGATTAATATCGGCGACACAATTCCCATCCATTGACGGCCCTATGTATGATCCTGCTGAGAAACATCGCTCAAAGTCGCAGATACCGAAAGAACACCTTCGCACTTTCAGTTACTTCGCGGGCCTTGCCAGTTATCCTCGTCAATAAGAAGCACAACTCCTGGAGGTTTTGCATTAAAAATAAACGCTGGGATATTACGTGCCAAAACCACGATCAGAATATGAGGCGCGCCATATGGGAGGCTCCAGAATAATTCCGGCCACCCGTGGTTCTTTAACACACACCCAAAGACAGTACATGGGCGTTTCTGCATTTCATCCCCATCGAATTGCTGCCGCCGCTGCCGGGATTTGATTCCATGACTTCGTGCTCAGCAGCACAAAGCCGTAGCCACTAGGAAGCCATGGCTGGTAAGTTTTGCATTGACTACAGCCTGCCCCAAAAGAAAGCGCCATCGCTCTTCATAAGCTTGATGAGCGGGCGAGCCGTTTCAAGAAACTTTTGAACAATTTCACAAAATATGAGCACAAGACAATAAAGTTCCGCACTTCCTCAACGAATAATGGAATTAAGAAATATTACGCAACGTGAAGATTTTCCGGGTGAGGTTAACGAGGTTAACAAAGAGGACGTGTATCTTGCATCCCGCATCAATGATGCACTTGATTGCCTACTTGGGGAAAAATATTTTTCATTGATTGACCTTCGCTCAGGCTACTGACATCTACATTGCTGTTGATGAGAAGCACGGCGAGAAAACCACCTTTGTTAAACCAGCTGGGCTTTGACATTTCAGAGTTATGTTCTTCAGGCTCGGAACACCATCTGCGACGTTAGAGCGAATGATGGGCAGCCTAATGCGAGATTTGATGGGGTGAATTTGTTTTTGTTATCTGAAGGACGTAATCAATCTTGCCCAGCATTTGGCAGCCACCTTCAGCGTTTCGCCACAGTCGTTTCAGTCGCCTTGAAGTAGAGATCTCCGAAACGCTGACTGTATTCCACCTTAGCCGGAGAAAATGCAGGCTGTTGAATACTTCCCTGTCACCATTCTTGGGTGAGATAAGGCGGAGCTTTATTGGCTAGTGCTCGTGATTTTGAAGTTGTGTTGAATATTTTGCTAACACTGCTCCTCCTCTCACTGAGCTTTTCATGAACAATGGCGCATTCTCGTGGGGAGAACAACAGTCCGAAGCCTTCGCAACATTAGTGAAGTCCTGACGACCATTTAGATTTCAACCCACCGAGGTCTGCTTCTCGTCATGGGATCGGCGCATTTCTTGCCCAGGGTGTTCGAGCTTGCGCAAGCAGCCTGCTCTCAACTATCGAGCGCAACAGCTCTATAATCAAATGGGAGTGCGCCGCTCTCTTTTGAGCCACAGCAAATGTTCGCCCTTACCCATTTGGTCCCCATATGCACGTAAGTGCTGACCACCGCACCTTGCGCTGGCCATTCTGTGAGGAAATTGCTCGTCAGATTATGCATTTCGAACGCGGTTTCTTCGGCGTCACGATTAATGCTTTGCCTATTGAGCGAGACAAAGACGGGTGCATGCTTTCAGCTCAATAACCTTATTAGTTCTCTAGTAAAAGCAAGTGTTTTGCGGTGCTTTGAGAATGTGTCGTATCGCAAAACAACAATTTCCGCATGAAAGGAGAGCGCACCAGTTTCTCCCATTCTTCTCGCGTGGCAGCTGGCGCTGTGAGATGATTTTTTTAATTGCATGGTTTGCCGGGGGATATATTATTTAAAGAAACCTGTGTGATCTTTTATTGTGAAGAAGCTGGGTAATTGCCATGTGGAACCTATCGTCTATTATGAATTGTTGTTAATGTGTGGGGCTGGTGAGTGCATAATAAGGGCAGAACTAAGCACTATCTCTTACGAGCTTTGTTCGTAGGCACAACTACAGCAACTGTGGAGCATCCGCTGCAGACAGGGAGGCAGATCCATGTTCATGTACTGCACCAAATGCACAGGTGTTCTCCGACATCGCACAGCTTTGAGTACGGACCGAATTTAACGCAGAGGAAACGCACAGTACATTTTAAATACCGGGCGTTCACCGAACGAACTCGCGCCTTGCATCTTTTTATTCGGTTCTTGTGCTTCCTGTTATTGTCGGCGTGGCAAAATGGTGGCGAAAGAGTGTGCACACCGAGAAATACGATACGTAAAGGTAGAAGAAGTTCGAAGTCTCCATTTCTCTGCCGAACAGATGATCTCCTTCAATCGCACGCACAGTTGCACATACCCAGTCTCATAAGTTGTCTATTTTGGCACATGCTTGGTTGCACAGATGCGGTCGATCGTACCCCGTGGCCCAAGCTCTGCTTTGAGGCAAATACCTAGTGGCACATCGGTACTGGCCAAAGTTTTCTGCAAGGCAGGACACTAGGAGCAAAGTGAGAGGCAGAGGCAAAGAAATCCTCGTTTTATCAAGTGATCCTGATAATAATGGTGACATGGGTGCCTCGGCGCTTTCCCTCAACTCCCCTGATTTTCTTTGTGGCAACCGTGAAGAGCGTACGCGTCCACATATTGGGCTCCTTCTTCTGCCGGCGCCATCACCGTCAGCGTTAGACGGAACACTGAACTGCGCCAGTGGTGTATATTGTATGGGCGAGAAACCGCTGTGGATTCTCTGGCCACCACCACGCAGCCAACGAAATGTGCGAAGAACGAGCGAGCCACAGCCTGCCCTCCTATCTCCAGTTCGTCCTTGTCGCTCGCTTTCGTAAGGGTACATACCCTCTCCCTCAGCTACCAGCGACGAACGGTCGAGCTAGGTAAGGAGGACCAGTGCGTCACACCTCCTCTGCGCCCATTCCCGCCACGAGACTTCATGCACGACGCCCTACACCCTCTACTTGGCACTCCTCTGGCCCCTTCACAACTCGGTTGCAAGAAAGCGCCGCGCCCTTTACCCTGGCGCGTTTCCTGGCCTTCCCTTCCTAAGTGCTACCTACCCCCGTGCCACCACATAAAAAAAAAAAAAACTAGCCGAACAAGCCAAAGAAAGCCATGGACTTTAGAAAAAGAGAGCAAAGAAACAAACGTGGGCTAAAGCCATAAGACTAAGTATGGTCATGCCGCATGCTCGACCCATGCTCTACAGAAGAAGCAGATGTGCAATCCAGAAGCTACCACTGTGTCGAACACTTACGAAGTCCGGAGCCTATCGCTCGACTGCTCTAAAAGTGTGATTGATACTGCAGGGTTTGCTGTTTTCACTTAGCAAAACTGTTTTATTTATGAATGGCAACGCTGTCCAGTAAACTATGTAGGTGCGCAATGCATGCACCTACAGATAAGGATTTATCATCATCATGAGCCTAGTTTTTGTCTACTGCAGGACGAAGGCCTCGCCTTGCGATCTCCAAGTACACCTGTCGTGCGCAAACAGATTCCTGCTAGCGCCTGCGAATTTCTTAATTTCATCGCCCTACCTAGTCTATTGCCATCCTCGACTGCGTTTCCCTTCTCTTGGCACCGATTGTGCAACTCTCATGATCCACCTGTTATCTAGCTTACGCATTCTATGACCTTCCCAGCTCCATTTGTTCCCCTTAATGTCAATTAGAATATCGGCTATACCAGTTTGCCTACTGATGTAAACCGCTCCCTTTCTCTCTCCTAACGTTATGCCTAGCATTCTTCGTTCCATGGCTTTTTGCACTGTGCTTAACTTGTTCTCAAGCTTGTTTGTCAGTCTCCATGTTGCTACGCCATATGTCAGCACCGGTAAAATGCGCTGATGGTAAGCTTCCGGTCAGAAGCTGACAGTGTCTGCCGTGTGTGCCCCAGCCCATTTTTATTTTTCTGTAAGTTTCCTTCTCATGATCAGGGTTCCGTGTGTGTAATTGACCTAGATAAACGTACACCCTCACAGACTCTAGAGGCTGACTGGTGATCCTGAACTCTTGTTTCCTTGCCCTGCTATTTATGATTATCTTTGTATTCTGCTTATTAATTTTCAACGCCACTCTTGCACTTTCTCTGTTAAGGTCCCCACTTGTTTGTCCTCACTCAGTGTTGCTGAACATGTTATATAAGGCGTCGCTGGCTACTGCAGTGCCATTAGAAGGCGCGTGCTTGAAGCCGCGTGGAAAGAAAAAAGGAGGATGGAATAAACGGAGAGGGACTGATTAATATCTTCATTTATACCGCACTGAGTACTATGCACGATATAACATAATTGGCGAAGAGGATTTAACAACCCATGTGATACCAACTTGCCCTTCCTCTGTGCCTTCGATTGCTGCATATCATCCTTTACGATGAGTATTTCGGGTCTAGAACCGTCACGCCCTGTCCTGTCGTCTCGTGGACACCCGGTAATACCATGGGGGCAATGGATTCACGCGCTCAAGAACTATATGGTGGCGTCGGGCGCCTTTGACCTACCTGCCATTCCTCGGAAGGCGATTCTGCTGAAATGCTTGGGCTTGGAAGGACAAAGTATCTATCTCATGTGGGAGGACGACCTGTGATTTTTGGCTTCGAGCACCGCCGGAGGGACGTTGACGACTCCTGCTCCAGATGAGTTCGATCGCGTTATTGCGACGCTTCAAGGTCACTACAAGAGCTCTGTCAATGCCACTGCAGCGTGTCACCGTTTCAGTAGACGTACAGAAGCCCCAGGAAAGACTGTGGTCGATTACGTCACTGCACCACGAGATCTTGTAGGAGCGTGCAATTTTGATGAATTGGCGGACGGCATGATAGGCAACCAGCTCATAGAAAAAACTACTAGCGAATACTTGCGTGAATGTCTTCCACTGCAAGAGTCCCTCTTACGCTTTCTCGGGCCCTTACCACTGCGAGACAGCATGATCAAACGACTAGAGAAGAGAGAGAACTTGCACGACATGAATCCCCAGTGCATCACGTTAAAGAGACAAACATTTCAAGTACGAGAGAAAAGCACTGTGGCCCGTGCATATGCTATAAGACGCCAACTGAAAGTCGTCGAGCTTTGAAAAATCAAGAATGTTATCGTTGTGGTTCTTTGGAACATCTGGCGAATAGCCCTCACTGCAAAGCTAAGACACATAAGTGTCGCAGATGTGAAAAGACAGGCCATATGGAAAAGGTGTGCAAGTCCCTCCGAAAGTATGAAAAAAAAAATTCACCGTGTCATGGAAGACGACACAGATACAGCTGACACGGACGATCACATAAGTGTTTGTGCCATCCGTAGCCGAAAGAAGGGAATTTATGCAGCGTTGGAAATTAAAGGAATTTCCGTGTCGTTCCTGATTGACACTCGATCAGCGCTTTCAATCCTAGCCGAAAAACTTTACCAACGTCATTTTGCAACTGTATTTCCTCTGACATCAACATTCGTCCAGCTCCTCGATTGTTCTAAGTCAGCAATTTCTATAAAAGGATGTTTGATTACTATAGTTTCATTTCATGGCCAATGCGCTTCTGTTCTTCTGTACGTTGTGTATGGAGGAACAACCATTCTTGGTTTAGATGGTAACGTGTCTGTGGATATAAAGATTCAAGGGCCACCGCTCTGGTGTCTGCTAATGACGCAAGAAACTCATGTGCTACCTCCTGAAAAAATGTTCCGAGTTCGAGCACTTCTTTGAAAAGCAACTAGGAAATGTCAAAGGTTTTACTCACAAGGTCAGAGTTTGTACTTCTGTTCAACCAGCAGCCAGCAAGCTGTAACGACTACCACTCGTCATTCGTGAGCATGTCTCGGCCGAAGTACAGAAATGAGAAACTCAGGACATCATTAAGCGCGTCGATTCCTCAGTGTGGGTCTCACCAATTGTCGTAGCCAGAAAAAGGGATGGCTTGATTCGCATGTGCGTAAACCTTTGAGAGCCAAACAAAGCTATAGTAGTGGAGAGTTTTCCCCTGCCATAAACTGAGGAACTTTTGAGCAGCTTGGCTGTTGCAAAGCGATTATCCAAGCTAGATTTAGTTTCTGCCTACCACCAGTTACCACTAAGTCAAGAGAGTCGTGATCATACAACGTTTATAACGCACGACGGACTGTTTCGCTTAAGAGGGTTTTCTAAGGACTGGCATGCTAAGCGGAAGCTGTGGGGCAGCTTTGCGATAGCTTCGTAGCCTATTTCGTGATGAGCCGGAGATGTGAGCCTGTTTGATTCGGCGATAATGGTGATGAACTACTCAATTTTGAAAGGCAGATCTAACGCTGGCACTGCCACCTGTGGGATGCAAGACTGACTATCTTTGGAGGAAATCGAAGGCCTTGAACCCGCTGGTAGTAGTCTGCAGTCTTCATCTGAGATTTCTTTCAGGGAATTTTGCTCATTCAGAGAGAATGCAGCAAAGGGGTGAAGGTGTTGGGGTGGCGTGCGCATACCTCTAGGGACCCGCCAAATTTTGGCTACAGGTTGACACACATCCAACGTGGAAGAGAAGTCGCGCCATCTTTGCCGACTACGTTTGTCCAGGTATCGCCAAATAAGATGTTGCGTCCGTCGGCAGGCACGGAGGTCTTCAAGGCATTTCGTGCGTAAAGCTTTTCTTACAGCTCGCCTGCGTTGGGCACACAATCTTTCAAATTGCACGTCAGCTTGTGGTAAGCTGACTTTTTAAGTGCAAATTCGTGTGCATTTCCTCTGACAATGAGCCATTGTCGTGAGTAATTCCTCGTCCTGGGTTGCAGCAATAATTCCCCTGCCTGTAGCGTCCTTGTATTCATCCAAATCTGTAGATTTTGTAAGAAATTTTCTTAGTGACAAGTGCACACAGACAGCTGATATAAGAACTGCGTAATGGTCACTCCCGCTTGTTTCCGAGTCGGTACACCAGTTAAATTTTCGGGCAACTGAACTTGTTACAGAGGTGACGTCTCAATGCTAGTGGTAGTCGTCGGGCCTCTGAGGTAGGTTATACTTCCGTCATTTAGACATTCAATTGAACAGCTTGAGGGAAGCTCTGCGAGCTTGGCTCCTCGTCGGCATCGTAGGCATATACGATGCATGTTAGCTTAAGTCATTTTTGCAGTTTCCCTTACAATGTTTGCTCAAATCTGTGTTGTCTCTGATGGCCACAACGGACTTCCATCGACACTGTGCGGAAATAAAGAAAATATATTGCCGCATAGCACAAGTACGACATGCGCACACAAATTTAACTAGTACGTCCCCTACAATATAGAATAGAGGCATCAATGTAAATACCTTGTCCATTTTTTAACTGTGCTCAAGAGACGGAAGTTGAAAGTATTCGTAATTATTTCTGCTTCAGCAATGGTGGCGCGATCAAGACGAGGGCGCGTATCATCCAGTAACTCGATTGATCAGTGCAGTGGTGATGCAGGAATGAATTCCGGTCATGTTCAATGCATCGTGCGCACATTCAATTTCTCGGTGCGCTTGAACTTCGCCACTGCTAGCGCATGCAACAGAAATGGTTTCCATTCTTGGGCAGCGCACACACAAACGAAACACGAGAAAGAAGATAGGAGAAGCGCTGGTCGAACAATTGAAAGTTTTTATGTGAGTAAAATGATTATATACGGAGTAATCATGAAATTCATGTGGGTTATATATAAGAACCGTCATACACTCACGAGTGATCTATGAACGAGCTCGCTTCGTTTGCCAGTTGTTTACTTCGTTCGGCGCACCGCAGTAATCCGTGTTTGTCGTCTGCTTTTTTCGTACCATTTTCTTGTGAATCGGCACAATTTCAATGGTGGCATCAACCCTTTCGTGTTTACATTGCTGTCGTGACAGTTAACAACACAACAATAATTTTTGGTCATCCGAAGAGGCGCGGCCGCTAAGAAGAAACGTTTCGCACGCAGCACCAACTGAACGCGGGCGCGACCGTGAAGGGAAGCGGCGGTGGAAACCTACACCCGTTGGAGGGGGAATCGTTCCACCAGGGGGGAAACGAGCGCTGACGTCTAGTATGAAACTTGCCGTGCGGACGTCCATACTCCAATGAGAGTGCACTCTTGTTGGCCTAATAATGTTACGGCACACACATATTCATTGCTACTATGAGATAGGATATCAACCATGGAGGCCAGAATATCCTTGAGAGAGCCGACGAGTAATCTGCGGATGTCATCCGGTCGCTGTGGATGATGAAAATAGTACCCTTGCGTTCAGAAATGTTCCTAGACGCGCGATTCAGAGATGACTATAAAAGGGTAGAGCTACCCTCGCACCAGCGGCCGGAAATCTGAAAGTTTCGAGTGAAGACCGCGAGCGTTGCACTGAAGTACTGTGAATGTACGAGAAATATTGTGGATGGTCGGCTCAGGTGAGGCTGTTGTTACAGAAGCCATGATTATTGAGGTAGTACGCCCCTGTGGAGCGTAAAATGCCGACACTAACAGCTCCATTGTAAGGACGGCCTCTGGGAGACACTTTGACGAGGTGTTGGCGCGGAGAAGAGCATTAAGGGCTGTAAAAAACATCGGAATTAATAAGCGTGTAATGTATTGTTCGGTGCTTTCGTGTTGCTGCCTTTCGAACATCATCCCGTTGTGTTGTGGCACCTGAGGACGATGATGGCAGTGGTCGTTTGGTGGGTCTTGTGCGACACGTTGCGGTAGCTTCGAAGAAGGAGGCAATGAGGCCACGGGTTTCCCACGTTTCTTTCGGACCGCATCAGCGTATGTGTTGCCAGATGTCTTTCGGCTTTGTGGTGATTGTTCCTGGGAGTGGTTTGTCATAATCGTGAAAACCACGTCGGGGTTAGGCGGTGGTTCATGACGCTTGGGTGTTTTCACTTGTACTTGCTGCACCGCGCGAGCAAGTCTAGCAGCATTCTTTTTAACGCAGGCCTCCTTGCTGCATCGACGCATTGGTCACATAGATACTTTTGTAGGTCTTCCTTTGAGTAGCTGAGAGGTATATCGTGTATTTTGCCGTAGCTGGGAATTTATGAATATGCGACACGAGCTTCTACAGCCCCTCCAGCTAGCTCAGTTACCGTGAGCAAACAACTGGTGGCGGGCAGTGTTGACACCGTAACCATCAGGCTGCCGTCCTTGTTAAGGCGATGGCTGAGAACTTTCTCTTGAGCCGATGTTACAACCGCCGATGGCAGGATATTTGGGTTAACATTCCATAGGTTTCCTCCTTCGTGGGTAGGCCTGAAGATAACAGGGACACCAGCACCCTTTTTTTTTCTTGTAGCCTACGACCGTGAAGGATGCCTGGTCCATCTCCACTGCCTTTTCGCGCGAAGGCTCTTCGCATAGTCTCTTGCTTGCAGGACACTGGTCTGTAGCTGCTACTGCAGGGGCTGCAGGACTAGTAGTTGTCACCTCTGCCATGGATGCAGAGTGGAGTGCACCTGGCCTTGATGTTCCCTGTCGTAGAGGATACGGCGCCGAGCGCGTAGAGGGTCGCATGATGTGCTTCTCCGGGTGAAGGGGGACCTCCAGGTCGTCCCAAGGCAAGTACAGAGCACAGAAAAAGCTTTAAAGGCTATCAGACGGAGAGAAAAACTGAAAATTAGAGGTCGGTCTCAGATAGTCAATTCTCTAAGACATCTAAGACGACTGGACGCGTCATCCCCACTATCGTGGCGAAAATTCATCGATGTCGCCACTGTCTAAGCAATATGGCGGCGCCCGTGAAAACAAGTGTTTACAAAGCGAATAGTTTGTTGCGTGCCTTACGGTCGTACAAGGAGCGCGGCGCAATCGCGGGTTTTCAAAAGTCGTGAGAATGCGTGTGCTGGCTTTCATATCCCACAGAAGAGAAACACAATTCAATTAGGTTTTGAGGTAGTGGCCATTCGGTAACATGATTTCATAGAAACACATTTTCTTCGAGGAATATCTGATGGGTTGGTAGCAAAACTGCGCACTCTGTAACAAGACGTTGGTGCATTTCAGTAACATCAACGTAATAAAAGCCTGTACTACATTAAGCCTATAGGAAGCTAAGTGCGAAGATAATTTATCTATTTAGAAATAAGGCTTCGTTTCCCCTTTCCGGCACAAGTCTTTCCCGTTTTCTATGAGTATAAAGTATATAAGCGCATGAGCAAATAATGAGACTTGGAAGCCATTATAGCATCCCTGAACCTTAATAAATTATGGTCACTTAAATATCCTCATGTGAACCGAATGCGAAAGCATTTTGACTTTTCTATTATTCGGTTACGTTCATGATACGTGACGCCAAACATTGTCATGTGTCCTTCACAACACTACCTTATTCCACCTTATTTGAGTTTGATGTAATTTGTGGCAAGCTTAATCCAGTTTAAAGGAGCCGTGACACCAAACTTTCGAGCTTCAGTTACGAATGTTTGGCAAATGTTATACATCGCAACGCAAGTTGGCGAACGTTGAGTGCATTCGGTGCAGTAAACAATTTGCATTTGAATTATTTAATGTCGCAGTCGAACCGTAAAGCAGTCTGGCGACACTGAGTGGTGATGAAATAAATAGGAACCCCCGGAAACGCACCTCTCGGGTAACAGACGCCGGTCTCTTAGGCCATGCTTCTGTCCACTGCACACACCGGAAATGATTGATTACAGGAGCTGGAAATAAGCTATGTCCGCCATGCGCCGTTTCATCTATGCATTTGCGTATCGGCGCATCTGCGTGGTGTACAATTGCTTTTTATCGCGCAAGTGAAGGAACTGCGTGCACAATTCTGAGGTGACACCGTTCCTACGGCTCTGGGTGCTAGAGCTTGTGGAGGAAGACGTCCGACGTGGTCTCGAACTGTTTCAAAGCAGAGGACAGAGAAGTTACACCTTAAGTTGCTGACGTCACACAGCATTGCAAAATTGTTGGTTGGTGTCGGTGGGAGGTGTTGAGAGGCAGCGATTTCACATTGAAATTTTGGGTTAAAATAGGGGCTGAGAGCCCATTTTTTGTGTGTATAACAATATTGACACTTCGACATATCGACTTTAATCAACATTTACCCACCTTGCTCTAGTTTGTGCCAAACAAAATCAACCTTAATCTACCTTGCTCTAATCTTTACCAGCCTTAACCACCTTTCTCTAATTTGCACCAACCTTAGTCCACAATCATACACTTTATTCCACATTAACCGGCCCTGCTCTAATTTGTACCAAGCACAATCCACCTTAATAAAGAACTCTTCGTTTCCCCTTTCCGGCACAAGTCTTTCCAGTTTTCTATGAGTATGAAGTATACAAGCGCATGAGCAAATAATGAAACTTGGAAGCCGTTATAGCATCCCTAAACCTTAAAAATTTATGATCACTTAAATATCCTTATGTGAACTGAATGCGAAAGCATTTTGACTTCCCCATTATTTGGTTACGTTCATGATACGTGACGCCACACATTGTCAGGTGTCCATCACGCCTCGCTCTAATTTGCACTCACCTTAATCTCCTTTAATCCACTTTCATTCAGTTTCATTCACTTCGCCTTAATAAATACATAAATACCCAAACACATAAATACCCAAGAAAGTGGATGGGGACACAGCGCCGCGGTAGCTCAATAGGTAGAGCATCGCACGCGAAATGCGAAGGTTGTGGGTTCGGTTCCCACCTGCGGCAAGTTGTTTTTTCATCCACTTTAATTTCCATTAATTTATCGTTTCTTTATTTCGTTTATTGAGCACAAGTAATTTCACCTATGTTGTCCTTGGTGTGAATGTTTGTTGGCTTCTTATGATATGACTAATAAAAATTGGGCCCCTCGGTTAATCCCCTTTCTTCTCGTTTATTACATAACGAGGGTCTCGAATCCGGCTACATTGATGCCTTCAGGTAGCATATGTGGGTTTATTGACCAGTTGCCTTCACTCGAAAAGATCACGTTCTCGTGACGCCTGCGGCAAAAAGGACGTTCCACGTCCGCCGCCAAGGTCTGAGTGGTGGCGCTGGCTAACACCCCCTAGGGTTCTACTAGGACACATAAATACCCAAGAAAGTGGATGGGGAAACCGCGCCGCGTTAGCTCAATTGGTAGAGCATCGCACGCGAAATGCGAAGGTTGTGGGTTCGGTTCCCACCTGCGGCAAGTTGTTTTTTCATCCACTTTAATTTCCATTAATTTATCGTTTCTTCATCTCGTTTATTGAGCACAAGTAATTTCCCCTACGTTGTCCTTGGTGTCAGTGTTTGTTGGCTTCTTATGATATGACTAATAAAAATCGGGCCCCTCGGTCAACCCCCTTTCTCAATGTTATACCCATGTTACACCAAATCTACAACATTTTTTTTTTCATTGCATAATACTTCATCCTTAATGTTTTTGTGTGTTCGTTAAAAACTGTTGTCTCGTCCCCCTCACATAATACTCCGACGCGGTGCTTGTGAGGCATTTGTAAATAAGATAAAATTATCAAAGAAATGTTCTGCGCTAAGCAAATTTCTTTAAATGCTCAGATATCTCTAAAATGTCGGCTCAAACAAAGATTCTGCCTGTTACGGTGAAGTAGTCAATTGTAACTCTTATAGAGACATCCGTAAATTAGCTATTGACCACCAGCATACATTGAAACGTGAAGAGGAAAAAACCGACCAGAATGCCTGTCCCGCGTATTTACATGAAATTATGGCGTCTAATCCGTCTATAGTATGTTTGAATCATGGCATTTTTCTTAAGGAATCTTTCAGAGTTGGAATAGTCTACTGCTTGAAATACAGGTAGCGCAATAACGGAATAACGCACTATAGTAGTTTTGAATTTAAATTAAGGCTGGGTGCATATTCAAAGCTTCAGTACGGGTCAAATATAATACATTACATATTCACATTCGTTTTCAAAGCGTAGGTATTCTGTATTTTTCGATTATCAAATTTTTTTTCAAATTTCAATAATCAAAGTCAAATAATTCGAAACAACTGACTGTTAAAAACCGGTTACTGTTCTCCATCTGCCAGAAAAAGTAGCGCAGGTTATCAAAAACGATGCATGCAGAAAAATTTTAGAAGTGTGACATAAAATAAATGGGTAATGAAAGTTTTGTTTGCGGTTTCACTGAGGGAGCTTACATGACAACCTGCGGTTCTCGCTTGTAGTAGGCATTTAAGTGTTTCTGACAGCGTATAGTCATGTGCAAGATATAATTTTTGTGCTACAAACTGTGATGTTTTCCTTACAGTTGGCTCTTCTGACATGTATCTATGGCTCACAAGTCCTTCAGCAGCTTTTGTTTTCCCACTACATAGGATATTTTTTTTTCAGCAACCATTTATTTAGTGTTTTCCGAAAGCGGATCAGAGCCGTCGCACATTTTTTGGATACCTTGCTTGCAATGAGTCTGGGACGTTTCACGTCAGGCTTTGATGTAAAAACATGAATGGCCTCCACGGTGCAAGCACATCATGACGCAGAGCTTTGCACAAGCAGCGAAATAGAAAACACCTAAATAAATTAAGAGTTCGACGAAAACACGTCTGGTCGGGAGTGCTCATACTCGAAGGTAAAACTGAGGCCGACCAAAAACATCAAAAGAAACAAAGACGTTGCGGCTCCTATACGGGGGCCTTGTTTACCATGAAAGACTTTCATTGTGAGCAAGGCCTCCGTATGGGAGCCGGAGCGTCTTGGTGTCTTTTCTATTAATGTTCTCGGTAAGCGTGCATTATACACTTCGCTAGAGAACACTTAGTTACTGCAATTTTAGCTTTGTGTTTATCTACATGAACCCTGCGCCACCAGGTGGCTGCGCAGTGCAGGCCGTTTATATTTGCGCCTCCGCTCATGGGGTAAAACTGTGAGTCCGCTTGCGTTTACCCAAATATAGGATTCGCTAAAACTCGCTATTGACGTCCGTCCGCGTGTCCGCATTGCTGGCACTGGGCGAGCGTGCTATCTTCGCACAGTACCATTCGGATACTTCAACGAGTGCAGCGCCGAGCCTCGCGAAATCTCTAGATTTTGAAGCTAGCTCCGATAGAGATCAACCCGGAGTACCACTCCTGGTTTATGGTTTATCGTTGCGCAGACGACGAAATCGATCGCTATTTTCCTCTCATATCAGGGACGTTTCAAGGCAATGAATAACAAATTTCTGTAGCAGGCTGGTAGAAAACGCTGTTTGTTAAGGTCGTACTTATTCTGAGGCAAAACATTTGATGGAGGAAATGAAAGTTCTCACCTTTCCTGAGAGGAACACGTCTAGGTACCGCTCGAAGGAGATCTCTGTGATCTTTTTCGGCGTACTGGCTTTGAGAAAGTGGTAGTACGAGACGGCGCAGTCGTACGGGTTCCTCGTCACATCTACGTATTCGAAATCATTAACTGGGGACACATGGTGGGAGGGGATCGAGCGCGGGGCCTGTTCTGGTTATCTTGTAGTTTATACCGGTGGTTACTCCGAATAACTGCGTGATGAAGTCACGGCCTTTGAACTGCGGCAGTCTGTGCGTGAGTATGCTGCACAGGATGTGGTGCATCCATGTGGTACCGCACTTGGGGTAAGTTACGATGAAGACCTTGCCAGGCCTCGGCATGTACTTAATGGCCACGTGGATGATGCCATTGTGAACTTTCTTTTCAGCTATATTCCATCAATGTCCCGGTATGACTTGATTACCATTGTTGTTTTGGTTTTTCTTGTATTGTAAGAGAACATACGATATGTTAGCCGGCCACGGATCGTTGCCAGCACACCACAATAATATGTTGCAATGTCTTTTTATTTCCTTGCTGCCATCTGACTCCCTGTCGAAAGCATGCTTCCTATTATCCCAGGCGCAATTACACACTCATGGTGGCACTCAAAATGGTGAGCTATGGAGTAGCGGATCGCAAGCCCCGAAAATTTACTTGGCAGTGCGAAAGTTTCCTGTAGGTATTGAGGGTCAAAACTCTAATGTTGTAGTTTGTAGGGCTTCAGAACCTTCTTACACAAAAGAAATGGCTTCTAGCCCCTTCACCACACATCAAAGAGAACTCAACGCACAGGTATATTTAAGGCCAATTTAATGTGCACTCTACATTTTATGGTTTCATTCATTAGCAAATATGAACAAACGCCCAAATAAAACACTTTGATCAAGTACCTTGATGCACCTAAACTACGTAAAGTGCTTAAAGGAGAGAACCAGTGAAGAAGAAAGAGTGGAATAGCCTAACACAGCAAGCTGGGCGAGTTGGTGACTGAACATATTCCTAGGGGGGGCAGCGCAACCCGGACAAAGGACAAAAGGTTCGATACTGCGCTCTTATCGTGTACTTCCTTTTGTCCTTCGTCCCGGTTGCGCTGCCCATCCCTAGGAATATGAAACAGCTTACCTGCTGAAATCGGAGGCAACCAAGGGGCCCAGGTGTCTGATACTGCGTGGTTGTTCGTAAGGCAAGGTACTACAGGCGTACAGCCGATACAAGGCTCCCAGCAGCTGGACAGCATGCTGCAGTCTGTGTCCTCTCTTCGTCGTGTCGTTTAAGGCTGTTCAGTTCCCCTAGCAGCTAATGAGCGTCATATTTTCGGTACCATGAGGAGACGATGCTAAATAAATAAAAAGATTAATAAAGCGAGCAGACGCTGGGCGCCGCGAGAGTCGTCGGAAATGACAGTTGTTGTACATAGACGCCTTCATCATCTACAGTGCACTGTAATTAAAGTGTACAAAAACATTATATCGAGCTCAATTTAGTGCATTGACCTACGTTCACGGTACGTGTGGCCTTGTGTAGTTCCTAACTCTGGAAAATTCCACGGAAACTGTGTCACTTCCATCACAACATGCAACAAAAAAGAGGCTTATTAATGTCTTCGCATGGCAATTTTCCGGTCTGGAATTGAAAGATGACGAAAACATAGGTGAAACCATCGACAAAATCCTGAGTGCACATGTTCTGAAGCAGGTATTTTAATGACGCCCCGCTGCTTTACGGTTGCGCGCGGATCTCCGCTACAGGGCCTTCCACCTGCCGACTTTACAATAGACGTGTAAACCCGGCTAATTGGAAGCGTTGTTATTAGAGAGCATTAAAATGTCAGCCCGCCACCCTAGGGTATCTCAGTGGGCGACAGCACAGCGTTCGCGAGTTTTTACGATGCGGAAGCGTTTTAGAGCAAGAGTTGCGGGATTCTGGTACCCTCGAACGCATGCAGCACCCTTACAGCTGCAGAAGTAAATTAACAATATCCTACAGAAATAAAATCGTTAAATGTTACAATACGCGTGCTTGTTACATGTTTGAGACTGTCGACGAAAGGCAAAAATTCGCTCTCGGGCTATACTGAATTCGTACGTTGAAGGAACACTACAAAGAAACACTGAATAAGTTTAAAATGATCACTCGTACTCTCGAAGAACTATATTATCGTTGCTTTTGAATCAACTGATTGGTTACTAGAAGAAAAAAATACACACCGAAGTTTCTTTTTCCGGATTTTGTGCCGTTACCTTAGGGCCGGCTCACCAGCGTGATGTCACGGCTTTCAAACAATTTTTTTTTCACGTTTGGGAGTTGCTTACAAACCACTTGAAAGTTCAGAATTTCGCACTTTGGCTCCACCGGAAGGCAACGCAGTCCATCTCCTGCGGTAAAAAAAAAAGTAAACTCTTCCGAGCAGTCTTCGCCAATATCAGTGACGTTTCGGAGAGTTGGCGCGGGAAACTGAAGACTGCGTCGCCAGACGTCCTTGATTGTTGCGCCTTTTCTGGCTTACCGAGCGCCATCGATCAGTGACAGTGGCAGTTTTGGCATCGTAGAAGGGTTTTCTACTGAATCAGCTGCAATAACATTTTATGGCGATAGCAACTGCAGCGATAGCAAGGTTTTGTATGAGGTTCGAGTGTGATAACATCGCGGTCACGCGCCGTATGCTGTAGGTGAGAGGAAAAGCGTGCGAGGGTGAGCCGACAAGGATGGTTGCTTGGAGCGGTGATGTCTTCTAGCGCTTACAGAAGGAAGGAGGGGGGGATGCACTCCGACTTATCCTGCTTGCAAGGATGGAGCGCGGAGACGTGCATGCGCCACGAGGGCGGAGTGGGGGCGGGGGGGGGGGGGGGGGGCAGAGTAGCGCACGTCTCCGCTTCTATCCCGGCCGTCACTGCGCATAGAATTGCTGAGCGCGGCCGCGTGCGTTCTATCTTGGAGGTAATTAATCTTCAGTGGGTTCGAAAGTTCGCTGACGGTTTCGTGTGCGCTGTGTTCTCGCACGCCGAATTCGTATTGAATCGAGCGGCAGCCACGAAGGGGAGTTAGCTCGCTGCTGCTACTGCTCTTCATAACGCCACCCTTCTGACGGCGAGGGTCCGCGTTCATCGAGTGAGACGTGTCCACCATGTTTGCTCTTGCGTGCATGGCACGCTGCTTGGTAATTTAGTAAGGATATATTTACAGCACAACGCTCTATAGAGCTAATAAAACTACTAGCATTACTGCATCTAACGGTTTCCTATCGCAATCAATGCTTTGACTTTTTGGGTGAAACAGTGACTTATTTCTTTAGTGTCGCATTAAGCGAAAGCGCGAACAGGAAAGGGGTAAAAAAGCTGGTGTAACAAACGCCACTGGTGTTCATCCTAACGCTGTCTAGCGTTCTTCATGTCACCTTTTTAAGGTTGTTCCTTTAAGTAATAATGCTTTAAGTAATAATAATAATGCCAGGGTCGACAGGCGGCGAAGGACAACGGTGTTCTGGACCAAGGGTGCCGCCCATCTGGAACGAACTTCGTCGTCGGCTCTTTAAATTAAGTTTATTTCTCTCTCCAGCGGCTACCGGGAATAAGGAAGCCGCCTACCTTGGTCGCAGACTGCACATGCTCTGAAGAAAACTTAATTCTATCTCTCTCACAGAGGGCTTGTAGCAGGCTGTCCGGGAGGCCTCGGTGAACGAAAGAAGGCACATTGTTTACGTTTGATTAAAATGAGGGCAAGGTCACGAGTGATGTGTAGACGAACTTAGAAGTGTGTGCACAAATATGGCCTTAGCAGTTTATTAGGTATGTAGTTTATGCTGAACCTTACAAATGTGTTCTACGAACGTCACTGAAATTACTCTTGTGTCTTGTATGAACGCCAATAAGGTCACATCTAAAGAAAAAAGAGCGAGACAATATGTCCAGTATTCTCACGAAGCAAAATGAGTTTCGACGAATCGCTGCCGTTGTGAAAATTATTTAACGAGTGTTCTAAAGCGTTATATACAGGCAAGTTGTCCGACAGACCACTCATATAGAGGCTGCTTTACGATGTAAGTGATTTGATTAGAGGTAACTGAAAGTGTTATTGAAATTGCCCAAAAGAAACAGGTCCACCGGAAATTGCGCCGTGATTCTGCAAGGTCATAGATGTCTGCTGTCTTTCTTGATCGACAGGAAGCGCTAATTGGGTTGTCCAAGCATCACTTCAGTTGTCTTTTGACCTACATACCGGAAGCCTAGCAACGAAAAAGCTCGTTTGTTGCATTATTGCAAGAGCAAGTTCATTCCCCAACTCACTTCCCCCCGCGCAGTGTAGCCAACCGGACTTTTGACTGGTTAACATGCTTGCCTTCCCTTTCTCTCTCTCTGTGTCGAAACTCAAGGCGCGCTCCCGCCGTTGCCGCCGCTGCCATCAATGTAATGGTGCCCTACTATAGAAGGAAGGGATATTTCAACGCTTCGCCGTGCTCCTTCAGAGGTTATGGAATTAAGCGTCATCTTCTTCTTTATATATCAGTGATGTTTAGAAGGTTTCGAGCGATTCGGAGTGATTTTCACGGAACAAGTGACATAGCGAAGTGTACGCCAGCTCACTGCTCCGCTCAAGGGATCATTTGCGCATGCTGCATAGCGTTCGGCCTCCCACAGCCGACATGACGTCATGCGCACCCACTACGTGCACGCAAGAGTTCCTACTGGGCGGAGTGCGTGTATGCGTTAGTCTATGCGGAAGGGACCGTAAACGACAAACTAACAATATGTTACATTTCATGGGGCGCTGGCTAACACTGACGGTTTTCTTTTTTCGTCAGTCTCATGATGGTGCGCCAACGTTGTTTGATGCCTGCGTATGCCACGCCCGAAAGCCCTGAATAAACCAGCATTGTATTGCGCCCGGCAGCTGGAAGGACACTTCCGTTTGTCCAGCAGCATTTGTTTTGCTTGCTGCGTGGAGCCAACATGTCGTAACTGCATATAGAAAACCCCAGTCTGAGAAGTTCAAGTGCTGCACGTAACCCCACTATTGCTGTCAAAGCTTTCGGGAGAAACTGCAAAATTTGTTTTTATTTGTGTCTTCATACATACCTCCATTGATTCTCCGGTCGCTTGTCCGCTTCCATTTCTGTCAACTTTTTTGGTTTAGGGAGAAGGGCAGCATTATACAAAACACAGTTATATAAAGGCTAAAGTAACACGCAAGTAGACCTGCGGGCAGGCTGCATGCAAAAAGAAAAGGGTATAAAATACATGAATCTGGTATTCAGGAAGGCTGTAATTAGGAGTGATCTGGTACATTGGTCAGTAAGTATTGTACTAAATATTGAATCATAAGAACGAAATGGCGTACTTGCTTTTGTCTTCGGAATGCTATAGAGGGGCTACGAAGAGTGAAGTAGGGAATAGTATCGGATGCTGGAATAACTTGGCTCGTAGTCGTAAAAAGCTCTTACTTTTGAATTTTATGGCGTTAACATTCTTTGGGTACTTTACAAACTTTGCGGAGGCTACATATCTGCCTATCAAAGTATATTTGTATCCAACTGTTTTTTTTTTTTCGGCGAACCTGGGTCGCTGTGTAGTCCATGACATATTGGTTAGATCATCGGGATGGCTGTGCTGGGGGAACAGGGGTCAAAGCTAACTGTAGGACTAACGTGCGTCAAAGAGTATGTGGTAATGTGTAAACATGTGCTTCTTTTCAACGCGCGTCTTTTCTGTCGACATGAGCCACTGTAGATGTAGGACGGCGTGGGCGCCCTTCAACGAAGCTATTGGACGCCTATATTGGCCACTGTAGATGAGAGATTGGGCACGTACCGCTCTTCGATAAAAGTTCTTCGGTGGATAGAGTAATGCTGAGTGCCGTAAACAGGCGTATGTGCCGAAGCGTTTTTACGCGCAACTGTTACGTTAGGCATCAGTACTTTTCTAGATCATGTAATATTGTCCTTGCCTTGCAGCAAACATCTGAATCAGAGTTGATTGCTCGTTACTAAGTGAGGGTCGCATGGTAGCGCGTACAGTCTTCCAGGAAGCATTTTGTATGCTCTTCGCGAGTTTCTTCTGCTTCCATATCCGTATTCGTTATTCAGAGAAATCAGCATGAGCTCCGGAATTCACCCAAAGGTGCGTACTGTGTACAAGGTGTGTTCAAAAAGTACCGCACCTTTAAACACAACAAATAGATTTATTGATCAGGAGGTGGAAAATCCTAATTGCCTTCAAACTGGTCTCTTTGGGAATGCATACTTGTCCCAGCACTGCCGTTATTCTGGAAAACACTTCTCAAATGCTTCTTTTGGAATGACGATCAACCGTGCATTCTGCATGGTGTCTTCACTTGACTCAATTCGGCTTCCTTTTAGCGGCACTTTGACTTTGGGAAATACCCAAACAGCACAGCGAGCCATATTGCGCGAGTAGGAAGCCTGGGGAACCACAGGAGTGTTGTGTTTGGCGAAGAAAGCCTGACTCAGATGCGCCCAATGGCCAGATCCGTTATCGTGACGCATACACGCATACACGGTGGCTTGCGCCGCACAGCATACCGAAGGCGACGAAGGACCTCCTGGTAGCAATCGTTTCTGATGGTTTGGGCACGCGGGACGTTCTCAAGGCGCACCACCCACGGGAGCAGCAGAAAACGTTCAAACGCAATCTTGACATTTCTGCGGACCTTCCGTGCGTTTATGTTTGCATGTTTAAACTGTTACAACTGCTTCTTCGTTTCTTAGTCGTACTCATAAACCCACGACTCATCACTTGTGACTATGGTGTTCAGAAAGTTGGGGTTACTGTTTTCATTGTCCAGCAGGTCCTGTGCTATTTCCAGACGGAGTTTCTTTTCCTCCGTCGTTAGCAGTTACGGCAAGAATTTTCCGGACAGTATCCTCATTTCCAAATCCTCGGTCAAAATTTCACGTACTGATCCATATTTCTTTCGCAACTTCTAGGATTGTGACTCGAAGGTCCTGGATGAGGAAGTTCGCCCTTGCTCAATGACATTCTCATTTTGGCTTGTTGAGGCTCTGCCTGAACGCGGTTTGCTGTCTACTGATGTGCGGCCATCTTTGAAGTGGTTATACCACTCCTTTATCAACGAGGTGCTCATGGCATCGTCACCGGAAGCCTGTTGAGTCTTCCCAATAGTTTCCGCATGTGTATTGCCAAGCTTTTGGCCGAAGTGATGCAATATCGGTGCTCATGTTGTTAAATCATTTTACAATTCACTGGAATCCAACCAGCGCTCACTACGCGTCCTCACTCATAGGTCGACTGCCAGCAACTGAGGCTTTCTGCGGGCGGAAAAAAAATTCAAGCACGCACGTTGGTGTGCTCCCCTCCATATCTCCACCGAAAGAAGCGTCTTGCACTTCATTAACTTACGTGGGATAGAACAAGATTCGGTACTTCTTCAACACACATCGTATGTGAGTGCACATTGTCGTACTTTTTACTCTGATGCTACGATATGGTTCCCCTACACAGAACGCGCATTTAGTAATTTGCCTTAGGGTAAATGTTTTGAATTTCTTTAATATTTGTTTGCAAATACCAGAATGAATTGGTTTGCTTTAACTCTTACCGCGTGTAGGTTGGCCTCTTTCTTCTTGACCAGTTTTTGTCTCCCTTTCTTTCAAATTGAGGTTAATCCTAGCCCTCACTAATTTATGATCACTGCACTTTACCGTACCTAACACTTCTATATCCTGCACTATGGTGGGATCGGCAGAAAGTGTGAAATCAAATTCATTTCTTGTTTCACCAGTAGGGCTTTTCCAGGTCCACTTTGTGTTCGTACGCTCCCTAAAGAAGGTGTTCATTATTCGCAGCATATTCCTTTCTGCGAATTCTCCCAGCATCTCTCCTCTAGCATTCATAGAATCGACGCCGTAGTTGCCAATTGCTTGTTCCAAAGTCCGCTTCTCCCCCACTTTTGCATTGAAATCGCCATTACTACAGTATACTTAGTTTTCACTTTTCTCATCGCTAATTCAACATCTTCATAAAAATATTGTGTTCCATCATCACTGTGAGTGGAGGTTCGAGCGTAGGCTTGTACTACCTTTATTCTATACCTTCTCTTTCTCCTCTTTAGCTTTATTACGACTACCGCTTCCCTCTCCTTAATGCTCTAGAAATCATCAACGTTCCACTATGCCCTTATGGATTAGGAATCCTACCTCATATTGCTTCTTATCTGGAAGTCCTCTATAGCAGAGGACTTGGCCATTTGTCAGCACTGTATAAGCCTGACCTGTTCTAACCTCAATAACCCAAACAATGCCTGATAGTTTCCTAACGAGTCCTGCTAGGCTAGCTTCACTCAAGAGAGCTCGGTTGCTAAGCGTTACCAAGGTTACTTTCCACTACACCTTATTACTTAACAGCGCGCTACCCACCCTGTTACGATCTTCGCGCATGTTTAACTCTTTACTCACTGGCGCTTAAACACAACAGGAAAAAGTTTGTAGCAAGGGCACCTTGACGAACATAATATTTAGAAATACACAACTGAGCTGTAAGGTTGGTTGTGGGCTGAAACACGCGTGCAGACATTGCGCTGGTTCCTGTGTCCATTACCAGCAGCAGAAATTTCGGCAATGCCAATTTAAATTATTTCAGTACGTCTCACAAAATCATTTCTGACTTAGATGACCCGCAATGCCTTACTCGCGGTAGAAACTGACAAGCTTCCTGCCCGCCTTCTTCCCTTGCGACCGCGACATCAAGCCACACCTCGGCTCACCCTCACACCCTTTCACTCGCGCCCACCGCATACGGCGCGCAGACCCCGACTTTGTTATCGCACTGGCCCTTTAATCGGAACATCACACCGACGCCTACAGCGACCACGACGGCGGAAATGCGGGTAGAGTGTCCATATAATTCCCATCGCAACAAAAAATACGGTTCCTTATTATTAAAAATTCGCTCTCTTAAAAGAAGAAATGATTAAATAGTCACCATGTATAGCCAAGGGTGCAGCGGTGGTGTAGAGCTAGAACATCTGCCTAGCGTGCAAGATGACCGTGGTTCGAATCCCGGTGCAGCACAATTTTCCACCGGATTAAAAAAAATCCGCGTGTTGATAAAATTGCATAAACAGGCCTGGAGTGTGGCCTGATCCCGGTGACCAGAACCGGTAACGCACTTTCTCACCAGAGCCGGATTGACCACCCTGGTGCAGTACTTGGCCACAACCTCCTATATGAACACAACCACAAAATCCCGGCCCTCAGTCCCCAGCAGTTGCGAAGCAGCTGACCACGGCGGCGGTCAGGCCTGTGACGCAGCAGAGGGTGCTGAGAATCCCTGGTTCCGGACAGGCCGCCATTGCAATCTGAACCTGGCAACGTTTAACGCTAGAACGTTATCTAGTTAGGCGAGTCTAGCAGTGCTATTGGTGGAATTAGAGGGCAATAAAGGGATATAATAGGGCTCAGGGAAGTTAGGAGGACGAAAGAAGCATACACAGTGCTAAAAAAGCGGGCACGTGCTGTGCTACTGAGGCTTAGCGGAGAGACGAGAACTAGGAGTCGGATTCCTGATTAATAAGGATATAGCTGGTAACATACAGCAATTTTATATCATTAACGAGAGGGTGGCACGTCTTGTTGTGAAATTTAATAACAGTTACAAATTAAAGGTCGTGCATGTCTACGCCCCTACATCCACTCATGATGACCAGGACGTCCTAAGCTTCTATGAAGACGTGGAATCGGCGATGGGTAAAGTCAAAACAAAATACACTGTACTGACGGGCGACAGTTAGCGGTAAGAGGAAAAATAGAGGAATTCGAGATCAAACTACAGAACAGGTATTCGACCTTAACTCAGTAAGAGGACCTTAGTGTTGAAGATATGAATGACAATCTCATGAGCATCATTAGGGATTGTGCAATAGAAGTCGGTGGTGACTCCGTTAGACAGGATGCTAGTAAGCTATCGCAGGAGACGAAAGATCTCATCAAGAAACGCCAATATATGAAAGCCTCTAACCCTTCAGCTAGAATAGAACTGGCAGAACTTTCCAAGTAATACAGCTGACATAAGGGAGTAAAATATGGATAGAATTGAACATGCTCTCCGTAACGGAGAAAGCCTAAAAGCAGTGAAGAAGAAACTTGGAATAGGCAAGAATCAGATGTATGCGTTAAGAGACAAAGCCGGCAATATCATTACTAACATGGATGAGATAGTTCAAATGGCTGAGAAGTTCTATAGAGATTTATACAGTACCAGTGGCCCCCACGACAATAATGGGAGAGAGAATAGTCTAGAGGAATTTGAAATCGCACAAGTAACGTCGGAAGAAGTAAAGAAAGCCTTGGGAGCTACGCACAGGGGGAAGGCAGCTGGGCAGGATCAGGTAACAGCAGAGTTGTTGAAGGATGGTGGGCAGATTGTTCTAGAAAAACTGGCCACCCTGTATACGCAATGCCTCATGACTTCGAGCGTACCGGAATCTTGGAATAATGCTAACATAATCCTAATTCATAAGAAAGGGGACGCCAAAGACTTGAAAAATTATAGACCAATCAACTTACTGTCCGTTATCTACAAAGTATTTACTAAGGTAATCGCAAATAGAATCAGGAACACCTTAGACTTCTGTCAACCAAAGGACCAAGCAGGATTCCGTAAAGGCTACTCAAAAATAGACCATATTCACACTAGCAATCAGGTGATAGAGAAATGTGTGGAATATAACCAACCCTTATATATAGCTTTCATTGATTGCGAGAAAGCGTTTGATTCAGTCGAAACCTCAGCAGTCATGAAGGCATTACGGAATCAGGGTGTAGACCAGCCGTATGTAAAAATACTGAAAGATATTTATAGCGGTGCCACAGCCACCGTAGTCCTCCATAAAAAAGCAACAAAATCCCAATAAAGAAAGGGGTCAGGCAGGGAGATACGATCTCTGCAATGCTATTCAGAGAGTGTTTACAGGAGGTATTCAGAGATCTGGATTGGGAAGAATTGGGGATAAGAGTTAATGGAGAGTACCTTAGTAACTTGTGATTCGCTGATGATATAGCATTGCTTAGTACCCCAGGGGACCACTTGCAATGCATGCTCACCGACCTGGAAAGGCAAAGCAGAAGGGTGGGTCTAAATATAAATCTGCAGAAAACTAAAGTAATGTTTAACAGTTTACGATAGGTAGCGAGGCACTGGAAGTGGTAAGGGAATACATCTACTTAGGGAAGGTAGTGACCGCGGATCCGGAGCATGAGGCTGAAGTAATCAGAAGAATAAGAATGAGCTGGGGTGCGTTCGGCAGGCATTGTTAGATCATGAACAGCAGGTTGCCACTATGCCTGAAGAGGAAAGTGTATAACTGCCGTGTCTTACCATTACCATGTACGGGGCAGAAACCTGAAGGCTTACAAAAAGGGTTTTACTTAAATTGAGGAAGACGCAACGCGCTATGGAAAGAAGAATTATAGGTGTAACGTTAAGGGATAAGAAAAGAGCAGATTGGGTGAGGGAACAAACGCGAGGTAATGACATCTTAGTTGACATCAAGAAAAAGATATGGGCATGGGCAGGACATGTAATGAGGAGGGAAGATAACCGATGGTCATTAAGGGTTACGGACTGGATTCCAAAGGAAGGGAAGCGTAGCAGGGGGCGGAAGAAGGTTAGGTGGGCGGATGAGATTAAGAAGTTTGCAGGGATAACATGGCTCCAGTTTGTACATGACCGGGGTAGTTGGAGAAGTATAGGACAGGCCTTTGCCCTGCAGTGGGCGTAACCAGGCTGATGATGATGATCCATAGCCAATATGCCTACAACCCGCTAATTCCAGTAACACATATATATCATTTTTTTTTTCAAAGCCGCGTAACTTGGACTATGCCTAAAGCAGGGTACAGGTTTCAGATAGCAGGTGAGCCGTTCGAAATAATGGGTTCATTTTGGTGAGCCGCGACGTTCTAAGCCGCTTTCTGAATCGAGCCCATCATCCCACCTCTACCAGGAACTGCTGCCCAGGGTATCGGCAGTGAGATCGGACTGTAGGTGACAGCAGCGTCGCCGCGTTAGCTTGAAAGATCGACGGGGACGCGCATTGAGACGTACGTGACGACGCTTCGGTGTGAGCGATTTGGGCCAATTGTTTGGAATTGAAACTTGAATGCAGCTGACAATTTATTCTCGAAGGCTGCATTTTCGCACGAAACGTGAACATTTGTACAGCACGTGAGAGGATCGTAAAATGCAGCTTCTGTTTCGGCACATCTTTGGTGGCTTGCGTTGAATGCATGCTCTTTTGTTGTGCAACTCAGCATCCTGCTATTCTTGCACTGTTTATAAAAGTGTTTGTATTCGTTGAAAATTAACGTAAAGCACATAGTTATTTTGACTCGCCTTCGCCGCATGCTTGCACGCATAGATTCCTGCCATTTTGTCGATTCTCTGCTAAATACAAGATTGTTATTAGGTCTTGTTAAATGGGCACTAAAGGCCAACAAGGAGCAAGCTGAAGTTATAGATGACTGCTTGAGCACGTCTAACACGTCAATATTAACACGAACTGAGCTTGAGTAATCGAGAAATTGAAGTAAATGCAGGACACGATTAAGGACTTCCGCCGGAACATTCAAGTAGTGGCCCGATGACGAAGGAACTCACCATTTTAATTGTCTCATTAGTGCGCGACCACTTGTAATCAACAGATCATCGCATTGCATTGTAAGAGCGATGAAAATGCAACTTGTCGAGTTGTATTTAATAAAAGAAAAGACTAATTGACTGCACCCTTGGCAACGACGCGGGCGGTAGAAAGGTGTCTTTTTTTTTTTTTTTTCACTCTGCGCTGCCGCACTTTTGCCCTTCAGTAGTTTCGCTATCTCGTAGTGCTGCGCTGGTTTTCTTGGGTCGCGAAACTCGCACAAACCGCGAGTAGCAGAGAATGCGACGTCGATGCAGCGTCGCGGGATTCCAGAACGGTGCACGCCAGCTGACCAAGAGCAGCCGCAGCGACGAATCCAGCGATCTGTCTTGACTCTCTGTGTCCATGACTGCGCATTTGCGTGTTTCGCAGAAAGTCGTAGGGTCCTCTGTCGGATGCCGTTTGACTCACAGACGTCAGCACTTCTCGGTTGGGTGGTGGAGTAGTTGAATGGTTTTAAAGTATGCGGGCAATTCATACGCAATTTTCTCGTAAACCAAGTCCTTTCTAGGCACGCGACAAGAGCTGGGAGGCTTCTGGAATGATATTTTGATAGCCTAGGTCGAGTTAGAAATAGCCTTTTGTTTCTCTCTAAAAAAGGTACGCCACTATTACTGACAGCGCAGCGACAGTATTGTTGTGTGGCTTCACGCAGGCTTTTTTTCCCGCGGTAATATTAAAACTGTAAAAATTTTAGCAAGGAGATTTTTATATGACTATGCGCATACGAATCATGCAAATAATTTTAAATTATTTTCAGTGCCACGCCTAATAGGTTCTTTTCTTGTGAAAATATTGGCAGCAACTCACCATCGAGATAACAACACCACCCTAAATAGCGCATTATATTAGCCACCAGGAACTCAGTTTTACGACGCCCTGTGTCTAGCGACTGAAATATTACACCTGGCCCTCTTGTTATACTCTGGTTCCCATTCGCATTTGTAGCAGATAACCACATTAACAATTCACAAGAATTCACTCGCGAGCCAAAATTATTTTTGCGTACTGGTGTATTCACATAATAGATGGGCACCCCATTAACAGATAAAGTTGTTGACGCAACCACCAACCGCAGTCGCAACCACAGTGATGCAATTACACGCGTAATAACAGGAGCCGTATAACGTAACACAATTCGAATATATTTTTATATCAATCTCCTGACGTCAAACTTACGTAACCACCACCGTATGCTTCGGGCTGTGACCCAAAGCGTTGCCTCAACATCCCAATCAAACGCCCTCTTAGGTAAGAGTTTGCTTTCAAATCGAATAACATTTCCTACATTGAGCGGTTTTTCTGATCCAATTGGCTTAAAAAAGGCGAGGAGCACGCTGAAGTGCAGAGGGTGTCGTTGGAGCCAAGTCAGCGCAGTGAAAATAGAAAGCTGTTTGAAAAAGGAGGTGCCGGCGTCTGGGATTGGTCGGCTTTCCCTTACTTAGCTTGCGTTGGATTGTCTAAAATCGCGGCGGCATGGAACGCGCAGTTAAAAATCCCGCTAAAACGGATCCTCAGCAAAGAAGAGTTGGCAGAGCGATGTCGCAAACTTGTCGAAAGTGTTCCATAACGTTATACGGCCATGCAAAACGTTTTGTTGTACGCATATAGGCCCATGCTCTTATGCGTGTGCGAGTAGCCACTGCCTGAGCGATCGGTCGCAGACATCTTTTATTCGTTTCAGAATTGGGTAGCCTGCGGCTATTCAGGGAACAATTTGCAATTTTATTCGGCATAATAATGCATCCTTGACGCGTACACGTCACTTTTACGAAATAAGTTTTCGCGGTTTTGTGACGTCGAATGACAGACAGGTGAGGCGGGTGCAGCCTGAAACCACTTGATCAATAGCAGAGGATTAACGGCGAAAAGGCGTCGAGTCAGAAATATTTACTTTTCTTTTGTTCGGTCGAATCATGCGTAATCAGTCTGTACACATCATGTCAGATTGGAAGCAATCATGGTTGTCGTGACCCGTCGCATGATACACAGGTGAAGTGTGAGTGATCCAAAAAAGTTTTTGACCAGTCGCGGAGGGCTGATTTCAGAATCGGAATAGAAATGTTTGGAATAGCACTGCATTATAGCGCCCCAGTTGTATAGTGCGGCATCATATGAGCGCTTAAGATTTTCTTTCCTGTTGCTGAGTGCTTTACGCCAACCGGTTAATGTAACGAGGTATCACATGTATTGAGGAATCATCAGTATATCGCAGTCAAGAATCGCTAAAGCACGGCGTTCATAGTGTCGCAGCCACCACTTTATCTGTTTAAAACGACGCCATATGTGTTTTGGGAAGTGCATGAACCACAATGCGGCAATAAAATTAGAAGTATTGTGAAGAATGGAGGGCGTAACGCTTACACATCTCGCGCTCGAAGCGGACAGTCGCTGATTTTAAAGCAGCGCAATGGCTACAACGCATCGCCGAAAGAGTCTCTCCGTCATCGAAAAATGCATACCACCATTTACGAATGCGTTAGAACCAGCGAACAAACAGACCTTAAAGAATATGTGAGCCGTTGGAGCATGAGAGAGAGAGTGAGAACCCTTTAATGAAAGGCAGAGATTTTAGCCGTCGTACAGACATCGCTGACATGCTACTCGGCGTGAGGAAGGGAATTGGGGAGAGAAAGAGAGGAGAGATGCGCAAAAAAACGAATAAGCAAAAAAAAAAAAAAACATGGGCACTGAGTTTTTTTACTCATGGGGAACGGCGTTCTGTGGTAATGTCCTTCAGTGTATGCACCGTCCTACAATGAGGTGACAGAATTCGCTGCATGAAAGGCACATGTGGGTGACAAGGTTTGTCGAGTTTACCAATGTTTTCGAAGTATGTGAATAAAAAGTTCATCACACGCCATTGTTGTGTCAGGCAGGCTGAAAGGCCTAAGGCACAGTCAAATGACAAAGGGCTTTGTATAAGTGAATGCATGCGATGCTCATAGAACGCACGCTCGACGACATACGCTCGACGCTTAAACAGGATATGATCCACGCTTTCATTTGAGCCCCATTTGTTGCATAGGGGACTTGTCACTTGACCCAAGCGGTACAGTAAGCCGTTTCCATAGGCGGTGTTAAGGAGAAGACGATAATATAGATTTTACAAATGACGAGGAATGTTGGATGGGATTCTCGATCTAAGATTTTTTCGATTGAGTAAAAGAAAGCGCAATTTCAGGTCGGCAAGCTCCACATCCGGCCCTTTTCTACAGAAGCAAATCTTTTAGCTAGTTGGGAAGCATGAGATCTAGCGAAATAAATCCGTTTATAGTTTTGGTGCTGAAGACTTTTGCGTGCCGCTTCATCTGTTTTTCGTTGGCCAGACTATCTCAATGAGCAGGTATCCACTGAAATTTGGTACAGTGGCCTGATGCAATGGCCAAGTGACTCAAGTACGCAATGTCGAAAGAAACAGGCTGATGATAGTTTTTTTAACAGACTGCACAATGTTTGTAGTGCTCCTTTAGAGTAAGTGAAAGTCGCCCATTGATCGCAGTATATAGAGGACAGCTCCTTTGATGCCGCGAAGCTATGCTGTCGTTGACGATGGCCTCCACTGCAGCAGATAAGAAAGCATTTGGCTTCTTGAGGTCACATAAAGCCCACAGGAGGAAGTCTCCCGAGTGCTTGACGCATCAGTGTAGATGTGGGTGTGCTGAATATATTTCTCGGCTTAGTAGAGGAGAGTGATCTGCAGCAGCACGGCGTGTGGCATGCGAATTTTTGTTCCATTTACACCTGGTACTAACTGGTTGATATCTAGAGGCGAAAGTGTCCAGAGAGGAAAAGCCGGAGGCAGTAATTTCTGTAGCTGAATGAGCGGAGAAATGTGCAAGACTTGCACAGCTTGGCCAAAGCCAGACTCACAGTGGGTTACGTGGACGCGGTACATGAAGTGCTTCTTCCCTTGGAGCACATGCCTAAGATGGGCACTGATTGTTTCTTGGCAAGCGATGATATCTGGCATAGAACGACAGAAAGCTGAGGTAGTTCGTAAGGATTCATAAAGCTAAGAAGGGGTGAGGCGTGCAAACACGGACACAAGAGAAGAGTTGATAGTCGGCTTTCGTGGTGTACACTTCTCTTTTGTCCGTGTTCGCAAGCTTTACCCCTTGTGAGCATTATGATATCTAGCGGTATACATACTGCTTCCGCTACTGTACCCGAGGCTGACCAGGCAGATCCGTAGGCAGTTGTTCCGCGCGGCTTCCGGAGTCCTCTTGTTTTCTGATGATAATCTCTGAAGCACCGGTAGGCAATAGCGCAATGTGCCTTCAATATAGGCTTTTTCAAATAATACCATTGAGCGGCAGTTTAGGCCCCATCGTGTTCCCGCCATGAATTTGAAAATTTGCAATGTTGCAGCAATCCTCGCGCGTAGTTTTTTACCTGAGGTGACCAACACAGACTTGAGAGATTTTTGTCTATCACAATTCCAGGGAATCGCTGAGACCGTATCTACGGCAGCGGTCGTCCACCGAGTAAGAGCGGATATTTGGTCGTTTTCTTTCTTGTGAAGGCCATGGCTGTGCTTTTTTCTGGCTAGAGGGGAAGACCTCGGGGAGCCAAATACATGAAGAGCTTCAGCAATGCTTCTTGAAGTCGTTGTTGGGTGATATAGCACGAACTTGATGCGCCCCAGATGCAGATATCACCGGCATAGATTGTGATGTGCACTCGTCGCTGCAGGTTACATGTTATGTGTATCAGGGTGAGATTAAATAGGAGCGGGCTGAACACAGCTGCCTGGGGTACGCCCTTCTCTCCTGCGTAAGACAGTTCAGGTCCGTTCGGAGTACTCATAATTATTTTCCGCTCTGGTAAATAGTTTTCTATCCACTTGTATTGCTTTCCTCAGAGGATAAGGCTAGCCAAAGCTGCGAGAATGGCGCGCTGAAAAACAGAGTCAAAAGCTCTTTTGATATCAAGGAAATCGGCCGTCGCGATGCACCCTGCATGAATATCCTCCTCAAGTAAAGACATGAGGGCGATGACATTATCAATAGCAGACCTATTTTGGCGGAAGCCGTTCAGTTCTTGGGAAAACTTACTGTGGCTTTCAAGGAACCATGTAATACGTTTGTAGATAACCGCTCCATAAGCTTGCCTACGCAGCTCAGTGGTGCGATGGGGCGGAAAGATGTGTAGCTTGTTGGCTGCTTAAAGGGCTTCAGAATCGGCTCGATGTTTGCCAGCTTCCATTCCCTTGGGACCTTACCAGACATCCATGAAGAATTATAATATTCCACAAGTCGTAAGCGGGAGGTGCGGGGTAGCTTTGCGATGGCTTCATAGTTTATTTCGTTATGACCCGGAGATGTGTGCCTGTTTGATTCAGGGATAGCTGTGGGGAGCTCTTAAATTGTGAAAGGCATATCTCATGCTGGCACTGCCGCCTGTAGGATGCCAGACTGGCTATCTGTGGAGGAAATCGAAGGCCTTACACCCGCTGGTAGTAGTCCGCAGTATTCATCTGATATTTTTTTCAGGGAATTTTGCTCATGCAGACAGAGTGCAGCATAGGGGTGTAGCTGTTGGGGTAGCGTACGCATACCTCTAAGGATCCTCCAAATTTTGGCTACAGGTGGACACACATCCAACGTGGAACAGAAGTGGCGCCATCTTTGGCGACTACGTTTATGCAGGTGTCACCAGATATGAGGTTTCGCCCGTCGGCAGGCACGGAGGTCTTCAAGGCATTTCGTGCGTAA